>NC_064559.1:47581631-48206631 GCF_937001465.1 Orcinus orca
TATTCATTCATCTGTTAATGGATGCTTAGGTTGCTTCCATATCTTGGCTATTGTAAATTATGTTGCTATGAACATTGGGGCGAATGTACCTTTTTGAATTAGTGTTTTTGTTTTCTTCAGATATATATCCAGGAGTGAGATTGTCCCATTATATGGTAGTTCTGTTTTTAGTTTTTTGAGAAACCTCCGTACTGTTTTCCACAGTGGCTGCACCAATTCACATTCCCACCAACAGTGTACTAGGGTTCCCTTTTCTCCACATCCTTGCCAAAATTTGTAATTTGTAGACTTTTTGATAGCCATACTGACAGGTGTAAGGTGATATCTCATTGTGGTTTTGATTTACATTTCTCTGGTAATTAGCAATGTTGAACATATTTTCGTGTGCCTATCGGCCATTTGTATGTCTTTTTTGGAAAGATGTCTATTCAGGTCTTCTGCCCATTTTTTAATCAGGTCGGTTTTTTCTTTTATATTAAGCTGTTTATATATTTTGAATTTTAACCCCTTATTGGTCATATCATTTGCAAATATTTTCTCCCATTCAGCAGGTTGTCTTTTCACTTTGTCAGTGGTTTCCTTTGCTATGCAAAAGCTTTTAAGTTTAATCAGGTCCATTTGTTTATTTTTGCTTTTGTTTTCTTTGCCTCAGGCAACGTATCCAGAAATAAATAAACAACAACAAAAAAGAAATAAACCCACACACCTATGGTCAATTTAATCTACAACAAAGGAGGCAAGAATATCCAATGGGGAATTAGAAAATGTTCTAATTTCATTCTTTTACATGTAGCTGTCCAGTTTTCCCAGCACCACTTATTGAAGAGACTGTCTTTTCTCCATTGTGTATTCTTGCCTCCTTCGTTGTAGGTTAAATTGACCATAGGTGCATGGGTTTATTTCTGGGCTTTCTATGTGTCCTTTTTTGTGCCAGTACCATACTGTTTTGATTACTGTAGCTTTGTAGTATAGCCTGAAGTCAGGGAGTGTGATACCTCCAGCTCTGGTTTTCTTTCTCAAGATTTTTTTGGCTATTTAGGGCCTTTTGTGTTTCCATACAAATTCTAAAGTTATGTGTTCTAGTTCTGTGAAAAATGCCATTGGTATTTTAATAGGGATTGCATTGAATCTATAGATTGCCTTTGGAAGATTTGGAAGATTGTACCTTTTTTTCTTTCTTTGGATGATGGTACCTTTTGACCACCTTCACCCATTTACCCCATCCCCTGCCCCAGCAGCCACCAATCTACTCTTTGTTTCTATGAGTTTGGCTTTTCAGGTTCCACATAGAAGACATCATACAGTATTAACCTTTTTTCTATCTGATTTATTTCACTTAGCATAATGCCCTCAAGTTTCATCCATGTTGTCACAAATGGAAGGATTTCCTTCTTTTTTATGACTGATATATATAACATCATACACACACACATACACACACACATATAGAAATTGCTGGATCATATGGTAGTTCTATTTTAAATTGTTTGAGAAACGTCCATGCTGTTTTCTGTAGTGACTGTACCAATTTTTATTCCCACCAACAGTGTACAAGTGTTCTCTTTTCTCCACATCCTTGCCAGCACTTATCTCTTGTCTCTTTGATAATAGTCATTCTAATAGATGTGAGGTGATATGTCAGTGTGGTTTTGATTTGCATTTTGCTGATGAGTAGTGATGTTGAGCACCTTTTCATGTACCTGTTGGCCATTGTATATCTTCTTTGGGAAAATATCTATTCAGGTTTTTTGCCCATTTTTAATAGGGTTATTTGGTTTTGTTGTTGGTGGTTGGGTTTTTTGTTTGTTGTCTGTGTTTTTTTGCTATTGCATTGCATGAATTTCTTATTTATTTTGGGTAGTAACCCCTTATCAAATATATGGTTTGCAAATATTTTCTCCATTCTGTAGGCTGCCTTCCCATCTTGTTGATCATTTCTTTTGCTGTGTAGAGGCTTTTTAGTTTGATGTAGTCCCACTTGTTTATTTTTTGTTTTGTTGCCTGTGCTTTTGGTGTCATATCCAAAAAAAATCATTGCCAAAATAAATGTCAAGGAGCTTTTCCCCTATGTTCTCTTGTAGAAGTTTTACATTTTGGGGTCTTACATTTAAGTCCATTTTGAGTTAATTTTTCAAGTGGTCTAAGATAAGGGTCCAAGTTCATTCTTTTGCATGTGAATACTATTTAGATTTCCCAACACCATTTATTGAAGAGAATATCCTTTTCCCCATTGAGTATTTGTGGCTCCCTTGTCAAATGTTAATTGGCATATTTCTGGGCTCTAAATTCTGCTCTATTGGTCTATGTGTCTGTTTTTAATGCCAGTACCTTACTGTTTTGACTACTATAGCTTTGTAATATAGTTTGAAATCAGGAAGTATGATGCCTCCAGCTTTGTTCTTTCTCAAGATTGCTTTGGTTATTCAAGGTCTTTTATGGTTTCATATGAATTTTATGATTTTTTTTTCTATTTCTATAAAAAATGCCATTGGAAACTTGATAGGGATTGCATGGAATCTATAGATGGCTTTGAGTAGTATGGACATTTTAACAATATTAAGTCTTTTAATCCATAAAGATTTATAGTTCCATTTATTTGTGTCTTCTTCTGTTTCATTAATGTCTTACAGTTTACAGATCTTTTACTTTCTTGGTTAAATTTATTTCTAAATTTTTTATTGTTTTTGATGCTGCTGTAAATTAATTAGATTATTTTCTTTATTTCTTTTTCAGATAGTTTGTGTTTAGTGTATAAAATGGCAACTGATTTTTGCATATTGATTTTGTATCCTGCAACTTTACTGAATTCATTTATTAGTTACCCAAGCAGATAAAAGAGTTTTGCAAAGACTGTGTAATCTACTCCACTGTGGAACCACTTCTGCGCCAAGCTTTATCTACAGACTAATTAAATCTGCACTACATCTCATACGTATAAATTTCTGTTTTCATTTTTTTGCGGTATGTGGGCCTCTCACTGTTGTGGCCTCTCCCGTTGCAGAGCACAGGCTGTGGATGCGCAGGCTCAACGGCCATGGCTCACAGGCCTAGCTGCTCCGCAGCATGTGGGATCTTCCCAGACCGGGGCACGAACCCATGTCCCCTGCATCGGCAGGCGGACTCTCAACCACTGCGCCACCAGGGAAGCCCTGTTTTCATATTTTATACATGCAGTTATGATTAATAAAATATACATTCTGTTAGTATTTTTTAATTCAAGTATAGTTGATTTAAAATGTTGTGTTAATTCTGTTAATATGTTTTAGAACCTGCCAAGATCAAGGGAAATTCCATTCTCTTTGCCAGGCCATAATTAATTAACAGGCTCTTTTTGTAAATCAGTAAGGAGAACATTCAGAAAACTAAAATACACTCAAGAACACCAGCAACTGTCCATCGATCCCATCTCATCCCAGAGAAAAGGCAATGTCAAAAAGTCCCTATGGCCTATGCAGGGTAGTCCAAGAGACTCCTTGCACACAGTGGCTGAGGCCAGAGCAGATCATGCCATTAGGTACTTTTGGTGGTTACCAAAAATACAACTACTGTCATGTGCAAGGTCTTATCTTCTTTTTCTTTATATTCGAAAAAGGGTCTTCATTCTAAAAAGTATTAGGAACTATTGTTTTAGATAATAAAATGAAGAACTAAATGCTTTTATATGCTCGTAAGATGTTTTTATATGTTGAAAATAGAATGATTTTTATCTGTTTAAAATAAGATATTTAACCATGTAAATTCAAAATTACTGAGTTTGAAAATTTGTATATTTAAACTAAAATTTTGGTTTTGATACTTTAATCACCTGAAACCTGCAACTGCCATATGATTGTGACCATTCAGTATCTTTAAAAACAGATGAACATTTGAAAGCACTATGTAGGCTAACTATACATCAGCTATTTAGCTCATTTTTTTCCATTTTTAACTGAATTTTTGGCTTTTCTAGAAATGATTGTCTATATATGATAATTATATAAAAATCATGTACTATTCCAGATTTCTCTCTTCCCACTTCCTATCCTACCCTCCAGTCATGCTGTACTCATTGTGATTTCTCATGTGCTATGTTCTCTCATTCTTTGGCTTTTATAGTTCCATCTGCCTGAAATTCCAACCTCTCCCTACACTCTGCCCACTGGCATAAAACATGCTCCTCATTTTTCAATACTTAGTTCAAAGGCATTTCTTTAATACGGCATTTCCCAACCACGTTCACTCTCTTCCTTTTCCACCGTAAGATGTATACCACTTTATTACATTTATTCGTTCATTGGATGTATCTTAATTATCCATGCATTTCCAGCACCTGTGCCTTGACACAGCAGGCAGTGAGGAAACCCTGAAACAAATAAGTGAATACAACTTAAGAAACATATCTAGTCTTTTCAAATGAGATAAAGGCATGTATTTTAAATTTGTGTAAATGTTTTTGGAATTGAAAAACATTTTCCTATGGTGACTATTATATCGTTCTTGGATGCAGGCCAGAGCTTAGACAAAACTTTGAAAGTGGAACAGTTTAATTTTAGCCCTTTCCACCTTGGTCATGGCTCTTTTCCTCCCTCTACCTTCCCATATCCTTTCCCCCTCTTGGACTTGGAGGCCTCAAGCCCACATATCAGAAATCCACAGGATTTGCTTTGTCATCAAAGGGTTCCGTGCTCCAAATGAGGATCCCGTTCTGTTCCCTTCATCAAAGCTTCTCATAGTGCACCTCAGTTTAGGTACTGAGATTACGAACTCTGATTTAATTCACACAAATGTAGGAATGACAGAAACTATTGCCTAAGATTCTTCTCTCAAGTGTTTTTGTGTTGAAATTGGCATCATTGTCAATTCAGATAAATGTTTACATTGTAGGATTTTAGGCAGGTTAAGAAAAGGGAATAAAAGATCCAAGTAGTAAAAAAAAAAGGTATTTCGGTGCAGGAAAAACTATCCCTGTTGATTCATCCAAGAGACTCCCTTCTCCAACTCTGACCCAGCAGGACACCAGGGCAGGACACCTTCTGCCCCTTTCTCTAGAGAAGAAGGATTCAAACACTCAACACCCAAATGATTGACACTTAGTAATTTCATAAATGTTTGTGGAATGAACAAATAAGGCAAGCATTTAAAAATGTTTTTACATAGAGAGAAACTGATGTCCAGAGAGGTCAAGTCTCCAAAGTCACACATATAATAAGTGACACACGTAAGACAAAAATTTAGCTGCAACTCTAAGCATCCATTTCTCTTTCTAGTGTGTTACTTCTGCCCCGAAGTCATTTATTTCCTCCTCTTCTTGGCTGCTGGAGCCACAGACACCTGAAGACTCTTTCCTGCAAGAAGTCCTCTGTCCACCTGAGAGGGCCTGCCCCTGCCACAGCTGTGCTGAGAATGAGAGGCAAAGAGGTTTTGTTGTCCCTGGGGAAAGACTAAGAGGGAAGTTCCCTGGGATGGCACAGTGTGGAGAGGGGAGGTGAGCAAAAGTGCTTACTTCTAACATGCATGCAAGAACTATGGGGGACAGTCTGTTAGCAGCAGAGACAAGGAGATGCGTATGGCTTTCAATTCAACAAGTTTTCCATGGAAAGAGCATTATAAGTGATGAATATTTTGAAGCATAGTTAGCTTTTATTTTTAAATTAGTTTTTACAAATTAACTGTTTTATAACATTGATTGTATGAGGAAAGAAAATCATCCAAGACTTGCATCACTGATTTCTAAAGAACTTGTGGCATAAATCTGTTAGTAAGATGAGGACGCAACTTTCCTGGAGCTTCCCCTCCTCGCTCCCCACCCCTCAACCCCCGTCTTTAAAATGATCCACTGTTACCTACCCTATCATGCCCTCAATATCCTCAGTGACTAAATGAACTCTCTAAATTGACTAAAAGTTTTAAATAGGTGTTTTTCAAGGTGCATGGCTGTGAAACTTGATTTTATCTGTAGACCAGGCCGTAATTATTTTAGAACTCTGTGCAGCTGATTTCATTAAAATGTCATTAGAGGTCATACAGGGCGCAGCACCAGTGTAGTTTTGGTGCCTCATTTCATTTTTCAAAAAAACATGGATTTGGATAAGCTTTGGTAACAGAAGTAAAATAAGACAGAAACATGGTTCCCTAGCTTTAATGCCCTGCATTTACAAATGCAGGGCATTAAACCAAGTTTTGCTGGAGTGGGGATCTTAGTCTTGAAAGATGAGGGAAACAGGCCAAGAAAGGGAAAGAAGGAAGACAGAACAACATGGAGATGGTCTCCATGGAACCTTTCGAATAGTCTCTCCAGCAACATGTCCCCTGCATAAGTGGCTGTGCCTTTGTCTGTGCCTCCAATGTGGCTGGTGTACATGCCTGTCATGACACCTCTGACAGGTGTTTAACTCTCAGCCTGCCCTACAAAACTGAGAGTGAGGGCAATTCCTGTAGGAGGGTGGAGCAGAAGGAAATGTCTGCAGGCCATTAAACATAAAAGTATGAATGTTAGCAAAGAGGTTAGAGCAGGAGACAGAGATTTGGAGGCTGCAATCACCCTGGGAGAACATGTAGGGCTAGTACACGGTGAAGGGGCTTGCACCCAAGTAGACTCAGAGGAGACCAAGGAGGAGAGATGACACAACAAATCCAGGAAGGTGAGAACTGAGGATAGTTCACTGAATCTTCCAATACTGAGGTCATCTATGGCTTTGCCAGAACAACCTCAGTAAAAAAGTGGGAAACCACATGCACTGTGGTAGGAGAGACGGAAAATGAAGAAGTGGAGAAAGCAAGTGTAGAGCTCTCTTTCAAAGGGACTTGGCCAAGAGAGGGGATTGCTAGAAAGAGAGCCAAGATTTTTTGTTTTTTAATTCTTTAAGGATAGAAGATGACTGATTGAGTTTTTCTTTTATTTCTCTTTTTAGTTTTCTTTCTTTTCTTTTTATTGATTGATTGATGCATTGGGTCCTCATTGCTGCACGCAGGCCTTTTCTAGTTGCGGCAAGCAGGGGCTACTCTTCGTTGCCATGCGCAGGCTTCTCACTGCAGTGGCTTCTCTTGTTGCGGAGCACAGGCTCTAGGCACATGGGCTTCAGTAGTTGTGGCACACAGGCTCAGTAGTTGTGGCGCATGGGCTTAGTTGCTCCACGGCATGTGGGATCTTCCTGGATCAGGGCTCGAACCCGTGTCCCCTGAATTGGCAGGCAGATTCTTAACCACTGTGCCACCAGGGAAGTCCCCTGATTGAGTTTTTAGCTTGAGGGAAAAGAGCTGATGGAAAGGGACAAGTTGAAGGTTCAGTAGAGTGGAGATAAATGGAGAAAAGTCCTGGACTAGAAGGGAGAGGATGGGATCAGAAGCTCTGTCATGAATAGGCACCTGCAAGTAAGCAGTGCATTGATAGGGATATTAATTAGAGACAGGGGCGTTTAGGGAGTTCAGTAAAGGAGGTGATATTCTTCTGAGGAAGGGAGGGGGTGGAAGGAGAGTGAAGAAGGTGTCTAATAGTTGTGGAGAAGTTTGGATACAACTAGTAAAAAGACCGTGTAGGGCAAGCTGGGATTGGAGGTCATCAATCCATCCTGCACACAGATAAATTAAAGTCTACACAATTCCACAGAGAAAGAACTCCAGATTTTTTAACTAGCTTTCCTCCATTATGTTCAAGATTAAATATCCTTCGATAGTGTATCCTAGCAATTTCACTTTATCTGCTAATTTACCTTCCCTCTTCCTTCCTTCTTCCTTATACTTCTCCTCCAGTATGTACAGATTTTCCCTCTCTTTGTCAGTTTGGGTCATTAAGGAGAAAGAAAACCATCTAAGCGAATCTCCTCCTTAACATGCCACCCTGTCAGGAAGCTCAGGACCCTGAGTTGGCAGGTAGAGGACCTGGCCCCCAAGGAGCTTTCTTTAATTTCAAGGGTTCGATCTGGCTCTAAAATTCTCCAAGTCTTCCAACTTGATCTTATTGGGGGTCTACTCAGTCAAGAATGAATTTAAAGAGCACTTGAGTGTGAGGAAATGCAAACATTCTGCCTTTGTGGAAGTTAAAAAACTGTTTATCATAGTAGTGAATCATTAGGTGACTTTCCATTTTAGAGCTCTACCCATTTAGTCAATAAGTGCATTATGAAAAACTGGATACATTGCATCACTGTGAAGGACTTTAGACTGCGGTTTGCAAAAGCAGAATAAATTTTCTTGGAGTCGTACCGTTATGTACACACGCTCGCGCGCGCGCGCGCGCGCACACACACACACACACACGCATTCACACGCCCATTGGCAGACACGGCCACACCTCACGGCTCTGGGGGAAGCCACAGACCTCAGCTGTACAAGCTGAGCCTGGACTAGAGGAACTTTCCGCGGGACTCGGGACAAACAGCCGCACCGACACGACTGTCTGCGAGCCTGAGTCCCAGACGAGCGCCGGCGGCGGCAGGTACTTCGGGCCCCCGCGGCAGGGCCTGAGCAGCGCAGCTGGGGCGGCGGCGGCGGCGGCGGCGGCGGCGGCGGAGGCGGGAGGGTCCCGGGCTGCCGAGGTCTTGCCAGTGCGCGCGCGCCAGCCGCCTCCCCTCCGCCCCTCGCTGCCGGCCTCGGGCATCCACGGCCGGTGGTCCAGCCGCCCGCCACGGCCCTGAACATGGCCGCAAGCCCCGCTGCCCCCCTGGCCTGGGCGCTGCTACTCCTCTCGTGGGCTCTGCTCCGCGGCGGCTGCCGGGCGCGCTTCGCTGCTGAGCCGGACTCCGAAGACGACGAAGGGGAGGCGGTAGTATTCTCCGAGTCGCCCCTGCAGAGACCCACGGTGATGGTGGCCGTCCTCGCGCGTAACGCTGCGCACACGCTGCCTCACTTCCTCGGCTGCCTGGAGCGGCTGGACTACCCCAAGAGCAGGATGGCCATCTGGTGAGCTGGCTGCGCCGGGCCGGCGGCGGGGGCGGCGCCCGAAGTGTCGCTGAGGGGAGAGGGGGCCGCTCGGGGCACGCGGAGACGAGGTGCGCACACCCCTCACAGCCGGCGTGGGTCCTGGGCGGATCAGCGGTCGGGGTGGGGAAGGACGCGCGCGTCTGCGTGCGCACCGGCTGCTAACCAGGATAAGCAGCCCGCCCCGAGCTCCCGTGGGTACAGTATGGAGCGGGGTGACCTCGTCGCTCTCCCGGACAGGACTGGGGAGACCCCGCAGGAGTGCTACTTTCTCCCCCCTTAACACTCGCGAAGATTCCTTTTCCCCCACCTCATATCCCTCGCCTCGGAGTGCGGGAATAAGGTTGCCCGTTGCCGCCTACTCGTCCGGACGCGACATGGACCGAAACTGCGGCTGGGGGCCCGGGGGGGAGGGCCCTCCGGAGTGGCTGGAGTGCGCTGTCCTGGCTTCCCGGTGCCAGGTTCCTGCTCCCAACTCAGAGGCTGGAAAAGCGGCTCAAGGTTCTCCGTGGGTGTGGGGAGGAAGGGGAGAAGGGATCAGGACCCAGAGTTTGAGGCTAGTTGGGGCCAGCTGTGTCTTCCTAACTACGTCACCGCCGTGGGTCCTGTCTCCTCTGAGCGCTCCAGGCTGTCCCGGCCCAGCATCCTCCCGGGACCCCGCCGCAGATGCAAACCGCGCGGGGTGCCTTGGGGTGCCGGCGTCCTGGGGACCGAGCCGCCCCGGGAAGGCAAACAGCTAAGTTTTGTTGCACTTAGGGTAGAGACCCGGGCCTAGGCCCTGTGCTTGCTGTGGAGGTGGCTGCCCACTTCAACTTTCCCACTTGGTCCTGTCTCCACATCTTTTTATAAAAGCAGGTATCAGAGGGTGAGAAGTTGGTGGCCAGGTGAGCCGCTAAGGGGCCTGTGGAGGAGGAGGTGGGCACTGGCCAGGGGAGATAGGCCACCAGATACATGGACAAGAGGCCTCTGGTCTCTTGAGGAAGACAGAGCCCAGGTCACTCTGGAGCAATTTCTGTCTTGTGTTGATAAAGGGAGCTGTCCACAGACAAGACATCCTTAAAGCCACGGTTGGGCATAAAGGGAAAAGGAAGGATAAAGCAGTAGCTGGAGCTGGCAGCCTAATGGTACCTGGTGGGAAAGGTGCAGAGGTGAGAAAGCAAACATGAGATATAGTGCAGCACTGTGCTATACACTGCTTTACTATATACCCTGTTATACGTGACGTTTGCCACGGAGAAGGGCATGTTATGTGGAAAGTAGGAATGTTGGTGCAGTCAGATTTTAAACCAGAAAGATTTTTTTTAACCATTTCAATACCAAAAGAAAATTTTACAAATGTCAGTTCTTAGATGCTTTCTTCAAAAGAGATGCATTACAATATAGTCTTGGTCTTTATGCATTGTTTAGTTTTAAAGAACATCACAATAGTTGCTATAGGAAATTAGTGAGGGGGGAAATGAGTACCAGGCACAGGTTTTGCTACCTGATGTACAGACATTACCCCTTTTATCATATAGTAAACTTTTAAAAGATACTATCATCCTTATTTTACAAACGAAGAAATTGAGGCTTGGATCAGTTCAATAACTCAGTCACAGAATTAATGAATGGTTAAACTGAAATTTGAACACAGGTTTGTTTCTAAAGACCACCTCAGAAAGGATAAAGGGAACATGATACAGTATAAGCAAAATGTACATAAAGCTACAAATAAGGAGACTTGAGTTGTTTTGTCACTAGCTTGACATGTAGTTTTGGGCCAGTGGCTTGGGATCCATAGACCTCAGTTTTCTCATCAGGAAAATTAGGGAATAGGAACAAGTGATTTCAAAACTCCTTTCCAGCTCTTGAATTTCATAGATTTTGTGATATGATCAGAATCACTCAGCAATGATTGTACATCCGAGTTCCCTGGATGTTCCAGATTCTATGGATGTTCTATGGATGGGTAGTATTCTCAATTCTGCTTAGACCTCAGGGATCTCTTTTCCCTCACCCTTATTCTTGGTCCATGTGACTGTACCTTTATGGTCTGTGTTGGAAAGTAAAGGAAGAAACCCAAGGCTTGGGTAAGGCCTTGGGCAGCCCCTACATTAACCAGGCACTAAAGACTCTTCTTTGAGTTCTGGCTTAGAAATCTTACATAATTTATTAGGTAATAATAATAAAATGCCAGTTTTTAAATAGTCCTTTACAGCTTTCAAAATACTTTCATCAACTAGTTATCTCATTTGATCTTAACTACCATCCTATAAAGAAACAAGATTATCTCCATTTCATAGAAGATATTGTGTCTAAAGTAACTAACTTACTGAAGATTATATTTACTTGTTAATTTTACAAATATTTAATAATAAAAGCTCACAGTTCTTCTAAGCACTCTACATTCATTTTCTGGTTTCCTCCTCACAATAACCCTATCAGTTATGTCTTATTATTTATACCCTTTCACAGATGAGAAAACTGAGGCACAGAGAGGTTGTGCAAGTAATGACCTTCTTTTGTGAGAATCAGGCACTATGCCAGGTTCAGGCTGGAAAAGGTTGAATAAGATGTGGCTCCTCACAGATAAGTATGGCTTTTTAAAACTAGGCAGTGTAAGGTGATCTGAATGGCATTTATAGCATTTGGGAGAGTGACAAAAGACTTCTATATAAATCAGATTGGGGCAGTTGTGTGGTCATGAAAGTTTTTTTGAGGAGAGTTGACACTTAGTTTGAACTCAGTTTTGAAGGACAAATAGGAATCCACAAAAACCTGGGAAGGAAGGAGGGTTCCAGAAAGAGGGAGAAGCATGGAAAATAAAAAGGTACTGGAACATTAACCAGAGCTTCCTATCAGGGGAGATAAAGTGAGTGGCAGGTCTAAGTTTTGCAAATCTCCAAACTCATTGCACTGTACCCTGGAGCTGCTGACTTCATGACTAGTGCTAGAGGAGTATTTGCGGGGAAGGTGATGGGTTATAACCCTCCAGGAGAGGCAGTACCTCAGTTTAGGATGCTGCAGTTTTGAGGGGCTTCTGCCAATGACTTACTCTAGTCTCTCAGTCCCAAGCTCTCCTCAACATTCCGAGATGCCAAACTGGCTAGTCTCCACTCTGCAAGGCTAGCACATGCTGAGGTCAAAAATGGTCAGTGTCAAAAATGGCCAGAACTTCATAAAACAGAACCACGTTGGGTATAGAGACTGGGCTGCCAGCTTCCATTTCATCTTATTTTAGTAACTCTGTGCAGACTCTCTCTTCTCATTCATCTGCTTACTTCTAACGATGGCTGGAGGAGCATCTGATAAGACTTCTTTCCTGTATGAGTAATTGAGACCCTGGTTCAATGATCATATTCAGATTTCCCGGTGGTGTGATTTTTTTTTCCCCTCACCTAAAGTTCTGGACCAGATCTGCACTGAGTGCCAACAAATTGACCTGAAAACTTTTTCAGAGGTTGAGTGCAGTTATCTCAGTATCAAGTTTATTTGGATTCAGTTGAATTAAGGAAAGTTTATATTTTAGAGATATTTTGTACCGGCATAAGGGAAAACATCACATTTACCTATCTGATCTCAAAACCCCACCAAACTAATTGTTTTCCTTCAGATATCACAGTTCTGTGATAAGGAACTGAGATAATCCTTGTGTTGTAATTAAAACCAGCACTGGGTTAATGGGGATCACTGCTGTGCTGAGATGAAGGGGACAGGTTGACATTGTAACATGCGGCAGTGCGCTTGAGTGGGTTCTCTTTAATTCAGTGGAGCCATGAATAGTGGCCTTAGCAGTAGAGGGAAGGCTGACCTCATCCCCCTTCCCAAGCCTATGATTAAGGGGGGCAGTGGCAAGTAACATGATGATGGAAAATGGAGCAGGGCACAAGGAAAAACATTTGACCCAAAAGATACATTAAGTTTGTCTTTTGGAGAGCCTGCTGCTCTGTGTGGGAAGACGGTTGGGATTCACGGAGTCTGTGCAGTCACAAGGCAGTAACTATCGTGTAATTACAGAACAATTTGGGCATTTCATTTGGTAGAGTTTTGAAAAGTAATATGTATGCTAAATTGAAAGCCATCATATGGCTTTTAAATAAAGAGATGTTTCTGTTGACATAAACATTAACAATGATGAACTTCTACTTGTTCTGGGGTACTGACCCTGACATTTTGCACACAACTTTGTGGGGTGTTTGGGGATTAGCTTGGATTTATCTCTACGTTTTAATGCCCAACCAGTAGCATTTTGGTGAATGTTTAACTTGATACACTAATATAAGTGTTTACAAAATGTTCCAAGCTACTAGTAATGCTAGTTTTCATCAGTGGTGAGAATGATGTCACATTTTATCATTACAATCTTGACATTAAGTGTTTATGTTTTCCCTCTAGTTGCAGCTCATGGCTGAAAATGTATATGGTACTTTGGTCTGCTTCTCTCCATTAGTTTATTTCTCTCACCTTACCCCCTCCTCCTCCTTATTTTTCCCAGCCTGGCAGTTTATTACGGAGGGCAGGGTATGCAGCTTACAGTCAGATAGACTAGGGCTCAAATCTCCTGTGTAATCATGGGCACATCATGAATCTCTAAGCTGAGCTGCCTCATCTGGAGATGACTAATAATAACACCTACCTCAAAGAGTTGATATAACAAGCAGATGAGATAAAGTATTACAGTGTCTTTTACACACATGCTACTAAATAGATAATAGTTGCTATTTCCTATACATCTTTTCCTTTTTGTCTCATCTGCATTACCTTTCTCTTCGCAAATGAAACTTTTAAAAAAGAAAATATGTTCAAAAGAAGCTCTGTTTATTTTCTTCCTTCCAACAAAAAGTTGTCAGCATAATGGAAACTAACATTCATGGAGGGGCTGTTCTAAACACTTCGGTGTGATAACTGATTTACTCCTGACGGCAACCCTAGGTGAGAAGTGTCATTACGCTCTTCACTTTACACAGGAGGAAACTGAGGCACAGAGAATTTACATAACTTGTCTGAGGTCACAAGGCTAGTGCACGGTGGAGCCAGGATGTGACTCGGGCAGCTAACGTCGCAGACTGAGTACAGATGCTCTGTTTAAGATCAAGAAAAGACCAATTAGTTCTAGTTTTTGCTTCTGTCAGTTGACCCACCTTAGGAAGATAAGAGTGCCAGTGTTTTCTTTCAAAGAAGAATGGCTCCTTCTGCTTGAATGACACAAGGGACTCAGTGGCTCCCTTCCACTGTCTTGATGATTTTGTCACTTAGGCCCTTTCTAGTTACTAAACTCTGTTCTGTGTTGGTAGATTTCACAGGAACAGAACGAGACTAAATATGTGGGTTGTACTTAAATATGCAGGTCACTTGTTATGATCACAGCTATATAGCAACAGAAAGAAATTTATCACGTATTGTTAGTGACAAACGAATAAGGCCGCATTATTCATATGCATGGTGGCTGCAGCATTTTGGTAAGACAGAGGGTCAATTTTTCAGCCTTTTTAATTAGTGGTCTTGGATTTGGTTGACACGTAAACTCAACTTTCTTCCAAATAGTCGGAGACAACTATCAATCCTCCCTCCACTGTACAATTTTAAAACACAATTGGACCTCAGAATTGTATATTTCCTTTGGGTAAAAACTGAAGTCACCTATCCTCTTGCTCTAGTTTAGACAAATCACTTGCGAGTTAGAATGGATGCCTAAATTGTCCTGGATCTATTTTATTAATTGACTTCCATAGGTGGGGAAACCAAAGCACAGGGCAGTTAAGGGATGTTCCCACAGTATATTACATAATAAATAAGTGTCAGAGTGAGATAACAGATTTCTAGATTTTAAACCCTATATGGCTGTTTTAATGTTGAGTATTTTATAAGGTATATAGCTCATGACTAAAGGAGCATACCAGTTATTCTAAGCAGGGTTTGGCTTTACGTACTTGTCTTCAACTCCTTTCTCCAGGTGATGCTATAGCTAGTGCGTGGTGCACGCTTATGACTCCAGGTACGTACGCGTGCTTCCCACGGCCCTCTCCCTTGACTGTCTCGGTGGTCGTAGGAATGAACAATGAAAGCTTTGTAACCTGAAAGGCTGTTGGTTGTGCCTCGTTCCTTTTTCCAACACTTAAATGTCCTCATGGGTCCTATCACGGTGTGGCACTGTCTTCAAGTCTAAGGCATACTATAGTAGGACCATTATAAGGCTTATATAGGGACTATAGTAGGACTATTATAAGGCTCATTTCTGCACATTTCTTCAAATAACATAACAATATACATTTGAGTTAAAGTTTGAGAGAAAATGATTAGCCTGTAGTTTGGTTCTTAGTTCTATTCCCCAGTTACCATATTATGAAGAGGTTTCACTATATGTGTTTAAATCATAGCTATTATTCATCAGGAATTACAAAGTGTGTGTATTGTATACGTTTTGACGTTTTTATGCTCAAAGGAGTGATCTGTTCATTTTATTGCATTTACATCGTTAGCATATCAAAAATTGCCGCTAGGGGCTTCCCTGGTGGCGCAGTGGTTGAGAGTCTGCCTGCCGATGCAGGGGACGCGGGTTCGTGCCCCGGTCCGGGAGGAGCCCACGTGCCGCGGAGCGGCTGGGCCCGTGAGCCATGGCCGCTGAGCCTGCGCGTCCGGAGCCTGTGCTCCGCAACGGGAGGGGCCACGGCAGTGAGAGGCCCGTGTACTGCAAAAAAAAAAAAAAAATTGCCGCTAAAAGAAGTTAAATCCGTTAGAGTCCTTGTAGGTTTATAGTAATTTAATTATTTTAGGCATTTTCTTTCCTGATGTTTTCTTTTTAAAATTGAAAAAATAATACTCTCCCATAATAAAACTCCAAAAAGTGTGAATGGGAATACAAAAAAAAGTTAATCTCCCTTCCACTCCATACCACCTGCCAGGGGCAACCATTGTTAACAGTTTCTTGTGTATCATCTAGAAACTTTCTGTGCATATACAAATATCCTTTTAAGTGTTAACCCAAATATTGGTTGGCCAAAAAGTACATTTGGTTAATGCATATGTTGTTCAATAAAGTTCTTGGTGAAAACGAGTCTTTCATTTTTACTTAAAACAGAACAAACTTTTTGGCCAACCTAATAGAAGTGTTTGATATCTCCTATTCTGCACAAATGCGATGTTTTTAAGTCAATCTCTCTATCCCAGGTTTTTTAAACTCTGCCATCCCACCTGTACCTATGTCCTGGCTGGCACAGTGAAAGCCAGCTTCACACAACACCTGTTCTAGGTAGTTACTCTGAACCCTCCCTGATTATACCCATCTTGCTCTCTTGTTCTTGTGTCTCTGGTTCCCAGAAATGTGGCCCTTAGCCCATTAAAAAAAAAAACTTTTCTAAGAAGCATAATACACATCCAAAAAGTGCATCTATCATAAATGTATAACTAGATAACTTTTCACAAACTGAACATGCCAGAGTGAGCAGCACCTGCCCCACCAGGCCTGCATCTGTCCACAGCAACAAATGGTTAGCCTAGGAGCTGCTGTCCCCCGGACTTCGTCCCATCAAGCCCACCCTCTGTGCACTTGTGATTGGTCCCTGCTGTCTGGCCCCTGTAGGCATTTGGGTGGTGACCTTTGCTCCCTGCTCAGGCTCCTCAGGAGCCTTAGGACTCGAGTAGTAACTGCTTTCTAGAACCAGCAGGCTTGGCAAGCTGCCAGTGAGTGACCTAGTAGTAAAGTGATCAGGATTGTATTACTTTTCCCTCGGCTCTCCATCCCTGTGGTTGGAAAGCTATGCGTTAATGTTCATAAAGGTAAAAACCATCTCGTTATAGGTAGTAATTGAAAAGCCATGCAGAATATAAATAGAGTGGCTGTAATTAATTCACTGGAACTTGCTGCCGTCCAGAGCCATGAAAACGCAGCATTTGTGGTTGGTGACATTAGCGAAGTCTCTTGTATGAATTAAACCTTAGATTTGGCTGCAGGGCATTTCTTTTCCTCTCTAGGAGCACTGGACAGAAATCATTTCGGACTTAGACTTCCCGTAATAGCCTCATGACATCCTACCAAGGCTGAATTTATGATATCATAACACACTTCATTTAATCGAGGCAGTAATTGTTATTATTTAGTTGTTTGTCAAGTTCAGCAAGCTGAAACCTGTCCCTGTCTTAATTGGTTTAGCTGATGAGATCGTGTTCCTCTGCAAACATAGTGCAAAGTAATCCTCTTCGCCCCAGAATTTTTTTTTTTTTTGCGGTACACGGGCCTCTCACTGTTGTGGCCTCTCCTGTTGCGAAGCACAGGCTCTGGACGCACAGGCTCAGCGGCCATGGCTCACGGGCCCAGCCGCTCCGTGGCATGTGGGATCTTCCTGGACCGGGGCACGAACCTGTGTCTCCTGCATCGGCAGGCGGACTCTCAACCACTGCGCCACCAGGGAAGCCCCCGCCCAAGAATTTTTGATTAATGTTTCAACACCCCTTAGAAGACGTGCATTTCAAAAACATAAATGATAACTTAAGTGATGATCCTAGACTACACACCCCTAAGAAGATGGCAGAAGGCTGTGTGTGGAACCAGGCCACTCTGATGAAGCAGCCTCATGAGTACTTGATTTAAGTGATAAATTGCCTACATTGGAAGAATTCTTTACCTCCTAGGTTTGATCACTTCAAAGTCTATTGAGGCACATGTCAGGCTGGAGAGAGGAAGTTCCTTAGATGGAGCTTTCCCCATCCACCACCCTCCCGGCAAAATTCATGTGTTGAAATTCTAACCCCTAAAGATGATGATATTAGGAGGTGGGGGGTCTTTGGGAGGTGCTTAAGTCATGGGAGTGGAGCTCTCATGAATGGGATTAGTGTTCTTATAAAAGAAGCTCCAGAGAGATCCCTCACCTCTTCCACCATGTGAGGACACAGCAGGAAGTCTACAACCCAGAAGAGGCTCTTCACCAGAACCTGACCATGCTGCCATCCTCATCTTGGACTTCTAGCTTCCAGAACTGTAAGAAATAAATTTCTGTTGTTTATAAGCTACCCAGCCTGTAGTATTTTGTTATAGCAGCCCAAATAGACTAAGATAGCTGTCAAGCCCAAGGAAACCATGAAGGTGGCCCAAAGTGCCTACATTTTAGGCAGTAAAGAAGTAGAACTCTTACTTTCCATCCCCTTTCCTTTCTGAGACTGATGGTATACATTTTGGAGGTGGGGAGGGCAGTGGGCCACGTCAAGCTTTCCTGTTCTCACAGGGCGAGAGATGATTCTGAGAAAGGGGAATACATGGATGTATGTTGATAGACATTCTCCCTAAAAGTCATAGTAAGTGAGAAATTGCCACTTTGCAGGGCCTTGGGAAAGGCAGGATTTTCTGGAGACTAACAGTGGAACTTAAATTCCTGGGCTGTCCATGAGAAATATGGTCATGGGCATTTGGGGCTATGGCATTTCCAACACAGAGTCCCTTGCTGGACTGCTGGACTGCTTTTTAGTTTCTTGGATTCCAGCCAGCCCCATAATCTGTCCAAGCTCCACACACCACAGTGATTATGGCTGAGAACCGCCAAGATACTGGAAGGTTGCTGCCAGGTGGAATCAGGATTTTTCATGTCATCACTGCAACATTGAAGAGTAAGCGTATATGAAGCTCCTACATTGCTGCATTCCCTCTGCTAGAAGCAGGTGGGGTGGGAGTGCATTCAGACAGTCAGACGGTGTCTTATGTTTCAGATGGATTTTGTGGAGTTGGCCTTTAAGGCTCAGCATACTAAAATGTTTTAGAAAATTACAAATCTCCTTTATGCCTTTCCTCAATCTTGTTAGACTTTAAGATTTACTGGACACATTGATTTCTATCCTAGAAAATTCTCTTTAGCAAGATAAACTATGAATTTCTAAAGCAGCAGACTAAAAAAAATTATATGCCTCCTTTTATTTATTTGACCATCATGGATTGTCTAGGTGGATAAATTCAGGTAATCATGTTGAAATTAGTAGTTGAGGTGGCCTCAAAGCAACTCAACCCCATTGGTCGAGTTCATTGGCCATGAGTGGACGTGGCCCTCATCACTCTTCTGCTGACCTTTTGCTGTAAGGCTGCTGGGCTTCTACTAGTGGTTCCTCAATACTGGTTCATGGGCCAGCTGTATCACAACACCTAGGACATTTGTTAGTTACATAGATTTCTGTGCCCCGTTTCAGCCACATTCAATCAGATGGCCTGTGGAAGGGGCCTGGGAATCTGTGTCTTAAACATGTGCACAAGTAATTTGTATACACTTCTGGGTCTGGGAAATGCAGGAGATGGGCTCCCAGAAGCCCCCATGAAAAATAGGGGGCCCGCATGGAAGGACTGAAAGCTGTATATGTGTCTGAAGTACAGGCCGTGGGATTTTCAAAGCTTGGTAATTTGGCACACACTGGAATCTTCTAAACCCCAGGATCCAGATGCGTAAGCAATCAGGAAGGCCAAGGGGTTTCTTATTAAGAGAAGTAGTAATGTACAGGATTACAAAGAAGAGGCTCTGCCAGACAGACATCATCTGTGTTTTTTATTGAGTCAAGCACATGTGTTTTCCCGCCTTCCAATAGTGGCTATTTAAAAAAAATAATATATATATTTTTTAAGGCAGTGTAGTAAGTGCCTTGCACTGGGGCTCAGTATAATGTGACACTCCCTCAAACCCTTTTCTTTGCTCAGGTATCTCACATCATGAGCTCATTGAGCATGTAGGTTTGTAGAAGGAAGGATAGCTATTGATGAACATCTCTTAATAGACTGGAGGGAAATCAAACCAGTGCATTTCCTCCAAATAAATAGTAGTCGTGTGAACCACTTCAGTCTCCATATCCCTTCATCTTGATTCTTTTGTTGCTGGTATTTAATTTTCTTACCTTTGATTTTCTCTCTGGCATGCCTTTCAAAACTCCTCCCCTCATTTGGGAGAAGAATAAACAGTCTACTAAATTAGCTTAGTTGAAGTTCAGCCTTAACTACATGATATTACAAAGTCTCTAACCTAGTGTCTTCACCGGTTATGAATCCAAAATAGAACTTTTGGGAAATTTACACTATTCGAGTCCGCCGTACAAAAGATTTTTCTGAGTTTGTCGCTGCTGCACGGAGGTATGTTCAGAGTTGATATAGTAGCATTATTATAAGCTTACCAACAGGCAGCCTTCTCTGGGGATGATCACAGCTCCATTGATAAATCTCATACAGTCCCACACCCTCGCTTTATTGTGTCCGTTAGGTGACCGGTCTATCACAGATTCCACTGTAAATGTCCTCAAGTTTATGTGTCCCATTTTCTTTTTTTGTTTGTTTTCTTTTTTTGCGGTAGGCAAAATTCAAGTTTATGTGTCCCATTTTCTTTTTTTTTGTTTTCTTTTTTTGCGGTAGGCAAAATTCAGGTAATCATGTTGAAATTAGTAGTTGAGGTGGCCTCTCACTGTTGTGGCCTATCCCGTTGCGAAGCACAGGCCCCGGACGCGCAGGCGCAGCGGCCATGGCTCACGGGCCCAGCCGCTCCGCGGCATGTGGGATCTTCCCAGACCAGGGCACGAAGAACCTGTGTCCCCTGCATCGGCAGGCGGACTCTCAACCACTGCGCCACCAGGGAAGCCCCTCCCATTTTCTTTTTAAGTCCTTTTCCTTCCCTGAAATGTGAGCTGCATTCTACTGCTTAATGCGTCCTGCCAGGGAGATAATGATCACCTGGGGAGGAAGATGAGGCCAGGTTCCCCGGCGGCGGGGAGGAGGGGGGGGCGGTGTCTCCGGAACTGTTCCCTCCAGCCAAAAGCAGCCGCCTCCATTTTCCCCCCAGTATGCAAATGCCCTCATTTTGTTATTTATGTTGTCTTGTGAAAGGACTGGGAGGCATTGTTCATTTGCTCGTGCTGTGTCACTTAGAACAAACCCCTTATTCCCTCTGGGCCTCAGTTTCCTCTCCATAATATCAGGGAGATGTGCCAGAGTTGTGGCTCTCAAATGTGGCTGCTTATGAGAATCATTTGATGAGGTTTAAAAAAGTACTGATGCCTGGGCCCCACCCCCAGACCACTTAGGTCTGAATCCATGGGGTAGGACTAGGGCAAGTGACATATTTTGAAAACTTCCCAGGGGGTGAGAATGTGGAGCCAAACTTGAGAACCTGTGGATGAGACAGATGTTCTCTCGGGTCCCTTCCCCGTCTGACATCAGTACCCCCTTCATGGAGTGACTGGGTCTAAAGAATTGTCATGAATCATAACTCTGCACGATTGATGTTTCCTGGACCCTCAGCCCAATTTTAGATCTTTTTCGGAGATCTAAAACAAAATATCTAAGTTTTTTCGGAAGCTCATTTGTATATCACCCTGTTGTGTACTGTGCCCAGAGGTGTGCCCTAATAGTGTCGTCTCCTGTGGAAGGCCTGCGCCACATGACGACTGAACTGCCAAGGGGACCACGTGGCAGCAGGAGGGCTGGCCTTGAGGGCACAAACTGGAACTTCTCAGGAAAGGGCTGCGTGCACCAGGTGTAGAGCAGCTGTGGCCGAGGGCTTCCTTCCTGCGGTACACAGAGGCTGCCCCTTGGCTAAGGAGCTGCGGACATCAAGGCCTCTAAGCACATCCAGCTGGGCTGTGGCCTTTCAGGATTGCTCCCCAGTGTGTGTTTTGGTGTGTTGCCCAGCCTCACTTTCAGGCATTCTGTTTCATACTGGTGTAGGGCCTCTAATCACCTCTGGGTATTGGATTTCTGATGTTACTTTTAATGGCTTTGGATTCTAGCTTCTTTTGTTTCTAAATTTGCATAAACAGTGCTGCCTTTGTCCTGTGGTCTTGACACAGCTTCAAAGCCTTGACTGGGCATCAAAGATGCACTGGATCCTCATTTCTTAGGCATCAGATTGCAGCAATGCCAGAAGGTGACTGAAGGTTACAGCCCCACTTCTGGGCCAGTTTTCTGTCTCCCAAAGATTAGATGCTGCCAAGTCCCCTTTGATAATGGTGCTGAATCTTAATAGCTTTTCCCAAAGCCTGGGCAAATACTAGTGAACTAAAGGGACACTGCTGGCATGTCTGAGGAGGGAAGGACAGTAACTCACTAATATTTACCGAACTCCCCTACCCCATGAGAGGCAGATTATTGAGCCCCACTGGGAAGCATGAAGTCCCAGACCCACTGGCCAGTCTTTGCTGATGTTGGCATGGTGACGGCCAAACTCTCATTTTCCCATGAGTCTTATCAAAATAAAGGCAGTATTTGAACTCTCAGTTATCCATGCATGGATTGTCTGTCTTTTGGATATACAGAGGCCAGCTTTTGATAATGGACCAGTTTGGTCCAACCATCCAGCACCCCCTTGAGCTCTCTCTCTCTCTCTCCTCTCCTCTCCCTCTCTCCCTCCCTCTCTCTCTCTCTCTGTGCCGCCCAATAGTCGTGTGTTTAGACAATGGAGAGTGATTTTTATCTCAGTAACATTCCACATAAGGCATTCCAGTATGAGTTTTATCTGGTTTCTTAGCTGTTGGCTCTTCTGCATCATCTATGCCATGCCCCACCATATTTTCGGATTTTCTTGAATTCTCTACCTTGCCTTGGTCTCCTTAGCTATACCATGAGTACTGCATAGGCTGATCTTTAAAGATTTTTCTAGCCATAGCATGCCGTGAATTTGCAGTTCCACCACCGATATCATGAAAAATAAAACAGCTTACTCTGTTGCCACATTATTTAAAATGCCACTTGGGCCTTTGTTTCTTTATTTGTACTTAGATATAACTTTTCAGTAGTTTTGCCTTATCCTTGTCTCATATCCTTGGTGAATTGACTGATGGTTCATATTTACATCAAATTATAAAAATTAAAAAATCTTTTTGCCCTTTGGGATGGTTAATTTTATGTGTCAGTTGGGCTGAGCATGGTGCCTGGATATGTGGTCAAGCATTATTCTGGGTGTTTCTCTGAGGGTTTCTGAGATTTATATTTAAATCAGTGGACTTTGAGTAAAGCTTTCCATAATGTGGGTGGGCCTCGTTTAATCAGTTGAAGGCCTGAGTAAAACAAAGGACTGACCTCCTCGAGCGACAAGAAAATGTGTCATCGCACTGCCTTTGGACTTGAATTGCAACATTAGCTTTTCTCTGAGTCTCCAGCCTTCTGGGCTACCCTTACAAACTCTGAACTTGCCAACCTCCATAAATGCACAAACTAATTCCTTAAGATCATTCCACCTCTCTCTCAATAGATAGATATGAAGTAGATATATTGAGGTATATATTTTATATATATATATATACATTCTCTCTCTCTCTCTCTCTGGCTCTCTAGCTATCTGTTCTATTGGTTCTGTTTCTCCAGAGAACCTTGACTAATATAACCTCTAACCTGAAAGAAAATACCATCTCTTTCATGAACAACAACAGCCAAAAGAAGGGCTGTGCTGAGAAGAAAAAGAACACAGAGAATTATGTCAGAGGAGATAGTTCCAGATCTGAAAGCTGGGAAAACCATTGCTGTGGGCACCAGGGATGGAATAGTTGTGGCATGAGTGCATATATTGACTTTTCTCATGCGTGCAAAATAAGTAAGTGCAGGTCTTCCCTAGAAGGTCCCCCTTTTTTTTGAAGAGGCAGAAATAGGAGTTGGACATTTGCCATTGTGATGGGAAACAACATATGTGTTTGTTCTTTGCAAAAGCTGCTGGCCAGCGTGCAGACCTGTGTATTTTGCTCAGTCTACCGTGTGAGGGAATTAGCTTGCATGTGCACTTTGGGGTTAGGAGAACCTGGCAATAGAAGTCACGTTTCAGCAGGCTAATGGGCTATTGCACTGAACTGATAGCTCCTCCCCAGGGAGAGGCTTTACTTCACAGCGGTGTCATTTACCGTAGAGATGCTGAAGATTGGTCCGCACTGACACCTTCAGAGTCCAGGAGCATGAGTGCCTGTGAAAGGTCCTTGTAACATGGAGCTGGTTGGGGCCGCGTCCTTCTTTGCTGAGGCTTTAATGTAGGAGCAGAAGAAAAAGTTGAGTTTTTGTATATAGGCTCTAGAAAGATAAAATCAGGAGGGCAACAATTTTCTTTCCAAAGAGAGTTCTCATTGGTGTCTCCGACTTATATTCCTGGGGTTCAGCCTCTAAAATCAAATTCTTCCTTTTTTGAGCTCAGTAAAAAAGCAGTCCTGCTGGATCAGAATTATCCTGAGAAAGCACTGCTCTTTGGCTGCCTCTCTCAGCTCGCTCTGATCTTGGCTACTCAGCTGATACTCTCAAGCTGCAAGCTAGCTGCCTGCTTTCCCAACAATCTAGCGCCAGCTGTTTTGAGTTTCTGAAGTAAGATTTTTCTAGGATGCTTTCATTACCCCGGGGTTCAGGCATGGTAGCATAAAATGTGCTAATGAGCTTTTCCTCTGATATAACAGTAAATGTGATTTAAGGCACAGAAGGTCAATTTCTGCCCGGTAGTGAAGTGGATTTTGAAGTTTTCCTCTCTTCTGTGTAACAAGGTATCTGAGATTTGGTGTTGCTTCCCTTAATCTGTGTATCATCTGTCAAGTTTTAGATAATAAATTGCACTGACATTCTGTAGCTTCGAGCTAGAAAGCAAAGAGTTTCTCTAAAAGGAGCACTTCATCTTTTTGATGTCAAAGGAGAAGCAGATAAATAAACCACAGTCTGTGTTTCACCTTCTGAAATCGTTTCTCCATAGTAGATTTTTGGGGTTCTAGTTAAATCTAGTTAGCTAGAATCTAGTTTGAGATTCCAGTTAAATCTCACTACTTTTACTCCTATTCTTACTAACATCATAGATTTGTCTCCATTTTCTCTTTTCCAATCCTTTCTTTTTCAGTTTTTCAAAGCAGCATTTTTCTAGGTAGGTCTTAGTTAGTTTACTGATGGATTGATCTGTTTATTTAAATATAGAATTAGCAGTACTAGAAATGCAAGTGTCTTATCTGAAATAATTAGGAGAAGCTATTCTTCGCATCACCTTGTAAAAAATGATTATGAATTTGAAAAATCCAGACAGATAATTCTTGTTTTCAGCAACTTAAAAAAAACTGTGTTTGCCTTCCTTGGCCTTTGATCCCTAAGAAGACCAAGGTTACCACATGGCTATGGTCTGTAGTTAATTTCACCCTGGGTGGTAAAATAATACACTGTGGTTTCCAGACCCCTGAACAATCAACTGGTAACAAGTGAGGTCATTTTTGGTTGAAGGATTGCATATGTCATTGTCTCAAAAGACACATGGGCTGCAGATCCTGTCTGGGGACCTGCTTCCAAATACTTGTGTGAACGCCTCCCAGCTCAGTTTGCACTTGGCCTTAATCTTACTTTTACACTTCAAAGAGCTTGAGTGCTGCATATCCCCAACTAAGTAGATAGTAAAACAAAACCAGCAACCTATTGTTAAATGAAAAATGAAAGGGACAACAGTAGTCATTTTATGATTCTTTTCATCTAATTCTGTCACTAAGAAGAAATTCATACATTTTTTCAGGCTGCATAGAAAAGTAGACAGCTTTTTTTTTTTTTTTTTTGGTACGCGGGCCTCTCACTGTTGTGGCCTCTCCCGTTGCCGAGCACAGCCTCCGGACGCACAGGCTCAGCAGCCGTGGCTCACGGGCCCAGCCGCTCCGCGGCATGTGAGATCTTCCCAGACCGGGGCACGAACCCGTGTCCCCTGCATCGGCAGGCGGACTCTCAACCACTGCGCCACCAGGGAAGCCCAAGTAGACAGCTTTGATTATTTCTTTTAAAGTGTTTTAAATATTGAAGTAATATGTAAAAATATAAGGTGTATGGGTATTTTCTTGCCTTACCTTAAAGGCCTGCTTTTTTAATAGTGAACTAACTGTAACCAGTGGTATGGTAACCAACCTCCATGGTGGCCCCCAAGGGTCCTTGCCTTCTGGTACTCACTCTCCCAGTCTCCTCCCACGCTGACTCACATGGCCAGTGGCATGGGTGGAAGTGAGAGTGCGTGACTTTCGAGGTCAAATCATAAAAGGCATTGCAGTTTCTGCCCCAGTCTCGTGGATTGCTTGTCCTGAGGGATGTCCCCCATGCCATGAGGACATCAAAACAATCCCAAGGAGAGGTCCATGTGGGAAGGAACTAAGGCCAGCAACCAACAGCCAGCATCACCTTGCTGCCATATGAGGAATCCACCTAGGAAGTCAGTCTTCCAGCCTAGTGCGGCTTTCAGGTGACATCTATTTACAAGCTCATGAGAAACTTCAAGTGCAAATGTCCTAAACACCTGACCTACACATCTACGAACATAAGCAATGTCATTGTGTGAGATGCTGGGTGTACAGATACAGGCTCTGCATCCATGGAGCTTCTGTTTTACTGGGGGAGAGCAGTGACAGACAAAAAATAAACAAACCAAGATGACTTTAAAAGATGTGTTAAGGAGAAAGTAAAACAGGATAATGGGGTATAGATGAAGTGCTTGGATAGAAGAGTGCTTCATATATAAGGTGGTCAGAGAAGGGCTTTTTGAGAAGGTGATACTTGAGCCAAGCCCTGAATGATGAGAAGGAGCCCCCTTGGCAACAGAGGGTAAGACGGGAGAAGAGAAGGGGAACCAGGCAGATTCCTAAATCAGAGAAAGATTATACTTGTTGGAAGGAAAGAAGAAGGCTGGTGTGGCTGATCTGTCTTGGACTTAGGTCAGATTTGCCCTCTAAATTGCATACCATTCTTCTTTGGGCTTCTTTTTGGGGAAAATATGGTCAGTTTTCAATATCATCAATAATAGTATAAAGTTTTTATTTTAATTCTTCTCAACCTGTGTAACTTATACAATTATAAGTTAGTGGAAATAAATGTGGAAATAAATGTGCTGTTAGTGGAAATAAATGTGCTGTAAGCCTTTGAGCATTACGTCAGCAAATTCTCTACTTTTTCCCTGTATCCTGATTACACAGTGGAATGTTCTCAAAAGACTTTTTTTTTCTTTTTTTCTGTATGTCACCAGTGGCAATGCCATTACTAATAGGATTCCGGGGGCAGTATTCATAAAAAAATTAAAGTGCTTTGTTTTAAAATGACAAAATAAAACTAAACATAACATATAACCCCAGCAATAAATGAAGACATTCTACACAGCCATCCAAAGAGTCTAAAAAAACAAGTGAATGCTGGACATCGCCAGTTCTGCATATAACTGTTTCTTAAACCACAGATTAGGAGTGTTGAAAGAATGCACTAAGCTTAGGGCATGCATCACTGAGTGTTAGTTGCATACTATTTGCTGTACTTGGTTTTCTTGAGGCATGAAGCACAATTTTGCAAAAACACAGATCGGTGTTTTAGATCCTGCTCTGTATCTTTCCGTGGAAATCATCTGAACACAGTCCACTTTTGATGTCCTTGGTCCCTCTGTTAACATCACAGCATATCTCATCTTGATTATAAAGAACATTTCTCAGGTCAGCTCTAGGCTCAACAGAGCAATTTGTTTTGGGTTTGCTTCAGTCTGTGCTTAATTTCTGAGTTACAACTGTGGAATATTAAACCCCTTAAAAACTCTTCTATCCGTTTCAAATGTTTGAGGCTTTGATTTCTTTGTCTCCTAAAACAGGAATGAGCCCACCAAACATAAAGAATGTGAATTAAAAACAATCTGCTTTTGTTGAATATTTATTCTCTTTTTATTCTTCTACTTTGTCAATTAATGTAACCGAGAGCTATGTCAGGCTCAAGTACAGACAAAGGCTACTGATTACTGATTTAAAAAGAAAAACTCTGCAAATCAATATTTGAGTTATGTTTTCTGCATAAAGCCATTAGTTCTGTGCTGGAGAAAAGTCTCAATGGGTAATTATTTCAGACCAGTGAGCTCATAGCTGTCTGCTTGGCAAAGCTCAGCTCTGGTTTCTTCATGAAAAATAAGATAACTGCCAGGATTTTTCTGTCTCGTACCTGAGTCCTCACAAGTGCTGCCTGTCACCCCTTAAGATTTAGCTTCTTAAGTCGATGACATTTCCTCTGCCTCTCATACAGTGTAACCACGAAGTGAGTTGATACTGAGAAGCCAAAAATCAGAGCAGAGAGCAATGATTTAATTATTTCAGAAGCGAGAGGCACATTTATGGGGACTGTGAGAAAGGACTTGAGCCGTTCAAATTCAAATGTTCAAATTTAAGACGTTTCAAAATCTAATCTCTAATAAAGTAATAATTATAATCTGGTTTACTTTAAGCAGATATATGGTTCCACAGAGATCTCTTCTGTTTTTTGAAAGCTTCCCTATCTCCCCTACAGTTGACATTCTTACTGCTTGCCTCTGGCAGAAAATATTTCTTCCTTCTCAGTTTATTCTGGTCCTGCTGTCTGGAGCATCTTCCAGCATAATAATTTATGACTTTGAAAGATCACATATTTGGTTTTATAGGGGCCTCTGTGTCAAATTTGGCTTTAAAATATCTTAAGCTTTTTCACTTAGGTGATTTATGCAGTAATTCTATGTATATTTTATTAAATATCTAGACTTTGAAGGTAAAGTGAAGAATGTGTGTAGTCTGAAAAAGGGTTATACTGTTCCTTGATTTTATTAGCAATGAGAAGTTTCCTATGAATGAAACCATTGTTAAGATTTGTTTTCCATTTTGTTTACTTTGCTTCTGAAGATGTCTTGAAACCTTGATTTCTGGGACTGGAATTCTTTATAGCTTCCTAGGAAAGGAAATATAACATGCCACTTAGAATAATGAATACCAGAAAAGCAACATCCTTCTTGCCCCTATAATACGGTAGTGGAACAAATCACCCATCCCCCCAGCTCAAACATAATGAGATGGGAAGAAGAGGTGTTCATTTTGTACAAGTTAAATCTCTCAGATACAATTTTTAAAAGTAGTTTTATTGTTCTCAAATATATATGGTAATTAGGGTAATTCTATTGCTACCCTTAGAGAAATCGTTAAATTAATATATGTCACTTCTCTGCTTAATATCTTTATTGATGGTATATGAATTAGTTTTCTAAAGAGTTTATTATCTTATATAGTACTCTGCAATATAGTACCCTTCACTTAATCGTGAGAGCTAATATTAATTGGATACTTATGGTGTACTAAGCGTTATGATAACACTTTCCATGAGTTAACTCATTCAGAGCTCACAACAACCCCATGAAACACCTATTATTAGCCGTAGCCTCATCTGACAAAGGGGAAACTGAATTGAGACAAACTAAGATTTTTCCAGAGCCATAGACTTAGTGGCAGAGAGTGACCTGACCCAGGCCAGAGGCAGATTGACTTGGAAGTTAAGCAAGCTTAAGCTTCAGTCCCCCTGCTGGGGTCCCATTGCAATGTATTCCCATCTGTTTTGGTAAAACATGCAAAGGGAAAATATTTCATCAGCAATGGGCTAAGACCACGTAGCCAACTTGCCCTCCATCCCTCTTCCCCTTATTTCGGGTGGTGATAGAGTGGCAATGGTTGTATCTGGGATCTGGTTAAGAGGAGGCTGACTTGGGGATACACTTAGTTTGGGGATAGTGGGAAAAATGTGGTTCATAGTCACTTCCATGTATAGTTTATTACTCTTGTGGTCCACTTGACACACAGGTGAAGGACCGAGGGTTCTGCTGCGTAGCTGGTCTCAGAAGTAACTGAGGTGCAGAGGAGCAACAATAATCGAAACTTGTCTGTGGAAAATACTTCCAGTCATCAGACATGATTTTAAGTGGATGATTTAGTTCTCTCATAAATTCCTGGGCAAAACAAAACTTCTATTAGAAACATACTTGGTAATATAGTGAATACAATTGAATATAATAGTGTCCAAAGCTATTGGACACTTCCTTTTTTCTATGGGAATCACATGGAACAGAATATATCAGAATTGCTCTCTGAAGAGCACAACCAGAGGCACTGTGTCTGAGTGCATGGAAGTTTTCTGCATCCCAACACCTCAGCTTGTGTTCTAGCAGACCGAAGGCATCTTGGCTTCACAAAGTCTGGCAGATCCATTTGAAATGGCATTCAAAACTGTTAGCAACACAGTGAAATGGCTTGAAAGCTTTCTACATTATTAATAATAAAAAGAAAATTCCAGCCAACCTTAGTTGAGGAAAGACTAAATTATATTTCTCTTCTCGTTATACATGAGATACTGTAAAATAATTGCCATATGAAGAGGTGATCAGAGTTTTTTTTAATTTTTATTAAATTTTTTTATTGAAGTATAGTTGATTTACAATGTGTTAGTTTCAGTTGTACAGCACAGTGATTTGGTTATATATATATTACATATATACTCTTTTTAAGCTTCTTTTCCCTGATACAAAATATTGAGTATAGCTCTCTGTGCTATACGGTAGGTCCTTGTTGGTTATCTGTTCTATATATAGTAGAGTGTGTATGTTAATCCCAAACTCCCAATTTATCCCTCCCCGTCCCTTCCCCTTTGGTAACCATAAGTTTGTCCTCTATGTCTGTGGGTCTATTTCTGTTTTGTAAATAAGTTATTTGTAATTTTTTTCAGATTCCATATATAAGCGATATCATATGATATTTGTCTTTCTCTGTCTGACTTACTTCACTTAGTATGATAATCTCTAGGTCCATTCATGTTGCTGCAAATGACGTTATTTCATTCTTTTTTATGGCCGAGTAATATTCCATTCTGTATATGTGCCACCTCTTCTGTATCCATTCATCTGTCGGTGGACATTTAGATTGCTTCCATGTCTTGGCTATTGTAAATAGTGCTGCACTGAACGTTGGAGTGCATGTGTCTTTTCAAAGTAGAGTTTTCTCTGGATATATGCCCAGGAGTGGAATCACTAGATCATACGGTAACTCTATTTTTAGTCTTTTAAGGAACCTCCATACTGTACTCCATAGTGGCTGTATCAATTTACATTCCCACCAATAGTATAAGAGGGTTCCACACCCTCTTCAGCATTTATTATTTGTAGATTGTTTGATGATGGCCATTTTAACAAAATCTAAGAAAGTAAGTTTATAGAAGTATGTCAGGTAGTTAATAAAATGTTTTTTTCTGGATTTTGGATGTTTGTGGCATTTCTCAGCCTTTGAAAATTTCTTATAATGACTTGATTATAAAACAAGTTTATTAATGTGTTATAATTATTTATACAGTAATTTTCTCATTCTAAGTAAATATTCACTTTCATACTTAATTTTACATTTGGAATCTTGTATTCCTTTTCTTAAAGTGGGTTCCCCCAAGTTATATAAGCTCCAAGCCCCATAAAACCTTGATTCAATCCTGCTGAAGCCCTGAGATTTCAAACCCAACTGCTGCCCTTCTGCACACCTCTACCACTTGAGTGGTACCAATTGTCCTTTTCTAACCTTGCTTTTCCTTTTGGTTGTCTCACAAACCAGCTGTTCTTTCAATTAAATTTTCATGTTAGGGCTTTCTGAATTAATGAAGTTTATCCTTATTTAACACTGAAATCTCACTACTGAAAAAAAAAATCCCCAAACTTGGAGTTATAAATAGTATTTCAACACCCATCTTCATGTCCCGCAGTAAAATGCTTTGAAAACATTCTGTCCGGCTGCTTTGCCACACAGCATGGCAATTTGCAGGACGACTCACCTTACTCCAGGCTTGCTATATAATTCCCTCCTGGATCTTTGGTGTAATTCAGGGAATGATAAAAATTTTAGTGACTGATAATTTATAATCACAGTGGAAATTTTTAAATCATCTTGACTCTGAGATAAATGTAGTAACTAAGGGTTATTGAGTCCATAAAAAAACCATTTTGTCACATTTTATTAACTGTATATGACCTCAGAAACCACCATGTGCCTATAAATAAAGCCACCCATGACAATATGAGGTTTGGAGTAAGAATTCATTTTCATAGCATCACCTTTGACATTTTAAGATCTTCAGCATATTCACTGAAGTTGATATGTTGTCAAGAAATTATAATGAGTTAGAATTTCTGTTTGACTTTCACATACATCTATGATGTCTGCATCTGGGACTCAGGATATTTTCATAGTTTCACATAAATAGCCTTTTACTTAATTCACCAAATCCTCTACACACTCAGAAGGTGCCCTGAAAACAGTGTGACTTGTCATCTGCCACCGAAGCCTCACTTCTTCACATCAGCCACATGGTTTCTTCTTCAGCTTGTTTTCTAACTTTCAATATAATGACTTCACGGCCCAGGGGCGGGGACTTGCTCTGTGGATTTCAGAACTAAGAATGTTCCACATGTACCTGTGCAGGGAAAATGAGCAAAATAGTCTGCATTTCACCAAATTAGAAGATATGCAAATACATGGAGGTATACTTTTATCTCTTCATTCACCAAAGATGTCAATATCTTTCTAATGGCAGGAATTCTGTTCTGAAAGTGAGTAAAATACTGCCTCTCTCTACTCTTTAGAAGCCCAGCATCACAAAAGAAGCCCAGGGGGTTCAGAAACAAGGCAGTGTTCTGAGAGCCTGGGGGGGCACTGAGACGGAGTTGGAGAGTTCGGTTATGGCTCCGTGTTAACGGCCATCCAGAAAAGCGCCAGGATTAGATGTGTATTTACCTTGCATTTACATAGGATGTCCTGCTATAAGGAGCCTTCAACTCTCACTCTGTCATGCCCTCTACAATCTTATCTTTGTCCTCTGTAAGACCTCATTGATCCTACTTGCTACCAAAGTCCCTTTTGTTCTTCCGTTCCTTCTAGCCTGGCCCAGTTGCAGATACCTTAGATTTCCCTTGTCTTTTTTGTTGTACTCACCTAGAAAAAAACCAATCCCAGATCAGTCTTCCTGCAGTCTCTACTTTGGGGTCTGGTTCATTCCCCTCCTCATTCCCCTAACACACACTCATGCTAATTTTGCCACGCGAGTTGAGCTCTCTACCCTCAAGTGGGCCCAGTGATCCTTCTGTTTCCCAGTTAGTTGTTCTTGTTCTGTTCTCCACTCTTGTAAGTCTACTTACTCCATCATCTCCACTGACATTTTCAGCATATCACCTTGCTTCTGAATTCAGCAAGAAAATGGAAGCCATTTGATGACCATGGTTTCAATTTCCTTGCCTCCTTTAATCCTATCTGGATGGAAGAGAGATTTCATCTTGCCTAAAGTAAACTTCTCAGTTTCTTCTCTGGATCCCATCCTCTTCCTTGACTTTATCGTCCCAGTAGCCTTTATCTCATCTTCTTCCCCTTAATTTAGCATTAATTCAGTGGATGTTTATTTCTCACTTGTTATGTTTTAGACCTGGGGATACAATAGTGTTAGCTCTCAAGGACTTAGAGTCAAGCTGTTTGAGAGAATGGTCTACATTTGCCACTTTTGCATTCTCACCTGCATTCATTCCTCCTCTGGTTTCTGTAATCTGGTTTCCCTAACCTCCTCTCCATTGAAAGTTTCCTCGCCAAGGTCACCAGCAATTCCAGTCATTAAATCCAGTGGCACTTTGACAACTTCTATACAGTGATCTTTCTGCTGCATTCCATCATGTGGACCACACTTTCCTTTTTTATAAGAGTGTCTTCACTTGGATCCATAATTCCTCTCTCTTAAGAATTCCTCTTAATTCTAACTCATTATAATTTCTTGACAACATATTAACTTCGGTGAATATGCTGAGGTAATTTTCTTCTTACCTTGTTGTCTTCTCTTTGGCTTACTTCTTTCTCACTTCATAATCCTTAAAAGTGGTGTTTCCCAGGGAATCTAGATTGGACCTTCTTCTCATTGGACAACCTCACCCTAAATGGTCTTGTCCATTCCTGTAGCTTCAGTTACCATATGTGTGCAGATGACTCCCAACTCTTAATTCTACCCCTGATTGTTTCTCCAGAGCTCCACACCTAGTGGCCTCCTAGACATCTTCATGTGGATGGTCCAGAGATTCCTCTAATTTGTAAATCTCACAGAACTCACTACCTTCTCTTCCCTTTTCTCAGCCAGCTGCATCTCCCATGTTCCTACCACCATGAACCATTCCCTCAGAACAGAAACATGGACCTCTCTGCTACCATTCATATCAAGTTATTATTTAAATTCTGTCAAATCTTCTTTCTTAATCCTCCAGAGTTTTTTCGCTTTTCCCTATCCTCTCTGCCATGTCCTTAGTTCAGGTCACTGTACTCTCCCATCTCCTAATGGATTGCTCTGCCCTCAATCTCAACCCCCAATAATCCATGACCCACATAGTATCCATCTTTCTTTAAATAAAATCAGGCTTTGCTACTTCTAAACTTCTGATGGCCTTTGAAGGTAAAGTCTATACATCTTGAAATGGCACACAATGCCCTTCAAGATAAAGGGCTTCTGCTAGTTCTCCAGCCCTATTTGTCCTCCCTCCTCCTTTATGCCCCATGCTGTAATCATGTTGAGCTGCCTTCCAGGGGACCACAACTCTCTCTGATTTCTGGGTCCTTGTTAATGCTCTTTGCTAGATCCAGATTGCCTCTCTACTCTTACTTGCCTGTTTTTCAAAGTTTGTAACAGACCTTACCCTCTTCCAGTAGGGTCTCCTGGGGGCTGTGATCTGGGCAAGACTTCTTTGGTGTGGTTTCATGCGTCTTCCATAGCTTTCTTGTAAAGGTTTTAAAATTACCTCTTTGCTAACAGAGCCTGTCTTCTGATCGTATCCTCGGATTCTGGCACTGAAGTGCCTAGTAGGAAGGGGCTCAATAAATATTCAGGAAAGGGTAAATAAGTTATTTTAATAGATTCTCTCATCAATATCGACTTTATTTATTTACATTTTATGATAAAACTGAGGCCCCCAAAGATAACTAATGGTTTCCTCCCAGTTCCTCAGGGGCTTATCTGGTTACAGAGTCGGGACCCCAAACTGAGACCTTATGCTTCTTTTCCCAGAAGCAGGGGAATTGGAATTCTCTTCTGTAGGATCCCGTCTCTTATTTTGCTTATGTGATGATGGAAATGGAGTGCATTTTAAAGTACACAGTGAGGATGAATTTCACGTTTATTAGAATCCCACAGCCACACTGAAAACATACAGTTTTTTTGTCATGACACTAAGTTCAATAAAACAGTGATTCATTGTTTCAAAGAGTAATCCACCCTCATTATGCAAATTAGATTCAATCTTTTTTTCTCTCTCTTAAGAAAAAGAATTTTGAAATGTAATCCACTATGGTGTTTTCATTTTTCTCCTCTGATAACCCTAGATGCTGTAGGATACCACGTACACAGTTTCATTTAGATTTCGTGACTATCAAAATCTCTAACGAAATAGTTTCTTTTCTTTGTTTGTATTAGCAGATAACATTTTTCAGTGGTTCTAATCACTTATAAAGACATCTGCACAAAAATGCTTGTAAGGATAGTGGATTAAAAATCATTTGTACTCACCATCCTAAAGAAGGAGGCAGCAGAAATGTTGTAAGCTGTGGATGTGATGGGATTCAGGAGAGATTTGGGGGAATCTCTGCTCTCTTTCTTTTCTTTGTTATTCTATTTTTCTTTCTTCTTTTTGGGGAAGAGGGTTCTGAGAAATGTGTTTTCAGAAGGCATAAGGAAGGACAAAGAAATATCATTCTTTCTCTGCCCTTTTCCTTCTCTTACATCCTTCTTGGAGATAACAGTATTCTGAATTATAATAAAGTATTTTATAATAAGAGCCAGGGTAAGTGCAGGGAATTTGTACAATTTGCATTTCCTGCCAAACTATAGTGGTCAGGTCACTTCATTATTGGTTTATATAACAATCTGGGAGCATATTGACCAACAGATCAGACTGCTGCCCACTTGTGTCTCACATATGGATTTTACACATAGGGTTTACACATTCTAAAAGTGAGACAAGACAGACAGCTCAGAGAATTGCATAAAGATACTATATAATTACATTGAGAGCTAAGGGGAGGTGTAAGATTGTGATGCCTTGGATTACTAAGAGTGGTCTCTGACCATGTGTCAAATATCATGTCAGCCAATTGGAATGAGGAAGTTGGTTTTGCACGTACTGGCTGGCACCTTAAATAAGAGCTGATAGTAGAGATGGAGTCTGCCTGGGTTTCTGTGCAGCAGACAGCTTTGAAGGTCACTGGGGGTTGGAAAGAGACAGGAGCTTGTGAATAGCAGAATGGTCTCCAGTTTGCTGTCTCTTTCTGGATACTTTCTCTTTCCCAGTTAAGCCATCAGGGGAGCTATGTTGGAGAAGGGTGCTAAAATGAAAGCTTTACTGGCCCAGATTCCAGCTTTCAGTTAAATAGGCTCTCAAAACAAACCATGTGGCCAACACTTGTGTAGCTAACATTAACTTAAGAAGTGTTTACAAGTGTCTCTGTGTTCAGCTCTAGGTCAGAACGTGCACTAAGGAGGGAGGTGAAATATAGGTGGTATTGTTCTGACCATGGTTTGAATTGTTTCTTGAAAAGGCTGCAGTAGCTCTTGGATCTCCACTAGCTTCCACGGTAGGTTGCCGCTACTGGTGATTATATGTCAAGCAATGACCTTCTCCCAACTCGCAGCCCTTCACTGAGCTGCCATATGGTGCCACTGAGAATTAAAACCAGACCTTCCTTCCCCGCTGGTCTGTTGTCTTTGCTTCCCCTGGCTGTAAGGCACCACTGGCTCCCTGCTTGGTGGCTGTGATTCATCTCCTCGAAGTTGATGATCATTTGTTTCAGTTGCCCCAAATCTGGCCAGGAGTTCTGTTGGTGCCTCTGTGACAGGTGGCCAGTACTTTTGGAGCAAAGACTGGCCCGGTTCCAAAGGAATCTTGAAGTTCTTTCCTCCAGGAGTTGGTCAAAAGCAGGGCGTTTGGCAACTCTAGCCTCAGATTTTTAGTTGCCCTGTCATTTTCCTTTCTATCCTTACATAACCACTATTCTTATGAACTAGAGTACATGAGCAAGAGTGGAATGGATATAAATTATGTCCAAAAAGTAGGGAGAGAAGTCATATTTTAAGTCACCAAAATAAACACAAATTTTAAATTTAAGCCAAAATCTTTTTTGTTTTTTACCTTTGTCACTGTTGACTTCATGGGATGCCACCACCAGTGTTCTGGGTGTTCAGAGATTGGAAAAATGTTGTGTCATCTTCTGTCAACCATACAGATATAATCCCCAAGATGATCGACTCATAAATCTCCATGTAAAGTCTGAAAGAAACACAAAAACTGATGTTTCGATGTTTAGAGAAAGGAAGGGGGATTCATATGGAGGGCAGAGTGTAAGACAAGTTGACTGAAGAATTGCCATTTTCAGTTCATTTAGAGTTTCTGGAATAATTGGCTAATGCAATGCATGTGGCTGAGAAAGAGACCAAGATAAGAATCACACATCTGTTAATTTACTTATACTTCACCTGTTTCCAAAAAGGATTTGAGGGAATTATGTTGATTATGAAAATGCCAATCTCTTAATAAAATGTAATCCTAGGAATGTTGAAACAGAGGGGAATTTTTTTTTTTGCTCTTAATTCACATTTAATTAGTTATGTTTAATTCTGACAACTCCCTCTCTGATCTTGACTTCATTCAGGTTCATTTCTCAAGATCTGGAGGTTAATGTGTTAGAACTCTTAACCCCAGGTTTGCAAGTTTACTTGTCTGTACCTCTCATTGGATTTTTTTTTTTAGTTTAAGAATAGAGTTCTCTTTCTTTAAAGTTTAATTTATTCAAGTATGATTGATTTACAGTGTTGTGCTAACTTCTGCTGTACAGCAAAGTGATTCAGTTATACACATATTATACATTCTTTTTCATATTCTTTTCCATTATGGTTTATCACAGGATATTGAATATAGTTCCCTATGCTGTATAGTAGGACCTTGTTGTTTATCCATCCTATATATAATAGTTTGCATCTGCTAATCCCAAACTCCCAATCCATCCCCTCCCCCTTTGGCAACCACAAGTCTGTTAGAGAACAGACTGTGAGTCTGTTTCGTGAGTCTGTGTCTGTCTCACAGTCTGTCTGCGAGTCTGTTTCGTAGATAAGTTCATTTGTGTCATGTTTTGATTCCACATATAAGTGATAGCATACGGTATTTGTCTTTCTCTTTCTGACTTACTTCGCTTAGTATGAGAATCTCTAGGTCCATCCATGTTTCTGCAAATGGTATTATTTCATTCATTTTTATTGTTGAGTAGTATTCCGTGGTATATTTGTACCACATCTTCTTTATCCATTCATCTGTCGATGGACATTTAGGTTGTTTCCATGTCCTGGCTATTGTGAATAGTGCTGCGATGAACGTAGGGGTGCATGTGTCTTTTTGAAATAGAGTTTTGTCTGGATATATGCCTAGGAGTGGGATTGCTGGATCATGTGGCAACTAAGAATAGAGTTCTTTTTAATTGTGCTACAACCTTACAAGTATATACAAAAGACTTTCATGGGGATTATCTGTTTTTTACTTTTTATTTTGAAGTAAGTTAAAGCATTACAGGAAAGTTGCAAGAATAATACAAAGAATTTTTTATACCAACATTTTGTCATATTTGCATTATCATTCTCTTTTTCTATATGTGTGTATATATGTATTATTATTTTTTGAGCTGTTTTAAGATAGTTTGCATACCTCATGACTCTGTATTTTTCCTAGGAACAAGAATATTTTCTTACGTACCTGCAGCAGTTCAGTTATCAAATTCAGGAAATTTAACACTGATACAATACTACTTGAATTTACAATCTACATTTCCACTTCCTGAATTGTTCTAATAATGCCTTTACAGAATTTTCTTTCTTCCTTCTTCCTTTCTTTTTAAGAACAGGCTCCAGCCCAGGATCATTTATTGCATTAAGTCATTCCATCCCTTTTATCTCCTTTAATCTGAATAAATATTTAATTTCAGCCTTTCTTTATCTTTCACACCACTGAACCACTGACCTTTAAAAAACTCTACAGGCCAGTCATTTATAAGATGTCCCTCAGTTTGGTTTCTCTGATGTTTCCTCATGATTAGCTTCTGTTTAGGCATTTGGGCTGGAATACTAAGTCAGATGTCTTTGGGATCCATCTGGAGGCTGATGTCTGTTTGCTCCTTTCTGGTGATGCTAATTTTGATCAACATGTTAACACAGGTTCATGTGTTTCCAGTTTCTCCATTGTAGAGTAATTTTTTCCTTTTGAAATTAGTAATTTGTCTCAGTAGATTTTAAGTTCCTCGTTAGCAGGAAGCATTCTGTGTTCCCCAGTGTATCTTCATTGTGGACCTTGGGACCTGGTAAGTGCAGGTACGGAGTATTTGTTAGATAAAATGGATCTGGGTATATATTCTACTTTAGTAGGTCTCAGAGATTTTGGGAGGAAAGACGAGCTAACTTTGGTAAGGGAAAGATGAAAGAAGACTAGCCGGGTGGGGCTGTTTTCAAGATATTTGTTTGAGGACCCAGGGAGTGTGTGTCCCTGGGGACCTGTCTCACAGAACTCCACACCAAATGGAGCTGTGGTCTTGTTTCTCCGAAGAACCACAGTCCCAAGTAAACGAGCTTCTGTTCTTACTCTTCTTCAAGAGTGACAACAGATTAGGAAGGAAAGACCTATAAACAGTTTAAAATAGGAGGCACGTGATTTGTTGCAAGTATAAAATATATTAAAAATTGCTTCAGTTGCTGTTAATTTAAAATACGGTATTTTATCAAATCCAAGATACACCATGATTTTATGTATTCTAAGAGAAACAAAGGAAAGCTGCCAGTTAAACTAAAACATACAGTTTTCTTATCACTTAGAATTTTTATACGATCACATTGGAGGCTAGGATGTCAACATACGAATTTGGGGGGAGCGCAAACATTCAGTCCATGACAATAGGCCTGGCGGAGGAGAAGTCCGGTGATTCATACCAGGAGTCTCCTGGGAAGTAATTCAAGTTAATATCAGCACACGGGGACCAGATCTGCATGGCGTGCACCAGCTGGGTGGGGCGGAGATGGCAAGGCAGAGTGTGGGTGGGCTGTGCAGGATGCTGAGAAAACCTCTAAGAGAAAAATTATCCCATCAGACTTATTCCAGGCAGGAAGGGCAGGGGGGTGGAAATTCTGAGTATGACACGCCTGGTCATTTGGCAATCAACAAAGAAGTGCTATGGGCAGGGAGTGACTAAGCGGCTAGGAGAGATTAAGACGACCAGCTCACGTGGGGTGATGGGGGTCGGGGGAGCTCTACAGGAGCTAGAGGTCCTTGCAAGAAGGTGAAGGATCAAGTCAGGTAGTTGGGGGACCTGATGCTTATTGATGAGTTTGTGTCTTCTGGGAAGCCTGAAGAGGTTTGGGGCTTCCTTGATATTCATTCATTCATGCATTCATTCAGAAAATCTTTCTGGAGCCCCCACTTTGTGCTCCTTCATGTTTTGCTATAGATCTGCCCTGGTTACAGGCAAAGGGGGCGCTGAGCACAAGCTAGCACTTTGCAGCAGCTTGCATGGGGCCCACTGTTTTTAGGTGCCTCCTGCCCTCAGTGTGGGAATTCCCTTCTTCTTAGTAGAAAAAAAAAACTTCCTTTGGGTGGAAAATATGGATTATTCCCAATTATTTTCATGAACCTCGTTATATGAGGAAGTCTTTTAATGATATTCAGAGTCAATCCCTGGACTAACCACTGATCCCAACCTCAGTGAGCGACTCCCACCCCCCATCCCCTTCCCGGATACATGGCTTCCTGTTGCTCTGTACTGAGATTGTTTTGTAATAGAGCAAAGTAAAATGATTTTTCTACAGAAATTCCCAGAACTAATGTTCTCTAAATGTCCAAAAAGGGCCAGTCTCTCCCTCAGGATGTTTGTAAAGCATCCATTATTCCTATTTAGAAGTTATGGAATTAGAAAATTCTGTATCATGTACTGTTTAGTTGCTGAGTAATTTTTATAGAGAACTGGTTGTCTCTTGCTACAACTCCTCCTAAAAGAGTTTTGTAAATTTAAGGAAATGGGAGGATACTTTAAAATGCTTAAGGAAGTTGTTGTAGAACATGATTAAGTACTTTAGTTGTTTTGGTTTATCATTTCTATCCCTATTTCCTAGTATTGTTTGGAATAAGTCCTCTGAGTTAATGGTTACATCCCCTTTTCTCCATTAACTTTACAGTCTGGCGAAGAGGATGGGTAAGGGTGTTTCTGCTTCTTTTCCTGTCATTACCAGATTTCAGAGCACTTGTATGAATTCTAAGGACACATGCTTTCCTGCAGTGATTGGGGAAGATGGACTTTCTACCTTTCACATTTTAGGTTCTCACCTGACTGCCCAATGCCTCCCTTGGTTACACGGGACAGGGGCTTAAGCCCGTGGCCAGCTTGCTGTTTGGAAGATGTAAAGTGAAAGTTGTGTTCAATGTGCACCTTAATCTATGATTGAAATAATGCCGTTTTAGATCCTAGGCACTAGGCTAGATGGTGGTAATTTTTTTAAATTAATAATTCATTGTGGAAAAGAAAGTGATAGAGATTTATCATAGTGAGATACTATACTTGATGAAGTTGGTAACATGTTCCCTAATTTTAAAAACTGGAATGCCTGTAATATTATCTTCATCTTCTTTGGACTTTTTAGCACATGCGCTCAATGGGGATTCGGGCTTTTAGAGTCATGTCGCTAGTGGGAGCTGGCAGGCCTGCTTGACTCTGGTCACATCTTCCTAATAAATGTCCTTTTTTATACATACTTGAAAGGTGCAATAATACATGCACATAATAAAAGAAAAATCGAAATGTTATGAAATAGCACACAGTGAAAGCTAAGTCTTTTCCCCACTCTAGATCTCCTGTCTCACTCTCCAGAAACAATCAAGGTTAAAGGCTTTATTGTAAACTCTTCTTGAAAATTTTTATACACACACAAAAAACATGCTATTACTGTGCAACCCCAAGCTTCATGACATAAAAAGACAACCATTTTCCTACGCTCACCAACTCTGTGACTCAGAGATTCAGAAAGGGCACAGCAGGGATGACTTTCTTCTGCTCTGTGATATCTGGATCCTCAGTTCAAAAGACTTGAAGGCTGGAATCATCGAAGGCTCATTCACTCCCATGTCTGGTCCCTGGACTGGGTGGCGTTGAAGACTGAGACTGCTGAGCAGAGCACCTACTTATGGCCCCTCCACGTGCTGTGGTTTCCTCACACCATGGTGGCCTCTACATGGTGACTTTGGGCTCTGGGCTTGAGCCTTCTGGTCAACAAGGAGAAAGCTGCCTCACCTTTCTGACTTAGCCCTGGAGGTCACGCAGTGTCATTTCTGCTACCCAGATTCAAGAGAAGGAGACCAACCCCCATATCTTGATGGGAAGAGTATCAAGGTCACATCACGAGATGGGAGATATTGTTTCAGCTATCTTTGGAAAACAAAGTACATAATCTTTCTTCCCCCAAATGGGAATTTACTCCACTTGAAGATTATTCCATATAGATTTCTCAAGCTAACAGCTGCATAAAAATATACCACTTGAGTACAAGTCATTTGCTTAACCAATCTCCTACTGCTGAACATTTAGTTTGTTTCCAGTCTTTTGATATCACAATGATGCAATACGTATTTTTGATTATATATTTTATGTACATATCTCAGTACATTTATAAGATATATTTTTAAAAGTGGGATTCTGGGTCAAAAAAATGTGGAATTTTAATGTTGGTCGATAGGAAGCCTAATTTTTTGCATCAGAATTGTTTGGTTGAATGTGATTTAAAACAGAAACTCAAAATAATATTGACTTAAACACACGAGAAAATTCTTTTTCCCCGTAAAGGAATTTGGAGATAAAGAGCCCAAGGCCAGTATGGTGATTCCATAGTATCATTAGGAGCCCAGTGTTCTTCCAACTCTTTACTCTGAATCTCTACTTTGACTTAACTCAGAGACAAATATATCCTTTGTCTTCCTAGTCCTAAATGGTTACTGGCCATATCATCTAACTTCCAGGAAGTAAGAAGGAACAAAGGCCACCCAATCCCCTTGTTTTAAGAGCACTTCATGGGAATCACGTGCAACATTTCTTATATATCATTGTATATTATTATTATATATATATATATCCCAATCTTATACATTCATAGGTGTGTTACTTAAAGGAGTGTATCCTTTTCTCTGAGTGGGGATGTGCCCAGATAAAATCATAGTTCTTATTACCAGGAAAGAAGGGGAAAATGGATACCAGGAGGTAACTAGTAATTTCTGTATCATTTCTTTATATGTATCATCTCTGATTTTCATAGAGACATAGTTATAATTATGCCCATTGTTCAAATAAGAGAACTGAAGCTTAGAAATGGTTAAATGTTTGCCAGTGGGCCCCAAAATAGAAAGTGTGGAACAAGAATTCAGACCCAAGTCCTTTTTCTACTATTCTAAACTAGAAGAGGACTTCAAGTTACAAACTCAACATTTACTCAGCCTGTTCTATATTACTGCTTTTCTCTGAGATCCTAGTAAGGTGCTTTAGTACTGTTTTGTTACGTGGTGTTTGCATGGTGTACACAAAGATTAACCTTCCCACGAGATGATTATTCTTTACGTGGAGCATTCTCTTCCTATTGCTACAGAGCAGCAGCAGCCTCTAACAGCTTCCTTTGCACCTTGATTTCAATGACTTAATCATCTCTGCAGCTTTCCTCTGCTGTTCCTTCTTTCAGATCGTCTAGCCTCCTGCTCCTCACACACAGTGAATCCTTTCATGAAGAGCGGCTGAGTCATGAAGGGAACGCAGATGGCCACGAGTTTATTTGCAGGCCTGGAGTCCAACCCAGGTTTCTCCTTGCAGCCTGCAGGGCAGTTACCTGACAGCTGTCCACTCCAGGCCCAGCGGACGATGTTCGCTGTCGGGCGCAGGGTCTCAAACACTTGGTGGTAGGAGCACCACCTGTGGAGCTTGGGACTGGCACGCAGTGAGCACTGGGCTTCCATCCCAAAATCCTGGTGGAGGAGTGTGTGCTTCCTGCAGCAGCAAAATGGGAAAATCATAGTCTTCAAAATGGAGTGAGGAGGAGAAAAAAGGAGCATGGGGTAGCATAGCTAGAGAGTTTAAACTTTGTCATTCAAAATCTCCAGTTGAAAGACCCTTATAAAGAAATGAGATTTTTGTACCAGAGAAGCATAAAGCCCCAAACTGCAGGCCTGTGGAATATTCCCAACTATAACTAAGGGTTTAGACTTCTGACTTGACCTAAAAAGATTGTAAAGACTGAGATTCAGGGGTAAGAAGGCTCTGGAGCAGGGCATTTCATGGGGTTTTATAAATGAGACAGAATATTTCTATGTGATTCCAGCCGACTTTCCTAATAACAAAGAGACTCATATACTAAGTTCAATAATAGCTTAATCAAAAATAACATGAATTGAATTGGCCTGTAATAAAAGTGCTTTGGAAAAATGTGATTCTCTGTATATATGAAACTCTGAAATAGGGATGTGTGAGTCATTTGTAGAAATGAAAAAAATATGATGCTTTAACTTAGAAATGCAGACAGTATAAGAGCAGATTAATAAACTGGAATATAGAGTTGAAGATTTATCCTTAATTCGGTATAGAAAGTCAAAGAGATGGAAAATATGAAGGAGAGGTTTAGACATGTGGTGGAAGGGATGAGAAGACTTAATATATGCTTGTTGGAATTCCAGGAGTAGATTTGAAAGAGAATAGGGGAGAGGCAGTATTTGGACAGAATATGGCTGAGAATTTTCAAGAATCTGTAAATGATACCAGTCTTCAGATATAGATTCCAATGAATCCCAAGCAGGGTAAGTAAAAAGAAATTCACTTGATACATCATAGTTAAACTGCAAAAGATATTTATATATTTTTTGTTTGTCTGTTTTTTTGTTTTTTTTGCGGTACGCGGGCTTCTCACTGTTGTGGCCTTTCCCGTTGCGGAGCACAGGCTCCGGATGCGCAGGCTCAGCGGCCATGGCTCACGGGCCCAGCCGCTCCGCGGCATGTGGGATCTTCCCGGACCGGGGCACGAACCTGTGTCCCCTGCATCACCAGGCGGACTCTCAATCACTGCGCCACCAGGGAAGCCCTGCAAAATATATTATTTTAGAATTATGAGACCATAAAAACAGCAGAGAGAAAGGATAGATCACTAAAAAAGAACAACATAGTACAGCTGAGTTTTCAAGAGTGAAATCAAAGCCAGAATATCTTTAAAGTGCTGAAATAAAACTGCCCTCCTAAAATTCTTTAACTGGCAAAACTTACTTTCAACAAGGAGAGTCAATGGAGACATTTTCAGACAAACGAAAACTGAGAGAATTTTCTACAAGCAGATACCTACTAAAGAAGCATCTAAGTTTCTGTACTTCAAGGAGAAGGAAAAGGATACCAGAAAGAAGATTTAAGATGCAGAAAGCAGTGGTGAACAAGGAAAATGTTAAACATGTGGGTGAATCTTAAAAAATTATTGGCCTTGTAAAATGGTAACAATGTCTAAAGAATTAGAAAATCAAGATAGAACTAAAATATAGTATAACAATAACATTTAGTTTGGGATGTGACGTGACTGAGTTAAATCATTCTAAGGTCCTTGTATTGGTTTGCAGAGAGTAAAAATGTTTGCTAAATTAAAACTTTGTTAAGTTATATACATATATTCCAATGACAACTAATAGCTATTGGAGGAGAAATTAATGAAATGAGAGGAAAATATCTCAATCTCAATCTAAAATAAGTTAGGAGAGGAAAAATTAAAAACAAAAAAGAACTACTGTAGCTGCAGAACACATATTCTTCCTCAGGCACACATGGAATAGTTACAAAAATTAAACCCATATAGGATATAAAGCAAGCCTCAAAACATTTAACAGTATGGTATCATACAGACTGGATTCTCAGATTATAGCACAACTAGACAGATATCAACACCAAAAAGATAACTCAAAAATTGCCATATATTTTGAAAATAAAAATCACAATTATAAATAACTCAAGGGCCAAGAAAGAAATAATAATGGAAATTTAGAAGACATTGAAGGTTGCATACTACTAGATAAGCTAAGCGGCGAAATTAAGTCACTAGGGAAATAAATAGCATAAACCCAACAAGAGATGAAGGAACAAAGTAATACAAATAAGATAGAAATTAATAAAATAAAAACTGAAGTAAAAAGAATAAATCAATCCAATATTTAATTCTCCTAAAATATTCTAAAAATCAATAAAATCTGGTAAGACTGATCATGCAAACACTATAAGAAATGAAAAAGAGAATATATAAATAATGATAAAACTAATGTTAAGAACAAAAATACTATAAATGTTTATACTAATAAATTTGAGAAATTAGGTAAAATATTAAAAAATCTTAGGGAAAAGATACAACAATCTGATTCATGAAGAAAGAGAAATCTGTATGTTCCTAGAACCATTAAAGAAATTTAGTCAGTAGTTAAAAAAATCTTTCCACAAAGAAACCATTAGGCCTAGAAGATTTTCTAGATTAGTTCTACCACCTATTTAATGAACAGAAAACTCCAACATTCTGTATACTCTTTGAGCTATTAGAAAAACAGCAAGTACTTTCCAACTTGTTTTATGAGGTTAACATAACTGAATACTAAAATCTTAGAAGGGCAATACAAGGAAGGAAAATACTGGCAAATCTTACCCATGTTTTCATAGATGTAAAAATCCTAGGCAAAGTACTAGCAAACTGAATCCAGCAATGTTAAAGAGATATTTTATCCTGTCTAAGTTGGGTTTATACCAAGAGTGGAAAATTAGTTCAACATTAGAAAAATCTATAAATGTATTTTATCACAATAACATATTAATGGAGAAAAACCATGTGTTCATTTCAATAGATGCAAAAAATTTTGTAATATTCACCATCTAGGAAAGCAAGAAAACTTTCTCAACCCAATGAATGCTACCCACAAACCAAAATTAAGCAACAAGAAAAACCAAACACCAAAGCAGACTGTAACAAACATGATATTTGATAGTGAAATGCTAAAGCATTTCCTTTAAAATTAGAAACAAGACAAGGGTGCCACTGTCATCACTTTTATTTAGCTTTGTTCTAGAGATTCTGGCCTCAGCAGTAGAAGTAAAAGAAGAAATAAAAGGTTAAGGATTAAAAAGGAAGAAATAAGACACCATCATTCCCATATGATATGACTGCATAGAAAACCCAATAGAATTTGCAGATAAGTTATGAGAATTTATAGAAAAATGTAGCAAAATCCATATACAAAAGTCTGGATTTCTATTTACCACCAAGTAACAGAAAATCCATTTAAGAAAAGATATTATTTATAACAGCTACCAAAAATGTAAGATACAGAGGAACAAATCTAACAAAAATAGGTAACGGTTTTATAAAGAAATTCTAAAACTTTATTAAAATCATAAAGAAGACAATGTGGAGAAAGAGATGTTCATGGATAGGAAACTCATTAAAGATATTAGTTCTCTCCAAGCTGATCTATAGATTTAATGCAATTCCAATCAAAATCCCAAGAGGATTTTTCATGAACCTTGAGGAGCTGGGATTATAAGATTTATTTGAAATACCAAAGAACCAAGAATACCTAAGTCATTCCTAAAGCAAAAGAACTAATTGGTGGGGGGCAGGGGGGCAGACTTTTTTTTAATCAGAAAACACCAAAAAAATATTGGGAAATTATTTTTGCACCTGACAGAGGAGTAGTATTGAGAATAAACAAAGAACTCCTATGAATAAATAAGAATAATCAAAGAACTCAATAGAAACAGGGGCAAAAATCATAAACAGATATTCACAAAAAAGGAAGCATGAATGACCATAAATATATGAAACTTTGTACTACCTGATCAGTAATAAAGGAAATGCAGATAAATGCCACAATTAAATATCATTTCTTACCAGCCAGGTGGGCCAAAATTTTAAAGCCTGACAACACCAAATATTGCTGGAAATACAACAGGAGCTCACATATACTACTGCTGGGAGTATGGATCTCTGCGACTACTTAGAAAACAGTTTGGCATTTCCTTGTAAAAGTGAATATTCTCAGACCTCTGACCCAGGAATTCTACTCCTAAATACACTATTGGCCATGCATATCAGAGAATACATACAACAAAGGTCATAGCAACATGGTTCTAATAGCAAAACCTGGAAACACCCTAAATGTGCATTGACAGTCAATAGATCACTGAATTACAGCATTAACAATGAATTAACTATAGATATAAACATCAACATATGTGAATTTTAAAGTCAAAGGTAAGGCCACAGAAAACACACATACTATGAATTTATTTATATAAAGTTCAAAAACAGTCCAAAATAAAGTATTCATTGTGTAGGGTTACATATATTTGTGGTGAACATGTAAAGAAAAGCAAAGGAATTAATAACCAAAAATTCACACTAGAGATTACTGGCTGAGACGGAGGAGGAGTGACTAGGAAGGACACATAGGGGACTTCAGAGGTATTGATAATACTTCTTAATATTTCTTAAGCAAGGCGGAGAGGGGCACATAGGTACATTTACCACTCTTTTACACGTATGTTGTATTCACTTTTGTGTGATGTAGTTTACAGTAAGAAATATGACAATTTATAATTTCTTAGCTTTATGTAATGCTGTCCCATAAAACTTTATTTTATATTTATCTTCATAACACCTCTGTTAATCCTACAGAAAACAAATCTGGGATATAAATGTATTTGCTTGAAATTCCATACGAGGCTGGCTGGGGCCAGATCCTAAGTCTCTTGTTCTATAGAGAGATTTCTGCTGCTCGCCATTTCCCATGCCATTAATTTATTGTTCATGTATTTACTTGTCCACCCATTCATTCACTGAATAAACTGTCTTCCTTTTTGACTCAGGCACTGTACTTTTAAAATTCTCTCAAGGAGATAAAAGTCAAGAATATAAAAAGCTTAAGTACTTACTATTTTGATTATCTGAGTGCCAGTGGCCTCTGGGTGCATATTCACCCAGGTACACAGCATTATAGTTCAACATGTGTACACACTACACAGTGATCACCACCACCACCACCATCCATCACCATACAGTCGACCCACTTCACCCATTTAGCTCACCCCCCAATCCCCTTCCCCTGTGGTAACCACTGATCTGATCTCTGTATCTATAAATATGTTTTTGTTTTATTTTGTTTATTTATTTTGTTTTTTAGATCCCACATATGAGTGAAATCACATGGTATTTTTCTTTCTCCATCGAACTTATTTCACCTAGTATAGTATCTTCAAGGTCCAACCATGTTGTCACAAATGGCAGAATTTCATTCATTTTTATAGCTGAGTGGTATGCCATTGTGTATATATACCATATCTTCTTTATCTCTTCATCCATCAGTGAACCCTTAGGTTGTATCTATACCTTGGCTATTGTAAATAATGCTGCAGTGAACATAGGGGTGGATATACCTTTTCAAATTAGTGGTTTTGTGCTCTTTGGATAAATAACCAGAAGCAGAATAGCTGGGTCATATGGTAGTTCTATTACTAATTTTTTGAGTTTTCCATGGTGACTGCACCAATTCACATTCCCACCAACAGTGTATGAGGTTTCCCTTTTCTTCACATCCTCTCCAACATTTGTTATTTCTTGTTTTTTTGATAATAGCTATTCTAACAGGTGTGAGGTGATATCTCATTGTGGTTTTGATTTGCATTTCCCTAATAATTAGTGATGATGAACATCTTTTCATGTGCCTGTTGGCCATCTGCATGTTTTTTTGGAAAAATGTCTGTCCAGATCCCATCTTTTAATTGCGTTGTTTGTTTATTTGTTTTTTGCTCTGTTGAGTTGTATGAGTTGTTTATATATTTTGAATATTAACCCCTTATCAGATATATGATTTGCGAATATTTTCTCCCATTCTGTAGGTTCCCTTTTCATTTTGATGATGGTTTCCTTTGCTGTGCAGAAGCTTTTAAGTTTGATGCAGTTCCATTTGTTTATTTGTGCTTTTGTTTCCCTTGCCTTTGGAGTCAGATCCACAAAAACATCGCTAAGACTGATGTTTTTAACGTAGCGAAAACTAAGGGATACAGAAAAAGCAGTTCTAAGAGGGAAGTTCATAGCAATACAGGCTTACCTCAAGAAACAAGAAAAACCCCAAATAAACAATCTTACTTTACACCCAAAGAAACTAGAAAAAGAAGAACAAATGAGTCCAAAAATAGTAGAAGGAAGGAAATAATAAAGATCAGAATGGAAGTAAATGGAATAGAGACGATAAAAACAATAGAAAAGATCAACGAAACTAAACTGGTTCTTTGGAAAGATAAGCAAAGTCAACAAACCTTTAGCTAGACTCACCAAGAAAAAAAGAGAGAGGACTCAAATAAATAAAATCAAAAAGGAAAGAGAAGTTACACCAGATACCACAGAAATACGAAGGATCATAAGAAACTACTATGAAAAATTATATGCCAACAAATTGGACAACCTAGAAGAATGGATAAATTCCTCGAAACATGCAATCTTCCAAGACTGAATCATGAAGATATAGAAAATCTGAATCGATGATTACTAGTAAGGATAATCAAAAAATCTCCCAACAAACAGAAGCACAGGTCCAGATGGCTTCACTCACATATTTCTACTAGGTCATGTCCTTCAGCCTTGCACATATTTGCTTTCTTCAGGATCTCAGACACCTTCTGTGTGTCCTAACCCATCCTTCAATTTCTCTCAGCAGGTAAGCTGCAGTCTTCTCCAGTTAACACCCTTGCCTGTGTTTAAAGAACACTGGTGCCCTGAGGTTTTAGGGCAGATAAACAGCACTCAGCTGACAGGTCCTGACCTCCAGGCAGGCCAGCCTTTGTTCGCAAGGTGGAGGATTCAGTGAGCCTGCAGGGCTGTCAAAACATTTATTCTTGTCTACGGAGAGAAAACTTGGCAGAAAATATCCTGCCTTTCTCGGAGTTCCAGAGTCCGAGGTTTGAGCTAGGTCTCCTTATTGCAACTTCATAGTTTTCTCTTCACTTGTCTCATTGGTCCTGAGTTTTGGGGTTTCTTTATTGAACACGGAAACCTAATCACTCTCTATACCTTTAAATCATTTTATGATTAGGTGGATTTATTCAGCTTCTAGTGACTTCTAAACATTACCAACTTGAACTTTCTGCATTCTGTTCCTCATATAGGTTTTCTTTCATTAGCTCAAAAGGATTACATATGTCTTTCATGGGCCCAGCACTGTATTGGGCGTTGGAGTGTCAAACTAGTTAGGATGGGGCTGAAAAGAATACTATAAGATTTAAAATAAAGGAAACCTAAGATTTGTTTCATTAGATAACACATAGATAGCTAAAAGAGCAAAACATATACGCATGTATTATAGTTGGGATTGAAGATTAAGGACAAGAAATAAGGGTAAATAATGAATAAAAAGGGTTATACTTTTTAAAGAATCATAAAGAGATTAGGGAAAGATGGTAAATTAGAAAACCCCATAAAAATACAATTAAGGGTATAAATGAAGACAATGCACTTAAATATATTAAGGTAATTGGGATATTTTTAAGTAAATTGAGATATTAACAGAAAAAAAATTGTGACGAAAACCCAAAAGGTTTCCTTAGAAAAACAAATAGTCAAACCAAAAAAAAAAAAGAAAAAAACCAACACACCAGCTGGCATCAAGGCAGTGATACATGAAGCCTTTGAGCACTTGCTGGCCTGACGTGGCTCTTCTCCCCTGGGCTCAGGGTCCTCACATCCTGAAGAGGGTGCCTGGGGATATCCCCTGCCCCTCTCCCCACCTTCCCCACTAGCACAAGTGAATACTTCTTTTTCTGAGTTCTACACATTCATTGTATTCTATTTTGCTAAGGTTTTATTCAAGATTTTTTTCATCTCTGTTCATATATATTTGGAATTGTTCATTATAGATTTGGGATCCCCAAATCATTTTTGTGAATAAATTAGTTTTTTTAAAGATTCTTTGGTTATTTGGAGGATTTTTTTCCCCACTGAATCAGGGCCAAATTCCTTTTATTGGATTACACTGTCTATGTCTTTTATAAACTGTATATATATATACAATGTATACATCCAATTACAATGTCTTGCTACGTGTTTGGAAATTTTGTATATTCAAAAAATGACTATTGAAGTTATGCATCAGTACTATTATTTCTCTCCATTTTGTTTCTTTCTGTTAAGTTTATTCTTTCTGTATGTTGTGTCTTAGTCTTTATAACAATACAGATGAAACTACAGCTTAGAGATGTTAGGTAATTTAGTCAGAATTAATAACTGAAAGATACCAGAAGCTACTTCAGTCAGTACACAGCTTCCTGGATAGGATGGACTCTATCTGTAGATAGTATAATCCGATACACTTGACTTTATTTTCTATTTTTTAAAAATGTGACCAAATATAAAATTCTTGATATAATGCCTGGTATTTTGTTATTCCTGCCCCTGAGATGTTACCACAAGGAAATCTCTTCTTCTATTGCTTTTGAAAATTCATCTTTAATTTGCAGGTTAATTAGTCTTGAATCCTGCGTCCATCACCTACTAGCTTTGTGGCTGTTTTCTCATTCATAAAGTGGGGAGAATACCTATTTCCTAGGATGTTGTGAGGATTAAATGAAAAAATACATGTGATTCATTTTACCAGATCCTCATCTTGAGTGCTACCTTGCACAAAAGAGCTCCTGTTATGTCTTCGTACAAGTAGTAGTCCAGAGAAAAATTCGGTTCTTCTCAGGCTATGCTCTGCTGAAGAAACTTGGGTCAGTTTCTTCAAATCTGGCTCTAGGAATGCCTAAGTCTCTCTCTAAACATCAGCTATGTGGGAATGAAAATGAGAATGTCACCAGTGACATGTTATGAGGTAATTTACAGAAAAATTGAACTGAAAAATTGGTTAGGAGATTCTGGGGGAGTGAATTTGAAGGTTGGACCTTGTTGGCTTCCTTCCCATGATGCCACCAGGGGAATGTGGCTGCAGCTGAAGACTAAAGCTTGCCTTAGACCAGGCCTGACCTGAGGCTAGGAAAGGAAGGGCAGTGAGAGCTACCGTTGGGCTGCGTGGTCCTGGAGAAGCCACTGCACCCTCTTGTAGGTCTGAAAGGGAAGTTGCAGCCTTCTCCCTGCATCGACTGGATCTGAACTCTGTTTATGACAGTGGGTGCCAAGTCCTTTTGCTGGTTTTCTAATTCGGTTTGAGGGACACACCCTAATGAAAGCCGGGAAGAGTGATTCACCTGTTGTCATATTTACCATGACCACATTCCATTTGCTTGAACTCTTCCCTGGCCAAATGTCTCCAGGGATTGCCTTCAAAGCAACTGATGACACCTGCCCCCCTACTTCCTCCCGAACAGGCTATTGGGCTCATTGAGAGCCTTTCAACAGCTCAATACCCAATAGCATCTGACACCAGCCTGTTTCCAGGGCCCACTTGAAAGTCAGACTTTCCAGATAAGGATTATGAAGCAGACAGGAAGTGCTCTAAAAGGTATTTCCCCAATCTTGTCTGATTGTGTGTTTCATTTTTACAGTAAAGTATCCACATTTTAAATGTTTAGTGATTAAAAAGGAAGGTGGGGACACCAATCTTGCATTCAGTTATTCAGTTAGCATCCCTTTACTCAGTGCCAGTGCCAGCTGCTGTCCTGGGCTTGAAGATACAAGGACGGGCAAAGACAACCACATCTCTGCCCTCAGCTTATAGACCAGACACGAGAAATAAATTACCCAATACTATAGAAATAAATATAAAATTGCAACTCTGATAAGTACTAGAAAGAAGAGATGTATGGTACCCAAAGAACTTATAACCAGGGGATTTGACCCACGTGGGGAGGTCAGGGAAGACCTTGGAAGCCTAAGATCTGGGATCTTTGTCCTACTTTCCAAAGTCACAGGATGAAATTTGGGGCAGGCTTTTAAAAAGCTTGTGTCTCCATTGTCTTTTCTTTAAATCCTGGTGTCTCCATTCACAACAAGGGCAAAGATCCTTAAGCCTATCCATTAGAGAGGAGATAACCAAGTTAACATAAAGCTTTGAGAAACATTAAAGAGAGAAATCAATTAGCCATTGTTAAGTGCCACTTGCTCTTCAAGGCATTATTCAAAATTGTAAGAGCTTGAAGATAAGAGGCCAGTGACCCCTGGGGGCTCTAAAATAACATATATGCCCATGGCTACAGCCATTTTACTAATCACATAACATCTGTTGGTATATCTAGCACTTTGAAGACAAAGCTGCAATATACTCTCTACCTTTTAAAAAGTATTTCCTTCTGTTTTAAATTTTACTCCAAGTACAATTTCAAAAAAAGACTTAGGTGTTAACAAGACAATCATCTGAGTCCTGTTGTGTGACTTCAAGTCTGGCTCTCTTACTGAGTCTTGGGGCATGATGTGTCCCCTCTTGGACCTGATTTTCCTCATCTGTAAAATAGGTTGATAAGAATACTGCCTCATAGGGTTGTTGTGAGGTTTAAATGAGATGTTACAACTACAGCGTTCTGGTTCAGTGCCTGTCTGGTAGTGAGCGCTCAGCTGAGGCTGCTCCCTTCCCTGCAGAAGTGTAGCAAGTAATAAAGGTAGCAGAGACCCATTGAGACCCTATGTATTTGTGCATGCCCCCCTCCCCAGTAGCGTGTTACAAAGCCATGTGGATCCTGGAAATGTTGGGAACACAGAGTGTTCCTTCTCTCTGCGTTAGTTTTCCATAATAGAGGTTGGAAAAAATACCATCAGAATAGCCTCCTGTTTGCCTCTGACACCAGGAAAAAGAGTAAAATACCTTGAAATGGCTCAAAAATTTGTCTTGGTACTCTTCAATTTGCATGAGTGAGTACAGAATAAGAACGTGGATCTAACACCTGCCAAACAGTAGTCCCTGCCTCCCACCCCTCCCGGGAAAGAAACCCCAAATGAAGTGATGTGGGGAGGCCAGACTTAGAACTTTTCAAAGCAGGTAACTTCAAGGCAAACATTTCCTCTTCTCCCTCCTGAACTGGCCGGGTGTGTTATTACTGGAACCAAGACAACAGGTATTGGGTAACAGCGAAGGATTGGATGGAAATTTTTCACTAGCTGGAGGCAAGTTCTCATTCTAGGTGACTCTGTGGGAAAAAACCAGCCTTGAAGTCAATTTACATATTGGACACTTTCTGTCTGTTCATGTTTCTAGCCCAACTTTTTCAATGGGGAAACAAGTGCTATAAAGGAAAAAGTTTGATAGCTTTTGAAAAAATCAAAATGCTTTGTATGAGTTTCATATTATTCTATTTGCTGCTTTTTCTGCCTGCGTGATAGACCCTTAATAAATACAGAGACCTGTTTTTTGATTTTGTCATCAATTTATGTGAACATTTATTTATTCTCTTAGTCATTCAACAAGCACATGCTAAATGTTTATTATGCACCGGGCACAGTTTTTGAGTGAGAAATTTGGATACATGGTCTGAGAAATATAAATGAATTTATGAAGAAAATGGGTCAGCATGTTAGACATCACTCCTTCCCCAAAAGCCCATCATATATGGCTGCCAAACCTGTGTATGAAAATGGAATAAAGTGGGCTAGCACTTCGTATGTATTTTGAGCATTTCCTTTGAGGAATTCAAAGAACAGATTTATCCTAAAGGCAATACCTGTCACAATCTAGCAAAATATATTATTTCGGATAATTATTCATTGGTTTATTTTTCCTAGTAGGGCAAGATACCGAGGACCCAGGAAAGCGGGACACACATCTTCACTGCTTCCCACGCTTACCCCTTTCCTGAGGGACGGCTGTGTCATCCCTGACCTTCAGCAGCCACCTCACCATGTGACCTATAAGTCCTAGACCAACAAAATTACATGTAGTTCTGAAAACACATCATACTGTTTCATACCTCTCTGTCTCCACACTTACTCTTCCTCCTTCTGCAATATTCTATCTACTGTCCACCTCCCTCTAGATATCTGCTCGTTCTTCAAATCCCAGTTCAGGCTTCTCATTATTTGCCCCCTCCCACACTTTCCCAGCCACTCTCTCCTCTCTGGTACTTGGAGACCTTGCTATACGTCCACCATTGCAAATATCACACTAAATTACAGCTGTTTATTTATACAGACCTTCCCTGATTTATGATGGGATTACATCCCGATAAACTCATCGTAGATTGAAAATATCAGAAGTCGAAAATTCAGTTCACACACTTAACCTACTGAACGTGATGGCTGAGCCTAGCCTACCTTCAGCATGCTCAGAACACTTACGTGAGCCACAGCTGGGCAAAATCATCTAATACAAAGCCTACTTGATAATAAAATGTTGAATATCTCATGTAATTTATTGAATGCCGTACTGAAAGTGAAAAACAGCAAGGTTGTCTGAGTACAGAATGGTTGTCAGTGTATCGGTTGATTCCCCTTGTGATCCAGTGGCTGACGGGGAACTGCGGCTACTGACCCTGCCCAGCATCACAAGAGAGTATCTTACTGCTTATCACTAGCCCAGGAAGAGATCAAAATTCAGAATTTGAAGTATGGTTTCTACTGAATGCAAATTGCTTTAGCACCATCGTAAAACGGAGCCATCGTTAGGTCAGGGACCATCTGCGCACCTGTATTTTCCATTAAACTGTGTTCTCCAGCAGGTGCTGTGGTGCCTGGCACAGAGGAAGTGCATAGGAGATGCACAGGTGTCTGTTGGACTGAGAGCACTTACAGGTATTTTTACAGTTCTTATTAGAAGTTTTATGGGAAAGGAACCATCCAACAAATATTTGTTGAGCACCTACTGTGTGCCAGGCACTCTTTGAAATGCTAGGCATAGAGCAGTGACCAGAACAGACAAATGTCCTGCTGTCATGGTGCTTACAATCTACTCCTTAAAGCTGTTGGTCATGGGTTCAAGTAAAAATTCTATTACTAGGGAAGAAGAGGAAAAACTGATATTGAGACAATTAGCAGTCTTTGCCACACTGTTCTTTCCCTTTCTCTGTGTTTAAATGGGCACGTGGCTTTTTTATTCTTAAATAATGGTAGACTGTGATAATTCTGCTTTCTCTGACTTAAATGTGTGTGTTGAATTTTGTTTATCATGCATCTTAAGAGCCTATTTAATAGACTGTCTTATTTCTTATTTGAGGCTGTGTGTGTGTGTGTTGGGGACAGCTAGAGAGAGCCCCGTTTTCAAAGTAAGTTATCAAAAACTCCTTCACATGCCGTTGTCTCCTCACAATAGCCCAGTGAGCTAGGCATGAGCAACAGTGTTATTACTCCACTTTACAGGTGGGAAAATTAGGCACAGAGAGTTCAAGTAAATTAAGATTAGAGAGCTAATTGTCAGAAGAGCCGTGTCTCCCGACTTGATACTTTGTTATTTGGTTAAGGATGTGGTTAGTTATATAATAGTGTCAAGTAACTCAGGCTCACTGGGTGACTGAAATATTTACTGTTGTTTTTAACTACAGTTTTCTCTAGAAATGAGTGAATCAAAGTAAATCTTTCTGTATAGAACACAGACACTTCTTTCACCTTTCTTCTGATCCTCCACCCAAATGCCCACCTTTTCTTTACATTTTTAGCCCAGATAGCCAGTTTTCTTCTTCACACAGAGATTGGATCCTAGTGGTGAGTTCTCCCATCGTGCTTCATTTAGCCAGCCCGGTCCTTGGGCTGTGACTTTCTCGGTGGGGACACTGGCCCCAGTTCATCATGACCTGTTGTTTAATGGCTCTGTGTTTGGCCAGGGCATTGCCCTTCCAGGCCTGAGGACCAGCTGTTTACATCGGTAGCCTTTCCCAGCTTCTCTGCTGAGAACTTGCATGCTTGTTGACTGCCGCATGTTCCTGGGTTGCATCTCTTCCTATCATATACAGTCAAGGCATTCATATAGCTGAGTAAAGGGGCCCTTTTTGTTGCATTGGAACAGAAAACTGCAAGTTTCAGAAATTAAGAAAAATACTTATCAGAGGTGAAGTAGAAGTGAAAAGAGAACAAGCTTTGGGAGAGAGTCTCTAAGCCTCAGATTCCTCACCTGTAAAATGAGGATAATGACACCTACCTTGAGAATTACTATAAGGGTTAGAGGTATAGCTGGAAAATGCCGAGCTTAGTGCCCAGAACATAGTGGATTCCCCATAAACGGGAGAGAATAAAATAAAATCTATTTTGTTCACTTTCCATAATATTTAAAATTCGGGCAACAATCCCAAGGGAAATGAAAATGCAGGTTGACACAAAAACTTGTACATGAATGTTCATAGCATTGTTCATAATAACTAAAAAGTGAAACAACAGACCTCTAATAACTGATCAATGGGTGAACAAAATGCGGTCTATCCATACAATGGACGATTATTCAGCCATAAAAAGAAATGAAGTAGTGATACGTGCTACAACGTGGATGGACCTTGAAAACATTATGCTAAGGTGAAAGAAGTCGGACACAAAAGGCAACAGTTGAATGATTTCATTTATATGCAAATCCATAGAGACAGACAGAAAGTAGAAGGGTGGTTACCAGGGGCTAGACAGAGGGGAGGATGGGAAGTGGCTGCTAACAGGTACAGGGCTTTTTTTGGGGCTGACAAAAATGTTCTGAAATTAGATCATAGTAATGGCCGCACAGCTCTATGGATATGCTAAAAACCACTGAATTATACACTTTAAAAGGATGATGTTAGGTGTGTGCCTTGTATCTCAATAAAGCTCTTATTTAAAAATGGGGGCAACAGTAATTAGGCCTTAGTTGCTCTGCAAAGAGCTGTTACATATGGCATTTGTGGGAAGTGTACCCGTATGGTCAGCTCATGCCTGTATCATTGTTTTTACTTTTCTCTAATAGCAACTCTATTGCTATTAGACTGACTGAAAGAATTATTTAGACCTTGCTCAACCTGTGCATGTCAATCTTTCTTTGTCATTGAAGATGCTTTCTGGGTATGTGAAAGCAGGGCAGTGATATTACTGCTATCCTCCCAACCATATTTGAAATATTGAATTACTGAAATGTGTGCCCTGAACATGTGCGGATGGATGGGCAGTGGCTATTAAGAGGTGAAATAATGTGGTCTTTGTGTTGGGTCCCTTGTTTCCAGAGAGCCGCTGTCATGCTGGAATATATTCGTGGCGTTTCAGCCTAATAGGTTATAAACAGACTTTTATCTCTCAAACCTGGATATCTGGCTTCTCTTGAAACGATAGGAAAGTCTAGCATTTCTGGGCACACATTCTAGCATGGCAGCAATCAGATGGGGCCTGCGTGTGTCTATTCTTAACAGTCCTTCTCTCACACTGTCAGCTCACTCCTTTATGTTATCTGTGCTCAGCCTTTGTAGGCATTTGGGTTGAACTGGGGAAAGTCCTCTTGAACTTGTTCATTCATTCACTCATCAAGCCCGTGATTAGTGCCTGTTTTACACAATAATCTGTTAGGTGCTGGAATAGTCCTGTCCTCGGGGAAGAGAGTCAGGTAATGGAGAAAGACATAGAACCAGTTAATTATATTACAGGAGCAGGTTCAATGTTGGGAGTATGGGCAGGGAATTGATGTGTAGTTACAGGTATGGGGGTGGGAGGTTCAGGGCTCCTGGAGAATAACACCTTTCTGGATCCTGTGGTGTTCTCTCTCTAGTATTGGTGCTTTAGTCGTTGACCGTGCAGGAGAACGTTTCACCAGTAACTCCATTTCTTCAGGGCACACCCACAAATTTAAAAACTTAATAGAATTGGAAAATCCAGCAAGGAAGAGAAAAGAGGAAATGAGGAGTGGGTGAAAGGAGTGGGAAGAAGAATAAACAAAGGACAAAGGAGAAGAAAAACAGGAAAAAGTACTTAGGCAAACAAGAAACATACTTATCTTGTCTCAGACACTGCCACTGATGTTTTCATGGAATTCCAAGGATTTTGACTCCAAGGAAAATTATGCTGAAGGGAACTTCAACACAGCTTAAAGGGAACTAATGAATCTCCCCATTTTTCTTGTTTTATTTCCTCCCATCCATTCACACTGAGATGATCCCATTGGTCATGGTGATTAACGTCTTTAAGGATGCAGAGAATTCCTTCCAGTTTGACGGGTGGGCATCCACTCTCTGTGGGTGAGTGCGGTGGGGAGGGTCTGAGCTAGGGTTGGGAGGGGCACCAGAAGGCCTGAAGGAAGAGTCCAGGCTCTAACCCCCACCATTTGTGTGGCTTGAGCAAGACATAACCTCTCATCCTCAGCCTTCTCACCTATAACATGGGGAGATAAAAAGAATGCCTGCCTAGCTAATCATGAGGCTCAAAATGGGACAGTGCAAGACATACAGGTGAGGGGTTCTTAACACCAAGAGAGGAAAACTATAGCTCACAATCAAAAGTAACAAGAAATGGCTTATTTGTAATATGTTTAATTAAGTTCATCCTGATTTTATTAAGATGATATTGGGCTTTGGAATTGACTGTTAATGGGTCAGTCGGTAAATTTTAACCACTTCTCTTTCCTGCCCTTTAGGAATGAAATTGATTACTTGGTTAATTGTATTTGCAGAATTAACATTTCTTTTTACATCACTTTTACCCAGTCTTCAGGTGTGTAACGCCTATGATTGTTTCTGGGATTAAATGGTACATACTGAGGAAGGATACTGAGAGAGTATAAATATTTATTTGTTGGTGAGGACGGTTTCATGAGAAGTGAGTTTTCCTGATTTCTTAGTTCATTAGGAAGAATTGCTACTAAGTGACTTGGTAGGACCTAGGAGAAGGCTTTTGTTGGGAGAGATCCCCAGCCCCCAGTTCATATTTGTATCCTGAACCGTATCTATAGCTAGTTTCCACCCAACAGAAGGATTCTAGTTCTTTAAACAACTCTGCACAGTAACCAAGAGGCAAGAGTCTATCATCACATTTTGCCAAGTGGCCAAGCATATCTCTTCCCACCTTGGCAGAGCAGCTGCTGGTGAAGCTTTCCCTGAGAGCAGAGACAGAGGACTTGATGACATTCCCTTCCTTGAAGATGAATTTCACTAGTTGCTTCCAAAAGTGAAATTTTATTTTGAGGTGGAACTCTCTCAAGTTGGAAAATTCATTTTTTTCCAGATCATTGGTCATGGTGTGAATCTTCCAGGTGGTGACTAACTTTGTTGTTCATTCCGTCACAGTTCCCTTGAGCCTCTTGGAAGCATATTTTGCAGGTTCTAAGGCAGCAAAGATCAATCTCTGCACAATATTGCTTTCCTCCTGCCCCACTGACTGCAGTCCTGTTGTTCTGTAGCATCAGAAGTCTAGACTTTCTGGGGTGGCAGGGAAGCTAAGAACATTCCCTGAGGGTCAGTACAGATGGAGGTGATCAGAAGTACCATGTCATCAGTATCTGTGTTCCACCTGCTGAGACATCCGGCCTGCATCTTTTTTTTTTTTTTTTTAACATCTTTATTGGAGTATAATTGCTTTACAGTGTTGAGTTAGTTTCTGCTGTATAACAAAGTGAATCAGCTATATGCATACGCATATCCCCATACCCACTCCCTCTTGCGTCTCCCTACCACCCTCCTTATCCCACCCCTCTAGGTAGTCACAAAGCACCAAGCTGATCTCCCTGTGCTATGCAGCTGCTTCCCACTAGCTATCTATTTTACATTTGGTAGTATATATATATATATGTCAATGCTACTCTCTCACTTTGTCCCAGCTTCCCCTTCCCCTTCCCTGTGTCCTCAAGTCCATTCTCTACGTCTATGTCTTTATTCCTTTCCTGACCCTAGGTTCATCAGAACCACTTTTTTTTTTTTTTTTTTTAGATCCCATATATATGTGTTAGCAGACAGTATTTGTTTTTCTCTTTCTGACTTACTTCACTCTGTATGACAGACTCTAGGTCCATCCACCTCACTACAAATAACTCAATTTCATTTCTTTTTATGGCTGAGTGATATTCCATTGTATATATGTGCCACATCTTCTTTATCCATTCATCTGTCGATGGACACTTAGGTTGCTTCCATGTCCTGGCTATTGTAAATAGAGCTGCAATGAACATTGTGGTACATGACTCCTTTGAATTATTGTTTTCTCAAGGTATATGCCCAGTAGTGGGATTGCTGGGTCATGTGGTAGTTCTATTTTTAGTTTATTAAAGAACCTCCATACTGTTTTCCATAGTGGTTGTATCAGTTTACATTCTCAACAGTGCAGGAGGGTTCCCTTTTCTCCACACCCTCTCCAGCATTTATTGTTTGTAGATTTTTTGATGATGGCCATTCTGATCGGTGTGAGGTGATACCTCATTGTAGTTTTGATTTGCATTTCTCTGATGATTAGTGATGTTGAGTATCCTTTCATGTGTTTGTTGGCAATCTGTATGTCTTCTTTGGAGAAATGTCTGTTTAGGTCTTCTGCCCATTTTTGGATTGGGTTGTTTGTTGTTTTGATATTGGGCTGCATGAGCTGCTTGTATATTTTGGAGATTAATGCTTTGTCTGTTGCTTCCTTTGCAAATATTTTCTCCCATTCTGAGGGTTGTCTTTTCATCTTGTTTATTGTTTCCTTTGCTGTGCAAAAGCTTTTAAGTTTCATTAGGTCCCATTTGTTTATTTTTGTTTTTATTTCCATTTCTCTAGGAGGTGGGTCAAAAAGGATATTGCTGTGATTTATGTAATAGAGTATTCTGCCTATGTTTTCCTCTAAGAGTTTGATAGTGTCTGGCATTACATTTAGGTCTTTAATCCATTTTGAGTTTATTTTTGTGTATGCTGCTAGGGAGAGTTCTAATTTCATTCTTTTACCTGTAGCTACCCAGTTTTCCCAGCACCGCTTATTGAAGAGGCTGTCTTTTCTCCATTGTATATTCTTGCCTCCTTTATCAAAAATAAGGTGACTATATGGGCATGGGTTTATCTCTGGGCTTTCTATCCTGTTCCATTGATCTATATTTCTGTGTTTCTGCCAGTACCATACTGTCTTGATTACTGTAGCTTTGTAGTATATTCTGACGTCCGGGAGCCTGATTCCTCCAGCTCCGTTTTTCTTTCTCAAGATTGCTTTGGCTGTTCTTGGTCTTTTGTGTTTCCATACAAATTGTGAAATTTTTTATTCTAGTCTGTGAAAAATGCCTTTGGTAGTTTGATAGGGATTGCATTGAATCTGTAGATTGCTTTGGGTAGTATATTTTCACAATGTTGATTCTTCCAATCCAAGAACATAGTATATCCCTCCATCTGTTTGTATCATCTTTAATTTCTTTCATCAGTGTCTTATAGTTTTCTGCATACAGGTCTTTTGTCTTCTTAGCTCAGTTTATTCCTAGGTGTTTTATCCTTTTTGTTGCAGTAGTAAATGGGAGTGTTTCCTTAATTTCTCTTTCAGATTTTTCATCATTAGTGTATAGGAATGCAAGAGATTTCTATGCATTAATTTTGTTTCCTGCTACTCTACCAAATTCATTGATTAGCTCTAGTAGTTTTCTAGTAGCATCTTTACGATTCTGTATGTGTAGTATCATGTCATCTGCAAACAGTAAGAGTTTTACTTCTTCTTTTCTGATTTGGATTCCTTTAATTTCTTTTTCTTCTCTGATTACTGTGGTTAAACTTCCAAAACTATGTTGAATAATAGTGGTGAGAGTGGGCAACCTTGTTCTGTTCCTGATCTTAGTGGAAATGGTTTCAGTTTTTCACCATTGAGAACGATGTCGGCTGTGGGTTTGTCATATATGGACTTTATTATGTTGAGGTAGCTTCCCTCTATGCCTACTTTCTGGAGAGGGTTTATCATAAATAAGTGTTGAATTTTGTGAAAAGCTTTTTCTGCATCTATTGAGATTATCGTATGGTTTTTATCCTTCAGTTTGTTAGTATGGTTTATCACATTGATTGATTTGCGTATATTGAAGAATCCTTGCATTCCTCGGATAAACCCCACTTGATCATGCTGTATAATCCTTTTAATGTGCTATTAGATTCTGTTTGCTAATATTGTGTTGAGGATTTTTGCATCTATGTTCATCAGAGATATTGGCCTGTAGTTTTCTTTTTTTGTGACATCTTTGTCTGGTTTTGGTATCGGGGGATGGTGGCCTCGTAGAATGAGTTTCGGAGTGTTCTTCCCTCTGCTATATTTTGGAAGAGTTTGAGAAGGATAGGTGTTAGCTCTTCTCCAAATGTTTGATAGAATTCATCTGTGAAGCCATCTGGTCCTGGGCTTTTGTTTCTTGGAAGATTTTTTAACCACAGTCTCAATTTCAGTGCTTGTGATTGGTTTGTTTATATTTTCTATTTCTTCCTGGTTCAGTCTAGGAAGGTTGTGCATTTCTAAGAATTTGTCTATTTCTTCCAGGTTGTGCATTTTATTGGCATAGAGTTGCTTGTAGTAATCTATCATGATCCTTTGTATTTCTGCAGTGTCAGTTGTTACTTCTCCTAATTCTATTGATTTGAGTCTTCTCCCTTTTTTTCTTGATGAGTCTAGCTAATGGTTTATCACTTCTGTTTATCCTCTCAAGTTGCTGGCTTTTAGTTTTATTGATCTTTGCTATCATTTCCTTTATTTCTTTTTCATTTATTTGAATCTGATCTTTATGTTTCTTTCCTTCTGCTAACTTTGGGGTTTTTTTTTTTGTTGTTGTTCTTCTTCGTTCTCTAATTGCTTTAGGTGTAAGGTTAGGTTGTTTATTTGAGATGTTTCTTTTTGTTTTGTTTTGTTTTTGCGGTACGTGGGCCTCTCACTGTTGGGACCTCTCCTGTTGTGGAGCACAGGCTCCAGATGCGCAGGCTCAGCGGCCATGGCTCACTCGCCCAACTGCTCCACGGCTTGTGGGATCTTCCCAGACCGGGGCATGAACCCATGTCCCCTGCATTGGCAGGCGGACTCTCAACCACTGCACCACCAGGGAAGCCCTGAGATGTTTCTTGTTTCTTGAGGTAGGATTGAGGTAGGATTGTATTGCAAGTTCCCTCTTAGAACTGCTTTAGCTGCATCCCATAGGTTTTGGGTCATTGTGTTTTCATTGTCATTTGTTTCAAGGGATTTTTGATTTCCTCTTTGATTTCTTCAGTGATCTCTTGGTTGGTTAGTAGCATATTGTTTAGCCTCCATGTGTTCGTATTTTTTACAGATTTTTTTCCTGTAATTGATATCTAATCTCATAGCGTTGTGGTTAGAAAAGATACTTGATACAATTTCATTTTTCTTAAATTTACCAAGGCTTGATTTGTGACCCAAGATATGGTCTATCCTGGAGAATGTTCCATGAGCACTTGAGAAGAAAGTGTATTCTGTTGTTTTTGGATGGAATGTCCTATAAATATCAATTAAGTCCATCCTGTTTAATGTATCAGTTAAAGCTTGTATTTCTTTATTTATTTTCATTTTGGATGATCTGTCCATTGGTGAAAGTGGGGTGTTAAAGTCCCCTACTATGATTGTGTTACTGTCGATTTCCCCTTTTATGGCTGTTAGCATTTGCTTTATTTATTGAGGTGTGCCTATGTTGGGTACATAAATATTTACAAGTGTTATATCTTCTTCTTGGATCGATCCCTTGATCATTATGTAGTGTCCTTCTTTGTCTCTTGTAATAGCCTTTATTTTTAAAGTCTATTTTGTCTGATATGAGAATTGCTACTCCAGCCTTCTTTTGATTTCCATTTGCATGGAATATCATTTTTCATCCCCTCACTTTCAGTCTTTATGTGGCCCTAGGTCTGAAGTGGGTCTCTTGTAGACAGCATATATACGGGTCTTGTTTTTGTATCCATTTCAGCCAGTCTATGTCTTTTGGTTGGAGCATTTAATCCATTTACATTTAAGGTAGTTATCGATATGTATGTTCCTTTTACCATTTTCTTAATCGTTTTGGGTTTGTTATTGTAGGTCATTTCCTTCTCTTGTGTTTCCTGCCTAGAGAAGTTCCTTTAGCATTTTTTGTAAGCTGGTTTGGTGGTGCTGAATTCATTTAACTTTTGCTTATCTGTAAAGGTTTTAATTTCTCATCAAATTTGAATGAGATCCTTGCTGGGTAGAGTAATCTTGGTTGTAGGCTTTTCCCTTTCATCACTTTAAATATGTCCTGCCCTCTCTTCAGGTTTACAGAGTTTCTGCTGAAAAATCAGCTGTTAACCTTACGGGGATTCCCTTGTATGTTATTTTTCCCTTGCTGCTTTTAATATTTTTTCTTTGTATTTAATTTTTGATAGTTTGATTAATATGTGTCTCAGCATGTTTCTCTTTGGGTTTTTCCTGTATGATACTCTCTGTGCTTCCTGGACTTGATTGACTATTTCCTTTCCCATTTTAGGGAAGTTTTCAACTATAATTTCTTCAAATATTTTCTCAGACCCTTTCTTTTTCTCTTCTTCCTCTGGGACCCCTATAATTCAAATGTTGGTGTGTGTAATGTTGTCCCAGACGTCTCTGAGACTGTCCTCAATTATTTTCATTCTTTTTTCTTTATTCTGCTTCCTGGCAGTTATTTCCACCATTTTATCTTACAGCTCACTTATCCATTCTTCTGCCTCAGTTATTCTGTTACTGATTCCTTCTGGAGTATTTTTAATTTCAGTTATTGTGTTGTTCATCACCATTTGTTTGCTCTTTAGTTCTTCTATATCTTTGTTAAATGTTTCTTGTATTTTCTCCATTCTATTTCTGAGATTTTGAATCATCTTTACTATTATTACTCAGAATTTTTTTTCAGGTAGGTTGCCTATTTTGTGTTCATTTATTTGGTCTTGTAGGTTTTTACCTTGCTCCTTCATCTGTAACATATTTTTTTGTCGTTTCTTTTTTTTTTTTTGATGGGTGGTGCTGTATTCCTGCCTTACTGGTTGTTTGGCCTGAGACATCCAGTACTGGAGTTTTCAGGCAGTTGGATAGAGCTGGGTCTTGGTGCTGAGATGAGGACTTCTGGGAGGCTTCACTCCAATTGATATTCCCTGGGGTCTGAGGTTCTCTGTTAGTACAGCGGTTTGGACTCGGAGCTCCCACCACAGGAGCTCGGGCCCGACCTCCAGCCTGGGAACCAAGATCCTGCAAGCTTCATGGCGCAGTAAAAAAAAGGAAAGAAAAAAAAAAAGGAATAAAGAAAAAAAGGACTAGTACAATATCAAAGAATAAAAAACAAAATAGAATTAGAAAGATACAAATAATATTAGGAAAAATAAAACCATAATTGTAACAACTGCAACAAGTTAAAATAAAACCACAACAGAAGAAAAAAAAAAAAAGCTTGTGAGTGGGGGGAACAAGCCAAAAGGAGAGAACAATAACAAAGTATAAAGAATAAAATAAAATTAGAAGAATAAAAGATTTATTAGGAAAAATAAAAATTATAAAAGAATCAACAATAGTGAATCAACAAGGTAAAACAGAACCCCAGTCTAAAAGAGGAAAAAGGAAAAAAGAAAAAAAAAAAAGACTTGGCTATGGGGATGGAGTTTAGGTAGGGTTGGAAACTAGGCAGGGGAGGGGCTTAGGGTGGGGCAGGACCTAGGCGGGTCGGGGGTGACATTTGAGCCTGCGACGTGGTCTAGGCGGGGCGACGTTCAAGCCTGGGGTGGGGCCTCTGCTTAGCACATGGGCAGAAGGCGAGAGGCAGCAGGTGGAAAGGAGGGCCTCTGGAGTGTGGAGTTCTGGAGTTGGGAGTTAGGGTCCTGAGTGAGGGTGTGTGGTGGGGCTTAGGCCCAACTCATTGGAGGGGGTCTCCGAGTGTAGAGGTAGGGCCCTGGGTGGGGGTGTAGGGGTGGGGCTCGGGCTCTGTGCGGCAGGAGGGAGCCTCCAAGGGCAGAGGATTAGGCCTGGGAGCCCAACAGGCTCCCCAGTGCCAAAGTGGACAGGGAAAGAGCTGACCGCATTCCCTTCTGTTTCTTCGCAGCCCTCCCCACTGTCTCCCCCAGGGTCTCCCCCATCCCCTTTGGACCCCTAACCGTGGGTGGGTCCTGCTGGGTGTAGGAACTCCTCCCCTCCCCCAGCCATCCCTCAGGGGTGTGGGTCCTGAGGTCCGGCCTTTACTTTTGCTCCCCCTTCCCTCCCTCCCACTCCCTCAGGACCCGCATGGCTGGAGAGGACCTAGGTGGGCAGAGGATCGGGCCTGGGATCTCAGCAGGTTCCTGGGGGCCCAAGTGGGCAGGGGAAACCTGGCCACGCTCCCTTTTGATCCTCTTCCCTCCCGGTGGTTCCCCAATTTCCCCCTTCGGGCGTGAGATCCCTTCCCCTCCCCCAGCCACCCCTCAGGGGCGCCAGTCCCATCCCGCCTCCACTTCTCCTCCCCCTTCACTCCCCCCACATCCCACATCCTACCCGGTCGCTGGGGGTCCCCCACCGGTGTCTGGTAGGTGCCCTAGTTGTGAGAAGACACGAATTCTGTGTCCTCCTAGTCCGCCATCTTGACTCCCAAGGCACCAGCCTGCATCTTTAATATGGCTCCAGTGGCCCCACACTTACCAGTGTGAGTTTAGCCCTCACAACCTCAGTAGTTCTTGTAAAAGGAAATGAGTCAGTTGTAATTATTTCAAATTGGCTATTACTTTAGGAGCCAAGACTGAGGAATGAAAACTGACCTTCTAAAACAGGGAGAAATGTCAGTGTGTTTAGACGTTGCCAAAGAAACCTCTATTTTATTTTTGGCCACAGCCAAGTAGGAAAGCTCTGTCATCCTGCAAACATGTTTATCTACTGGTCTGCTCCAGGGTCTCTTGCTTTCCCCTGTAACAGTGACAATGCACCTGCTGGCCTGAGAACTTCATGAGCCAAGGAGATGCCTGTACATGCTGTTGATTGTATTTGCAGTATGTGTTTACCCCTGTCCTAATGTGACTTTGAATCGGAGACTCATGGGCCTTTGCTGCCTTGCACAGCTAGGGAAGAGGAAGAGGCAAGAGGAACTAGAAGCAAAATCAGAGAGAAAGCAGATGTGCAGCTTTATGGTAAGAAGTGGCCTAGCCTCCCCCCTAAGGCCATGTGGATGTTGCACCTGTATCTGCCACCTCTTCCATTTCAGGTACTAGCTCCAAAGAAAGCCAGCAAAGACTATTGGACAAAGAGGGGACCAACCATGAGCCTCACAGCCGTATCAGGGCCACAGCTCTCCTGAAGGTGGAGGAGGGAGACCTCTTAGTGTCTGGCAGGTCCTGGTGCTCCTTAGAGATAAAGCAAAGTCGCTGTCCCGATGGGGCCTTCAAAGAAAATTAATTATGTGATGATTGGCACAGCTCAAGATCTGAGCTCTCCTTACTATGTCAGCCGGAGCCAGAGATTTAATGTGATGATTCTACTCTGGTTGGGACAATTGAAGCAAAGATTGAACAGGCTTAGCCTCCCAGGAGCCTGGTCCTCTGGCCAGTGCTTGCTTGTGCTTTCACAAACACTGGTTTTCCAGTTTGATTAGTGAAATCACTAATCACTGTAAATCACTTGTAAATCACCTCTCCAGATGTATCTTCACTTCATTTGTTTCCTTCAAGGAATCCTTTAGCAATGTCCGTTACCTCTCTGGGTGCCTTTCCTGATCTGATTGGGAGAAGGATGGCAGACTCATTTTCCACGGGAGTGGAGGGAGCTGTCAGTTTGGGAGAGAGCCCTCGGCTTCTCCTGAAGGGGTTCACACCTGCTGTGTCCTCAGCGTCCTAGCTTGATGGAAAAATCCATCTTAGCCACAAAGATTTTATTTTATTTTTTTAAACATCTTTATTGGAGTATAATTGCCTCACAATGGTTAGTTTCTGCTTTATAGCCAAGTGAAACAGCTATACATATACATATATCCCCATATCTCTTCCCTCTTGCGTCTCCCTCCCTCCCACCCTCCCTATCCCACCCCTCTAGGTGGTCACAAAGCACCGAGCTGATCTCCCTGTGCTATGTGGCTGCTTCCCACTAGCTATCTATTTTACATTTGGTAGTGTATATATGTCCATGCCACTCTCTCACTTTGTCACAGCTTCCCCTTCCCCCTCCCCGTGTCCTCAAGTCCATTCTCTAGTAGGTCTGTGTCTTTATTCCCATCCTGCCCCTAGGTTCTTCATGACCTTTTTTTTTTTTTTTTAGATTGCATATATATGTGTTAGCGTATGGTATTTGTTTTTCTATTTCTGACTTACTTCACTCTGTATGACAGACTCTAGGTCCATCCACCTCACTACAAATAACTCAATTTCATTTCTTTTTATGGCTGAGTGATATTCCATTGTATATATGTGCCACATCTACTTTATCCATTCATCTGTTGATAGGCATTTAGGTTGCTGCCATGTCTTGGCTATTGTAAATAGTGCTGCAGTGAACATTGTGGTATGACTCTTTTTGAATTATGGTTTTCTCAAGGTATATGCCCAGTAGCGGGATTTCCTGGGTCATGTGGTAGTTCTATTTTTAGTTTATTAAGGAACCTCCATACTGTTCTCCATAGTGGCTGTATCAATTTACATTCCAACCAACAGTGCAAGAGGGTTCCCTTTTCTCCACACCCTCTCCAGCATTTATTGTTTGTAGATTTTTTGATGATGGCCATTCTGATCGGTGTGAGGTGATACCTTATTGTAGTTTTTACTTGCATTCTCTAATGATTAGTGATGTTGAGCATCCTTTCATGTGTTTGTTGGCAATCTGTATATCTTCTTTGGCGAAATGTCTGTTTAGGTCTTCTGCCCATTTTTGGATGGGGTTGTTTGTTTTTTTGATATTGAGCTGCATGAGCTGCTTGTAAATTTTGGAGATTAATCCTTTGTCAGTTGCTTCGTTTGCAAATATATTCTCCCATTCTGAGGGTTGTCTTTTCATCTTGTTTATTGTTTCCTTTGCTGTGCAAAAGCTTTTAAGTTTCATTAGGTCCCATTTATTTATTTTTGTTTTTATTTCCATTTCTCTAGGAGGTGGGTCAAAAAGGATCTTGCTGTGATTTATGTCATAGAGTGTTCTTCCTATGTTTTCCTCTAAGAGTTTGATAGTGTCTGGCCTTATATTTAAGTCTTTAATCCATTTTGAGTTTATTTTTGTGTATGGTGTTAGGGAGTATTCTAATTTCATTCTTTTACATGTGGCTGTCCAGTTTTCCCAGCACCGCTTATTGAAGAGGCTGTCTTTTCTCCATTGTATAGTCTTGCCTCCTTTATCAAAAATAAGGTGACCACATGTGCATGGGTTTATCTCTGAGCTTTCTATCCTGTTCCATTTATCTATCTTTCTGTTTTTGTGCCAGTACCATACTGTCTTGATTACTGTAGCTTTGTAGTATACTCTGAAGTCAGGGAGCCTGATTCCTCCAGCTCCGTTTTTCTTTCTCAAGATTGCTTTGACCATTTGGGGTCTTTTGTGTTTCCATACAAATTGTGAAATATTTTGTTCAAGTTCTGTGAAAAATGCCTTTGGTAGTTTGATAGGGATTGCATTGAATCTGTAGATTGCTTTGGGTAGTTGAGTCATTTTCACAGTGTTGATTCTTCCAATCCAAGAGCATGGGATATCTCTCCAACTGTTTGTATCATCTTTAATTTCTTTCATCAGTGTCTTATAGTTTTCTGCATACAGGTCTTTTGTCTCCTTAGGTAGGTTTATTCCTAGGTATTTTATTCTTTTTGTTGCAATGGTAGATGGGAGTGTTTCCTTAATTTTTCTTTCAGGTTTTTCATCATTAATATATAGGAATGCAAGAGATTTCTGTGCATTAATTTTGTATCCTGCTACTTTACCAAATTCATTGATTTGCTCTAGTAGTTTTCTGGTGGCATCTTTAGGATTCTCTATGTATAGTATCATGTCTTTGTGTCCTGTTGCTTGTGGAGCCTCACAGCAGGTCAGGCACTGCACTGTTACATTTTCTACAGGACTCTGAAAATAGAACCTTTAACTAAAGCCTCATGTTTCCTCCAGGGAGCTTGCATCTGGGCCTTTTCTATATCTCTTTCTCCAACCCTCTGAAGAGACAAGCGCCTGCATGTTTTCATGATTACATATTCAAATGGAAACACACTTTCATAAGAGGGATTAAAAGGCAGCAGTTAGAATTATCTGCCTGGATTTCTGTTTATTTGCCTTTGCCAGGGGAGTGGAGAGGCAGGGCAGTTGGTCTTGAGGGGGGAATGTAAGCCTTCCTCAGTGGGCTGGTGTTCTCTGGGACAGTGCAGGAGACTGGCCCTGCTCATAAAAGACCAGAGTGGATGAACCTGTGACCACAGCTGGAGGATTTGCTCATTTCCTCAGAAGCCTGAGAACAAAGAGAATCTTAACAATTTGGGGAAGTATCTGTACAGGAAATTTTTTAACTCCATCATGACAGTATTTAAAATCTCTGCCTCTACTTTTAATTAGAGACATCTATCTTTGCATACACCAAGCAGCTAATTTCTCTGGATGTTTGTCAGTAGTGGATACTTAGGCAGAGTTTGGAGTTGTTTAGTCTGTACTCCAGGAAAGTAAATTTCATACAATGAGACCTTTGTTAAATTTAACTTTGTTAAAATGATTAGGAGGAAATGCATCAACGTGTATGGAGGACAAAGAGAATATAAATCCTGTGTAATGAAGAAACAACAGTCAAGGAAAGAAGTAGATGCTATCTAAATTTTCCTACACTATTTATAAGTAATTTGGGAATAATTTAGAATTCCTAAAACTTTTGGCTAACACTATCGTCAAGATTTTTTTGTTTTAACATACTCTTACTCATAGTACTTTGAGTGAAGAATAATGTGCATTGGAGTGGATTCCCAGTTTCAGGAATTGCTCTACACATGCTTCATACTGTGAGATGAGTGGTTTGACAATTCTAGTGCCCTTCCTGGCTATGATGCTGGCCATCATGCTGGACATTAGTGGCTTGTGGCAGTGTGTGAGAGTGGATGTGATTTTTGCTGACATGCTACACTTCTCGGCACAGTTGCAAACTGGATGGAGCCCATGTCTCTCTCCCACATTGCTTCCTGGCCCACTTTCTCACCTCCTTGTACACCCCCATCTCTGTCCCAACGTACTTACCTGGTATCCCCCAATACCGTCAGCTACACACATCACCTCTCTTCCCTCCAGATAATGGAATGTCTGGGTGGGCCTGTGGGTCTCTCTCCCTCCTAGACCTTGTTTTGAAGAAAGGAGCTGATTCTAATCTGATTTCCAGAAAAGACTTGAAAGTAGATCAAGTGGCCATCGGGATCACCTCTTGATCTTCTGTTTTTTGAATAATGTTTTAAAGAAGGATAGTTTTCGTTCAAATATCCATTTTATGAAATAAGATTTTCAGATATTAGTCATAGACCTCTATCCTTCATTTTTCTATACCTTGTGACTTAAGTGCATACCTTCACGTTACTTGGTGTTTTATAGAAATTTATTCCCTACATTTTCACCATGCTTTGCTTAACAATGTTTTTTCTCTTGAACATTCCTAAATATTCTCTCTCTTAAAGATTTCATTTTTTACTTTTGGAGCAGCAGTGACCACCAAAAGCTCAAGTAGGAAAAACAAAAACCATTATAGATTGGGTTTAACAAAATCCTATTTACTGAAATTGACATAAATGGAGGACATGACCACTGTTCACATCTCTTCATTTGCTCTTATCAAGGCTCTCAGGGAACCACTGCTGCTGATAATGCCAATAGCTTTCCCTCCCAGGAGGAACTGCTGAATTGCCAATGAAGTATAAGCCTTTTAAGAGTCTCAGACACCTCTATCTTCCCATGACTCTTTCTTTCCTGTTTGCCTGCCCTCCCTCCCTCCCTCCCTTCCTATTTTAATTTTATTCAGTGTGGTTTTAAAAAACCAAGAATAGGTGTTGAATTTTGTTAAAGACCTGTTTAGCATTTACAGAGATAATCATATGATTTTTCTTCAGGTCTATTAATATAGTGAATTATATTAATGAATTTCCTTTATATTGCACAATCTTAGGCTATGATATATAATATTTTCTTAATAGGATATTGGATTCTCTTTGCTAATACTTTAGGATTTTTGCAGCATATTCATTGAAAAATATTGGCCTGTAGTTGTGTGTGTGTATCTTTATTAGGTTTAGATATCAATATTGTACTTGCATTATTAAAAGGACTTGGATTTTTTTTTTTTTTTGGCCATGAGGCTTATGGGATCTTAGTTCCCCAACCAGGGATTGAACCCAGGCCCCTCAGCAGTGAAAGCACCGAGCCCTAATCATTGGACTGCCAGGGAAGTCCCCCCTTTTTTTTTTTTTAATGCTCTGGAGAACAAGCTACATAACATTGGAAATATCTAATCTATTAAGATATCTGGTAGAATTCCCCTATGAAACCACCTGGGCCAGTGTTTTCATTTTTCTCTTTATTTCTTCCAAGAAAATTGTTCTGTTTAAGTTTTGTCTCTCTAATGGAGTCAGTTTTGCTAACATGCATCTTGCTAGGAAGTCTTCTATTATATCTAGTTTTTAAACTTATTTTTCATTGAGTTGCACAAAGTGACCACTTATGATATTTTTAAAAAATTCCTTCCATATCAGTCATAGTCCCCTCATCTTTGTCATTTCTTATTTGTAATTTGTGTGTTGTCTTGGTTAGATTAACTAGTGATTGTCTTTTGTTGATTTTGTTCTCAAAAAAAGTAACATTTCTTTTGTTTATTAGTTCTGCTTTTTTTCTGTTTTCTACCTCATGACTTTGTCTTTATTTCTTTATGCTTGTTTGTGTTGTTGCTCTTTTTCTAGCTTTTTGAGTAGGAGTTCAACTCATTGATTTAAGGATAAAAAAACTGAATTTTTCTCTGACCACTGCTTTAATTGTATCCCCCAGCTCTGATATCTAGTGTTTTCATTATTTATATTTAGAAGTTATAAAGGTGATTTGTAGCTCTTATTTCACTCAATAGTTGTTTAATAGAGAGTTTTTAATGGAATTTTGGGGGTTTTATTTTATTACTAATTTCTAGTTTTATGACATTGTGATCAGAGAATGCTGTTTATATTATTCCAATTTATAGAGGCTTTCTTCATAATGTAATTGTTGGTCAGTTTTTGTGAATGTTCCATGTGCACTTGAGAAAAAAGTATAACCTCTATTATTGTGTTCTGTAGATCCTCTATATATTTACTTTTTTCCCATTTGCACTTTCTTCAACTGAAAATGGTATATTAACATCTCTTATTATTGGTGCTTGTTTTTCCTTGCAGTTTCTATACTTTCTGCTAAATCAGGGGTTGACAAACTACAACCTGCAGACTAGTTGCCTACTTTTGTAAATAAAGCTTTATTGGAGTACAGCAATGCTCATTCATTCATGTATTGTGTATGACTGCTTTACTGCTACAATGACAGAGTTAAGTAGTTGCAACAGAGAGTGTATGGTCTGCAAGCCTAAAATAGTCACTATCTGGTTCTTAAAGAAAAGTTTGCCAACCCCTGTGCTATATGAAGTTACATGAATATTCACATTTATTATATCTTTGATGTGAATTATATCCTTTAGCATTATTAGTAGAATTACAATTTTGCTTTGTCATGTTTAATATTTTTTGGCCTGAATTCTACCTTATTTGATGTCAAGTTTACAATCCCTGCTTTCCTTCTTTCTTTTCCAATTGACTGGAATATCGGTTCATTTTTAGGTGTTCTGAATAACTTTGTTTTAGATGTATATCTTATACTCAGCATGCATTTGCTTTGTGATAAAATTTGAAAATACTTTTGTTTTAATAAGTGACTTAAGCTCCTTTTGAAGTGGATCAATTTATTAAACTTTCAAGGTAGGACAGAAACAAGTTTTGTGTACATTGTTTGAAGACTTTTGAAGGTACTCTATGGTGTATAAGTGATGGTAGAGTTAATCCAAAATAGATAGGTGAAGATACCTTGGATTTTGAATTTTATACTGGGAACTGTTATTGTAACCTTCCCCTCTAGTGCATACGATTAAAGCAGCACTGGCTAAAATTTTTGTTGGACTTGAAATGAAAATGCAACTCTGAATAATTGCTTAAATTGAGGGTTGTTGTTATGTAAGTTAAAAGATAGAGTTTACATCTTGGATAACTAAAAATTCAAACAAACAAGAAACTTTCCAAGAATATTAGTTACCTAACTCTACTTTAATTCATTTTATGTATATACTATTTTAGTACAACCACTTATTGATTCTATTGGCCAAGTCCTGCTTAAGGATCTAATGACACAGAGATGGTTTAAAGCAACATCTCTCACTTCAGAAATTCATTGTCTAGTTTGGACCATGAGGGAGTCATTTTCATACACACAATGTCTAGAACTGGCCATTCTCCTTTCAGTTAATCTGGGGTCTTTTGGTTTTCCCCCTCTTTCTTTGGATGACATAATAACTGAAATGTGTTGTGCTTTCTTTCATGCAGGGCAGCCACTGATCACAATGTGGATAATACAACAGAAATACTCAGGGAGTGGTTGAAAAATGTCCAGAGAGCCTATCACTATGTGGAGTGGAGGCCTATGGATGAACCTGAGTGAGTAGCAAGAGAACATTTTGTGAACTCATTATTCACCCTTCCCCCCTTAACCAGTCTTCCAGCCGTGTTAGGCTTCCAATCTTGGGGACACATGTGACTTTCCCTTGTCTTTCATCTCTGTGTCTAGTAAGTTACAAAGACCTGCCATTTCTTCCTTTGACAAATCTTCATGTCTCTCTTCCTCTTTACTCCTGCAGCTACTGGCCAAGTTCAGGTTCTCATTAGTTCTCAAGTAAATTACCACAGCAGCATATATTTTTAAATATTTATTTATACTTTGAGGATAACCTTTTTATCCTTGAGGGAGCATAGTGAAAAGTTTGTATACTTCTGACATACACCTTGCTTTTTCACTCATCATATCTTGGTAATCATTCCAAAGCAATAGTTAAGGAGTGTCTTCCATTATTTTTATGACTGCAGAGTATCATTGTGTGGATGTATCATAATTGTGTAATCAACCTCCTACTGATGGACATTTACGTTATTTCCAGTCTGTACCATAGCAATTTCTTAGTAGCCTCCATCTTCAAATCATTCTCTATACCACACTGTCAAATCAGTCTACCTAAAATACTAGCGATGTGCTGTCATTTCTCTATTTAAAAAGACTTCAGTGACTCTCTAGTACCTACAGAATGAAGTTCAAATACCTGATTTATATTTTTAAAAGATTTCATAAATTTAGCATCCCTACGTATACACCAATATTTCCTAAAAGAAAACTGCTTCATCTGGATGTTGCTACCAGTTAACTGCTACCAAAAGCTGTTGCTAATCATTCCAGTTACAAAGATGTACCTTCTCTCAACACTTGTATTGCTTATGTCCTATATCTTCTTCTTTGACACAACAATAAACTTAACTAACATTAACTATCTGATTCATGCATTTTTTTTCTAAGTATTTTTTTTATTTCTTTGGCAGGGGCTAAAATATACAAATACTTTATATTTCACTCAGTGCTATGTTCTTGGTGGGCACTAAATTTATACTTGTTGGATGAACAAATAAGTAAATGAGAACATGAATAAATATATTTAAACTTACTACTCGAAATGTTTCCAAGGCTACTACAATTCTAGCTTAAGAAATTGTAGAAATAGGATGAATTAAGCTGCTGAAATTTTGCCCAGGATAAGTCATTTATTGGAAGCCAAATATGTATTATCATAATAAGAAGTGCTATTCCAGAACAAATTTTTGTTCTTCTAGTCGCTCTTTATATAATATTTTTATTATGTGTATGTATGTACGTATCTACATATATATCTCAAATCTCAGTATATGGTCCATATATGGAGCAAAATTTAACAACCAAGTTTGAACACTGTAAAAAATTTTGAACAATCTTTTGGAGTTCCTTATAATGGAATTTGGCCTAATTAGAGTAGCCCAGAAAGACTCTATGTACCTCTCTTGCATCCTAGTAATTTTCTCCATTGCCAGATTTTGACTAAATATATTGTATGCCAAGGTCATTGTGAGAAATACCAGAGATGGCGTTTTTGGGGGCAACATATTCAGAAAAACAGAAATTCCACTGATTTTTGTAGAAACAGTAATTGAGGAAGACATTCCAGAGACTTCCTGTGCAAAAATAGTTTTATTAATTTTATTGTATGGTTACGGTCTCATTGTTTTTTGCGGTTTCTCATTCACTGAGGGAAATGTACTGCCAGTGCAGCATTAAGAACTTGAAGTGGTGGCCAGTTTGGGGCGGGGCTACTGCGACTTTATCAATGACCATACCAGTTGGGAGCTTTCAGAAAGGTTCTTGAGGGTGTGCTAACCCACCTGCCTCCATGGCCGTGGACGAGTCCTGGCCTGGCTGCTTTGTGGATGTTGATAGAGAGCCCAGCATTATGCATCCGCTCCATGATCTCACTCCATCTGGGGCAGATCAACGTGTTAGACTCTGTGGAATCGTTTACTCAGACTTGACCATGTAAGGTAAACCTTTGTTTTTCCTGGGAAACTCATATTTTGATGCTGTAACATTTCCAAATTTATTTGATGTCTAAATGTATAAGACTGTGTCTAGGAACATGAGCGTTGGGGTTATGCCTGGATTCAAATTCTGACAGTACCCCTTATTAACTGCATAATGTTAAGCAAATGATTTAACCACTCTAACCAATTTCCTCAGCTCTGAAATGGGGAGAGTGGTAGAACTTACATCACAAGGACTCAGTGAGTTCTAATGAGAACCCACTGAAATATTTCATGTAAAGAGTCATGTGTATGGGAAGCAGCAAATTACTTAATCTCTCCTTGCTCCAGTTTCTTATTGGTAATAATGGAATAATGATAGCCATAACAGTATCGACTTCCTAGGGTTACTACTGGAAGATTAAATGAATTAGTACATAGTGCCTGGAATATATAGGCACTCAATAATTATTAGCTATTATTATTAATATTATTGCTATCATTACTATAGGTCTTATCCTGATGAAATTGGACCAAAGCACTGGCCTGGCTCCCGTTTTGCCCATGTGATGAAACTACGACAGGCAGCCCTTCGAACTGCGAGGGAAAAATGGTCAGACTACATTCTGGTAAAAAACAGACGTTTAATTTCTTGACAACTGTTATCTAGAATGTTTCCAAATCAATTGTTGATAATGTAGGACTGTGGGAACAATCAAAACAACCCTTTTTTAGACATCTCCTCTTCAACGTTTTAATAAAGGCACAAGAAAAAATCTGGAGAACTTAATATCGGGATACCTGGATTTCATCTCAGACTCATTCCTGGTATTTTTAGTGAATAAGCAAATAAGCTCCTGAATTATTCAATCTCTTTATTGTAGTAGGCATAAGAAACTCTAATACTTTTTAGTTCATAGAGAATGCTATGGGTACAGCAATATAAAAGGTCTTGACTTTTTAGAAGAGTTTTGGGGATATGAGAAATTGATTACATAAAAAGAGATTCAAATTAACAGTTCTGAAATGCTATTATTCACTTTTGCTCCCGAGTGTCTGGAGAATGGTATCTCTTGCTTGGCTTCCTGGTTGCTCCGAATTATGCTGGACTCTCGTGGAGAATTTCTCTCCGTGAAGAGGTTCCATTACTTCCCTCAGAACTTCGAGAGTGCTCCAGAAAAATGCTGGACTTGACAATTAAGAATCAATGTTATCCTTATCCTCCAGGAACCTGTCTCAGTTGGAAAGGACAGCTCCCTAATCAGCAAGAAGCTACAGTCCCTATTCCCTTTGGAAAATTGACACAGGCTTTTCTCCCCCAAAATTTATGGGAACAAAGTTCTTCCTCTGTGGCCCCCAAAATCCATTTAATTCTTTTGGCAAACATTTTCCAGTACAACACTACAAATAACGCCAGTAAAGCAAAGCCAGTGTTGTTTCATTAAACTTATGGACGTCTGTTCTCTGTCACTAGACTCTGATTCCTAAAGGGAATACTGTTGACCTGTGTCCATCCTCAGCCTCTCAACCACAACAAAAATCAGCCCAATAGTTTATCACACACATAATTTCAATACAAATAATTTCATAGAAGTTTCAAATTGTGCTGATATTTAACGTTGTATAGCTGTTTAAATGTCATTGAAGTGTACAAGTGCTGAACCACAAAATTTTTGGTAAAGAGATTGACTATCAAAGAATGAAAGCTTCTGATTATTTACTTTGTGTGTTGCCGGGGGGAGATATACATAACATAAAATCTACCATTTTAATTTTTTTAAGTATACAGTTCAGTGTGATTATTTTATATGATAGAAACTGTTGCTATACTGTCCCTGTAAATGAATCAGTGTTAACATGGATTTCTGGTAAGCATGGGAAATAGCTTCATTGGTTAGCATGGGTTGCTATAATGTACTTTAAACAAAAATTCTAATTGTAACATTAAGATAGCATTTATGGATCGGTTTGGGGCCATTTTGGCTTTACTATAGACAACCTGAATATGTGTGTTCGTTTGTACCTAGAGTGGGCACTCAGTGAGTGTGAATAAGTCCTTATTTAAGGGCTTGAGAGCCATTAGTAGCTTATACTTAAACCACTAACCAAGGTGTAGGTTAGGTCCTCATTGAGTATGTGCCCAATGATGATACCAATTCATTGCTCAGTGCCTTATGCAGAGCTAAACATGTGGAAGTTAGACTAAATGTATTTTGCCTGAATGAAAGCCATCCAGCTGCAAGGGGTTTCCATAAGGAAAACACGGATAACATGGATAGCTGGTTCCATCTGTCATGAGCAAGTTTCCATGATCCTTTGCCAAGTGTTGGGTTACTCTTGTACCCGTTACTGAAAAGCACCTTTTCATGCGACGTTATCCTTTTCTTTTCCTAGTTCATAGATGTTGACAACTTCCTGACTAATCCACAGACCCTCAATCTACTGATTGCAGAAAACAAAACCGTTGTGGCCCCCATGCTGGAGTCTCGGGGCCTGTACTCTAATTTCTGGTGCGGAATCACACCTCAGGCAAGTCTTTTGGGTAATGAATTAAGGTTATGAGTTTTAACAAGGAAACCACCTGTCAACAGCCCCATCAATCTTTTTCTGATTTTCTCCCTTGAAACATGCCTGTCATTGTGTTGTTGGAGCAAGCATTTTTAGGAAAGGTGGTAAATCCAGGCCCAATGCCACAACCCCATGAGCTCTTCTGTATTGATGACTTATGAAGAAATTATTCTAATGAACTTAGCATTAGAAGCTTTCAATTCACCACCATAGCTTGCTGAAATTTGTACTTTTTTTCTCCCTGATTCAGAGATTTTCAAAAAATTAAACATTTTTTTTGCTCATCAAAACTAACATAAGAACACTATAAAAAACTGGGAAGAGAAAACCGTTTTTTAAAGAACCATTTTAATCCCTACCACTCTAACATCATAGATGACAGCTTGCATGTTTTTAACTATTTCATCAAGTGGCTATAATGCAATTTACTTAACCTTTCTCTTAGTTTAAAAACATTTAAGCTATTTGCAACTTTTTTTTTTTTTTCGGTATACGGGCCTCTCACTGTTGTGGCCTCTCCCGTTGCGGAGCACAGGCTCCGGACGCGCAGGCTCAGCAGCCATGGCTCACGGGCCTAGCTGCTCCGCGGCATGTGGGATCTTCCCAGACCGGGCCACGAACCCGCGTCCCCCGCATCGGCAGGCGGACTCTCAACCACTGCGCCACCAGGGAAGCCCTATTTGCAACTTTTAACTATTATAATGACCATCATAATTAATATAAAATTTTCCATATTTAATATTATTTCCTTGGGACAGCTTCTGAGAGCTGGAATTAGTGAGTCAAAGAGTATTAAATATTTTAATGACCTTTGATATGTTGCCAAAATATTTCCAAAGAGATCTAATAATTAGAACTGCCATGGTAGATGTTTTTACAAAATTTGAGTTAAAAAAAATTTCAAATTTCCATCATCTCTCTTTTCCATTGTAAAATATTCGAAGTCTGGAGATCCGTTGCAGTGAATGTTTATGGCTGATTATAGTTTTTATTCTTTAGTTAATAAAATAGAGAGATAAACTGATCAATGTAGTACATATCAATGTAGGATAAAGATTCTTTAAGGGAAAAATTATATGTTAAGTGTGTTCTCATGCTCAAAGAGCTAAATTTTCAGTCCCTCTTTTATATTTGGTTTGGTTTTAGATGAAGAATGAGGCCAGTGGTGTGCTGATAAATATATAATGACTGGTTCTCTGTGGGGGAAAACCCTTGATTGGTAGCATTTACCAGTTTTCATGGTATAAGTACTTCTACCATGCAAATGTTGTTTAAGCTGAGGGAAAGGTTAAGTAAATCGCGGTACAGTCACTTGATGATATAATTATTACAAATATGCAAAGCTTGCTGTCTATGGTTTATTTACAATGGTGGGGATTAACGTGATTTTTGATTTTACAGATTTTAAGCTACCAACGTGTCAACTGACTTGCAAACTTCCTGGCTCTAGCACGCTGCTGGATGCAGCGGTACTCTTTCGTTACAATTATCTCCCGTAACTCCAAGAGATTTTGAATGCATGTTATCCACATGTCTTTTAGGGACAGATTAAGTTCATATTTATAAAAGCCAATCAGTTCCTTGGGGAGAAGCTGTTATATTAAATTTAAGTTCATACACTCTCAGTTAATAATCTGCTGTGCTTCACATGGCAGAATCACCCTGGGGTGTTTTTAATGAGTTGTACATTGACACCAGCATCAAGAGTGGATTATCTTAGTAACCGCAGCCTCCCAGTTTCTGTTGTCTTACTTGCTTGAATATTAACAGCTCACTTACTCTGCACAGTGAAAGTAAAATCTAAGCAATTTAGAGGCAATTCTAATTTGTTTCTGTTTCTGGCTCTCTATCATCCCCAGTGAGACTTCTGCTAGGGCAGGAACAGAAACAGCCGATGACTTCATAAGCTTGAGGCAGGCCTTGGTTTCCAGAGCCTTTAAACACATCCAAAACCAAATGACCTCAGTTTTATCTGGTCAATGAACCAGAATCATTACCAACAACATTCAGTTTATGTGGAAAAAATGACACATCTATTGCCTCTGCCTGTCTGCAGGAAGCATATTGTCTCTTTCTCTCTTTCTTTCCTTCTCTGCTTCCTTCCTCCCTGCCCCCAGGCTATTCAGTGATTCATTATCATTATGAATTTTCCAATCTTCTCATTCTGACAATATTGTCCTAAGTAGTCTAGAACCTTGTATTTGACATGTGTTCTTAGGCGGTCCTCTGAAGAACCAGTTTTCCCTTTGTCCCTTGGAAGAATATTGATAAGTTGAAGGATGTTAAGTGATCCTTAAGTTTAAGGCTTATAATAAAATTGTAGGAATAATAATACTTCATATAATACGTTACAGTTTCCAAAATATCTTCACAGACCGTATCCCATGTGATCCCTTCTACAACCCTGCGAGATAGACAAATCAGCTTTTACCCCATTTTTTCAGGAGAAGAAACTTAGGCTCAAAGAGGTTAAGCATGGGCCTAAGATCAATCAGCTAGATGGTAAAGATGACTCTAAGACGCACATCTTCTAAGTCTTAATTTGTGATCCTTCTTCCTTACCACGTGGTCATTGTGAGCATTAGCTCAGCTAGAACACTAGTTGAGACCCTGAAAGGAATGTCAGAGACGAGGCTGCAGTGCCTAATGTGTGGGTACTGACACCACTGCAGAAAGTGTGACCGTAAGGGAATGTGACTGATTAATGAATATGAGAGAACTTTTGCAACTACTGAGTATTGTGCCCTTCAGAGTGCTGGCCCTGTGAAACTTTACACTCATTCCATGAGCCTGCCGTTGCCTAAAATGTTTTTGGAAATGCCTTTCCAAGCTTCACATGCTTTTAAGTATGTTTTGTCAAGACACATCTTCATCTTCTCTGGAATGGGTTTGAGCTTTGGCAATAGTCAAGTTATAACTGGTGCCACTGGAGTATAAAGCTCCAGTGGTTTCTGCACCCCATGAGGGCTAATAACACTGGGGTTGTCAATTTACTGCTAAGCCTCCAGCATCTAACACAGCCTGGATTACAGTAGGCACTCAGTAGATGTTTGTTGAATGAACAGTTGAGTTTGGAGGAAAAACAAGCTGGGTTGTTCCAAACCAGTGTGTTCAAAAACCACAAAGTAAGGGCATTGGTTGTCCTGTGTGCTTGCCCAGAGGGAACTTTCAAAAGGGGAATCCCCCCAAAAGTGTGGAGCAGTGGCAGCTCCACCAGGATAGTGAATAAGTAATTGCATTGAAAAAAGACCCCATTTATATGTTTAAGTACTGCATGTTTAGTTAAAAATATCAGCCAATGTAATGTAGTCATTTTAATAATAGTCAATATTTATTGATGCTTTCTTGGTGCTAGGTACTGCTCTAAGCACTTTTCAGGTTTACCTTCCTTAATTGTTACAGACAACCCCATGGAGTAGATAGCGCCATCATTCCTATTTTACAGATGAGGAAATAGGCACAGCAAGGTTGAGGAACGTGACCAATACCTACAGACAGTAAGTAGCTGAGGTGTGATTTAACCTCAGACAGCCAGATCCCAGAACATGTGTTCTTAACTGCTCTGCTCTACCACCTCTGATAACTCATGTCATATTCAATCATTAGTCAACACAAAGTATACTTTTATGAAACTATTAAATCAAGAGATATGCTGAAGCCAAAATTATTTCTGGTAACAGGACACTTTTAGTATTGTTTTATATGTAAATAGCATTTCCTGAGCTCAGCTGGAAATTCTTAGGCCAAGATAAGAAGAGAGAAGGTGACTTTGCTTGGGGACTTGTACTTAACCCGTGATGACTTAGGAGTCAGCCTAACAGAAGATTGGGAAAGAGGAAGCCCTCAGATCTGTGAACATAACCCAGCCATTTGTTCCTTACAGGGCTTCTATAAACGGACCCCAGACTATCTTCAGATTAGAGAATGGAAGAGGTTGGGCTGCTTTCCAGTCCCCATGGTCCACTCCACATTCCTAATTGACCTCAGGAAGGAAGCCTCTGACAAGCTGGTGTTCTACCCTCCGCACCAGGACTACACCTGGACATTTGATGACATCATTGTCTTTGCCTTCTCCAGCAGGCAAGCAGGTACTGTTTGTATGCAGTTGTACTGCCACCATGGAAACACTGCAAATAACCAGCTCCTTTGTTTTGTGCATTTTATTAAAAAAAACACTCTTAATAAGGAATTAGTCTTCCTATTCAAGTAGTGTTAGAGGCAATTAATTGTCTGCAGTAACCATACCAGCACCCTCTGTGTTGCTGTCCCTGTGAGCACCAATGACCAAGAGCCAGGACTGGTCCCTACCCAAGAATCCACTCTCTTTTAAAAAAAAAAAAGGTGGTGGTGGTTGTCGTGGGCCTGTGATTCGTTCTTTACGGTGCTATTGCATTGCTTTGTTCAATATAAGAGTCCTTTACTTAATTAGAAAACTGTGACAGAGGGCCAAAGTATACTGGGGAAGACCCAGGCTTAAAAATGGAAGTTTATTTCTTCTCAAAAAAAAAAATCAGAGCTAGTACAGTGGCTCTGTTCCACAAAGTTTTCAGAGACCCAGGCTCCTTCTCTATTGCTTCTCCACCTTCCATGAGGTATTGTCCTTAATCCTATGATCCAACATGTCTCATCAGTATAGATGCATTTCAGCTGTTGAGTGAAAACCATAGAGGGGAGGGCACTCTCCGCCCCTTTAAGGGTAGTTGAACACATCCAGGAGTTGAACACATCACTGCCATGCATAGCCCATTAGCCAGACTTAGGACATAGGACAACATCTAGCTCAGAATGTTGGGAGGCTCAAAATGTTGTCTTTATTCTATGCAGTCTAGAGCCCCAATTCTCTCTCTGGGAGGAGAAAACAAATTTTGGGAGGTAACCAGCAGTCTCTGCCACAGTCCCCCTGGAAGGAAAGGCAAAACCAGACTTCACTCTTTCATGAACCATTGTAGACTTTTAGAGGACGAAAAGTCAGTAGGAAAGTAGGTTATTACTCTTGTGTCACTTGCACATGCAGTCAGGGAGGATATAATTCACTAAAGTGGTTCAACATGAAGATACACAACATTCCTAAAGCAAGGCTTTCTTCTCAGGATCATTCAGACCTTCCTGACAGAGGCCAGGTCCCATTATCAATGAGCCAGAAATGTGCCACTTAACCACTAGCAAAAGTGAGTTTAGAAACCGGGCAGATGGTGTATAAATTCATGTGGCTGTATAGTCAGGGTGGATGAGATCATGCACAGACCCCAGGCAGTTGAGGCAGGTTGCTGGCAGCTGCGAATATTAATAAAATTCAAGCTACAACACACACATCAGGCCATCCTAGAAGCCTTAGGTATCCCACTTATCAGTTGTAGATTTGGTAGGAATGAGAATATTTGGTGGAAATGTGGAAAGCTGATTATTATTTCCCTTGGCAGCTAGAACCATTTAGGCCCTTTGGCCAGGTGTAGACATGTTTTAGGTCTGTGTCAGGGCAAAAGCAAGGTTCTCATAGTCATTTGGATTGGAAGTTTTCATGAAGGTCCTTGTGTCAGCGGTAATGGTAACTGCTTCTTTCCACTTGGTCTGTGATTGGCTCTGATTTCTCCAGGATGGGAAGCAGACTCAGGGCCTTCCCAGTCCTTCAACTTGTGCCAGTCCTTTTGCTTAAGAGCTTGAAGTAAAGATGCTCCAAGAAATTGAGCTATTAACAATTACGATAATGATCTTTGCCTAACAAAGGCCTCCTTGATAGACATTGCACAAGGCATTATTGTGACCCAGTCACTAAATTATTATGGTATAGTTTTTAAAACCAAGAATTGGATTTGGGGCTGGAAGAATGACATGAGCTAGATAGGAATTTTTCAGCTATGCCCCTTGCTTGGCCTGTTCACTTTGACTTCATTCTTTATTGGTCGGATTCCCGTAGGCCTACCCAGGACATTGAAAGCAGGTGCAAAGGCCCAGAGCTGTTTGATGATTCTGCTGGGAGGAGAGAGGCAGAAAAGAAAGGAGAGAGGGTCAGTCCTGTAGGCTTTCCTGCTGTGCCTAGCATTGTGTTAGGCTCTGTGACAGTGGGGGAGATAAGATCTTTACATGTGGAAACAAATAATAGTTATGAAGCAGTGAAAGCTGAGGGGTCAGATCAGTGGTACAAACTGTGAATAGGGCAGGAGTCAAGATAGGAAAGAATGACTGTCATTTGGGGGAATGAAAGAGCTTTCCTGACAGTCGTGTGGCTCTAAAATAGCACTTTTACTCAGCTTGAAGCATTTTTAGAAGAGACTTGAATGAGCCTGGAGTTCTGTGCAGCCCATGGAGTGTTTCTAAGCTCTTTCCCTCTTAGGTTCAAAGCAAGGCACTTCCCTTCTCTCTTGAAAGAGTCTTGATGAAAGATGATTTATATTCTTTTGTTCTCACTCTTATAAAGCTCCCTAGCTATGGATCATCCATTGGAGTATCATTTTTTTTTTTTTTTTTTTTTTTGGTGTGTTGCATCTTTGTTGCTGCACGCGGGCTTTCTCTAGTTGTGGCGAGCGGGGGCTACTCTTCATTGTGGTGCGCAGACTTCTTACTGCGGTGGCTTCTCTTGTCGCAGAGCATGGGCTTTAGGCGTGCGGGCTTCAGTAGTTGGGGTGCACGGGCTCAGTAGTTGTGGCTCGCAGGCTGTAGAGCGCAGGCTCAGTGGTTGTGGCGCCTGGGCTTAGTTGATCTGAAGCACGTGGGATCTTCCCAGAGCAGGGCTCGAACCTGTGTCTCCTGCATTGGCAGGATTCTTAACCACGGCACCACCAGGGAAGTCCCATGGAGTATCCTTTTTTAAATGTCCAGAAGGAAATAGAGGGTCCACATGTCCCAGGCAGGACCATCTAACCACAAACCTCGACCCTTAATCTTTCACCTCCAACTCCAGGCATTGCCACATGTGGGTGAGGAGTGACAGGGGCAATCCAAGGGTGCTGGAGTGCTGGGGCGTGGCTGCCCATCCAGCCCAAGAAGAGAGCACAGGGGTCATGGGCAAGTCTCCGTGGCTCTAATGAAGCCAGGGTTGGGAGTTCACCTCCCGTTGTGGCCAAAGATCTGGGCTGTGTGTCACGGCCACAGTAACCATCTCTGGCACCAGCCAGTCATCCTCCACATGTCTGCCGTGAGTCAAAAGAGGAAGAGATGTGGGTGACGGGCAGGCAGAGCTTCCTCCTGCACATCATGGGGAGTGCTTGAAAGTGCCTGCCATGCACGGGGATGGCAATCCAGAGTGTTTACTGGTTTTGAGACTCGGTTTCCAAATCCTGGGTGGGTAGAGAGATACTTGACGTTGGCTCTTTAGGGGCAGACGTTTGGCACTAATGGCTCTTTAGCAACAGAGGTGTGACCTTGGGCAAATCACAGCTTCTCAAACTCTGAGCTTCCATCACCAAGGATAAAGGTAGGTAGATCAATCTTGCAATGTTAGGGTACTAAGTGAGTGCAAGAAAATGTTTGCTATCTTCATAAAAGAAGTACAGGCCTTCAAGGTATAGTATCCTTCACCATTCTTTTTCAAAGAGAAAATTGTTTGCCCCAGAAGTAGCTTTCACTGAGTGCCAAGTTCCTTCATAGATTTTATCTAATTACCAACACATTTTCTTTTAAATTTTTTATCTTTTTATCCAATTATCCAGGTAGATAGTTGAATCAATTCGAATAGTCCCCCACAGTTTATTATAAAATCAGAAGTCCCCTGGGTGTCACCTCCCTGTACCATTTCCTTCTTTTAGAAGACAAGCACTTTTAACTCTTCTAGATGATGGTACAAGTGTAATAGTCACATCCATGTTTCTAAGTAGCATGTTTATAATACTGCTTCTTGATTTTCTGGTTTTGCTTTAGGCAAATACCTATTGACTCACTAGTGAAGAGGAGGAGTTAGTCCTCTCCCCTCCCTCTGCCACGTTCACCAAACGCATTCTTCCCATCACCCTGTCCTCTTGATGTAGTTACGTGGTACTTTAAGAAAGAGCCATGGTCAGTGTTTTTGCTCTTATAATCATGTGAACCTAATTCCATTTATGGACTATGGCTACTTTTCCTTTCATGTCTGACCTAACAATTGCCTTTTATATTTGCTTAGTTTTATTATTACTAACGCCATCCAAAACTAATCCCTGACTGTCTAAAACTCCTCTTAGAATGGTCAGATTCAGCAGATGTTCTTTGTGTGTGTGTGTAAAGATGTCTGTCCCGGAGCCTCCTGTTGTTCTCTAACGTGAGAGGTGCCACAGCTGCGGAGCTGCAACTCCCTCCTCTTCTCTTCTGTATTGACTCTCCTGTTCACTATGTCCTGCATATTCCCTGTTTTTTGTTTTTTGGTTTTTTTGTAATCTTCCCCCTGCCCCTCTTTCTTCTCCTTCTTCTTCCACATCATCCAGTCACTGTCTGAGGAAGTGTGATGGCAAGTAAATATGACCTTGCACGTCTGAAAATGCCTTTCTTCTCCCCTCACACTTGATGGATAGCTTGGCTAGGTCTCACCTCCCCTTTTTACTGAAGCTTTGGAAAATTGAATGGTAAAATTATTTACCTAATCAGGGTAGAGAGGCAACCTAAACATTAAATCATTTCCCTTCTGTTTCCTGAATTCATCACGACTTTGCAAGAGGGTCCGTTTGGATTTGAAGTTTCTCAGAAGCATTCATGTCAGCAAACAGTAGAGCTAGTGAGTCCTGTTGGTGAAGGCAAGAGAAGTGACAGTGCTTGCTGGACCAGCCCTGGTGGGAGCCGGGTTCAGTAAAGGGGAGGATAAGAGCTCTTTTCTTTGTTCGTTCTTCTCTGTTAATGCCACAAGACAGCTCCACCTGATTTGGCAGGCGATGCAGCTGACTGGAGGAAATTTCATCTGCACAAAATAGAGAAGTCGCTGTGCAGGTAATTCTCTGTCTGCAAAGCATAGGTGATTATAGAAATTAACAGATCAGAAGCTTGGACACATGGACCAGAGCTTGGCAGACTCATCCTTTTACCTAAGCAGTCTTTTCATTAGTCAGGACTGTCAGTTGCTGGATCTCTCTGAGACCCTCTTGATTCCAATATTCATAGCTACCTGGTTGAACACAGGTGCTATATATAACTCTTGGAGTTAGCCAGCTGGGGCTGTGAAGATGGGGTTTGAAAACAAGAGGGCTGTGCTATGTCTCTGGTATTATCATACTGAAGGTTCTTAACAGGACTTGAAATGCAGACTTTCTTTTGTCCCTTTCTGACTCTTTTATAGAAGTTTCATGTCTGTTGGTTGACTGCAAATCCATGCGTGCTAAGAGAAGGAATCAAACCATGGAGAATCATGGAAAATTTTAAGTTTCCTTTGTTTTTTATTTTTTGTTCTACATATGCTTAGAGTTAGCTTTAATAATCTGTCAGCCTTACAGGATTTTCCTGTTTGCTTTCATATCAAATGTGGCTTTTATTCCTCATTTTCTCTTTATTTCCTGTAGGTGGATTACAGTGTTCCATTCTGTTCTCTGGAGCGGGAATTCCTTGCCTCCTTTTTGATCCCGTCATGCCTTTAGTGTTCATTTCAGGCCACAAGGGTGCTTTCTCTTCAGAGAGAAAAAAATCAATTTCCTCTGAGCTGAAGAATGGCCCAGGGTTTTTATTTGCCCCAAATTCTGGTTACACTTTCTTAATAAAGGAGCACTTTTGAGGTCTACACAACCTGCCCGGAACAACTACTTGTTCAATTTCAGTGCCCAACTCAGCTTTGGCCACAGCCTAGTCTCTTTTTTCTTAGTTGTCACTGTAGAACTAAGAAGTGTATTTTCTGATTGGCCAGTTTTGTCCCTCTCTTGTGTCCTCAGGCATCCAGATGCACCTCTGCAACAGAGAGCACTACGGCTACCTGCCCATCCCCCTGAAGCCCCATCAGACCCTACAGGAGGACATTGAGAACCTCATCCATGTGCAGATAGAAGCAATGAGTGAGTGACCCAGGGGCCTGGTAGTGGCTCACATTCCGTTGCCACCGTGAACATACCAGCCACTTTTTCCCTCTCCCAGGACTGGAATCTCACAGCCATCCATCAGCCGAGGCTGAAACATAGTTGTTCATTTGTTCATTCATTCTCAAACTTTTCCTATGTGAAATATGAATATGACAAAGTCTTTGCCTTCAGGGAGCTTCCCTTCCACGTGGAGAGCTGGGTACACAGTAAATACATTTCACACAGTGTCCTAAGGGCTATAATGGTATTTTGTCTATGGATTTAAAATCTAACTTTGTTGCTTTCTAATTATATGACTTTGGGCAAGTAATCTAATCTCCTTAGTTGTGAAATGAAGATAAACCATCTAGGGTTTGGGGGCAAATTCCCCATGATATATGTAAAAAGTATACTAGCAAAAATAATAATTATGACTTCAACTTAATAATAGCTTATGGTGTAACAGATACCATACTAAACATGTTTTGTACTTTGTCTCATTAATCCTTACAACAACTCAATGAAAGGTTTTATTATTGCTCATATTAAAGATGAAGAAATTGGGATGTAGAGAGTTTAAGTATCTTGCTGTAGATCATTCTGCTAAATAAATGATACATTGGGATTTGAACCAACCTTGCTATCTCCAAAGCTCAGATTCTTAAACACTGTATCATATTGCCTCTGGGTCTGGCATGATGTCAGAACTGGTAAATGCTCAATGATCAGGGACTACACCAATTATTATGTGTAATGAGCAGTGGTGTCCAAAGGAGAAAGTAACAAAAGCACTCTGCCTAAGGGAGGATGCTGGAAATGGCTACCCAAAGGAGGGAATATTTGCAATGAATTTTCATGCAGTATCTGAGAAACTCTGTTATTCATCACCAGAGCATAGGATGTGTGTATGTTGGCAGTCGGGGTGATTGGGGAGGCACAATGGGAAGCAGGGCTAGGAGGTAGGCAGGATCCCAGTTAGAAGGACCTCTAATGTATAAGAAGGTGTTTGGACTTTTCCTGAAGGGAAGGGAGATTTTAAAGAGATTTTAGCAGCGAAATGTCAGGGTAAAAGGTTGAAAGAAAGGTTGAAATGTCGGGATTTAGAAAGGTCACTCATGGTAAGAGAAACACGGCTGAAGCAGCATGGGGCAATGGGTGCTGGCCTTAAGTCAGAGGTGAAGAGACCGTTTTGGACATTACATGGTAAACTAGGCAAAAGATGGTGAGGATCTGAGCTAGGGCAGGAGCAGTGGGAATGGAGATAAACTTATGACATAGACTTGAAAGGACTTAGCCAAGAATTTGTGGATGAACAAAAGGGAGGCAGAGGAAACCTTGTAAGTTCTGACTTGAATGTCTGGAATGACTGCAGGAATTTTAAATGCATGTAGTTTAAAGGAGACATTTGCAAAGAAAAATCATGAGTTCATTTTTAGACCCATTGAGTTGCTTGTGAATATCTATTTCCTGCTTCTCACTCCCAGACAATAAATTCCTTGTTCATGTTAGTCTCAAGACATAGCCCATTCCCTGCCACCCAGTAGGCACCCAGTAAATATTTGTTGAATGAATGAATGAGTTGCCCAGTGGATAGATGGAGAGATGAATCTGAAACTTAAGTTCTATCAAGTCTAAAGATGTTGAGTTGGGATTCATCAACAAGATAATGTGATATCACAGAATTTTAAGAAAACAGGAGCATGAGATATGGAAGGAAGTTCAAGTAAGATAAGGACTGAAAAAGAGTCCAGTGGGTTTTTTTCAGCTAATTTCCATAACAAGAATGGCTTCAGAAAAGGCTGACTCAGAATTTAAAGTGTTTGAGAAGTAATTAAAAAGCAAGGACATAGAGAGAAAGCAGAATTTTTTCTTTTAAGAAACATGGTTAGGACCAGAAGGTAAGACAATAATAATTATAAAGGTTCATCAGAAGATTCCTTTAAATAGCAAGCTCTCCTACTGTTTTTACACAGGATTGTGTTTGCAAAACATCAGTCAGCCCAGTATACCAGGGACATATTGGTGGTGACGAGCAAAGCATATCTGTAGACTATACCTGGGATGGAGAGCAAAGCACCCCTGACATTACAGCTTTGTTGCTGATGCACATGATAGTTCGCAAGCCATTTGGTCTTTCCCGGTCTCAATGTCCCTGAGTTTGAAAACAGAAACAAGAGATCACTACTATTCTCTATGAGTACAGAGAATAATAGAGATAATGGAGAAATAATAGAGTATTAATGGTAGTATTAATACTCTATTAATAATAGAGTAGAATAATAGAATAATAGAGTATTCTTGGGGGGAATGAGGATCGAATAATCAGCTGGTTCACTGGGATAGTATGTCTAGGACCAGCCCTTAGGAATTTCTTTTGTGAATTTCTTTAATACATAGTGTCTCTGCCTCTTCTCTATGTTGTAGACACAGAGGCCAAGGGCAGTATCTCATTGCCTTCTATCCCAATCACCTAGCACAGTGCCTGACATATAATTGGTAACAGACAAATATTTGCTGAATGCATGACCAGACAAGTGAATGAAAGAATGAGCAAATGAATAAAAACTGTGTTGCAAAGAACATGCAACATGAAGCCAGAATAATGGACTTGAACCCAGGCTCTATCATGTAAGAAGGGAGAATCAGCCTCTCAGAGCTTTAGTTCCTTTATCTGTGGAGTGAGGATAATAACACTGACTTTGCTGGGCTGAGAGGAGCAAATAAAAGAATATACATCAACTCCATAAAACAAAGAGGTGTTGCTATTATTAGGACTCCATTTAATGCTTGGTAATGTGTGTCTCCTTATCATCCCCATGCCATGGCTTTCAATCTTGACTCCAAGTAGATGTCCATCCAGAGAGGCTGACCAGAGCCTTGCCTTCTCTTCTTTTCCCCCACAGAACTGAGAGCATAGAAAGTTCCCTGTACACAGAAACACACACACTGTCAAAATCAATTTTAATGATTACAAATATGTACAACACTATGCTAGGCAGGTAGATTTCATTTGGGAAGAACCTGTAATTTATAGCTGTCGTTATTGATCCCCACTACACTCCAACTCTAGTGAGAGGCACTTTATATATGGCGTTTTATTTAATTCTTGTATTATCTTCTCTAGTTATAATTTTGTTAAAATTTTAGATCCTGAATTTTAAAAGACAGAGCATAATTGGGATAATAAAATAATTGGAAAATAAACCTTTGAGGGTAATAATGCAGAAACACACACTGAAGGCCTATGTAGGATTAAGAAGAGGCTGGTGATGATGAAATCATAGCTGTCAAGTGTCCTCAGGAAAGATGAACTAGATACTAAAATTAATAGTTCATCTGGAACCCAATGGGCAGTTAAATGGCTGCTAATAGACTGTACAACTGAAGCATTAGAAGAGGCATAAAATTTATGTACAAACACCGAATGCCTACCTACAATGTATGAGTCACTCTATGAGGGTACTGGGGATTCACAACATTTTACAACCAATTCTGTTTTGGGTGTTTATATTTAAGAGGAGAGAGTGGAGGACAGATCCCTGGAGGACACAAACAGGCAGAAAGCTGGAAGGAAGAATTAAGAAGTGATTCAAAAAGGAACCAGATGCTGTTGAGAAGTGAAGTCAAATGAGGATACAGAACTCATCACTGGTTCTCTCAAGGTAGAGATCTGTGATGACCTTGATAAGAACCACGTCAGTGCAAACGATTGGAATAAAGCCCACTGGAGTGGGCTGAAGAGAGGGCCATGGGGAGATGAGAAAGTGGACTCTTGTTGGCACGGGAATAGAGAAGTAGGGTAGTGGCTGTAAGAGAGTGACAAATCAAGGGAGAGGTTGTTTGGTTTTGTCTTTTATGCTGTTTGTGGGGTTTTTTTAGGTAGGGTTTTAGCATGTTTGTATGCTGATGAGAAAAATCCAAAATATAGGGAGAATTTAATGATGTAGCAAAAAGATAATTTAAGATCCTTGAGAAAACAAGTTCTAGATAGAACAGGGATGCTATCGCAGATGGGAAGGCAGAATGCGTAGGCAGAGATGCAGCTGGGTTTGTAGACTTGAGGTGGAAGGAAAAGGTAGGTCTAGTTTGGCTCTAAACATTTTCTCTATGACATATATAGTCCAGTCAACAGCTCAAGAGAGATGTTGAAGATTCCAGGAGAGAGAACAAGACATAAAATAGACCTCTCAGGGAATGGGAAAATAAATTTACTAGGGAAGTACAGCTGCATCATTTGGCAGTATCGAGTGCCAATTTGACATCTGTGGCTATAATTTTGAAGTGACTCAGTATACGCAGTTGTGTGAATTTCTTTCATAGTGTTCTTCTTGGTGCTAAGAGGACAGTCAGGTTTAACTAGGATTGGGGTTTTGCCAAGCAAGATCAGTAAAGGGAATCAAGGGTCTTACAAGGGATGAACTATGAAGTCTAGGTTGGGTACTGATGAGAGTGAGAACAAGAAGGGTGTGATGGATGCAGACATGGTAGTGGGTCACTGAAAGAATGATTGTTGGTTCTAGATTGTTGGTTGTCGGATGGATCACCATGTGGATGCTGAGGTTTGAAAGAACGATGGCAGGGACACTGAAACTGTGAGCCGGAGGTTGGAGACATCAGTGGCTGAGGGAACATGATTAGGAGGTACAGAGTGCTAAAATATGCTTCAAAGAAGCCAGTTTTTGAAGGATGAAAGAGAAACAGTTTGCAGTGAGTTGGGGGACATGAGAAAAATCAGCGTTCACTCTGACAGCTGAAAGGGAGGCAGTGTCCTCAAAGGAAAGCCAAGTTTTAGTCAAAACAAAAAGGCAAAGAGACATTAAGAAAAAGTGAAGGGACTGAAAATATCAGGGAGTTTGTGAATTTCAGACTGGAGTTTCTGAGATCAGAGAAGAGTTTGGGCTGGGTGGAGATGGGGTATAACAACAATGGCTAACACTTTTTTTTTTTTTTAACATCTTTATTGGAGTATAATTGCTTTACAATGGTGTGTTAGTTTCTGCTATATAACAAAGTGAATCAGCTATACATATACATATATCCCCATATCTCCTCCCTCTTGCATCTCCCTCCCACCCTCCCTATCCCACCCCGCCTCTAGGTGGTCATAAGGCACCGAGCTGATCTCCCTGTGCTATGCAGCTGCTTCCCAGTAGCTATCTATTTTACATTTGGTAGTGTATATATGCCCATGCCATTCTCTCACTTCGTCCCAGCTTACCCTTCTCCCTCCCCGTGCCCTCAAGTCCATTCTGTACGTCTGCGTTTTTATTCCTATCTGGCCTCTAGGTTCTTCAGAACCTTTTTTTTTTTTTTTTTGAGATTCCGTATATATGTGTTAGCATACGGTATTTGTTTTTCTCTTTCTGACTTACGTCACTTGGTATGACAGTTTCTAGGTCCATCCACCTCACTACAAATAACTCAATTTCATTTCTTTTTATGGCTGAGTAATATTCCATTGTATATATGTGCCACATCTTCTTTATCCATTCATCTGTCGATGGACACTTAGGTTGCTTCCATGTCCTGGCTACTGTAAATAGAGCTGCAATGAACATTGTGGTACATGACCTTTTTGTTTGTTTGTTTTTGCGGTACGCGGGCCTCTCACTGTTGTGGCCTCTCCCGTTGCGGAGCACAGGCTCCAGACGTGCAGGCTCAGCGGCCATGGCTCACGGACCTAGCCACTTCACGGCATGTGGGATCTTCCTGAAACGGGGCACGAACCCGTGTCCCCTGCATCAGCAGGAGGACTCTCAACCACTGCACCACCAGAGAAGCCCCCGACTGTTTGAATTAATGTTTTCTCAGGGTATATGCAGAGTAGTGGGATTGCTGAGTCGTGTGGTAGTTCTATTTTTAGTTTTTTAAGGAATCTCCATACTGTTAACCTTAGTGGCTGTATCAATTTAAATTCCCACCAACAGTACAAGAGGGTTCCCTTTTCTCCATACCCTCTCCAGCATTTATTGTTTGTAGATATTTTGATGATGGCCATTCTGACCACTGTGAGGTGATACCTCATTGGAGTTTTGAGTTTCATTTCTCTAATGATCAGTGATGTTGAGCATCCTTTCATGTGTTTGTTGGCAATCTGTATATCTTCTTTGGAGAAATGTATATTTAGGTCTTCTGCCCATTTTTGGACTGGTTTGTTTGTTTTTTAATATTGAGCTGCATGAGCTGCTTGTATATTTTGGAGATTAATCCTTTGTCAGTTGCTTCCTTTGCAAATATATTCTCCCATTCTGAGGGTTGTTTTTTCATGTTGTTTAGGGTTTCCTTTGCTATGCAAAAGCTTTTAGTTTCATTTTGTCCCACTTGTTTATTTTTGTTTTTATTTCCATTTGTCTAGGAGGTGGGGCAAAAAGGATCTTACTGTGATTTATGTCATAGAGTGTTCTTCCTATGTTTTCCTCTAAGAGTTTTATAGTGTCTGGCCTTACATTTAGGTCTTTAATCCATTTTGAGTTTATTTTTGTGTATGGTATTAGGGAATGTTCTAATTTCATTCTTTTATATGTAGCTGTCCAGTTTTCCCAGCACCAGTTATTGAAGAGGCTGTCTTTTCTCCATTATATATTCTTGCCTCCTTTAACAAAGTTAAGGTGACCATATGTGAATGGGTTTATCTCTAGGTTTTCTATCCTGTTCCATTGATCTATATTTCTGTGTTTGTGCAAGTACCATACTGTCTTGATTACTGTAGCTTTGTAGTGTAGTCTGAAATCAGGGAGCCTGATTCCTGCAGCTCTGTTTTCCTTTCTCAAGATTGCTTTGGCTATTCAGGGTCTTTTGTGTTTCCATACAAATTGTGAAATTTTTTGTTCTAGTTCTGTGAAAAATGCCATTGGTAGTTTGATAGGGATTGCATTGAATCTGTAGATTGCTTTGGGTAGTATAGTCATTTTCACAATGTTGATTCTTCCAATCCAAGAACACAGTATATCTCTCCATCTGTTTGTATCATCTTTAATTTCTTTCATCAGTGTCTTATAGTTTTGTGCATACAGGTATTTTGTCTCCTTCGGTAGGTTTATACCTAGGTATTTTATTCTTTCTGTTGCAGTGGTAAATGGGAGTGTTTTCTTAATTTCTCTTTCAGAATTTTCATCATTAGTGTATAGGAATGCCGGAGATTTCTTTGCATTAATTTTGTATCCTGCTACTTTACCAAATTCATTGATTAGTTCTAGTAGTTTTCTGGTAGCATCTTTAGGATTCTGTATGTATAGCATCATGTCATCTGCAAACAATGACAGTTTTACTTATTCTTTTCCGATCTGGAAATCTTTTATTTCTTTTTGCTGTGGCTAAAACTTCCAAAACTATGTTGAATAATAATGGTGAGAATGGGCAACCTTGTCTTGTTCCTGATCTTAGTGGAAATGGTTTCAGTTTTTCACCATTGAGAACGATGTCGGCTGTGGGTTTGTCATATATGGCTTTATTATGTTGAGGTAAGTTCCCTCTATGCCTACTTTCTGCAGGGTTTTTTTTTTAATTATTATAAATGGGTGTTGAATTTTGTCAAAAGCTTTTCCTGCATATATTTAGATGATCATATGGTTTTTCTAGGGTTTATCACATTGATTGATTTGAGTATATTGAAGAATGCTTGCATTCCTGGGATAAACCCCACTTGATCATGGTGTATGATCCTTTTAATGTGCTGTTGGATTCTGTTTGCTAGTATTTTGTTGAGGATTTTTGCATCTATGTTCATCAGTGATATCGGCCTGTAGTTTTCTTTCTTTGTCTGGTTTTGGTATCAGGATGATGGTGGCCTCGTAGAATGAGTTTGGGAGTGTTCCTCCCTCTGCCATATTTTGGAAGAGTTTGAGAAGGATGGGTGTTAGCTCTTCTCTAAATGTGTGATAGAATTCACCTGTGAAGCCATCTGGTCCTGAGCTTTTGTTCGTTGGAAGATTTTTAATCACAGTCTGAATTTCAGTGCTTGTGATTGGTCTGTTTATTTTTTCTATTTCTTCTTGGTTCAATCTTGGAAGGTTGTGCTTTTCTAAGAATTTGTCCATTTCTTCCAGGTTGTCCATTTCATTGGCATAGAGTTGCCTATAGTAATCTCTTATGATCCTTTGTATTTCTGCAGTATCAGTTGTTACTTCTCCTTTTTCATTTCTAATTCTATTGATTTGTTGAATCAAAGTCTTCTCCCCTGCTTTCTTGATGAGTCTGGCTGATGGTTTATCAATTTTGTTTGTCTTCTCAAAGAACCAGCTTTTAGTTTTATTGATGTTTGCTATTATTTCCTTCATTTCCTTTTCATTTATTTCTGATCTGATCTTTATGATTTGTTTCCTTCTGCTAACTTTGGGGGTTTTTTGTTCTTCTTTCTCTATTTGCTTTAGGTGTAAGGTTAGGTTGTTTATTTGATATGTTTCTTGTTCTTGAGGTAGGATTGTATTGCTATAAAGTTCCCTCTTAGAACTTCTTTAGCTGCATCCCATAGGTTTTGGGTCATCGTGTTTTCATTGTCATTTGTTTCTAGGTATTTTTTTGATTTCCTCTTTGATTTCTTCAGTGATCTCTTGGTTATTTAGCAGTATATTGTTTAGCCTCCCTGTGTTTGTATTTTTTACAGATTTTTTCCTGTAATTGATATCTAGTCTTGTAGCGTTGTGGTCGGAAGAGATACTTGATACAATTTCAATTTTCTTAAATTTACCAAGGCTTGATTTGTGACCCAAGACGTGATCTATCCTGGAGAAGGTTCCATGAGCACTTGAGAAGAAAGTGTATTCTGTTGTTTTTCGATGGAATGTCCTATAAATATCAATTAAGTTCATCTTGTTTAATGTATAATTTAAAGCTTGTGCTTCCTTATTTATTTTCATTTTGGATGATCTGTCCATTGGTGAAAGTGGGGTTAAAGTCCTCTACTATTATTGTGTTACTGTCAATTTCCCCTTTTATGGTTGTTAGCATTTGTGTTATGTATTGGGGTGCTCCTATGTTGGGTCCATAAACATTTACAATTGTTATATCTTCTTCTTGGATTGATCCCTTGATCATTATGTAGTGTCCCTCTTTGTCTCTTGTAATAGTCTTTATTTTAAAGTCTATTTTGTCTGATATGAGAATTGCTACTCCAGCTTTCTTTTGACTTCCACTTGCGTGGAATATCTTTTTCCATCCCCTCACTTTCAGTCTGAATGTGTCCATAGGTCTGAAGTGGGTCTCTTGTAGACAGCATATATACATGTCTTGTTTTTGTATCCATTCAGCCAGTCTGTGTCTTTTGGATGGAGCATTTAATCCATTTACAGTTAAGGTAGTTATCGATATGTATGTTTCTATTACCATTTTCTTAATTGTTTTAGGTTTGTTACTGTACGTCTTTTCCTTCTCTTGTGTTTCCTGCCTAGAGAAGTTCCTTTAGCATTTGTTGTAAAGCTGGTTTGGTGGTGCTGAATTCTCTTAGCCTTTGCTTGTCCGTAAAGATTTTAATTTCTCTGTTGAATCTGAATGAGATCCTTGCCAGGTAGAGTAATCTTGGTTGTAGGTTTTTCCCTTTCATCACTTTAAATATGTCCTGCCACTCCCTTCTGGCTTGCAGAGTTTCTGCTGAAAGATCAGCTGTTAACGTTATGGGGATTCCCTTGTATGTTATTTGTTGTTTTTCCCGTGCTGCTTTTAATATTTTGTTTTTGTATTTAATTTTTGATAGTTTGATTAATATGTGTTTTGGCGTGTTTCTCCTTGGATTTATCCTCTATGGGACTCTCTGTGCTTCCTGGACTTGACTATTTACTTTTCCATATTAAGGAAGTTTTCAACTATAATCTGTTCAAATATTTTCTCAGCCCCTTTCTTTTTCTCTTCTTCTTCTGGGACCCCTGTAAATCAAATGTTGGTGTGTTTAATGTTGTCCCAGAGGTCTCTGAGACTATCCTCAATTCTTGTCATTCTTTTTTCTTTATTCTGCTCTGTGGTAGTTATTTCCACTATTATATCTTCCAGGTCACTTATCCATTCTTCTGCCTCAGGTTTTCTGCTATTGATCCTTTCTAGAGAATTTTTAATTTCATTTATTGTGTTGTTCATCATTGTTTGTTTGCTCTTTAGTTCCTCTAGGTCCTTATTAAACGTTTTTTGTATTTTCTCCATTCTATTTCCACGATTTTGGATCACCTTTACTATCATTACTCTGAATTCTTTTTCATGTAGCGCGTATATCCTCTTCATTTGTTTGGTCTGGTGGGTTTTTACCTTGCTCCTTTATATGCTATGTATTTCTCTGTCTTCTCATTTGCTTAACTTACTGTGTTTGGGGTCTCCTTTTCACAGGCTGCAGGTTCATAGTTCCCGTTGTTTTTGGTGGCTGTCCCCAGGGCTAAGGTTTGTTCAGTGGGTTGTGTAGGCTTCCTGATGGAGCAGACTGGTGCCTGTGTTCTGGCGGATGAGGCTGGATCTTGTCTTTCTGGTGGGCAGTACCGCGTCCAGTGGTATGTTTTGGGGTGGCTCTGAACTTGTTATGATTTTAGGCAGCCTGTCTGCTAATGGGTGGGGTTGTGTTCCTGTCTTGCTAGTTGTTTGGCATGGGGTGTCCAGCACTGTAGCTTGCTGGTCATTGAGTGGAGCTGGGTCTTAGCGTTGAGATGGAGATCTCTGAGAGAGCTCTCTCTGATTGATATTATGTGGGGCCAGTAGGTCTCTGGTGGACCAATGTCCTGAACTTGGCTCTCCCACCTAAGAGGCTCAGGCCTGACACCCAACCAGAGCACCAAGACTCTGTCAGCCACTTGGCTCAGAAGAAAAGGGAGAAAGAAAAAGAAAGAAGAAAAAAATAAAAGAAAGTTATTACAATAAAAAAGAAATGTTATTTAAAAGTAAAAAGTAAAAAAGTAATAATAAAAAAAAGATAGATGGAAAGAAGAGAGCAACCAAACCAAAAAACAAATCCACCAATGGTAACAAGCACTATAAATGATACAAAAAAAAAAACCAAACTGGACAGACAGAATGCTAGGACAAATGGTAAAAGCAAAGCTATACAGACAAAATCACACAAAGAAGCATACACATACACACTCACAAAAAGAGGAAAAGGAAAAAATATATTAAAAAAAAGGAAGAGAGCAACCAAATCAATAAACAAATCTACCAATGATAATAAGCTCTAAATACTAAACTAAGATAAGCATAAAACCAGAAACAAATTAGATGCGGAAAGCAAACCCCAAGTCTACATTTGCTTCTAAGGTCCACCACCTCAATTTTGGGGTGATTTGTTGCCTATTCATGTATTCCACAGATACAGGGTACATCAAGTTGATTGTGGAGATTTAATCCACTGCTCCTGAGGCTGCATGGAGAGGTTTCCCTTTCTCTTCTTTGTTCACACAGCTCCCAGGGTTCAGCTTTGGATTCGGCCCCGCCTCTGCATGTAGGTCGCCTGAGGGCATCTGTTCTTCGCTCAGAAAGGATGGGGTTAAAGTAGCAGCTGATCAGGGGGCTCTGGCTCACTCAGGCTGGGGGTAGGGAGGGGTACATTCGGATGCGGGGTGAGCCTGCAGCGGCAGAGGCTGGCGTGACGTTGCAACAGCCTGAGGCGCGGCGTGTGTTCTCCCCAGGAACTTGTCCCTGGATCACGGGACCCTGGCAGTGGCGGGCTGCACAGTCTTCTGGGAGGGGAGGTGTAGATAGTGACCTGTGCTTGCACACAGACTTCTTGGTGGCTGCAGCAGCAGCCTTAGCATTTCACGACCGTCTCTGGGGTCTGTGCTGATAGCCGCAGCTCGCGCCCATCTCTGGAGCTCGTGTAGGTGGTGTTCTGAATCCCCTCTCCTCGTGCACCCCGAAACAATGGTCTCTTGCCTCTTAGGCAGTTCCATATTTTTCCCCAGACTCCCTTCTGGGCAGCTGTGGCACACTAGCCCCCTTCAGGCTGTGTTCACACAGCCAACCCTAGTCCTCTCCCTGGGATCTGACCTCCGAAGTCCGAGCCTCAGCTCCCAGCCCACACCCGTCCTGGCGGGTGAGCAGACAAGCCTCTTGGGCTGGTGAGTGCCAGTCGGCCCTGATCCTCTGTGCAGGAATCTCTTCGCTTTGCCCCCTGCATCCCTGTTGCTGCGCTCTCCCCTGTGGCTCTGAAGCTTTCCCCCCGCCACCCCCCATCTCCGCCAGTGAAAGGGCTTCCTAGTGCGTGGAAACTGTTCCTCCTTCACAGCTCCCTTCTAGAGGTGCAGGTTCCATCCCTATTCTTTTGTCTCTGTTTATTCTTTTTTCTTTTGCCCTACCCAGGTATGTGGGGAGTTTCTTGCCTTTTTGGAAGTCCGAGGTCTTCTGCAAGCGTTCAGTAGGTGTTCTCTAGGAGTTGTTCCACATGTAGATGTATTTTTCATGTATTTGTGGGGAGGAAGGTGATCTCCACGTCTTACTCCTCTGCCATCTTGAAGGTCCTCCTGTCTGAAATGAGTCTTTTATGTTTATTTACCTATGTTTACATCTTCAGGACCCATGTAATATTTCTGGCATATAATACATGGTCAGTGTGCAAAAGTGGGGAAATTGGAGCCAAGGCACTTCCACTTCCCTCCAGGTGAGGAGAAAAGACCTCTCCAAGTTCCGGCTGTGGCTCCTATGGCAGCTGGCGCGGCGGCACTGGCTAACACTTTTAAAAGCCCTCTTCATGTACTTGCTCATTTAGTACATTAGGAGCTGTATGGAAAATTGGGAGATGAAAGGCAGGAGGCTGGATCTTGTAAAGGTGATAGTCGTAAATGGGTTGTGAGGCATGAGGAGATTGGTTGTGCAAATCAGAGCATGAGGCGATGGGAAATCTTAGGTACCTCTTCTCAGTGACATTTTGAGGCAACAGAATGTCATGTAAAGTTCATTAGGAATATTGGATCTGAAGTCAGAAGATCTAAAACTGAGTTCCAGCTCTGCCAATCACTCACTATTTGACCTTGGCAAGACTACATCTGGGTTGGTCTCAATTTCTGTATCTATAAAAACAAACAATACCACCCCCCAAAAAAAATAAAAGTGAAGATAAAATGACATGGTGATTATGAAATCAGTTAACAAATTGTAAAGCACTTAAGTGCCAAGTGTGACTGTTATGGTCAAGAATAGAGCTGTGCCTAAGGAAGAAGGTTATTTTGGCAACAGTGTGCATAATCAGTTATAACGAGGCAAGACGAAGAGCATACAAGTGTTTGAAAAATATTAAAATGGCCCAAGCATGTGAGTGAGGGAGGACCTGAGCTAGGGTGGTGGCTGCGGCCATGGAAGAAGTCCAGGAGAAACTATAGACAAGTGTTAGGATTCGCTCCAAGCACAATCCCTCCAATATATCTCTGGGCGTGACTGGGCTGGTACATTGTACACTGGATGGGGTGTGCACCAGTGTAGACCACAGAAAGAGCAACAAAGGAGCGAGGACTTACCTAACTGAGCTACTGTGAACCCAGCCCAGTTGCCCAAGGCCAACTTGATGCTAATGGCTACCAAGGTCTAGCTCTGGGGGTAGAGGAGAGTGGGGGTTAAGGGTTCAGGTGCAGGAGTCAGACCTAGGTTCAAATACCAGCTCTATGAGCTCTGTGATCTTGGGCATGTTATTTAAGTCTTTGTTTCCTTATCTGTAAAAATAGGGATACTCAGATCTATCCTGTGGTACATGTTATGAAGATTAAATAAATGTAATTACATATGTCAAGAGTGTAGCCCGGAGTGCAGTGAGTAGTAAGATCTCTATACCAATAGTTATTATTATTCCTAGATCTTGAAACTATCCTGGAGTCAATGAAGCACATCCCAATTGGTGGTAGAGTGAGGGACATGTATGGAGAGGGATTCAAAGAGGAACTGAATTAATTATGAATGATGGAGTCAGAAATGATCCCAAACAAAAGCTGGGATGTACCTAATCTTCAAGTCTGATGTCAGCAAAGATGCATCCCTTCTCCCCACATAGTAAGCTTCTTAAGTCTAATTAATATCATCTCCTGTTTTTCCCTATGGCTTAGCTCTACCTTCAGTGACAAAACCCAGGCCTGTGTCTCATATTTCTGCTCAACGGTGGTCTTCAGGACCAGCCACTTGTGGCTTTTGGGGGGATACTTGTCCTGTGAACACAATGACTACCCATGTTTGATGGAAGCCAAGTGGCTAAAAGCAGACTCTTTGGCTAAACTGTTAAAGCCAGGCAGCCCACGTGAGTGCCGAACAGAGACCAACAGGGTGGAAAGGGTAACCCGAAATATACCCCCCTCCCAAGTCTAAGGCCCGATGAGAGAGGGCCAGACAGCTCTTCAAACAACATGAACAGGAAGGAGTTGGTATGTTAAGATTTTTTCTCGTAAAAACCTAACGCTGTACGTGGTGACCCCACAATCAACATTTGTTGATTTTAAAAGAAATTAATGGAGTGGGGTGGAGCAGGGAGGACCAAAATATTCTGGGTTGCTGAGGGAAACAGAAACACACACACTGTGTACTCATAGAAATGTGACGGTTAAGATCAAGATTGAAATAATAAGACCAACTCTTGTGTTTGGCTTAGGAAACCTGTTTCACTGCTTTCTACGGTTTCACATCATTTGATCATAAGTGAAACTGGATGTCGTGGTTTCTCTTTAATATACCAGTGGAGGGTAAGTTAAACAAATAATACCCTTTGGATAGGATCTCAATCAGGACAGGTGATGTTATGCTGGAATATCAAAGAACACTGAAATCTCGTTGGCTTCATACAACAATGGCTCGTTTCTTGTTATGCAAAGTCTACAGTGGTCCTCGTATGTTTCCTGGGCAGCTGTCCTCCACATGTTGGCACATCATTCTAGGCTGCTTCAATGTTTTGGCTTCTCCATATCAACATAGGCTGCTAAGATCATTGAGGTGGGGCTGGGGCAGGGGTGGGAGGAGGGTTTGGAGAGTTGAGTGGCAGCAACTCATGTGGCCATGACTAACCTGAAGGTGGAAAAGCCCCTCTCATATGCCTGAAATAGAGGGGAATGGATACCGGTGAACAGTAGCAATGGCCATCAACTATAGTTCTTCAAACAACCCAGTTACCAGCTCTCACTTAACATTTTCCTTGTATTATGTCTTCAAGGAAAACCAAGTGAGTACTTTGAGTTTGTGAAATACTAAAATTTTCAAGACCTTCTCAGGTTCTTTAATCAATATTACTTTCAACCTTTAAAATATATAGTTTATAAAGAAAGCTTTTTTAGAGTATGAAATAAATAAAACTTTTATTACTTGAGATGCAACACCCCTCCCATCTGGAAACTTCCTTGTTAGCCCTGTACCAAGTTCTGGGATGTGGGCTGGGCCTTGGAGGTGAGTTTGCGTTAAAATAAAGGACCTTTTGAGTACCTGTAGCTAAACCTGCCTGGATGGGATCTTAAAATAAAATAGTCCCAGAGTTTTACAATCTTAAACATATAGAAAAAAAGCATTCTTTAGAAAAAAGTCCAGCCTATTTCTGAGCTCTTTCATCATGGGCCACTGTGAGTAGTAGCCAGGAGTTATTGAGCATTTACCGTGTTCATCGACTGTGGCTAGCGCTTTGCATGTAGGTCTCATTTAAATTTTATAACTCTAAGAGATACACTTTTATTATCCTGATTTTACACACAAAGAAACAGGCTTAGAGAGGTCACCTGTCTGCTCCAGACCTTCACAGACCAAAGTTTGGACCCAGGTCATGTGACTTTAGAGCCCTCGCCCTAAATCACTACCCTAGACTACCTTTCAAATGCTCTTAAAATAGCGCTTGAGGGACATGGAGCAAATACTGCAGTCTGCATATAAACAGGTGCTCTCAAAACCAGCGTTGTGACCATCTGGGGTTCTTATATAGCCACTCAGTCCTAGAAAACTGCAGTTATCCCCTGCCCTGAACATGCAGGCTGTGTTTCTAGAGGTCAGACCTGTGGTTGGAATGCTGTGCTCTGAGCCTCTCACTAACAAAACACTCTGTGTGTTTCTCGTGTCTTCCAGTTGACCATCCTCCAATGGAACCTTCCCAGTTCGTCTCAGTTGTCCCTAAATATCCAGACAAGATGGGATTCAATGAGGTAGGAAAGGTGTCTGTGTGGATGTGCACGTGCACCTGTGCACCTGTGTACGTCATGCTTATATGTTTGTATCAGAACACAAGCGTGATCACACGTCTGGGAGCCAGCCAGACCAGCTTGGCTGCTGAAAAGAAACCAAGGTCTTGGAAAAGGTTCTCAGTTTTTGTTGTGCCTCAGTTCACTTTTCTTAAAAAAGGAGCATCATGGTAAAAGTAAATTAATGATTGAGTCAGAAAGACGTTACTATTTAGTCATGAAAGTGATATTTTCTAGGAGCAGATATTGCCATATTTTATCAAGCTTCAAGGGTAAGGTAAGGAAGGTATATATTTTAGGTATTGGAGGACTTTAACTTTATTCTGAGTAAGCGGAAACCATTCTGGAACATTCTTTGCTTTATTTTCTCTCTGCTGTTTTTCCATGGGAAAAGATTGGAGGGCAGAGTTTAGAGGACAAAGCAAAAGTGAAAAAAGAAACCTATTCTAAAATTCTCCCTTCAGCAGGCAAGAACTTCATAATAGTGCTCTGAGAGTCATATTTATTATTAGGTTTCAATTGTGTAAAGAATGAAGCAGAAATATAAAGAGATGCCTGTCTTAGTAATATGCACAGCAGATACCTGGTGGGACCAGAATTGAGACTCCAAGTCCCTGAATCCTTCATGGGTCCCTCATGTCACATAACTGCTGATCAGTGTTCAGGAGCTTGGTGGTCTAGAAGCTAGGACAGTGCCTCAGGAATCCACAAAACTGAGACAGAACTTTTCTGTGAATTTTGGATATGTTATAAGCCAAGCTTTGTGCTGCATGCTCATTGCCATTGATTAATTGAAAGAAAATGCCCTGTTTATCCCCCTGTACTATGTCATACAGGTCCCCAAAGTACAGCCATCTTAAATTGCTGCTGGAACTGGAAATTGGAATTTATTCTATAAAATGTATTTGCAGGCAGACTTCAGGAATGGAAAGGAGTATTTCATGAATATTAAGTGGAAAGGAATTAGCAGCTACTATGCTATTTCCACAGAGGGCAGGATGAGACAAGATGATTTTAAGTGTGGTAGAGAAGAATTAGACTAAAGTGTACATAGTTTTATAAACAATCAGGGCTGCAGAAAAGTTGGACCACCCAGGCACTGAACCCACTTCCACATATTACTACAGCTTTCCTTCCCTGCAGCTCTCACCAGCTCTCAGGTCTCCAGGTAAAAGAACTCAAGGGTCTTTACATATATTCATTTTTCCCTTTATAAACACATTCCAACGAGGATCAAGTCAGAGCAGATACAATGGGACAAAGCAGGATATTCTAGCTCTGGTCTTCCATTTGGAAGGACTGGGTCACTCTTAGAAGCCTTCTGGAAAAGGCCAACTCTGTAAAGGATGCAGATAGGGGGACTCTACTCTCCTGAACCCTGGTTGTCATCTCTGTGCTCGGAACAGAGATAGGATAGTGGAAAAAGGGATTTTCAGGGGCCTTTTCAACCTTCCCAGTACTCTGTGACCTTGTTGGTGGTGTCTGGGCTGCATTCGGCTGTGTGGCTTTTTGTTTGTTTACTATTCACTAAGTATGAGGGAGCCGTCTGTGTTTTTCCTTCATGGCTGCAATTTTTATTGCACTTGTCCTGGCAGGATTGTTATTTACTAAAGTCTTCCCAGACTAGAGGTCTTGGATCTGTGGGGACTTTTTGTTGTATTTCTGTCAATTTTTTGTTTTTTGTTTTGTCTTGCTCTCCTGGAGTGACCTCAGGTAGCTCCGTGTGAACACATGAGGAAATGCCCATTCCTTTCCATAGCCATAAAATTGGGAGATGGAACATGGCCCATCACAGTATGATTCTAAACAGGAAGAAAATGAAATATAAATGAACATGACTCATTAAGTTTTAAAATCCCAGGTAACAAGGCAAATACAGTCACCACAGAAATTGTTTTTTAAAAAATAATTGCCCAGTTATAGGGGTAAGACATGAATAAAGACACAGACCTACTAGAGAACGGACTTGAGGATATGGGGAGGGGGAAGGGTGAGCTGTGACAAAGCGAGAGAGAGGCATGGACATATATACACTACCAAACGTAAGGTAGATAGCTAGTGGGAAGCAGCCGCATGGCACAGGGAGATCAGCTCGGTGCTTTGTGACTGCCTGGAGGGGTGGGATAGGGAGGGTGGGAGGGAGGGAGACGCAAGAGGGAAGAGATATGGGAACATATGTATATGTATAACTGATTCACTTTGTTATAAAGCAGAAACTAACACACCATTGTAAAGCAATTATACCCCAATAAAGATGTTAAAACAAACAAACAAACAAAATAATAATAATTGCCCAGTTAGATAAACAACGGAGGTAATGAAATCATGATTTCATGATACCTAATCCACTTTGCTCTGATTCAGATGGATGATTTCTTCAAAGAGGACATCTTGCTCCCCCATCAGTTCTTTGCCCAGAGCTGTATAAATGGATAGAAGTGAGAATATTTTGTAAGGAAGAGTTGAAATTTTAGTTAATTTAGCTTTTGATCCAGTAAAACATATAGCATCTCGATGATTACATTCAGAACGACTGTGTGAACCACAGCTTAACCCCCAGTAAAGTCTGAACTCCAGCCTGCTTGTAAGACATAGTTTCTTCCTTATTCTAGACAGCATAAAGCAAACTTTATCATAAACCACATATCATAGACATTTTAATCTGTACTGGTCTTGAGAGATGAGGTTGTTCAACTCCCTCTTTTTACAAACAAGGGAACTGGACCCTGGAACATGAAACGTATTCCTCAAAGTCATCTAGATGGGTCGTTAGGATGAAGCCAGTGTCATCCGGCTTATTCCTGGAGGGTTCTCCTTTCCCATGCTATTCAGTATTTCTTACTGGTAGCTGAAGTCTCCCTCTTTTGCAGGACTAGTTTAATGGACAAAGTGAGTTTATTACTGCTCGTAGAAAAGAACCTTATTAAAGCACATAGATATCTGTAATAACATTCATGAGCCTTTGGGTACTTATTTGGCTCCTTAAATCTGGGAATAATCAGGCCAGCCTCATTATCTGTGTAACTCCCTGTAGTAGCTTCAGGATATGTGTGTGTTTAGTGCAGTCATTGGGAATTTAGGGGCTGAGGTGAGGGGCTGCAGGAAGACCCAGTCCTCATGCGGGACAATCTGAATGCACATTTCTGGGACTTCATGGACCAGTATGTGTCCCCTCTATAAGGTTTCCCTCAGATCCACGTGATGTGGAAATGATGCCTTTTCCCAAAGGGCTACCACCAAGTGCAGGACCCTCTCTCTCTCTACTTCTTTCAGAAAAATTCTAAGGGAGTTGAAAACTTCTGGTAAAGAAGCTACTCAAATTAAGACCTTGGTAATTCAATTTGGAACCTTTGGAACTAAAAGGAATTTGTTAAGACTAGATTTTTCTTATTCTTTGAATGACTTTAAATTTTTCTACCGTGGATATAAATGATAAGAATAGCTAATATTTTGTACCCAGGTGACAGGACCAGTATTATCTCAGTTTTACAGATGATGAAACTGACGCACAGGAACTGGTCCAAGGCAAACACTTAGTAAACTTAGGTCTGCTGATAAATCTAACCATTTGCCAAACTGCTTCCTACCCCCTTCATCTCATATGTTTTAGGTTTGATTTACCTTTGGCCTCCTGAAGAATAACTTTTTGACCTGATATGAAATATAAATAAATCTTCACCACAGTTTTCCCTGTCTTTTCCAATCCTTATTCCAAAACTTTGTTCATTACATTTACTTTACTTTTCAAATAGCCTAGAAAAAGAGTTGACTAATCTGTGTTTCTTTTCCTGTTTTCTTCCTGCGTTAGATTTTCATGATAAACCTGAAGCGTAGAAAGGACAGACGGGACCGGATGTTACGTACCCTGTACGAGCAGGAGATTGAAGTCAAGATTGTCGAGGCTGTGGATGGAAAGTGAGTTGGGGTTTTTCCTCGAGCCTTTGCAGATGTGGTTGGAGTGGGGATGCACCCTCTCTGACAGAGGTTTAGTCTTGGTGGGAGGAATCTGCACTCATTGCAAGATAGACACGTCTTCACGGTGCAGCCTACTTTGGGAAAACTTTATGACTCATAGTAGCTTATATATGTTAATTTCACTGAGTAGAGCAGAAATCCACTCACCATCCAGTGCTCTCTGGTCTTCATTATGCTGAAGGTTTGCACTGGTTGTGATTTTCCACTGTCTCTGGGGGTTCTTCCCGTGGTTGTGGTGGTTTCCAGCCCTGTAGTGCATTGGAAGGAATGCAATCAGAGTTGCATTCAGAGCCTGATTTAGAGCAAAGCGTCTAACCTGGGGTGACCTGAAGAAAGTAAATGGAAAAAATGCATAACAGTCTGTGTCTCCTGTTGCATGAGATGCTTGCCACAGTCTGCCTGGGCTGATCACTTTTCCCAGGAACATGTTAGGAAAGTCACATAGGGTACCCAGTTAGATTCCTTCAAGGGTTTTTGTTATTGATGTTGTTCTGTTTTGCTTTGCTTTGCTTTTTTATTTGACACTGTTATTTCAAGGCATAGATATTTGCAAAACCTGCAATTCCATGTTATATGTGAATTTGGAATATGAATGGCTCTAAGGAGTATGACTAGAAGCCGTTGTGGAAGTTTTTATGACTCCTTTAGAGAATCTCATCAGTGTTTCTCAAAGTGTGGCCTGGACACCCATGTCAGAGTCCCTAGGGGCTGGTTAAGAGGGCAGCTTCCTGAGTCCCAGAGCCGCTGAATTATGATCTGTAGGGAATCTACGTTTAAGAAGTGTCAAGGTGATTCTTTGGTAAGGTTGCCACATAAAATACAGGATACCCAGTTAAATTTGTCTCAAACATTGCATGGGTCTTATTTATACTAAAAAATTACTGTTTATCCAAAATATAAATTTGACTGGACATTCTGTGTTTTACTTGCTAAATCTGGCAACCCTATTCTTGGATGCACTAGAGTTTGGGAACCACTGTTTCAAATACCTCTAATAGCCCCAATCTCCTTCATAGGCCACACGGACCAAGGAGAACTAGTTGAATTGTGAGAGTTTTTTATATACTCTGGATACAAGCCTCTTGTCAGATATATAATTTGCAAATATTTTCTCCCATTTTATGTCATCTTTTCACTTTCAGGATGGTGTCCATTGAAACACAAAAGTTTTTAATTTGATGAAGTCCAGTTTATATTTTTGTTGTTGCTTGTGCTGTTGGTGTCGTATCTAAGAATCCATTGCCAAGTCCAAAGCCACAAAGACTTGGTTCTGTGTTTTCTTCTAAGAGTTTTATCTTTTATATGTATCTCTTACACATTAGATCTTTGATACATTTTGAGTTAGTTTTTTATATGGTGTAAGGTAGGGGTCCAATTCATTCTTCTGTACATGGTTATCTAGTCCCTGCACCATTTGTTAAAAGACTATTCGTTTCCTTTACTGAATTGTCTTGGCAACCTTGTCAAAAAATAATTAACTCTAAATATAAGGGTTTATTGCTGGATTCTCAGTTCTGTTCCACTGATGTGTACACCGGTCCCTATGCCTCACAGTAGCTTCTTATGTAAGGAAGTATGAGTCCTTCAACTTTGTTATTGTTTTTCAAGATTGTTTAAGCTATTCTAGGTCCCTTGGATTTCCATATGAATTTTAGCATTAGCTTGTCATTTTCCACACAAAAAAAGACAGTTTGGATTTTAATAGGAATTGCATTGAAGCTGTAGATCAATTGAGGGGAGAATTTCTATCACAACGATATGAAGTCTTCTGATTCATGATCATGGGATATCTTTCCATTTATTTAGAGCTTTAATTCTTTGATGTTTTGTAGTTTTTAGTGTGCAAGTCTTGCATTAATTTTGTTAAATTTATTCTTAAGTATTTTACTCTTTTTGATGCTATGGTAAGTGGAATTGTTTCCTTAATTTCATTTTTAGATTGCAAATTGCTAAGTGCATAGAAATACAGTTGATTTTTGTATACTGAGCTTATATCCTACAACCTTGCTGAACTCATTTATTAGTTCTAATAGTGTGTGTGTGTGTGTGTGTGTGTGTGTGTGTGTATGGTCAGGCCATTCAAGATGGCTCTTCTCTTGCTCTTTGTACGTCTGCTTTACCAGTCTCTGCTTCACTCACATGACTATCCAATCCCCTTAATTATAGGGCTTAATCAGTAACTGCCTGCATGTTTGCCCCTGCCCCAGCTGCTGGTTTCCCTGGTAACTGATGAGAAAGCGTGATGTTAATTCCCCCTATAAATGGTAAACTCCTTCTCCCTGGAGTAGCGGAGATTTCTGCGGCGTCCTGCCTGTTGTCTGCCGCGCACAGTGGAGTGATGTTCCAGGACTGTTGGCTTCAGACTTGTAAGATCCCCCTGTCCGGTAAACCATTGATGTCTTTGTGGCTGTGTCTGGGCTCTTTCTTCAGCCTCGAGGCTGAATAATTATAAAGCTTGCAGACCTACGGGGTGCAGTTCAACAATTGTCGAGCTAGCCGGGAGGCTGAGGAAATTCCTGTGAGCACCAAAATGTTGGGAAATAAGGACAGGTAACGAAAAGTTGTGGGGGTAATCCTGAGGTGGCTGTCCACTAGCACATGGGGCCCTGTGGCTGCTGTCCTTGATGAATGGGGGCTGTCAAGAGAGCCTGGATGGTCAAATTGGGACCCCAAGGTGTGGTATCCTACCAAGAGTGATGGAGGAGAGGAAGAAGATTGGGACGAGGTCAGAGGTCCCTTGTCCCACAGGATACAGATGGAGAGCAGCTCCTTTCCCCAGACTGGAGGCAACTGACCACCATGAGAGATGTCTTTCTCTTCCATTATATTGATGATGTCCTGTTAACCTCAGAGTCTCTGACCAGTTTAGAAACGTCAGCCCCATGCTCATGGCTCATCTGACTGCACAGGGATGGCTAGTGAATACAAACGCTTTGTTTAGTCTGCAACATGTTACAGCAGGGGGAAGACATTACAAAAGGCCTACCGGAGTCCTGGAGCAACACAAAAAACCACTCTGCAGGATCTAGAACAGCCGTGCACGACATACAGGAACCCCATGGACATCGATGGAGACCAAGGAACCCACTTTACCGGCCATGAAGTTGAGAAATGGGCTGATAAAAGTGACATACACTGGTATTTCCATCTGCCCTACAACCCCACTGCTGCCAGGCTAATCGAAAGGATAAATGGATGATTTAAACAACAACTGAGATGGGAAACTTGCCCTCTCAAGTTTCCAGGAGGCTAATTCAAGCCCTACAGACTAAAACTGAACATCCCAGGAGCTATCATCCCAGTGCCTACGCCATGTTAACCCTGAGGCAACTAGTCAACACCATCCAAGTTCAGCTGTTGACCACCAACGGACCATTGCCAACTATCGGTCAGGACAATAACTCACTTTTGCCCTTCCACAGGATCTACCCTCAGGGAAACACATTATAAAATGGCCCTGGGACTGGCAGATAAGTCCCCGGTGGTTTGGATTTGCCGCCCTGTGGGCAGTAGGATTGGAAAGATTTCACCTAGCTTCTACCCGGCCCCACCTGAGACTACTAAGGTAATTAATCAGGACGCCCTACTGGAAAAAGGCACCATTATATTATTCTTGTGCTCTGTTGTTATACCGTCTCTCTGTAATTCAGCAGCAGCTGGGCTGTGGGGACTGAAGGTGGACAGGCTGTATGGTACAGCAGGCCAGGCAAAAAACCACAGGCGAGGGTATGATCTCAGAATGCTGTTACTGCTTATAATTTGCTTAATGGTCATAATCTCCCCTGTATTGTGCCTGTTGAAACATCACATTCCATCCCTAGCCTCAGTGGAGGGAATCTGTTTGAGGACTGGGCAAAAACAGTGGCCTTACTGCAAACTGAGTCGGATTACTGGGTCTGCAGTAAGATGCCAGAGAAAGCTGACGTCATTAATGTGACCACGTTGGGGACGACTGCAGACTCTCACCTTCTTCCTGTCCTGCGAGCCAAGCCCCTGGCTTACTCTTGGTACTCCTTAGCTGCTATTGTTTGTGTTGCATTTGTGGTGCTTGTTTGCAGTGCACCTCTGCATACTTGAGCCCAGGGATATCTCAGAAGAGGGGCAGACCAAGACTGTAAGGGTCATGCAGGGTACTTAGGGGTGGAGTGTATGGTCAGGCCACTCCAGATGGCTGTTCTCTTGCTCTGTGTATATTCTCTGCTTGACCAGTGCCGGCTTCATTCACATGACTATCCAATTATCTTAATTATAGGGCTTAATCAGTAACTTGCCCCCTGCCCCAGCCACTGGTTTCCCTGGTAACTGATGAGCCCACCTGACGTCAATTCCCCCTATAAATGGTAGCCTCTTTCCTCTCCTAGGTAGCAAAGGTTGCTGCTGTGTCTTGCCTGTTGTCTGCCATACACAGTGGAGTGTTTCTCCAGGACCTTTCGTTTCAACTTGTAAGATCCCCTGGCCAATAAACCATTGGTGTTGCTGTCTCTGTCTCTGGGCTCTTCCCTCTTTCTTGAGACCAGGCAATTACGAGGCTTGAAGGCCTTCAGGTGCAGCCCAACAGTGTGTGTTTTCCTTTGGATTTTCTCTATACAAGGCTATGTCATCTGCAAATGTAGATAGTGTTACTTCCTCTTTTCCAACCTGAATATCGTTTTATTTTGTTTACCCAATTAAGTTACCCTGGCTAGAGCCTCAAGTACAATGTTGGATAGAAGTCGTAAGAGTGGACAGCCTTGACTTGTTCCTGATATTAGGGAGAAGCATTCAGTCTTTCACCATTAAATACAATCTTAGCTGTGGAGTTTTCACAGATGGGCTTGATTGGGTTGTGTGTTTTTTATCATGGAAGGGTGTTGGTATCTTAGTTTGGGCAGCTGTAACAAGTTACCATAGACCAGGTGGCTCAGATAACATTTATTTCTCGAAATTCCAGAGGCGGGGAAGTCCTAGAGAAGGGTGCCAGCATGGCTGGATTGCAGTGCCAGACCCCTTCCTGGTCTGTAGGTGGCTATCCTCTTGTGCCTTCATACAGCAGAGAGAGGAGAGAAAGCAAGCTCTGTGTCTCTTCTTATAAGGGCACTAATCTCATTTATGAGCATTGCACCCTCATGACCTAAGGCCCCACCTCCTAATAACATCAACATGTGAACTTGGGGGGAATATAAACATTTAATCCATATACAGTTGGATTTTTGTCAAGTTTTATGTCTATTGAGATGATCATGTGATTTTTGTCTGTTAATAATTAACAGACAAACATCACATGACTTTTTTTCACATGTTAAACGAACCTTGCAATTCTGGGATAAATCCCACTTGTCAGGATGTATAATGCCTTTTATGTGATGCTGGATTCTGTTTACTTGTATTTTCTTGAGGATTTTTCTATTTATAGTAATAAGGGATATTGGTCTGTAGTCTTCTTGTGATGGCTTTTTCTGGTTTTGGTATCAATATAATACTTCATAGAATGAGTTGGGAGGTGCTCCCTCTTCTATTTTTGGTAAGAGTTTATGAAAGATTGGTGTTAATTCTTTAAATGTTTGGCGGAATTCTTTAGTGAAGCTCTCTGGTTCTGGACTGTATTGTGGGACATTTTGTTTTACTAATTCAACCTCTTTACTTTGTTATAGGTATATTTAGAATTTCTATTTCTTGAGTCAGTTTGTATCTTTCTAGCAATGTGTCCATTTTATTCAGGTTATCTAATTTGTTGGTGTATAATTATTCATAGTATTTTCTTATCCTCTTTACTTCCATAAGGTCAGTAGGGATTGCCCCCTCTTTCTTTCTTCATTTTAATAATTTGAGTTTACTCTCTTTTTTTTGGCTAAAGGATTATCAATTTTGTTCTTTCCAAAGAACCAACTTTTGCTCTTATTTTTTCTCTATTTTTCTATTCTCTATTTCATTTATTTCCACTTTAGTCTTTGTTTCCTTCCTTTTGCTTGCTTTGGGTTTACTTTGCTCTTTTTCTAGTTTCTTAAAATGGAAAAGCAGATTATTTGAGATTTTTTTTTTTTTAATCATAGGCGTTTGTAGCTGTAACTAGCCCTCTAAGTACTACATTAGGTGCATCCTGTAAGCCTTGGTATACTATGTTTTCATTTTGATTTGTCTCAAAATATTTTCTCATTTCCTTTGTGGTTTCTTTAACTCATTGGCTGTTAAGGAGTGTGTTGTTTAATTTCACATATTTGAATTTTCCAAGTTCCTATCAATTTTTAATTTCATCATGATTGTGGAACATATTTTATATGATTTCAGTCATCGTTTTAAGTGTACTGAGGCTTTATGGTCTGTATAGTCTTTATGGTCTAACATGGTCTTAGAGAATGTTACATGTACAGTTGAAGAATGTGTATTTTGCTGCTCCTGGGTAGAGTGTTCTATAAATGTTAGGTCTAATTGGTTCTGTTTCCTGGCTAGTTCTATACATTACTGAAAATGGGGTATTAAAGTCTCCCACTATTTTTGAATTTTTTGTTTCTCCTTTTAGTTAGGTCAGTTTGTTTCATGTTTTTGGTCTATTGTAAGATGCATATGTATTTATAATTATGTCTTCCTGATGGATTGACTCTTACCATTATAAAATATTCTCCTTTGGTAATCTTGTCTAAATTTTTTTGTCAGATATTACAGCAGTATAGCTCCTCCAGCTCTCTTGTGGTTGCTGTTTACATGGTATATCTTTCTCTATCCTTTTACTTTAGACCTATTTGCCTTTGAATCTAAAGTCTGTCTCTTGTAGATAGCACATAGTTGGATCGTCTTTCTAAAAACTCATTCTGCTAAGCTCTGTCTTTGATTACAGGGTTTAATCCATTCACATTTAATGTGATTACTGATAAGGTAGGATTTACACCTGCTGTTTTCTATTTGTTTTTGATACATCTTATGTCTTATTTGTTCCTCTATGCCTCCATTCTTATGAGGCATAAGAATGTCCATTCTTTTATGTTTAAAAGATATTTTCTACTTTAACATTTTAATTCTTTTGTTTCTTTTCCTATATATATTTTTAGTTATTTTCTCAGTGATTGCCCTGAGGATTACAATTAACATCTTAATTTATAGCAATCTAGTTCATATTAATACCAACTTCCTAGAAGAAAACAGGGGGGAATAAACTCCTTGACACCAGCTTAGGTGATGATTTTTTGGACTTGACACCAAAAGCAAAGGTGACAACAACAAAAAATTAAACAAGTAGGACTGTATCAAACTAAAAAGCTTCTGCACAGCAGAGGAAACCATCAAAATAAAGAGGCAGGCTACCAAATGGGAGAAAATATTTGCAAGTCATATATCTGATAAGAGTTTAACTTTCAAAATATATAAAGAACTCGTACAACTCAACAGCAAAAAAAAAAAAAATCTGATTTAAAAATGGGAAGAGGATCTGGATAGAGATTTTTCCAAAGAACACATACAGAAAACCAACAGGTATTGATACATGAAAAGTTGAGCAATATCACTTATCATTAGGGAAATGCAAATCAAAACCACGAGATCTCCCCTCCCACTTATTGGACTGTTATCATATAGACAAGAAATAACAAGTATTGGGAAGGATGTGGAGAAAAAGGAACGCTTGTTCACTGTTGGGAATAAATTGGTGCAGCCACTGTGGAAAACATATGTTCTTCAAAAAAATAAACTACCAGCAATTCCACTTCTGGGTATTTATCCAAAGGAAATTTAAAAACTAACTCAAAGATATATGCACCCCCATGTTCATTTCAGCAATATTTATAATAGCCAAGACATGGAAGTAACATAGTGTTTGACAGTAGATGAATGGATAAAGAAAATATGTGTGTATCTATACAATGGAATATTATTTGGCTCTGAAAAAGAAGGAAGTCATGCCATTTGTGACATCATGGATGGACCTTGAGGGCATTATGCTAAGTGAAATAAGTCAGAGAAATACAAATATGATACCACTTATATGTGGAATCTAAAAGCACACAAAACAAAACTTGTAGAGAACAGATTCATTGCCACAGGTGGGATTGGGAGGTGAATGAAATAGGTGAAGGGGTAAAATGTATAAACTTTTTAATAAAATAAGTCATGAGATACACAATGTGGTGACTACAGTTAATAATACTGTATGGCATACTTGAAAGTTGCTAAGGATAAATCTTAAGTTCTCATCACAAGAAAAATTTGTAGCTATGTAGTGATGAATGCTAACTATACTTATCATGGGATCATTTCACAAAATATTGAATCCTTATGTTGTACACCTGAAACTAATGTTATACGTCAACTAAACCTCAATAAAAAAAATACCACCTTAACTTCAATATTATATAAAAACTTAGCTACTATATAGCATCATTCCTTCCCCGCTCCTTTGTTCTATTGTTACACAAATTATTTCTTTATACATTATTTGCTCTTATTGCTTTATGCAGCTATAATTTAAATCAGATAAGGGGAAAGTTATAAACAAAAGAACACTTACATTATTTGTATTTATTGATACCTATGCAGTTATATTTACCAGTGCTTTTCTTTCTTTATGTGGATTTGAGTTATTGTCTAGTTTCCTTTCATGTCAGCCTAAGGAATTCCCTTTAGTATTTCTTGTAGAGCAGATCTACTAGTGACACTCTTTTTGTTTATCTGGGAATATCTTAATTTTTCCATTTTTGAAGGCTATCTTGACTAGATATAGAATTCTTGGTTGACGGTCTCTTTCAGTCAGCACTTTGAATATATCAATCTTCTGCCTCCTGGCTTCCACGGTTTCTGATGAGAATCAGCTATTAATCTTACTGAGAATACTTTGTATGTAGTGAGTCACTTCTCTCTTGCTTACAAGATTCTCTCTGCATTTTATCTTTAACCTTTTTTTATGTCCAAAGGAAAGATGTACACATACACACAATTTCTCTTCTGATTCCTTCCTGTCCTCATCCCTTCCAGTGTTTAATAGTATTTAAGCTTTCTGTTAGCCACTCTCCTTCACTAGGAAAATATCTTTTCAAAGTTGTCAATAGTGATGACACTTAAGAACTGTGTCGGGCATTGCGAGGGGTATATAAAGTATGACTCTTTCTTGTCCTCACAAAGCTCATAACGCTACCACAACACATTAACCCTGAGGAGCTTGTAAGGAATAATGGGAAACATGAGGAGTCCTTCTCAGTGTGCAGAAAGGCTCCGGGGAATATGCAGAACTCTTCCTTCTGGCTTCTGTGGTGGGGACCTCTCAACCTGTTAATTTTGGGGCATGTTCTGTCTTGCAGGGCACTCAACACAAGCCAGCTGAAGGCCCTGAATATTGAAATGCTGCCAGGATATCGAGATCCCTACTCCTCCAGGCCTCTAACTAGGGGTGAAATTGGCTGCTTCCTTAGCCACTACTCTGTCTGGAAAGAGGTAAATAACGCTTCATTTCAATGTGCAGTTCTTTAACAAGGAGGAAGGAGAGTGGGACCTTGTAGGTGAACTCGGGCCAGATATAAAGTGAACCCATAACTGTTCTGAGAGTGTGCTTGGAAGCTGTCATTGCCTTCTGTCTCCCTCTGACACAAGGCCAGTGACAAACAAGGAAGGGTAGCCTTGGTGCCACTTGGGATGATGATAGGGGAAGACACCCACGTTCTGGGGACCGCATTCCTAGTGATGCATCCTCATCCTTAGTAGGAATGCCTTGTGTTTATCTAGCATGTCATCATTTATCAAGTGACTCAGTATAAGAAATCACCCGGAAGTCATGTGAGATGGGTTAGGAGAGATGGGCCCATTTTACCCAAGAGAAAATAGTTACCTTGTTCAGGCAAGAAGGGGCAGAGCCAGGACTTGAACCCCTGTCTTACAGATCAGACATTGATAGGGGTGGTATTAAAGTGTGGGGTTCTTGGTTAAGGGTCAGTTCCCACAAGAAAAGAGAGTCCCCAAAGAAGGTCCTCTTGAAAGGGCCTTCTCCCTTTTAATGATCCAGTCTATGCCTATCTTTTTTTGTTCAAGAAACTTTGTTTTATAGATAAACTTTAAATTTTAGAGGAAAAAATATGTAGATCATAAGATACTGGCCAACGACATTTCACAAATTAAATAATACAGCCAGGTTAACCAGCACCTACCTCAAGAAACGGGTTACCAGCACCCCAGAAGCACAGCCCTTCTCTGCATTTTTTCCTAGCCATCAGTTCCCCAAGGGTGACCACTCTCCTGACTTCTAACAGCACAGAATAGTTTTGTCTACATTTTTCCTTTAATTATGTGTACACACCATATGGTTCCATTCAATCTCTCAACATTACATTTGTGAGATTCACCCATAACTTTGCATTTAACTGTAGATCATTTACACTCATTGCTGTAAATACACCACAGTTTATTTATCCATTTTACTGTTGACGGACTTTTGCTTAGATTCCAGTTATGAGCTACTACATGTTGTGCTACTATACTTTTGACTTTTTGATACCTATTTTTCATTAGATAAGTAAGTATCAACTTTTCATAAGGTATCTTCCCACTGGCCTTTACAGGTAATTGACCGAGAGCTGGAGAAGACTCTCGTTATTGAGGATGATGTGCGTTTTGAACATCAGTTTAAGAAGAAGCTCATGAAGCTGATGGATGATATTGATCGAGTCCAGCTGGATTGGGAACTGATGTGAGTGACAAGATGACAAGCTGTTCAAAGAGTACTGAGAGGCTTTCAGTTCTTTCCAAGGGGCAGAGAGCCCCAGCTCGTAGGAGATGCAGCTCAAGCTTCCATTTACCTGGTTTTCTCTCCATAAATGTTCCCAGAAACAAGAAGTGAGTAGGGGATAACCATGAGATTTTGTATCTCTATGCTCCTCAGGGTGAGAAAGAAACTTTGGGAGATTCTTTGAGACCTGGAGTCTACCTGCAGATCAGGGGCCTTCAGACTGAGTGTTCACCTGGGAACACAGCAGAAATCCACTCATGAACCAGTGTGGTACATGGAGGGAGTATGTAGAGGGAGGACCCATTCAAGGGCAAGGTTTCTGTGTCACACTTGAGCCTCAGCTCCCAGGAGAACAGGTTTCCTCTGTAGCCTCTGATGGTGTGGGAGGTTTGGAAGGTCAGTGGGAGAGCTCCTGTTGGGGAGGGAAGCTGTGCAAACAGGGAGAACACTGAAGTTGGGCTTAGTGGAGGCTCAGAGGCTGTCTGAGAAAAACCAGGCTCATCAAGGGAGTACTGGCTCCAAACTGACAATTTAGTTAATGCTCGTTGCCTGCTACCTCTGGGAATTGAGCTCTCTCTTTTTATGCTAAGATGACACTTTTTACTTCCCTCCAATGAGGCAGAAAGTTCCCAAGCATTATGTTCACTTCCCAGCTGTGTGTCAAAGGCAGTTTCATCAAATCAGAGGCTGTTCCTTTGCAGCAGCTGCAGCAGACAAGCTGTCCCTGCTCCTCCCATCCTTGGAGGGAAACTTAACTATGGGCCCGGGTGGAATACTTGTTCTCTTAGAAAATGTACCATTCTGAGCTCAAAAGAAACCCAGTAATGGCTCAAGTAACCTGTGGGAAATAGACCCAGGACTATGTAATAAAGAGACTGGCACCCTGTCATGTGATTAGATTCTGCACTGTCTCTTCAGATCATTGTTCCTAAAATCCTCCAGAAGTCCCCGCACCTCAGCCTTTCTGAATCTATGGCTCTGCAGCCTGTGGTTAAGGCCCCACAGGCATGGAGCCTGAAAGCTATTTTATGCTTACATGACATGTGCAAAGGTGATTTTCCCTTAAGCCTTGGAATCACAGAGGACTGGACTTGGGCAGTCTAAGGCTTAGAGGTGACATACATCCCAGTTCACTTCCAATTTGGTTGATGCGTTTCTCAGGACAAAGTACCAACAGATCCAAGAAAGAAAAGTTATTGTCCTGGTAAGGCTACAGGAAAAAAAGATGTTTCCTAAATTTCCTGGACTGATCAAGTCAAAATATTTCATTGAAATCTATTATGTAATCATAAAGAATTAGTGGTTTCAAATTTTTCACATCTCATTTTCTGAAATGAATAAAGCAAATGTTATTTGAACTCAAAACATGAAACCAGATAGACTGTCTGTGACTGCAGTATTAAGTTTCTCCAGAAAAAGAAAATAGTAAGTGGGAGGAATAGAACAAGCCATTGAAATCATGTAGGGCAGCATGTCAGTAGAAATATAATGTGAAAAACATCGTTTAAAGTTTTCTAGTAATCATATTAAAAAGATAAAAATAGGTGAAATTAACATTTTATTGAATCCAACATATCAAATATTATTTTAACATATAATCAATATTTTAAACGTATTAATGAGATGGTCTATATTCTTTTTTCATACTGTCTTCAAAATCCAGTATGTATTTCATGCATATAACACATCTCAATACAGCTGCTAAATTTTCAACTGTTGAAGTAAACTGTAGTCCTACTGAAATAATACATTTTGTCTAACAGAAAATATTATTTTACACATCTTCAATTTTTTAATTACAATTTGAATCTAGTAAAATTAATAAATTGAGCACAAACTCAGTTCCTCAGTCACTCTGGCCACATCTCAAGCGCTCAGTAGGATTTTCTCTTCCACTTGGTACATGAGAGAAATTCAGGCTCTTTGCTCTGAAGAGACATTGGCTGAGAGACAGGTATATTTGTCCTCAGAAGAACTGAAGGTGAACATAGACTTATTCTACAAATCCTAGGATGTTTTGATAAGTGGGATCCCTTGAATGTTGAAAGAGATAGCTTAGGGCAAAATAGAGCAAGTCAGCTTTACATAGCAGGTAGGAAGCCGGACCTCCTCAACTTGGTCCAGGCAAGTGGAAACAACTAGGCTCCAGACAAAAGTAATGGATCACAGATGCATGAGTAGACTGGGGAAGGTAGGAATGGCTGAGGGTACATCCTGTGTTGCAGGAGTTGTTCATGGAAGACAGGACCCAGGAGGAAGCATAGGCAGAGCTGGGTGAGAGGGAGAAAGCCAGGCAGGTGTCATTCATTCTCCCCTGGAGGAAACCCCCTTGGGGCTACTCTTGGCTTCCTAGGTCTTTTACTGTGGACTGTATCTTTCCCAAAGCATTTTCTGTCTTGTGTTTACCACCAGAATTTGGAGAACTGTGCAGAAAATATCAAGTCCCCAGGCTGAAACTCTGGTGACTTGAAAGCAAACTCAGGATTCTCACATCTGGCCTTTGTTGTCCCCTTCCAACCACTATAAACACAGCTAGAAATCCTATACCATCTTTGGGAAATGATCTGAAAGACCTTTTTTGTCTGAAATGTTTTTTATTTTTATTTTATATTGGAGTATAATGGACTTACAATGTTGTGTTAGTTTCATGTGTATAGCAAAGTGATTAAGTTATAATTTTCAGATTCTTTTCCCATATATGTTATTACAAAATATTGAGTATATTTATTTCCCTGCGCTATACAGTAGGTCCTTGCTGATTATCTATTTTATATATAGTAGTGTGTGTGTGTTAATCCCAACTTCCTAATTTATTCCTCCCCTCCACCTTACCCTTTTGGTAACCATAAGTTTGTTTTCTAAGTCTGTGAGTCTGTTTCTATTTTGTAAATAAGTTCGTTTGTATCATTTTTTTGGATTCCACATATAAGTGACATCATATGATATTTGTCTCTCTCTGTCTTAGTTCACTTACTATGATAATCTCTAGGTCCATCCATGTGGCTGCAAATGGCATTATTTCATTCTTTTTTTATGACTGAGTAATATTACATTGTATATGTGTACCACATCTTCTTTATCCATTCCTTTGTCAATGGACATTTAGGTTGCTTCCATGTCTTGGCTATTGTAAATAGTGCTGCTCTGAACATTGGCTGCATGTACATTTTTGAATTACGGTTTTCTCCAGATTATATGCCCAGGAATGGGGTTGCTAGATCATATGGAGTTCTATTTTTAGATTTTTAAGTAACCTCCATGCTGTTCTCCATAGTGGTTGTACCAATTTACATTCCCACCAACAGTGTAGAAGGGTTCCCTTTTCTCCCCACCCTCTTTAGCATTTATTGTTTGTAGACTTTTTGATGATGGGCATTCTGACCAGTGTCAGTTGATACCTTATTGTAGTTCTGATTTGCATTTCTCTAATAATTAGTGATGTTGAGCAGCTTTTCATGTGCCTCTTGGCCATCTTTATGTCTTCTTTGGAGAAATGTCTATTTAGGTCTTCTGCCCATTTTTTGATTGGGTGGTTTGTTTTTTTGATATTGAGCTGCATGAGCTGTTTGTATATTTTGGAGATTAATCCCTTGTAGTTCACATCATTTGCAAATATTTTCTCCCATTCTGTACATTGTCTTTTTATTTTGTTTATGGTTTCCTTCACTGTGCAAAAGTTTCTAAGTTTAACTAGGTCCCGTGTGTCTATTTTTGTCTTTATTTTCATTACTTTAGGAGGTGGAACCAAAGAGACATTGCTATGATTTATGTCCAAAAGTGTTCTGCCTGTTTTCCTCCGTTTTATAGTATCCGGTCTTACATTTAGGTCTTTAATACATTTTGAGTTTATTTTTGTGTATGGTATTAGAGAAGGTTCTAGTTTCATTCTTTAACATGTGGCTGTCCAGTTTTCCCAGCACCACTTATGGAAGGGACATCTTTTCTCCATGGTATATTCTTGCCTGCTTTGTTGTAGATTAATTGACCATAGGTGTGTGGGTTTATTTCTGGGCTTTCTGTCCTGTTCCATTGATCTATATGTCTGTCTTTGTGCCAGTAGCATACTTTATAGTATAGCTGGAAGTCAGGGAGCCTGATCCCTCCAGCTCCGTTTTTCTTTCTCAAGATTGCTTTGGCTATTTAGGGTCTTTTGTGTTTCCATACAAATTTTAAGATTTTTTATTCTAAATCTGTAAAACATGCCATTGGTAATTTGATAGGAATTGCATTAAATCTGAAAATTGCCTTGGGTAGTATAGTCATTTTGACAGTATTGCTTCTTCCAATCCAAGAACATGGTATATCTTGTCATCTTTGATTTCTTTCATCAGTGTCTTAAGTTTTTGGAGTTACAGGTCTTTTGCATTCCTAGGTAGGTTTATTTCTAGGTATTTTATTCTTCTTGAGGCGATGGTAAATGGGATTGTAACCTTAATTTCTCTTTCTGACCTTCTGTTGTTAGTGTATAGAAATGAAACAGATTTCTGTGTATTAATTTTGTATCCTGTCACTATACAGAATTCACTGATGAGCTCTAGTAGTTTTCTGGTAACATCTTTAGGGTTTTCTATGTATAGAGTCATGTCATCTGCAAACAGTGACAGTTTTTTTTTTACTTCTGCTTTTCCAATTCGGATTCCTTTTATTTCTTTTACTTCTCTGATTGCTGTGGAGGACTTCCAAAACTATGTTGAATAAAAGTGGCAAGAGTGAAAATCCTTGTCTTGTTCCTGATCTTAGAGGAAATGTTTTCAGCTTTTCACCATTAAGTATGATGTTAGCTGTGAGCTTGTCATATATAGCCCTTATTATGTTGAGGTAGTTTCCCTCTATGCCCACTTTCTGGAGAGTTTTTATCATAAATGGATGTGGAATTTTATCAAAAGCTTTTTCTGCATCTATTGAGATGATCATAATGGTTTTTATTCTTCAGTTTGTGAATGTGGTGTATCACACTGATTTGTGGATACTGAAAAATCCTTGTATCCCTGGGATAAATCCCGCTCGATCATGGTATATGATCCTGTTAATGTCTTGTTGGATTTTGTTTGCTAATATTTTGTTGAGGATTTTTGTGTCTATGTTCATCAGTGATAATTGGCTTGTAATTTTCTTTTTTTGTAGTATACTTGTCTGGTTTTGGTATTGGGGTGATGGTGGCCTCATAGAATGAGTTTGGGAGTGTTCCTTCCTTTGCAATTTTTGGAACAGTTTCAGAAGGTGTTAACTCTTCTCTAAATATTTGATAGAATTCACCTGTGAAGCCGTCTGGTCTGGGATTTTTGTTTGGGAGTTTTTAAATCACAGTTTCAATTTCAGTACTTGTGATTGGTCTGTTCATATTTTCTATTTCTTCCTGGTTTAGTCTTAGGAGATTGTACCTTTCTAAGAATTTGTCCATTTCTTCTAGGCTGTCCATTTTATTGGCATATAGTTGATAGTAGTAGTCTCTTGTGATCCTTTGTATTTCTGTGGAGTTGGTTGTAACTTTTCCTTTTTCATTCCTGATTTTATTGATTTGAGCCCTCTCCCTTTTTTTTCTTGTTGAGTCTGGCTGACGTTTTATCAATTTTATCTTTTCAAGGAACCAGCTTTTAGTTTCATTTACCTTTTCTATTGTTTTCTTTGTCTCTATTTCATTTATTTCTGCTCTGAGGTTTATGATTTCTTTCCTTCTACTAACTTTGGGCTTTGTTTGTTCTTCTTTCTCTAGTTGCTTTAGGTGTAATGTTAGGTTGTTTGAGATTTCTCTTGTTTCCTGAGGTAGGGTTGTATTGCTATAAACTTCCCTCTTAGGACTGCTTTTTCTTCATCTCATAGGTTTTCGATCAATGCGTTTTCATTTTCATTTGTCTCTAGGTATTTTTTGATTTCCTCTTTGATTTCTTCAGTGATCTATTGGTTGCTTAGTAGCACATTGTTTAGCCTCCATGCGTTGTGTGTTTTGTTTTGTTTTAGTTTTTTTTTTTTTCTTGAAGTTGATTTCTAATCTCATAGCATTGTGGTCAGAAGAGATGCTTGATATGATTTCAATTTTCTTAAATTTACTGAGGCTTGCTTTGTGGCACAGCATGTGATCTATCCTGGAGAATGTTCCATGTGCACGTGAAAAGAATGTGTATTCTGCTTTAGGACAGAATGCTCTATAAATATCAATTAAGTCTATCTGGTCTATTGTGTCATTTAAGGCCTGTGTTCCTTACTGATTTTCTGTGTGGGTGATCTGTCCATCGATGTAAGTGGAGTGTTAAAGTCCCCCACAATTATTGTGTTACGATTGATTTCTCCTTTTATGGCTGTTAGCATTTGCCTTATGTATTGAGGTGTTCCTATGTTGGGTGCATATATATTTACAATTGTTATATCTTCTTCTTGGATTGATCCCTTGATCATTATGTAGTGTCCTTCTTTGTCTCCTGTAATAGTCTTTATTTTAAAGTCTATTTTTTCTGATATGAGAATTGCTACTCCAGCTCTCTTGATTTCCATTTGCATGGAATATCTTTTTCCAGCCCCTCACTTTCAGTCTGTATGTGTCCCTAGGTCTGAAGTGGGTTTCCTGTAGACAGCATATATATGGGTCTTGTTTTCGTATCCATTCAGCCCATCTATGTCTTTTGGTTGGAGCATTTAATCCGTGTACATTTAAGGTAATTATATGTATGTTCTTGTTGCCAGTTTGTTAATTGTTTTGGATTTGTTTTTGTAGGTCTTCGTTCTTTCCTCTTTTGTTCTCTTGTGATTTGATGACTATCTTTAGTGTTTTATTTGGATTCCTTTTTCTTTTTTTTTTTCCAAAAGGATGAGAATGTGGTTACATGTGTACATTTCCAAAGCCGGCTTCAGTTTGCAGCTTTTGCCTGGGGCTCAGGCAGGGATGATGCAACTGCAGGGGAAGCTGAGGGAACCCTCAAACCCAATGGCAGGTGGCATCCGTTTGGAGCGAAGGCAGCTGCAGATTTTGCATCCTAGGCCACTGATAGCCATGGCCCTGAGGTCCCTTCCCTTACCCACTTGCTGCCCCAGGTTCAGGTGCTCAGCCTCTGTGCTCTTCCTCCTGCTCCCAGCTGGGCTGCCTCATGAGAGCTGGCCCTTAAGGGGGCCAACACCTGGCCCCAGACCTTCTTCTCTCCATCTCCCAGCATTACCTACTTATCCCTACCCGTGCACAGAGCACTGCAAACTTTTCTCTACTATGTGGAATATCAATGACTTTAAATGACATTTATTAGACAGGACTTTAATGTCCAGGGATATCTGTAATGGTGAGGTTTCAGACACTGGAAAGGTCAATGAGAATGCTCACCAGAATGGAAAATCCTCAAGGTTATCACCACAGCATCCCTACCAACTGGGTGTTCCATTGGTGTTGAATACCTCCAGTGATGGAGAACTCACTGCTTTACAAGCAGATCCTTTCCTTCTTGATAGTTTTTTTTTTTCATTTTAACATCTTTATTGGAGTATAATTGCTTTACAATGGTGTGTTAGTTTCAGCTTCACAACTAAATGAATCAGTTATATATATACATATGTTCCCATATCTCTTCCCTCTTGCGTCTCCCTCCCTCCCACCCTCCCTATCCCACCCCTCCAGGCGGTCACAGAGCACTGAGCTGATCTCCCTGTGCTATGCGGCTGCTTCCCACTAGCTATCTACCTTATGTTTGGTAGTGTATATATGTCCATGCCTCTCTCTCGCTTTGTCACCGTTTACCCTTCCCCCTCCCCATAGCCTCAAGTCCATTCTCTAGTAAGTCTGTGTCTTTATTCCTGTTTCACCCCTAGCTTTTTCATGACATCTTTTTTCTTAAATTCCATATATATGTGTTACCATACGGTATTTGTCTTTCTCTTTCTGTCTTACTTCACTCTGTATGACAGACTCTAGGTCTATCCACCTCATTACAAATAGCTCAATTTCGTTTCTTTTTATGGCTGAGTAATATTCCATTGTATATATGTGCCACATTTTCTTTATCCATTCATCTGATGTTGGACACTTAGATTGTTTCCATCTCTGGGCTATTGTAAATAGAGCTGCAATGAACATTTTGGTACATGACTCTTTTTGAATTATGGTTTTCTCAGGGTATATGCCCAGTAGTGGGATTGCTGGGTCATATGGTAGTTCTATTTGTAGTTTTTTAAGGAACCTCCATACTGTTCTCCACAGTGGCTGTATCAATTTACATTCCACCAACAGTGTAAGAGGGTTCCCTTTTCTCGACACCCTCTCCAGCATTTATTGTTTCTAGATTTTTTGATGATGGCCATTCTGACTGGTGTGAGATGATATCTCATTGTAGTTTTGATTTGCATTTCTCTAATGATTAGTGATGTTGAGCATTCTTTCATGTGTTTGTTGGCACTCTGTATATCTTCTTTGGAGAAATGTCTATTTAGGTCTTCTGCCCATTTTTGGATTGGGTTTTTTTTGTTGTTGTTATTAAGCTGCACAAGCTGCTTATAAATTTTGGAGATTAATCCTTTGTCAGTTGCTTCATTTGCAAATATTTTCTCCCATTCTGAGGGTTGTCTTTTGGTCTTCTTTATGGTTTCCTTTGCTGTGCAAAAGCTTTTAAGTTTCATTAGGTCCCATTTGTTTACTTTTGTTTTTATTTCCATTTCTCTAGGAGGTGGGTCAAAAAGGACCTTGCTGTGATGTATGTCATAGAGTGTCCTGCCTATGTTTTTCTCTAAGAGTTTGATAGTTTCTGGCCTTACATTTAGGTCTTTAATCCATTTTGAGCTTATTTTTGTGTATGGTATTAGGGAGTGATCTAATCTCATACTTTTACATGTAGCTGTCCAGTTTTCCCAGCACCACTTATTGAATAGGCTGTCCTTTCTCCACTGTACATTCCTGCCTCCTATGTCAAAGATAAGGTGACCATATGTGCATGGGTTTATCTCTGGGCTTTCTATCCTGTTCCATTGATCTATATTTCTGTTTTTGTGCCAGTACCATACTGTCTTGATTACTGTAGCTTTGTAGTATAGTCTGAAGTCAGAAAGCCTGATTCCTCCAGCTCCGTTTTTCGTTCTCAAGATTGCTTTGGCTATTCGGGATCTTTTGTGTTTCCATACAAATTGTGAAATTTTTTGTTCTAGTTCTGTGAAAAATGCCAGTGCTAGTTTGATAGGGATTGCATTGAATCTGTAGATTGCTTTGGGTAGTAGAGTCATTTTCACAATGTTGATTCTTCCAATCCAAGAACATGGTATATCTTTCCATCTATTTGTATCATCTTTAATTTCTTTCATCAGTGTCTTATAATTTTCTGCATACAGGTCTTTTGTCTCCTTAGGTAGGTTTATTCCTAAATATTTTATTCTTTTTGTTGCAATGGTAAATGGGAGTGTTTTCCTGATCACTTTCAGATTTTTCATCATTAGTGTATAGGAATGCCAGAGATTTCTGTGCATTAATTTTGTATCCTGCTACTTTACCAAATTCATTGATTAGCTCTAGTAGTTTTCTGGTAGCATCTTTAGGATTCTCTATGTATAGAATCATGTCATCTGCAAAGAGTGACAGCTTTACTTCTTTTCCGAATTGGATTCCTTTTATTTCCTTTTCTTCTCTGATTGCTGTGGCTAAAACTTCCAAAACTATGTTGAATAAGAGTGGTGAGAGTGGGCAACCTTGTCTTGTTCCTGATCTTAGTGGAAATGCTTTGTTTTTCACCATTGAGGACGATGTTGGCTGTGGGTATGTCATATATGGCCTTTATTATGTTGAGGAAAGTTCCCTCTATGCCTACTTTCTGCAGGGTTTTTATCATAAATGGGTGTTGAATTTTGTCAAAAGCTTTCTCTGCATCTATTGAGATGATCATATGGTTTTTCTCCTTCAATTTGTTAATATGGTGTATCACATTGATTGATTTGTGTATATTGAAGAATCCTTGCATTCCTGGAATAAACCCCACTTGATCATGGTGTATGATCCGTTTAATGTGCTGTTGGATTCTGTTTGCTAGTATTTTGTTGAGGATTTTTGCATCTATGTTCATCAGTGATATTGGCCTGTAGTTTTCTTTCTTTGTGACATCCTTGTCTGGTTTTGGTATCAGGGTGATGGTGGCCTCGTAGAATGAGTTGGGGAGTGTTCCTCCCACTGCTATATTTTGGAAGAGTTTGAGAAGGATAGGTGATAGCTCTTCTCTAAATGTTTGATAGAATTCACCTGTGAAGCCATCTGGTCCTGGGCTTTTGCTTGTTGGAAGATTTTTAATCACAGTTTCAATTTCAGTGCTTGTGATTCGTCTGTTCATCTCTTCTATTTCTTCCTGATTCAGTCTTGGCAGGTTGTGCCTTTCTAAGAATTTGTCCATTTCTTCCAGGTTGTCCATTTTATTGGCATAGAGTTGCTTGTAGTAATCTCTCATGATCTTTTGTATTTCTGCAGTGTCAGTTGTTACTTCTCCTTTTTCGTTTCTAATTCTATTGATTTGAGTCTTCTCCCTTTTTTTCTTGATGAGTCTGGCTAATGGTTTTTCAATTTTGTTTATCCTTTCAAAGAACCAGCTTTTAGTTTTATTGATCTTTGCTATCGTTTCCTTCATTTCTTTTTCATTTATTTCTGATCTGATTTTTATGATTTCTTTCCTTCTGCTAACTTTGGGGTTTTTTTGTTCTTCTTTGTCTAATTGCTTTAGGTGCAAGGTTAGGTTGTTTATTCGAGATGTTTCCTGTTTCTTAAGGTAGGATTGTATTGCTATAAACTTCCCTCTTAGAACTGCTTTTGCTGCATCCCATAGATTTTGAGTCGTCGTGTCTCCATTGTCATTTGTTTCTAGGTATTTTTTGATTTCCTCTTTGATTTCTTCAGTGATCACTTTGTTATTAAGTAGTGTATTGTTTAGCCTCCATGTGTTTGTATTTTTTACAGATCTTTTCCTGTAATTGATATCTAGCCTCATAGCGTTGTGGTCGGAAAAGATACTTGATACAATTTCAATTTTCTTAAATTTACCAAGGCTTGATTTGTGACTCAAGATATGATCTATCCTGGAGAATGTTCCATTAGCACTTGAGAAAAATGTGTATTCTGTTGTTTTTGGATGGAATGTCCTATAAATATCAATTAAGTCCATCTTGTTTAATGTATCATTTAAAGCTTGTGTTTCCTTATTTATTTTCATTTTGGATGATCTGTCCATTGGTGAAAGTGGGGTGTTAAAGTCCCCTACTATGAATCTGTTACTGTCGATTTCTCCTTTTATGGCTGTTAGTATTTGCCTTATGTATTGAGGTGCTCCTATGTTGGGTGCATAAATATTTACAAGTGTTATATCTTCTTCTTGGATCGATCCCTTGATCATTAGGTAGTGTCCTTCTTTGTCTCTTCTAATAGTCTTTATTTTAAAGTCATTTTGTCTGACATGAGAATTGCTACTCCAGCTTTCTTTTGGTTTCCATTTGCATGAAATATCTTTTTCTATCCCCTTACTTTCAGTGTGTATGTGTCTCTAGGTTTGAAGTGGGTCTCTGGTAGACAGCAAATATATGGGTCTTGTTTTTGTATCCATATAGCCAATCTGTGTCTTTTGGTGGGAGCATTTAGTCCATTTACATTTAAGGTAATTATCGATATGTGTGTTCCCATTCCCATTTTCTTAATTGTTTTGGGTTCGTTATTGTAGGTCTTTTCCTTCTTTTGTGTTTCTTGCCTAGAGAAGTTCCTTTAGCAGTTGTTGTAGAGCTGGTTTGGTGGTGCTGAACTCTCTCAGCTTTTGCTTGTCTGTAAAGGTTTTAATTTCTCCATCAAATCTGAATGAGATCCTTGCTGGGTAGAGTAATCTTGGTTGCAGGTTTTTCTTCTTCAACACTTTCAATATGTCCTGCCACTCCCTTCTGGCTTGCAGAGTTTCTGCTGAAAGATCAGCTGTTAACCTTATGGGGATTCCCTTGTGTGTTATTTGTTGTTTTTCCCTTGCTGCTTTTAATATGTTTTTTTTGTATTTAATTTTTGACAGTTTGATTAATATGTGTCTTGGCATATTTCTCCTTGGATTTATCCTGTATGGGACTCTCTGTGCTTCCTGGACTTGATTAACTATTTCCTTTCCCATATTAGGGAAGTTTTCAACTATAATCCCTTCAAATATTTTCTCAGTCTCTTTCTTTTTCTCTTCTTCTTCTGGAACCCCTATAATTTGAATGTTGGTGCGTTTAATGTTGTCCCAGAGGTCTCTGAGACTGTCCTCAGTTCTTTTCATTCTGTTTTCTTTATTCTGCTCTGCAGTAGTTATTTCCACTATTTATCTTCCAGGTCACTTATCCGTTCTTCTGCCTCAGTTATTCTGCTATTGATCCCATCTAGAGTATTTTTCATTTCATTTATTGTGTTGTTCATCATTGTTTGTTTCATCTTTAGTTCTTCTAGGTCCTTGTTAACTGATTCTTGCATTTTTTCTATTCTATTTCCAAGATTTTGGATCATCTTTACTATCATTATTCTGAATTCTTTTTCAGGTAGACTGCCTATTTCCTCTTCATTTGTTAGGTCTGGTGAGTTTTTATCTTGCTCCTTCATCTGCTGTGTGTTTTTCTGTCTTTTCATTTTGCTTATCTTACTGTGTTTGGGGTTTCCTTTTTGCAGGCTGAAGGTTCGTAGTTCCTGTTGTTTTTTGTGTCTGTCCCCAGTGGCTCAGGTTGGTTGAGTGGGTTGTGTAGGCTTCCTGGTGGAGGGGACTGGTGCCTGTGTTCTGGTGGATGAGGCTGGATCTTGTCTTTCTGGTGGGCAGGTCCACGTCTGGTGTGTGTTTTGGGGTGTCTGTAGACTTATTATGATTTTGGGCAGCCTCTCTGCTAATGGGTGGGGTTGTGTTCCTGTCTTGCTAGTTGTTTGGCATAGGATGTCCAGCACTGTAGCTTGCTGGTCGTTGAGTGAAGTTGGGTGCTGGCGTTGAGATGGAGATCTCTGGGAGGTTTTCACCGTTTGATATTATGTGGAGCTGGGAGGCCTCCTGTGGACCAGTGTCCTGAAGTAGGCTCTCCCACCTCAGAGGCAGAGCACTGACTCCTGGCTGCAGCACCAAGAGCCCTTCATCCACAGGGCTCCTTAATTTGGGATGATTCGTTGTCTATTCATGTATTCCACAGATGCAGGGTACATCAAGTTGATTGTGGAGCTTTAATCCGCTGCTTCTGAGGCTGCTGGGAGAGATTTCCCTTTCTCTTCTTTGTTCTCACAGCTCCCAGGGGCTCAGCTTTGGATTTGTCCCCTCCCGTGTGTGTAGGTCGCCGGAGGGCGTCTCTGTTCTTTGCTCAGACAGGACGGGGTTAAAGGAGCCGCTGATTCGGAGGCTCTGGCTCACTCAGGCCGGGTGGGGGGGGTAGGGAGGGTCACGGAGTGTGGGGCGAGCCTGCGGCGGCAGAGGCCGGCGTGACGTTGCTAGCCTGAGGCGCGCCGTGCGTTCTCCCAGGGGAGTTGTCCCTGGATCCCGGGGCCCTGGCAGTGGCGGGCTGCACAGGCTCTCCGGAAGGGGGTGTGGATAGTGACCTGTGTTCGCACACAGGCTTCTTGGTGGTGGCAGCAGCGGCCTTAGCGTCTCATATCTGTCTCTGGGCTCCGCACTTTTAGCCGCGGCTCGCGCCCGTCTCTGGAGCTCTCTTAAGCAGTGTTCTTAATCCCCTCTCCTCGTGCACCAGGAAACAAAGAGGGAAGAAAAAGTCTCTTGCCTCTTCGGCAGGTCCAGACTTTTGCCCGGACTCCCTCCCGGGTAGCCGCGGTGCACTAACGCCCTGCAGGCTGTGTTCACGCCGCCAACCTCAGTCCTCTCCTGGTGCTCCGACAGAAGCTGGAGCCTCAGCTCCCAGCCCTGCCCGCCCGGGCGGGCGAGCAGACAAGCCTCTCGGCTAGTGAGTGCCGGTCGGCACCGACCCTCTGCGCGGAATCTCTGCGCTTTGCCCTCCGCACCCCTGTTGCTGTGCTCTCCTCCGCGGCTCCCAAGCTCCCCCACTGCGCCACCCGCAGTCTCCGTCACCCGCAGTCTCCGTCACCCGCAGTCTCCGCCTCCGAAGCTCCCCCACTCCGCCACCCGACGTCTCCGCCCGCGAAGGGGCTTCCTAGTGTGTGGACACTTTTCCTCCTTCACAGCTCTCTCCCGCTGGTGCAGGACCCGTGCCTATCCTTTTGTCTCTGTTTATTTTTTTCTTTTGCCCTAACCTGGTACGTGGGGGGTTCCTTGCCTTTTGGGAGGTCTGAGGTCTTCTGCCAGCGTTCAGTAGGTGCTCCGTAGGAGTTGTTCCACGCGTAGATGTATTTCTGGTGTATCTGTGGGGAGGAAGGTGATCTCTGTGTCTTACTCTTCTGCCATCTTCCCGGAAGTCCCCAAAGCTCATTTTCCGCCTGAACAGGAACATGAACCCTGGATCCTTAGGTTAAAAGTCTGATGCTCTACCGACTGAGCTACCCGGGCCCACCCTTTTTCTTATTTGTGTGTATATCTATTGTAGATTTTTTTGTTTGTTTGTGGTTACAATGATAATAGCAGTCTATATAAATACAAGATTGTTTTAAGTTGCTGGTCTCTTAATTTCAAGTACATTTCATATATCCTGTATTTTTAGTCTCCTCTTCTCATGATTGCTGGTTTTAATACCATATTTGTGTGTGGATGATTTCCTACCTTTATTGTATGTTTGCCTTTACTGGTGAGCTTTCCCATTCATACTTTTCTTGTTTCTAGTTGTGGCCTTTTCTTTTCCACCTAGAGAAGTTCCTTTAGTATCTGTTGTAAAGCTGGTTTGGTGCTGGTGAATTCTCTTAGCTTTTGCTTGTCTGTAAAGCTTTTAATTTGTCCATCAAATCTGAATGAGAGCCTTGCTGGGTAGAGTATGCTTGGTTGTACCTTTTTCCCTTTCATTACTTTAAGTATATCATGCCACTAATGGCCTGCAGAGTTTCTCCTGAAAAATCAGGTGATAACCTTATGGGGATTCCCTGTATGTTATTTGTTGCTTTTCCCTCATTGCTTTTAATATTTTATCTTTGTTTTTAATTTTTCTCAATTTGACTATTATGTGTCTTGGAATGTTCCTCCTTGGGTTTATCCTCTATGTACTCTCTGCACTTCCTGGACTTGGGTGACTGCTTCCTTTCCCATGTTAAGGAAGCTTTCAGCTATTATCTTTTCAAATATTTTCTCAGGCCCTTTCTCTTTCTCTTCTCCTTTTGGGACCCCTATAATGTGAATGTTTATGAGTTTAATGTTGTCCCAGAGGCCTCTTAAACTGTCCTCATTTCTTTTCATTCTTTTTTCTTTATTCTGTTCCGCAGCAGTGATTTCCAATAGTCTGTCTTCCAGCTCACTTATCCTTTCTTCTGCCTCATTCATTCTGCTATTGATTGCTTCTAGTCTATTTTTCATTTCAGTTATTGTATTGTTCAACTTTGTTCTTTATATCTTCAGTCCTTTGTTAAATATTTCTTGTATCTTCTCAGTCTGTGCCTCCATTCCTTTTCTGAGATTTTGTATCCTCTTTACTATCATTACTCTGAATTCTTTTTCAGGTAGATTGCCTATCTCCACTTCACTTTGTTGCTCTTCTGGGGTTTTATCTTGTTCCTTCATCTGGAACATACTCCTCTGCCATCTCATTTTGTCTAACATTTTGTGCAGTCTGTCTTCCACAGGCTGCAGGATTATAGTTCCTCTTGCTTCTGGTGTCTGCCCCCTGTTGGGCAAGGCTGGTCTAGAGGCTTGTTCAGGCTTCCTGGTGGCAGGGACTGTACCTGCCCACTGGTGGGTGGAGCTGGGTCTTGTCTCTCTGGTGGGCAGGGTTGTGTCAAGGGGTGTGTTTGGAGGCAACTGTGGGCTCAGGAAGACTTTAGGCCTACAGGCTCTTGTGTGGGGCCAGTTCTTGGTGTCAAAATGGAAGCCTCCAGGAGAGCTCATACCAATGAATGCTCCCCAGTACCTCCACCACCAGTGTCCTTGTCACCACAGTGAGCCACAGCCTCTTTCCTGCCTACTCAGGAGACCCTCCAAGACCATCAGGTAGCTCTGCCTCAGGCTCCTCTGAAGTCATTGCTTTCACCCTAGGTCCCACTGTGCATGAGACCTTGTGTGCATCCTCCAAGAGTGGAGGTTCTGTTTCTCCCAGTCCTGTGGAGTTTCTGTAATCAAGCCCTGCTGGCCTTCAAAGCCAAATGCTGTGGGGGCTCTTCCTCCTAATGTCAGAGCACCCAGAACAGGGAGCCTGATGTGGGGCTCATAACTCTCACTCCTGTGGGAGAACCACTGCAATATAATTATTTTCCAGTTTGTGGGTCACCCACCCAGTGGGTATGGGATTTGATTGTATCACAGATGCGCCCCTCCTACCATCTTGCTGTGGCTTCTTCTTTATCTTTGGATGTAGAGTATGTTTTTTGGTAGGTTCCAGTCTTTTTTGTTGGTGGTTGTTCAGCAGTTAGTTGTGATTTTGTGAGAGGAGGTGAGCTCAAGTCCTTCTATTCTGCCATCTTGTCTCGAACCTCTGAAAGATCTTTTAATCTCTACATCTCAACTTTCACGCTTCAACAGTCTGCTAGGCAAGAATAGTTGGGATGTTGATAAGTGGAGCCACAGAAATGGCCCCATTGATGGGAGATGACAGCCATGGTTGATGTGATGTGCCTTGTTGTGTGATACATTTAAATAAGACAAACTTGGTCCAAGCTTTCAAAAGTCTGCAGAGCTGTGCTCCATTCTTATGGATGTCTAATACTAAAATTGGAATTTTCTGCTCCACCCATTTCCTTTTAGTTATATTGGCAGGAAGAGGATGCAACTAAAAGAGCCAGAGAAAGCTGTGCCCAATGTGGTAAATCTGGTCGAAGCTGACTATTCTTACTGGACTCTGGGCTATGTCATCTCTCTGGAAGGAGCACAGAAGCTTGTTGGAGCCAATCCTTTTGGGAAGATGCTACCAGTGGATGAGTTTCTGCCAATCATGTACAACAAGCATCCTGTGTGAGTTACCCTGAACTGCCTGCCTATCCCTTGAGCAAAATCTATTCATGAATTATGCTACTTGGTTTCTGGGTAATACTTAATATATTTTAAGGGGTACTACTTTCCTAAGTGATCTTTCCATAATCATGACCCAGAGAGGCCGATTTGAGTGATTATCCCCTTTTACAGATGGGGAAGATGAGGCAGAAATGGTGAGTCTTGCATAGGAGTCCTCTTTATTACCCAGCGGGTAGTTTAACTGGACGTAATCTGCTCAGTCCTCTCATCTCTGATTTTCTTACTTCCATAAACCCATATACACCTCAAGGTGAAGGTCATCTTCCTAAACACCTCAGATTTTTCTGTTCATGTCTTAGTTCATTGAGTGTACTGTTGGCCAGGCAGTAGCTCACAGGCTAGTCGGGAACCCAGACTCGAGAACAGTCATTGTGATATATTGTGATACCTGCAATCACAGAGATGTGTTAGAGGCTCAGAGAGAGTGGAGGTGGCCTCTGAGCAAGGTGTCCATAGAAGAAGGCAGTGTGATGCTAGAGTTCCTGTAGCCTGGGAGTTCACTCTGACCTAGTGCTTATCAAGGGCATGGTAAATTATGGGTTTATGTGTCAGTCTCCCCAATAACCTATGAGCCCCTGAGGCAGGAACCATCTTTTATCTCTGTGTCCTTAGAGCCTAGTCCAAACTCTATACATAATAGCTGCTTGATCAGTGCTTCCTTAAATTCATTACTGGAGCAGAAGACCAGGTTCTAACCTTGGCTTCTTCTCTCAGTTGCTGGGTGATTCCTCCCTAGATGGTCTTCATGTTAGCAGTTGAGTGTTCTTGTCCTGCATCTTGCTCATTTTGTCTCCTGTCTTCAGTAAAGATGGACAACATGTCGGAGACTGATTTTTATCTCTGCTTCCCAACATAAACATGGAGGTCAATCATCATCCCCTCAACAGAAAGGAAATTGAGACCTAGCAGCCAAGCAGATGTCACCTCATGTAATCTGCACAGGAGCCCTGGGAGGGAGGGCAAGTCATCCCTCCACTTTACACTCACTTGTCGCTGGAATGCAAAGCCATGCTGGTGTGCCTCCAAGCCTACACCACATCACTCAACCCTTCATTGCCATCCAGCTCCCAGCCGTCTAATTTATTCTGGGAACAGAGCATTTTTCTACAAAGTGATCACATTTATTTATTATTATGGTCCAACAGAGCTTAATCCTTAATTTTTAGAATAAGACCTGAAATTCATTTTTAAACTAGTCTATCCAAATACAACAGAAACATCCTGACCTTTTTCTTTGTGCATTTGTTTAGACCATCTGAAAGCTTTTAAAGAAAACTGTATTGTGTTCGTAGACTAAAATTTTCCACACAGGACACAACTTGAAAAATAATCAAATGAATCTATGAGAATTTAAGAGATAACACGTGGGGCTCTTTTCCCCTGTTCTGTAAGTGTCCTGCTCCCTCACCCACCTGTACACCTCTTGTTTTCAGTGCTGAGTACATGGAGCATTACGAATCCAGGGACTTGAAAGCCTTCTCTGCAGAACCCTTGCTCATCTACCCAACACACTACACAGGCCAGCCAGGGTATCTGAGTGACACGGAGACCTCAACCATCTGGGACAATGAGACAGTGGCCACTGACTGGGACAGGACACATGCCTGGAAGTCCAGGAAGCAAGGTCACATCTACCGCAATGCCAAGAACACAGAGGCCCTGCCACCGCCAACCTCCCTGGACACTGTGCCTTCGAGAGATGAGTTATGAGGGCTCCATGGGGGGGTTACTGCCCTTTGGTTTTCCTAATGGGCTGTTGATATGTTTGTTCCAGTTTCTTTTCATGGTCACGATCATCTAACCAAAGTGGTCTAATGTGATTGATCAAAATTAGTATGTTTTTGACAGGGGAAGAGAATAGGGAAACTAAACCCAAATTTCCTAGATGGCTAGAAAATAGGCTTTATGGAAACCATTAAGATGAACTTCAATCCAGACACCTTGTCCCTCAGTTCATTACCCATATGATACTGGTTCTCACACTGAGGTTGAACAGCATGGCTCAGAGATTCGTACAAGGGAAAAGTGATCACCACACTATCACGTCAATAAATGGGTAGGCCTGGCAGCCAAGTCAACTGGACCACATCTATTGGTCTAGTGGGCCCATTTTATGTCATAGATGTGACCTTGAATACTTGAGTATGTTCTAAGTTTGGGGTGTGGGGGAGGGGGAATCAGATCATTTAAAATCAAATTAATTGGGCTTTTTCTTTAAAGGCATTTGCCGTGAGCCTTACTGCAAAGTGACTTTTTCATCTTAGTCCCCGTTATCCAACAGGGATGGGTGTTTGGGTCTGTGTGTAACTTGGCATTTGACTATCATGGCAATTGAAGCTCCCATGAAGAGGTGTCCATTTTGCCATGAGCATATAGTTTCATAGATATTTGAGGGTTTGTGTAGATATTTGAGGAAAGCACTCAAACTTTGGCCTTCTTTATTATGGTCGCTTGAGTTGGGATGCTCTATTTATGAAGATAAATTTAATATATAAGGGGCTGGGACTGGTGTGTAATTGCTGTCCCGGGGGTTCATGTGCTGCCCCAGCACGTCAGACTGTCCTCTCCACCCTGAGCCTGGGAGTGAGCTGCAGGTGTGAGTTTTATGAGTCACTGTTAAGAGGCAGAGCACATCTTTAGGCCAGAAACTGTCCTTGCCTGGGATTTTCATTCTATTTTGAATTATTTATTTTACAAAATGTGGGGGAAGCGTCTGTAGGATAAGGCAGAGAAACATATGTGTTAGGCTTTTATTGCCCCCTGGGAAGTGGTGAGTGTAGACACGTTGGTTCCAGAATCTGGTTCTTCTGCATTTCCCAGCCTGACTCTTACAAGGAGGCCTGTTGAGTGGGAGATTCTAACCTTCTGGAAACAAATGATTCTCCACCTCAGGCGAGAGACCTTGGTTAGAAACAATGGACTGATCAACTGATTTAGACCAACAACCAGGGAAGCCTTGGAGTCAGGATCCTGGGCAGACCACCTCTCTGCTTTCTTCATAAATGGATTTTATGTAAAATGCAGAGTTGGACTACATCATCTGTTTCAGCTCCACAATCTGTGATCCTTGGATATCTCATGATGGTGTGTTTTAGGTTTCTGTTCTCATGCCTGCAAGCAGTAAAACTTGGTCTCCAGAAATCCCCTCCCCAAGCATCCTGTCCACACACGCTCCTCTCTCCGTGTCCTGGGTGTTGACTCTGAGCTTCATGCTTTGGAGCAGAACCCGTTGGTGGCCTTGCTGGGTGCACCAAGCTTCCTGCTCCCCATGAGGGCCCCAGGCTGCAGGACAACCCGGCAGCTTCCTTCCACAGAACACCAAGCTTGGCCTTCCCTCTTGACTTATGGTTGGTTCCTCTGCATTGACCAATAAGCCAGGAGACTGAGGGAAGGGATCTCAGCTGCCTGATTTTTACTGCTTAGACATAGCTATCAGAGCTTGACTCTTTGTCTAGAAAAACAGAGCATCTGGGGAGCTAGTGAAAAACCCTTAGGCGATTCCTAAGGTTTCCTTGGGTATGCTGTACTTCGTTTGCGTATTTGAGTGTGTGCAGATGTGTGTGAATTTCATGTTTTGTTTTGTTTTTTAAAGGGGTGGGCGGAGGCTGAGGTAGTGGGAGTAGAGGAAGATTTAATTAATTTTTGTGTGGTTATGTTTCATAGAGAACATTGGTGGTTTTTTTTTTTTTCTTTTTCCTTGTCAGCTGGTCTGGTGGGTTTATGAATTCCCATTCTTTTTTTTTTTTTTTTTTTTTGAATTCTCATTCTTAAAAGACATTGTTCATAAATTCTAGAATTTTAGATTAGGACTGTTCTACTGTGAATAAAATTCTGGCTCTGTTAGCCCAGCCGTTGCTTTTCTCCACTCAGGTCTAGAATCCCAAGCAGTGTTCTTTCATTGTGAACATTGTGAGCTGCAGACGCAGCTTTTCTTTAGAAGGTCATCTCTTCAGCAATCCAGGGATTCCTTGACCTCATTCTTCTTTCCTGCCTCCCGTCTAGCCTTAAGTCAAGACATTAGACCTCTGCGGTGTCAGAGGACTTTGCCTCCGTCATGGCACCTGCTGTCTGCCTCTGGAAGTTAAACCCTCTCTGGATCTTGAGATCCAAGGTGTAATCTTCTGGATGGCCGGCACTGACTTCAGCAGTGCTGGTGCTGCTAAGTGTGGACTGAGTGTGTACAATGTGCAGACGACACACTGCACGGGCCTTGCTTTGTTCACTGGGGCCTGCTCCAGGAACTCTGGAAAACAAGAGCCAGCATCCCAGCATCCTACACTGTCTGTCATGCTCTGTCATTTCAGGGTGGGGAAGTGATAAACTACTTGCCTTCTAGAGCACTTTGTGAAAAATTAAAAAACGTGCAACTCTATGATTGTTCATTGGTTCCTCCAACGCTGGTCAACAGCCAACACTGCTGGAATTTCCAGGTCTGCACCGCCCAAGGATGTCAGAGGCCAAAGGTAATCATCACTGCTGTGCAATCCCTGTGGCAAAGAACAGAGGGTGGTCACCAGCCTTCCTGTCCAGTGGGACATGTTTTAGACTGCTGGAGAGGTGGGTAAGCCAAAAAGGATTCCAGGCCTCCAGTGGGAGGGTGATTGACGGAGGATTCATTTTGCATTTCTGTGCTATTGGTCAGCCTATCTATCCATTCATCAAAAGATACTGAAATGCTTGTCCCAGGCCAAAGAGATTTATCTTGGGGCAAAAAAAGGAGAACCCATGTTGGCCTCAATGACCCCCTGTATTTCAGCTCAGCCTCCCCCAAAACCTCAAAAACCAGGTGTGAGCGCTCCCTTGTTTCAGGCCCTGTGCTGGGCACTGAGATGCTCAGAGGTCTAGAAAAGGTCCCTACTGCTGTGGCGTCTGTGGTCCAAGGGAGAAGCCATGTAAGCAGGATGGCTTTCTTTCAGAGGCTGGAACAAAAGGGGCCATAGGACCCAGGGAACCTGGTTCTGCTGAGGAGGGGGCCATTGGGGGCAGCTTTGCTGGGAATGTGACAGTTGTGTTGGGTTTGGGGCTGTGGAGGGGCCTACTAGGGAGTGATGGGGAGCTGGGTAGGACCGAAGAGTCAGCTGTGTGTTGGGGTGATTGACAGGAAACAGTCTTGAGACCCGATCATGATGGCAAGGAGGCTACCCTCCTGCTCCAGACTGTTCTCACGAATGCAGAGGCCGTTGTTTCTGGGGGGAATTCTAAGTTTGGTTGCTCTCCTGACAGACAATGCAGAGATTTCCAGTAAAATGCTGGTGTCGGAAACAAAATTCCCATTCAGCTACACACATGGGAATATTTTCACTTACAGTTGGAACAAATCCATCTAATTAGTAACTAAGATAAAGATGAGTTTTCCCAAGAGGCTTCTACAATGTGCTTTCAAGACATTCTTTCCAAGTAAGTGATCTTTATGACTGACAAGAAATTAATTCAGTGAGGATTTAACTAATGACAAGGTGAGAGTTAAAGTGAGGCTGGTCATTTGATAAAATAGCATGTCATGGATGGTCTGTTCAGAAACCTCAGCACAGGCAGCCTTGGAAATAATCATTTCACCCACATTTTATGTTTTGTGGGGATGTTTGTTATCTCAGAGAGAACCTTCCTTCCCTGGAGACTTCCTGATTAAATGTGTCAGTGGGAGGGGAGCCAGGAGGAGAGAGCAGTGACATGGGAGGGGACTCCCTGTGAGTGGGCTGATGGCATTCCCTAAATCGAGCAGGGTGGCTGAGACAAGGGTGAAGAGTCTGGCCAGTGGTGGCCAGTATGTTGTTTTTGGTTTTGTTTTTGCCTGCTTGGAAAAGAGAGAAATGATAGGTTTTAGTACATTGTGTTAACAGATTACATAGAAAATGGTGCCTTCTCTTTAATTTTTAATTAAAAAAAATTTTTTAGTTGAAATATAGTTGATTTACAATGTTATGTTAGTTTCAATGTACAGTGAAGTGATTCAATTATATATGTGTATATGTATGTGAATATATACTTTTTTTACCTTCTCTTCCATTATCGGTTATTATAAGATATTGAGTATAGTTCCCTGTGCTATACAGTAGGTCCTTTTCGGTCGTCTATTTTATATAGAGTAGTATGTATATGTTAATCCCAAACTCCTAATTTATCCCCACCTCTCCTTTTGGTAACTGTAAGTTTGTTTTCTATGTCTGTGAGTCTATTTGTTTTGTAAATAAGTTCATTTGTATCATTTTTTTTTTATTCCACATATAAGCGCTATCATATGATATTTGTCTTTCTGTCTGGATTACTTAGTATGATAATCTCTAGGTCCATCTGTGTTACTGCAGATGGCATTATTTCATTCTTTTTAATGACAGAGTAATATCCCATTGTGTAATATATGTGTATATCATATATATACACATTATATATGTGTATATGTGCCACATCTTCTTTATCCATTCATCTGTTGATGGACACTTAGGTTGCCTCCATGTCCTGGCCATTGTAAATACTGCTGCTATGAACACTGGGGTGCATGTATCTTTTCCAATTATGGTTTTCTCCAGGTATATGCCCAGGAGTGGGAATGCTGAATCACATGGTAGCTCTATTTTTAGATTTTTAAGGAACCTCCATACTCTTCTCCATAGTGGCTGTACCAATTTATATTCCCAGCAACAATGTAGGAGGATTCTTTTTCTCCATACCCTCTCTAGCATTTATTATTTGTAGACTTTTTGATGATGGTCATTCTGAACAGTGTGAGGTGGTACCTCATTATAGTTTTGATTTTCATTTCTCTAATAATTAGTGATGTTGAGCATCTTTTCATGTGCTTTTGGTCATCTGTATGTATTTTTTTGAGAAACGTCTATGTAGATCTTCTGCCCATTTTTTGATTGGGTTGTTTGTTTTTTTGATATTGAGCTGTATGAACTGTTTATATATTTTGGAGATTAATCCCTTGTCAGTAGCATCATTTGCAAATATTTTCTCCCATTCTGTAGGCTGTCTTTTTGTTTATGGTTTCCTTTGCTGTGCATAAGATTTTAAGTCTAATCAGGTCCCATTTGTTTTTGATTGTTCCTGATTTTAGAGGAAATCTTTTCAGCTTTTAGCATTACGTATGATGTTAGCTGTGGGTTTGTCATATATGGCCTATATTATGTTGAGGTAGGTTCCCTCTGTGCCCACTTTCTGGCGAGTTTTTATTGTAAATGGATGTGGAATTTTATCAAGCTTTTTCTGCATCTATTGAGATGATCATATGGTTTTTATTCTTCAATTCGTTAATGTGGGGTATCACACTGATTGATTTGCAGATATTGAAAAATCCTTGCATTCCTGGGATAAATCCCACTAGATCATTGTATGTGATCCTTTTAATGTCTTTTTGGATTCTGTTTGCTAATATTTTGTTGAGGATTTTTGTGTCTATGTTCATCAGTGATAATTGGCTTGTAATTTTCTTTTTTTGTAGTATCCTTGTCTGGTTTTGGTATCAGAGTGATGGTGGCCTCATTGAGTTTGGAAATGTTCCTTCCTCTGCAATTTTTTGAAATAGTTTCAGAAGGATAGGTATTAACTCTTCTCTAAATGTTTGATAGAATTTCCCTGTGAAGCCATCTGGTCCTGGACTTTTGTTTGTTGGGAGTTTTTAAATCAGTTTCAATTTCAGCACTTGTGATTGGTCTGTTCATATATTCTATTTCTTCCTGGCTAAGTCTTGGGAGATTGTACCTTTTTAAGAATTTGTCCATTTTTCAAGGTTGTCTATTTTATTGGCATATAGTTGATAGTAGTAGTTTCTCATGAACCTTTGTATTTCTGTGGTGTCAGTTGTAACTTCTTTTTCATTTCTAATTTTATTGATTTGGAGCCCTCTCCTTTTTCTTGATGAGTCTGGCTAAAGGTTTATCCATTTTGTTTATCTTTTCAAAGAATCAGCTTTTAGGGCTTCCCTGGTGGTGCAGTGGTTGAGAGTCCGCCTGCCGATGCAGGGGACATGGGTTCGTGCCCCGGTCCAGGAAGATCCCACATGCCGCGGAGCGGCTGCGCCCGTGAGCCATGGCCGCTGAGCCTGTGCGTCTGGAGCCTGTGCTCTGCAACGGGAGAGGCCACAACGGTGAGAGGCCCACGTATCACAAAAAAAAAAAAAGAATCAGCTTTTAGTTGCATTGATTTTTTTCTATTGTTTTTTAGTCTCTATTTTATTTATGTCTGCTCTGAGCTTTATGATTTCTTTTCTTCTAACTTTGGGATTTGTTTGTTCTTCTTTCTCTAGTTGCTTTAGGTGTAAGTTTAGGTTGTTTATTTGAGGTTTTTCTTGTTTCCTGAGGTAAGTTTGTATAGCTATAAACTTCCCTCTTAGAACTGCTTTTGCTGTGTCCCATTGGTTTTGGATCATTATGTTTTCATTTTTATTTGTCTCTAGGTATTTTTTTTATTTCCTCTTTGACTTCTTTAGTGACCCATTAGTTGTTTAGTAGCATATTGTTTTGGTTGTTTAGTAGCAGGTTGGTTAGCCTCCAGGTGTTTGTGTGTGTGTGGGGGGCGGTTTGCAGTTTTTTTCTTGTAGTTGATTTCTAATCTTATAACATTGTGGTTGGAAAAGATGCTTGATACAATTTCAATTTTCTTAAGTTTACTGAAGCTTGCTTTGTGACCCAGCATGAGATGTATTCTGGAGAATGTTCCATGTGCACTTGAAAAGAATGTGTATTCTGCTACTTTGGGATGGAATGCTCTATAAATATCAATTAAGTCTATCCAGTCTAATGTGTCACTTAAGGCCTGTGTTTCCTTACTGAGTTTTCTGTCTGGATGTTCTGTCCATTGATGTAAGTGGGGTGTTAAAGTCTCCCACTATTATTGTGTTACTGTTGATTTCGCCTTTTATGGCTGTTCGCATTTGCCTTATATATATTGAGTTGCTCCTATGTTGGGTGCATATATATTTACAATTGTCATATTTTCTTCTTGGATTGATTCCTGGATCATTATGTAGTGTCCTTCTTTGTCTCTTGTAACAGTCTTAATTTAAAGTCTATTTTGTCTGATATGAGTACTGCTACTCCAGCTTTCTTTTGATTTCCATTTGCATGGAATACCTTTTTCCATCCCCTCGCTTTCAGTCTGTATGTGTCTCTAGATCTGAAGTGGGTCTCTTGTAGACAGCATATATACAGGTCTTATTTTTGTATCCATTCAGCCTATCTGTCTTTTGGTTGGAGTATTTAATCCATGTACATATCTATATGTATGTTCTTATTGCCATTTTATTAATTGTTTTGGATTTGTTTTTGCAGGTCTTTTTTCTTCCCTTCCTCTTTTGTTCTCTCCTCTTGTATTTTGACGACTATCTTTAGTGTTGTGTTTGGATTCTGTTTACTTATTTGTGTGTATATCTATTAATACATTTTTGGTTTACCATTACCATGAGGTTTTGATACATGTATGTTTTGATATTTGTGTATATATATGATTGTTTTAAGTTGCTGGTCTTTTCATTTCAAATGCATTTCAAGATTCTGCATTTGTACTCTCATCCTCTCACAATTATTGGTTTAGATAATCATATTTGTGTGTGGATGACTTCCTACATTTACTGTATGTTTGCCTTTACCAGTGAGCTTTCCCATCTTGTAATTTTCTTGTACCTAGTTGTGGCCTTTTCTTTTCCACCTAAAGAAGTTCCTTTAGCATTTGTTGTAAAGCTGGTTTGGTGGTGCTGAATTCTTTTAGCTTTTGCTTGTCTGTAAAGCTTTTGATTTCTCCATCAAATCTGAATGGGAGCCTTTCTGGGTAGAGTATTCTTGGTTGTAGGTTTTTCCCTTTCATCACTTTAAATATATCATGCCACTCCCTTCTGGCCTGCAGAGTTTCTTCTAAAAAATAAGCTGATAACCTTATGAGGATTCTCTTGTATATTATTTGTTGTTTTTCCCTTAGTTGATTTTAATATGTTCTCTTTATTTTTAATTTTTGTCAATTTGATTACTGTGTGTCCTGGTGTGTTCCTCCTTGTATTGATCCTGTATGGGACTCTCTGTGCTTCCTGGACTTTGGTGATTGTTTCCTTTTCCATGTTAGGGAAGTTTTCAGCTATTATCTTTTCACATATCTTCTCAGGCTCTTTCTCTTATTCTTCTTCTGGGACCCCTATAATGTGAATGTTGGTGCGTTTGATATTGTCCCAGAGGTCTCTCAGACTGTGCTTTTTTCTTTTTATTCTTTTTTCTTTATTTTATCCCGTGACAGTGATTTCCACCACTCTGTCTTCCAGCTCACTTATCTGTTCTTCTGCCTCATTTATTCTGCTATTGATTCCTTCTTGTGTTTTTCATTTCAGTTATTGTATTCTTCAACTCTGTTTGGTTGTTCTTTATTTTTTCTAACTCTTTGTTAAAAACATCTTGTAACTTCTGTGCTCTGTGTGCATCCATTCTTTTCCTGAGTTCTTGGGTCATCTTTACAATCATTACTCTGAATGCTTTCTCAGGTAGATAGCCTATCTCCACATCACTTAGTTATCCTTCTGGGGTTTTATCTTGTTCCTTCATCTGGAACTTATTCCTCTGCCATCTCATTTTGTCTAAACTTCTATTTGTATTTTTATATGTGTGGAAGGTTAGTTACATTTCTTGACCTTGGAGAAGTGGCCTCCGCTGTAGGATGTCCTATGTGTCCCAGCAGTCCACTTCCCTCTCATCACCCAGTGTCTGGGCACCAGCTGGTCCCAGGGTAGGGTATTTGTAGACTTAGCGCCGCAGGCTGTGGGACTGTATATTTCTTGCTTCTGGTGTCTGCCCCCTGGTGGGTGAGGCTGGTTTAGAGGCTTGTGCAGGCTTCCTGGTGGGAGGAGAAAATGGTGCCTTCTCTTACTATGCAAATGGAATGAGGAAATGGCTTGAATTGCAGCATGAAGAGTTTAGGTGTGCTTTCAGGAAGAATTATTAAATACTGAATGGGTTCCAGGCAAGTGGTGGAATGGCTCCATTAAAATTTGTTGTTGGGCTGGAAAGTGGCTTCCTTTCTGGTCTATAGATTTGCCTAAGATGGCCTGTGTCTTAGCCTCCACCCGTAGGTGTACTGATATTGAGATGATCTTAGCTCGGGTCCCTCCTGCCACACCAGGGAGGCCACTCACAGCCCCAAACCGCCTTCCCGTATGCCCTCAAAAGGGATGGAAAGAATGAAGGATCACCTCTGAACACTGGTTTCTCTTTAATTTACTGAGTTTATTTTTTCTGCCCCTCCCTGGAGTTTCTTCAGCTTGGCTTCCTCTGCTGTGGGCACTTTGACCAAATCTCTATGTCTGAACACCAGCTTCGTGCCCCACCCCCTGATGGTCCAGAGGAGGCTCCTCTGGGTGCTTCCTGTTCTAGGGGAGGCTGGGTAGGCATCTGGGCTCTTGCTCATGAGGGAACATGATTTTCAGTGTCCTGGACAGCCCTTGCTCTCTGTTCTTCAGAGAAGATTAGAAAATAACTTGTGACAAAGTGTCCTCTCCCAAAGGGAACTGGCAGTTTGGGGAAGACCCTCAGACAGGAGTTGAGATGTTTGTATTGATGGTGTGGTCTGAAGGGTTTTAACTGCTCTGTAAAATGCCAGCATGAATTGGAAAGACTTGAAGGGGATATTACTGTTTAGAATGGCCACAGGGAGGAAACCATGCCCATAGCTGAGCAGGGAGGGGACAGATGAGGGGTGCAGGCCTTAGGGAATTAGAGGGGAGAGGAAAGAGGCAGCTTCCAGGGCACAGCACAGAGGTTCAAGTCCAGGAGAGAAGTGCAAGGGCCAAAGGGATAAGAAAACAGATTCAGGCTCATTAGTGGAGAAGTGAGCCTGGTGCACAGGCTGGAAAGGGAGGGAACCAGAGGGAAAAAAATAGTAGGAGAGGCTTGGAATTGAAGTGGCAACCCAAGCCCTTAAAATGACTATTTTATCCTTGCAAACCTGCAACAACGGGAGAGGCTGAGGTGGCAGTGAGCTGGACAGCATGCAAAGGAATAATTGGGATGCCCAGGGCCCCCAGTGCCTGTGGAACAGCAACAATTCACTGTCCTGCACGTGAGTCATCCCTGGGCAGAGGGAGAGTCAGAGCAGAGAGCCCCATTCTGCAGGGAAAGAAAGATACAGGTCTGGGAGAACAGGGGAATGGGGGCTCAGCTTCTGGTGAGAGACCTGTCCCCCCCTGACCACAGAAGGAATCCAAAGAAGGTGGGGACCCTGACAGGAATCACCTGAGGCTCTGGGAGGGGGATGCTCCAGCTCAGGGCCGTTTCACCCGGGCCAGTGGCTTCCTTCCGAGTCCGCCCAGTGTGTGTCCCTGTGCAGCCTCAGCCCCGCCAGGAGGCACTGTGGTCAGGGCTGTGCTGGGCCCACACTCCCCTCTCCCCAGCCTCTTTGGAGCGGGTCTGTGGAGCAAGCTGCAGGAGCCCTGGCTGCCCTCCAGCTCTGTGAGTCAATCTTTCCCCAAAGCAGCAGCAGGCTCAGTTTTCCCAGGGTGCTGTTCAAGCATCTGAAGTCCCATGTCTGAGTGTCACATCTGCCCTGTGTCATTGCTTATTAGGGAAGGAGGCTGGAGGGCTTCTATGAAGACAGCACGCCCCCCACCCTTAGAACACGAGCTTCCTGGGAATAACAGCAGTGAACTCTTAAAGTAAGCACCAGAGGGAAATGCTTTCTTTACATGTGCTGTGTAATGTAATATACTACATGAACCTCCAGAAGTAGGAACTATTTTCAATCCCCACTTTTTAGATGAAGCAATAGCTAAATGACTTGCCTAAGATAGTAAGTGGGCTGGGAGTCAAGAGCTAGGCAGTCAGATCCCACCCACACCAAACTGCAACCATGCAAAGCTTCTAGAGAGAGAGTTTGCCTCATTTCTTGCTTCCTCACTAACATCTAATGTTTCTGTCGCTCTCTCATACACACACAGCCTGATGTATAAAGAAGCTCGGCAACCCCATCCCCTGTTTACTTCTCATCTATGAAATCTCATATATTAATTTTTTTTTTAGCTGATTAGACCAATTCGCTGGCTTGCTGGAGGCTTGGATGTCAGATGTTATATAAACGAGGATCATCAGAAGTAGACATCTGGGGGCAAGGTATTATTTAGAATGCTTCTCCCATTTAGAATGCTTCTCTCCCATTTTGAAACTGGTGCCCTGGTATTGGGCTGGCCAAAAAGTTCGTTCGGGCTTTCCCAGGAGCTGGTATGAAAAGCCCGAACGAACTTTTTGGCCAGCCCATCTTTTTTTTAAAACGGCTGGAGCAATCTAGAAACAGTTTAAATCATTTACTTTTCTTCTTTTTTCAACTTGACTTACCGGTACCCTTTGTGTGGGAGATTGTGACTGCAGCACAAAACGTTGCTCTGAGTTGAGACAATCGTAGGAATAAAAATGATTTCTTTTGAGGAAACTGTGACGAAGTACTCGATACTGATCACTGGTGTTCGCTCCTTTAACTCCTCATTCAGTTGGTGCTTTTCACCCACCCCACGGGTTCATCACGCATCCTAGGTGGGAGTTAACTCGCAATGCCATCCTGGTCCTTACGGCCCCGTCTCCCCATCTGCAAGATGAAATGATGCTCAGGATATCAGGCAGCAGTTCTCCGACCAGCAGCAGATCTCTCCTTGGAGACTTGACAGAACCAACCAGATGCACATCTAACCAAGGTAGCCTGTGGAAATTTACATGTAGCTTTTGGAAATTCACATGGTTGGAAGGCTGGGGATAGAGCCAACAGACCCCAGGCATCCTGTCCAGCTCCAGCAGGCTGTAGAGGAGCATCTGTCAGGAAAGCCCAGTCCACTGTGACACCCGCATAGCAGGGTTTGGTCATTCAGAGCCCTGCCCTTGACCTTTGGCAACTGATGTAACTGCTCTGGGCCTCAGCCTCGGGATCTGTAATACAAGGGCCAGGACTACATGATTTGTAAGATTCCTTCCAACCCTTAAGAAAATGTTAAATACCTCAAACTGTTAAATAAGTGAATTGCCTCCACACAGTTTTCTGGGTAGAGATGTTGAGAAACCACACCAAGTGGTGGTTTTCTAATTCAGAGTCTTAAATTAACTAAATTTGGCTTCTATTTGAATCTCACAGTTTATGTGGAAACACTTTAAATTTCCTAGATTTTTTAAAATTTGACATACAACTACGTCTGTAAAGTAGCTCCTAGTTTAAAGTAGGGACCACATGAGAAGCATGTAAATTGGTGGTGACCGCATGTTAGGAATAAATTCTATAAGGCTAATTCTAAACAAAATTAAATTACTCTTGTTTTTTCTCCTCCTTTGAGCACCTCTCTTTCTTCAACCCTTCCTTTGCTCTGTGCAGCCCCCATCTCAAGGCCTCACTGCCATCTCCTCCAAACACTTTTCGGAGAATGTGGGAAGATGAACAAAGCCATGCACCCTAGTGAGAAGACAGAACTCCTTTTTGCGGGGACGGAAATGCTCGTCTACTCCAGGTGTCCTCCTACATTTCCCCACCTCCCCTGCGTTTAGATTGGGGCCATAGACTGGCCAATGGACTGTGAATGGAAGTGATGTGGTCCCTTTCGTCTAAGGCAGTCAGGAAGAGTTGTGAGTTCTCTCTACCATCACTGGGAGTTGAAAGAAAAATCTGAGATGGCGGAGTTGCAAGATGGAAGCTGCCTGGACCCTTGGAGCCGCTAAGGAGAGCTGCCCGATTTGCAATACCTAGTTCAGTTTTCAACGTGTCATATCTTAAGTTACTGAGATTTCATGGTTTGTTACTTTAGCCTAGGCTAGCCTAATAATCCCTTCCAGAATTATTTCATTTTAACAGAGATCCTAGGGGAAATGGTAACTCAAAACAGGACAGAAATAACTTTTCATAGTGGAACTGTGGATACAGGTTGTAACTGGTGCCGTTGCGGCAGCCCTGTAGAAAAAGAGGGTTGACGTCGGGGCAACTTCTCGATACCACTAAAAATAAATACTGTATGCCTCTAATGGTCCTGTGCTGCGTGGCAAATTTGAAAAGGCTCCAAAGAAGGAAATTTTAAGACATTATTCCTTCAGGCAAAATCTCACCAAGCTGCTTCTACAGGGAGGCAAAACAAGGGAACCCATTTTCTCAAATGATCTTGAAAACATAGTCACCTAGTGCCAGACATAGAAATCCCTTTTTTTCCTGCCCATATTATCGATTATTAAAACACCTACTTGGCTTTCTCCACTATCCCACAAGGACCCAGAAAACTTGATAATTTGGATCCATTTAGGAATCCCTTTTTTTTTTGGAAACAATGTGACGGAATGACAACATGCGTCTGTTGAATGAAGCTGCCTTTTGGGAAGACCTTGTTTCCTTCCTCCACAGAGGCCCTCCCGGCTTCCGGAGCACCATGGACGGTTTCAAGAATTGTGCAGATGGTAGCAATTGGAGACTCAGGAAAGGCTGTCAAAAAGAAGGCAAAGTACTGCCTTGGATCCCAACTCTAAGTAAGTTTGATTTTATACAAGGTGTCCCCAGCCAAACTACTCCTAAGAATGCTGTCCAGCAAGGCATCACATCTGATGGCAGTCTCCTAAGACGTCATTCTTTCCCCTAAATGCGCATGACACTTACCAGTGGAGAGGGTCCCTCCTAACTGTGCCACTGGCTTTCCCTCTGCTCCCTCCAACTGAACCAGCATGGGCTTCCAAAATGCTCCTTGACATACCTGGAACCCAGATCCACCAGATTAATACTCCAGATACAATCCCTTTGGGTCTGGCCGCACATGCCAACCAAGTCCCAAGCCAGTTTATTCATTTGACCGAAAGGTAAACAGATGATGGAGATGCAGAAAGACAAGCATATGCGAGCAGCTAAAAGTATTAACCCGGCTGTCCACCAGGAGACAAATTTAAGACATTTAAAGTGGCATTAAATAAATGAGGCTATGTTTTATCTACTTGTAACTTCCATTGTCTTTTTTAAAAAAGGAAAAAAATATATATATATTTTACATTGCAGTATAGAAATCTAGACTCTACATGTACAGTATAAATACACAAGGCGAGCACGTGGGCACAACACGTATGTCTTGGTAGCCGCGCCCTAAACCAGGCCAACAGTTCTACATTTTCTTTTTGACCTTCCAACCAAGAAATTCAGGCTGGGGCTACGTTTCCTTCAGTCCCCATGACGTCTAGCACCCTGGCCATCCCTCCTCCACGCACAGAAGCACAAATCGAACCAGCCTCGCAAACACAGAAAAAAAAGTGCTTTTCAACTAGTTGAAACCAGTCGGTCTTTACAATGCGGTCTGATCTAGAAAGACCTAAAGGAAATCTGAGGCCTTCCTGGCTCATTCTCGTTCTTGGGTCCACCGCCACAAATCTCTAGCCTTTCCCTGGTGTTTCTTGCAGATTTCATATGGCTATTTATGTAACATAGATCACACAGAACCTTTGGGAGCTGTCTTACAGGATAGGAGAAAAAAAAAAGCTCCACGTTACAATCTGCACTTCATATCTGGGTTCATTCTTTATTTTTGGAATAAAAACCTGGTATTTTGAGAATTTTCTTCTTAAAAAGGACAACATTCTGAAAGTGCTTCTTAAACGTGTCAACATCCCACGTATGGCTTTGTAGTTCAAACCCCAGCCACAGCTCAGATTTGGAAGGGAGAGGATGATGGTGGTACTGGAGACAAAAGTGTCACTTAACAGTGATACTGTGATACCAAGTGTGGAAACCTGAAAAAAAAAAAAGTTATTGATTCCATCTGGAAGAATGTACCTCTTTAGAAACGAGTTGGATAATATATGGAGCCCCATTTCTTTCCCCATGACTAGGCACAGGAAGGCTATAAAAGTTAATAAGTAAAACAGGACACTGCTCTCAGCAGTGAACATCTTCCGAGGGGCTAATCACAGAGCAATCGCTGTTCAGAAGTCGTTCACAGGCTCAAAATCATCAGTTATAGTCAATCGCAGTAGGAATTTCTACACCTGAGGAACAAATTGCACGTAATATAGAGGTACTGCGATCCAGATGGCAAAAGACTGCAGACATGTAGTTTCACATGCAAAAGGCAATCAGAAAAAAACAATGAAGTAGTGGCATTCCGAGACAGATCAGAGTCCACATGAGTCATCCTCCTTTTGTGCTTTCCTTTCTGGCTGATAAGTTACCAAAGAACATGGCTGTATGTGCAAGAATGATTGTGATATGTTCTTTGGGTGGGGGGAAACAAACAATGAAGTTGCCAGAAATCAAAATGGGCTTGTGTTGCCTCCAGAGGTGTCACAACGGCTGGACCAGTGGCTCAGACAGTCCTCCAAAGCTGCTCCTAGCCCTCCCTGGGGTAGCAGAAATTGGCCGATGCAAGCAGAGGTCAAAGCCACTGGCTCATCCAAAGCCTTTCCGAGGAGGCCTTTCATTCAGCCTGTGGCAGTTCCCGCCTCTGCGGTTGTTCTTTTCTGGTGGCACTTGATCGAGAAAGTAATCCTCTCCCTTTATAAAAATAGTTTGGACTGCTTATAATACTGGCACAAAGGACACTCTGTATTCCTAGGGTTGATTCCGTTTACTTGGAAGGTATGAGACGAGGTTCTCAGTTCCTTCTAGTTCCCTGTAAAAAGTGACCTCGACTTCCCAGGCCATTGTGCAAATTTGTTTCTCCATAGTCCAGAATATCCCATAAGTCCCTCATATTTATATATATACACACACATACCAAATATGTGTACATACATATATATTTATAAATGTGGGTAATTTTGCATTTCGGTCTCAGGTCAAAGAGAATCATCCTTTTCGTGTCAAGTTCATCTCCGATTTCCCCACGACGCCTATCATAGTGCCTTGCACACCAGAGGTACTCAATAAATATCTGTCCACCTCACCAATGATCCTCTAACACTGGGTGGTAGCTGCAATCACCACGGCCTGTTCTCAGCCCCACCCTGCCTTTGGCAAGCAAGGGGCCACTGGTCTCTCCTTTCAGAGGGTGATTTTGCTGTGTCTGTTGCTCCAGCAGCCCCGTTTGGCTGTCCTGGGCAACGTCAGGCTGGTCCGGCTACGCAGTTTTACTTGCTCTTCCACAGAATTCTTTTTGCGTAAGATGAAGTCAAAGTTCACTTGGCTGTTCATGGCATAGAAGACATTTGCTGAGTCTGGGATCACGAGTTCTAAAAAAGATGAGGAAAGAGAAGGTAGTCAGCTCGTGTAGGTCAGCCCAGCACTGACCGTGGCAGGTGGAAATTCTGCTCAGACACACGGCTGGGACTATGGCCCTTTGTCCCTGGAATGCAAACGGAACCAGACAGTGACCACCACTCCCTCCCCGCAAATCGGTTCCAACAATTTCCCAATCCCAAGTTAAAAAACCTAAGTGCGAATCCAATCTTAGAAATTCAAGCCACGAACCAAATGCACAAATGCAGGATGTTTTAGCTGGAAGGAAGTGCAGTAGGAAGCAGAGGCCTACAGGAGTTAAAAGACATTCCCAAGAGCACAGCTCGTCAGGGGCAGAACTGGGACCCAAACCCGGGTTTCCAGCCTCCCGCAGGCCATTTTCCACTCCACTATGCAGTTTTTCACAGAGACTAAGCAAATCCAATAACACGGGAAAAAGGCAGAAAATCTACACCATTTTCCAGACCTCTTTACTTGGAAAATCAAAATATTTTTTAATTAATCCCAAATCAAACCAGTATGTTACACCATTTGAGGCCTTGCTTCCTTAAGAACTTGCATTTTAATATTAAAGGGCAACCAAATAAGACAGTATCTATCTCTTAACATTTAAACCATTGCCTACTGCAGTGACTCCCACCTATATAGATAGCTGCAATTTTTGAACAAGGATTATTCCAAGCATAATATGAAGTTATTGAGCAAAGTGATCTGAATTCATTTTTATTTTTAAAAGAAGCTATTACTCTTTAGCACTCAGGGGTAATGGATAGCTTAAAAAACCAACAGGGAATAAAAAAGGTAAAATGTGCAAGTCTTGCTTTGTGGCAGTGGACTGACGGAGGCAACCAGGACAGGTGTCTGCCTGCAGAACTGGGTTAAGTCGACCTTATGTTAACTTCGACCACTGAGATTCCACAGCACGACTGATGCAATCAGGTTCTGCGTGACTCCGCTACATTTTGCACAAATGTTCCATAAAGGATAACTCCCTTCAAGTGTCCCCAGTCTCCTGCCCACATATTCCTGGATCAGTAACAACCTACCTCACAGCTATATATCAACATATCTCCAATACGGTACACTTTGGGGTGCGTTATTTCCTGTCATAATCACCCATGATGCACAAGGAACCAGCAGGGTATTGTCGCCATTTAACTAATGAAGGACCAAGGCCCAGGGAGGTCAAGCAGCCCACCTGCCACCACACAGCTGGTGAAGCTGGGCCCCAGCTGCATTCCGGGACTCCTGGACCTTCACACCCACTGGCTTCACCTTGGCGTGTTGGTTTGTGGACGACACGGTAAAACCCAAGAGACCACTTTTCAGGCTTGGACTTTTAACAGTAACTACATTAAAAGATGAAACTGAGAAAGGTTTGCCCCACGACCTTGGGCTCAGCTGGATGAAAGAAAACTTCCAAGAATTTTCTCAGAGGCTATAGTTTTTCATCGCTAAGAAAAGGTACGACTCCAACTTCGCCTACTCTCGTCGGGGCCCGAGATCTAGCCCTGGGTGATTTGTTGGTCAAATGGAGTATGAATAACTGCTCCCTTCCATCATCCCCGCCTTGCATAATTCTTCTTTTCCTTTCTAGGGGGAATGCTTGTTGGGGAACAGCCCTCCCTTGAGACACTTGCATTGGTCTGTGCTGGGTCTGTCAGCAGACAGGGTTGGCCTCAGTCAACAGTATTGGCTGTTCCTTGTGCACTTGGAAAAGAGACTCAGTCTGCCTGAGTCTCCTTCTCGGATGTGACACGGCATAGAGGAGTTACCTACCAGCTCGCCTCCTACCCCTCAACAAATACAACCCCAATTCAGATTAGCAAATCGATACATGCAGGGGGATTATGTGCCTGGAGTTTTCATAAAAGGGATTTCTTCAACTAATGGACTCCTAGGCAAACTGGAGCATTTCATAATCACCAGTTCTTTGCCTCAGTAAGTGTGAGGTAAAGAACCTTCCAATCCTGGTGCTGGAAGCTTTTGCCGCTTGAAGATCAATCATGAATAAAGATAACTGAAGGACAGACTCTCATAAGTGGTTAACTGAAACCATGAGAAATTATCGCAGGAACTGCGACCTTTCTGGACACACACTATTGGTTAATGGAGGTGCGTGGCCGTCTGCAAAGAGCCAACAGACCCCGTCCATCCCCCAACTCCTGACACAGGGAGGGACCTCTTCCTACAGGAAGGCTTGAGAAGTTTACAGAGAACGGGCGGGAGGAACGCTCAGCAAAACCGCAGAAAGCAACAAGGGTTGCTGGGGGACCAGCCTGAGACGCTTGATTCTACAAGCGAGGTGATGGCATATGGCTCCCGGCAACGCCGCCCTAGCGTGATTAAAAACCCTCACTTGGGCTTCCCTGGTCGCTGTGGTTGGGAGTCCGCCTGCCGATGCAGGGGACACGGGTTCGTGCCCCGGTCTGGGAAGATCCCACATGCCGCGGAGCGACTAAGCCCGTGAGCCATGGCCGCTGAGCCTGCGCGTCCGGAGCCTGTGCTCCGCAACGGGAGAGGCCACAACAGTGAGAGGCCCGCGTACCGCAAATAACAACAACCCTCACTTGGTTCCACTTAAGAAAGACATTGTGTCCACTTCCCGTCTTCTCACACTGGGGCAATCTGCCTTGAGAAGGAACACGCGCCTACCTTTGTCCTCCGAGATGACCTGTACCAGCTCGTACCCCTCAGCCGGGTCCGAGTCCAGATTGTGCTTCAACATCGCCCTCTGGATCACGGCGGGAGTTTTATCCTGGCTCGTCAACTGGAAAGACAATGAAAGGGTGTGTAAAGCATTTAGCTTCATGTCTCCTGGAAGAGTTGTGCTGACCTTCTTATTCTTGCTGTCTTGTGCCTTCCTGGGAGAAATGGCCAGGTGGAATGAGAAAGGACCAAGAGCCAGCACTCCTAAGTTCCAGTCCTGGCTCCATCCTCAGATAACAGGTCATCTTTTCTCTTGGTCACCTGCTCTCTCAGAGCCACAGCGTCTTAACCCCATCAAAACAGAGAGACTGGGTGCCTTGCCAGTTCCAATGGAGGTTCCGGTGGAAGAATATATATGAGGGAATTGTGAAAAATGCACAGCGTTTGCAGTCCTGGGCCAAAATTATCCTCACCTGTTGAGCACTGGTTACAACCTGTGGGTCAGAACGGCCACGGTTCTGCACACTGACCATTTCAAAAAGCACAAGTGGCTCTACAACCCAGGAATCCCACCCCTAGGTATCTACCAAGAAAAATAAAAGCATTATGTCCACGAAAGGACTTGTACACAAACATTCATAGCAGATTTATTCGTAACAGCCCCAAAGTGGAATCAACCTGCATCTCCATCAATAGGAAAACAGGGGAGGATAAAGACAGTGTAGTGCGTTCACGATAAGAGCACGACTCAGCAGCTAGAGGGAGCTGAGAACTGAAACATGCAACAACGTGATGCATCTCACAAACATCACGGGTGAGCCAGAGAAAGCAGACGCAGAAGATGACACGCTGCAGGAGTCTGTTCTTTCAAAAACAGGCCAAATTAACCTGTGGGGTTAGAAAACTAGCTAACCTTATCTTCAACTAAGGTTAAAGCAGGATTGAAGGGGCATAAGGGAATTTTGGACGGGGCGGATAAAAAATGTTATTTATCTAGACTTGGGGTGGTGGTTATATAACAGAAGTATACATATGTAACTATATGTATACATATATATGGTTATAGTTATAAAAACCCAAAGAACTGAACACTTCAGATCTATGTATGTAATTACATGTAAATTACGCTTCAATAAAAATGAGCTTCTAAGTGTTTAAAAATAATAAATCTAACATTTTTTAAAGTGCAAGTTAAGCCTCCTCTCACCCCAATTCGCCCCTTCATCTCTGCCCATCAGCCAGCTATTCTCAGGGTGCTCAGAGCAACAGGAAAAGGGGGCTGACTTATGTACTATCCCCTTGGGTGATTTCTTTAAATTTGAAAGAAAGCAAAATGAAACACACATTATTCTTACTTAAAAATAAAAGCTGGGCTTCCCTGGTGGTGCAGTGGTTGAGAGTCCGCCTGCCGAGGCAGGGGACATGGGTTCGTGCCCCGGTCCGGGAGGATCCCACATGCCACAGAGCGGCTGGGCCCGTGAGCCATGGCCGCTGGGCCTGTGCTTCCGGAGCCTGTGCTCTGCAATGGGAGAGGCCTCAGCGGTGAGAGGCCCGTGTATCACAAAAGAAAAAAAAAAAGCTGTTCTCACCAAGAGGTAAGAGGAGAGAGACAGCCAAAAAAAAGAAGAGATGACGACATAGTAGTCTGATTTTTTCCAAGAAACTGTTATTGTGAGCCCAAGGATGTCTGGGCCCACAGGCCTCCCTCCAATCTGGGGCAGCAGCTGTATTTGTGATTCAGTAAACAATATGCATTACAATGGGGTCCCTATAAGTGACAAAGACCGTGCTCAAGGGTCTGTTACCAAAACATCTGGCACCTCCTTACACAAGGGAGAAAGAGATGCATACAAAATTCTAAAGGAGAAAAATAAACTTTTTATAGTCTAAAGGAAGTACTCCTGCAGCTGGATCAAACTGGTCCAGGAGCATAAAAAGCCAGAGGAGAAAGGACAGCAACTTGGGGGATGGTTGTTTGGTTAAGGTGGTTAATGTTATCAGCTTTAAACCTACCTAAGGAGAAAACCAGGCTACGCTTGTTTTACCTTAAACCTCCCCAGGTGTGTCCAAACAAGGATGGGCTGGCCGAGGGCTTTCCTTGAGAGTCTGCCACTTTGTACCATAAACGCTACTGCGGGGAAATGATGATCACAGACAATACTAACAGCTCAGCCGTGCAGCCTTATGCTGATATCCTGAACCAGCACTGGCCAATAGATACATATAGTTCGAGTCTCATCTGTAATTTAATTTATTTATTTTATTTTATTTTTATTTTTTTTAGTTTTTTTTAATGTGGACCATTTTTAAAGTCTTTATTGAATTTGTTACAATATTGCTTCTGTTTTATGTTTTTTCTGGCTGCGAGGCACGTGGCATCTCAGCTCCCTGACCAGGGATCGAACCCACACCCCCTGCGTTGGAAGGCAAAGTCTTAACCACTGGACCGCCAGGGAAGTCCCTCATCCGTGATTTTAAATACCTAGTAGCCACATTTAAATTTTTTTCAAAAGGGAAATTTTAATATTTTACTTAACCCAATATGTGCAAAATATTGTATCAGCATAAAATCAATACAAAATTGTTCATAAGATATTTTACGTTCTCGTTATTGTTATTTATTTGTACCAAGCCTTCAAATACCTGGTGTGTATTTCACACTTACAGCATATCTCAATTTGGACTTTGCCCATTTCAAATGCTCGGCCACCACCTGTGGCTAGTGATTACGATACTGAACGGTGCTTGGGTGTCACCCTCATACACCTTAAATAGGAATGCGAAACATCCCTGTGCCCTCCCCGGAGCTTAGTTTTCTAACGCCACAGGTTGGGCCTGCTTTTGAAAGATCAGACTCCGGCAGGATGCGGGATATCTGATTTCTTTGGCTCAACGTGGTGTTTTAGAGATTCATCCACATCGCTGCGTGTTCAGCTCTCGGTTCCTTTTAGTTCAGAGACACCGTAGTTACCCAGCTGGCACTTACTCCCCTGGTTGGCATATGTGAGAGAAGCCATGTGAGTAAACCACCCTGAAAATACAATAATACGACTGATGACCTCAGCTGCCTGGTGGTGCCCCTTCCTCTCGGACACTCCCTTATCACCCCTCCCTCACTACCACGTGGGTTCCGCCTCAGCCCTTCCTCACTCGCTGCATGACCGCATCCAGCCGGTGGAGCTGGACAACTCCCAGCGTTAGACCCCAGCACCACCAGCCTTGCACCAACCTGTGTTTCCCACCATCTACTAGCTGATGCCATTTGGATGTCCTGTGGTGACCTTGGATTAAGTGCACCCCAAACCCCCTGCTCCAGTAGTTACACTGCACTGGACGGGACCACCAACCATCCGGCTGCCTGGACAACCTTTCGTCCTCCCTCTTCCACTCCCCCACAACAGTAACCAAAAAGTTCATAACTAAATGGATGAATTCCATAATTCTAACTTAGAAAAACCTTGCAAAAATCCATACCATCTCCAGCCACATGACCATCATTCAAACCCTTACCACGTCCTACATGGAATATAATGGCAGCTTCTAACTTGCTCCGCCACCTCCAATCTACTCCCCCTGCACTTCTGAATCAGGTCTCCACAATGCCAGCTACTTCTCTAAAGAACAAATCTGATTGCCACCTAAAAGCCTGCCATAAGACTCTACTGCAAGATTAACACAAACTCCTTCATGAGGCCCGCAGGCCCTTTACAATCTGATCTGACCTCTATTAAAGGATTTAATACGTTTTGAAAAATGCTTTATGATCTCCTTTTTGATTATAAGTTCCTCAAAGACAGAAATGTCTCATTCATCTCCCTGTTCCCAAAGCCTGGTCCAATGACTAGTACACAACTAATGTTCAAGAAATATTTTGTTGATTCAGTGAATGCTTTAGTAAAGCTTTTCTTCAGATGTTAAAAGACAGTGACTCCTTATCACTTACATCATATTCAAAGCTGAGCTTATAAGCAGTCAGTGTGGCTCGAAGAAGGCAAGTCATGAAGATGTGGAGAGATGCGAGATTTACATTTTACTGTGGGGTTTTACTGCAAAGGAGAGTCTGCTTTTCAATACATGATACATCCTTTAAGATAAGGAGTCTATTCTTGTAATAAACACACCAGACCTTACACACCCAACGTTATTACCAGGAGAGGCTCTGTACGTTTTCCAAAAAGACTGCCATTATTCAACACATTTTTGGGACTGTGCTCAGAGTTTTTATAGGAAGCTCAAGAAGGTGTCTTATTTATAAGCATAGCTCCTCGTGGACGCAAACTGTATGTCCAGCTTATCACCCACTTTACTAAGTCTGAGTCCAAGTGACTAAAGGAGAAAACTTTGCCACCACCGAAGAGATTGCTAAGAATGCACAGCAATTCAGTGATAAACGCAGACACGTCAATCCCCAGGAAGACCTGCAAGGAGGCGTGCAGCAGTGGCCTCTTCCCTGGGATGCATTTATGTAGTCATCTCAACCGAGAGTTTTGAAGAGGGTGATACTGACCCGGACAAATAAGGTTTAGCAACTTTTAAGATGTAAAAATTATATCCTATATGCACTGCTGATATGCAGATTTTTATACATCCTTAGTCTATATCCAGGGAGATTTCGGCATTGATGCATGTGGCACATGCTCATTTTGTGTGAACGCACGTATATGTGCTGACACGGCACGTGAGTACTCGGCTGTCGGTCTGAGAGCCTTACCATGATGCTCTTGTACATGTTGCCATTGTTGTCCTCTATGCTGATGCGGATTATGCAGGTGTCTTCGTTCTGTTGGTTGTAAACGGGGGGCAGCACTGTCGAGGTAATGGATGTCACAGAGACAGAGCGCTTGTGGATTTTCGGGTTGTTGTTGCAGGGCGGAGGGGAGGAGAGGGGGTTCATCAAGGACGACATCCCTGAGGAAGCTGTGTCCATAGAGTGGATGGAGGAACATGAGGAAGAGGACTCGGAGAGCTGGAAGGGTAAACACAGCCCAGAAGGAAACAGAACTGTTAGGAATCCTGGCCAACAGTGTGCTTCCCAAGTTTCAAAGCAGAGGTCGAAGTTGAGACTAATAAACTTCCGTTATTTCCTCCACAGCAGCCCACAGCACACGTGCGTCTTATTTCTGGTGGAAGCACCCCCATGGCAGATGCCTGTCAGTGACTCAGTGCTCAGCCGAATCACTCCGCATCATGGGAGGCAAGGTGGTCCTCTCGTTTCCAGAGCTTTTAGCTGCTCTGAAGGAGGGTAACCAGCAGGTGGCAGCAAATACCAGAAACTAGAGGCAATATGGGCTTGTGAAGGAACCCCGAAGCTCACCGGGCAGAAAGCCCAGTCCTACTGCCTCGAGCAGGAAGGACGCTTGACCTGCCCCCAGAGATCCTTTCTACTGTGATTCCGTTTCACCGTCAGATTTTGGAGCAGGAGAGAAATGGCTATATTTTTAGAAGTCTCTAAGAGGAGGACCACAGATTATCCAGCTCTGCAGGGAACATGAGCCCTGGAAAGGCACCTGGAGATGGCCTGGCCCCAATCCCTCTCCACTGCTGAGGAACCTGAGGCCACAGCTGTTGACAGCACCGTCAGGCTGTGCTCTCAAGTTTCCTGACTTCCATGGCCAGGTTCGCGGAGCAAGGGTGCAGCAAGGGTGTAGTCGGTGAGAATGTGGTGAGTGAACACAGCACACCACTGCCCCAGGGATTCCCAGCACTGTGAGGCTGTGAGGTGTGTGATGAGCTTTCAGACATCTTATCTCATTTTGGTCTCCCAACTATCTTGTGAACAAAATTCAGAGCATTAGAAATATGAGGGAAACACGATTCAGAGAAAGAGAGTGACTTGCCCAAGGGAACACAGCCTATGAGAGGCTCCACCACTCAACCACATTTGCTTCCAGAACCAACTGTACACATTTTCATGTTGTATACCAAGGATGATTGAAGAATGAGGTACTAGAGTTAATGTGTTTTTCTGATTAACGACAGGGTTCTTATATGTGCAACACCAAATACCAAAGAAATAGGATGCCCCCAACTCATTAGGTGGTGGTCCAAAAAAATGTCATTAATTGAATCATTTGAAATAGCAATTCTTTTTATAGAAACTTACAAATAATTTCTCAAAATGAGCTGAGCTAAATTATACCACATTAATCCAATAAAATAATCTGGAAGTCATTTAAAAAATAAATAACTTACTAATTTCTTTCATACCCATCTACCTTCCCATGGAAACAAAGTACAGAAATGTAGCTTTCTGATTCTCTGGCTTCCAAGTAAAATGGAGTCTCCTCTATTTTATTTCCTATGACTTCCCTTTCCTGTGGCATAACTGTACATCAAATAACCATACATTCAATTCGACTGCATCATTAGTTTAATAGAGCCAGCAAGATGATGTGACAACTCTAGTAATGCAGGAGTCTAACTGAGGCTTTATCAAAACATTGTTTAGTTACTTTTTTTTTTTTCTTAGCTTCCCAAGTGAATCAACTTAGTGGCTCAATTTGAGGGCTAACTGGTGGTGGGTAATTTTAACAGCCTGACTTTGCTTGCAGGTGTACTACACAGTAGCCAAGAGGGTCCCCTTTCCAATTACTGGTTCAATTTTTTCCCCTTCCCTTTCCTCCACATAAATCCTTTTTCTTTTGTTAGATTTTTTCCCATGATTTTAATGACATTTAAGATAAAGCCTTGAAGATGCCTGGGTTATATAGCACCATTAAACAGACCACCTCTTGAGCCCAAATTCTTACTGGGAATTTAAGTAGTGTGGCGCAAGTGTGAAATAAATGTTTAGAAACCAGGATCAGGGGAATGAAGAAAAAGGAATGCAAATTACACTTTACTCAAAAGAGGGACCTCACAGTGTGGCCAGTGGGAAAGGCAGGGTGGGCGGGGAGGGCTGCAGGACCTCAGGGTAGGGAGGAGCTGTGAAGATCTCTGGGGCCAGCCAAGCACTGAGCAGAACTGAGGCCTTTCCAGTTAACATTCGGGGCTTCTGCAGCCCAGCAACTACTTGCGTCCAATTCAATTACTCATTTTTAAACCCACAGAAATTTGTGACTCTGAAAACCGTTCATCCAAAGAATTAAAATTCATGACTTGCGCAAGAAACTGAAGAGCCAGTGTCATAAGCGGGGAGACAAAAAGGATGCAGCAAGGGGTGTGCACAGGACACACGCAGGGCTTCTGCATAGCTTTAAATGGGATGACCCGGACCTGTGTGAACGTCCACTGCATCAACAGATGGAAATGTGATTCTACCTCCTTCCTGGACAGGGAGAAATCCCACAAAGATGTGGGCAATAGCTTAGTTGTCACTGTTGTACAATGTCCATCATCAGAAATGGGGCCTAAAAAGCTTCAGAACCTGTCAAAAGGTGAATGATGGGGCCTCACTCCAGATTTTGACAAAGTCAATGCTGAGTGTCAAGTCACGGAGAATGATTCCATCCCTGATTAAGGAGATATGCCTGAGAGAACAGCCAGTCCCTGGGTGTTCGCAGAGCTTTCCTTCAATATTTGGAGCATTAAAGATGTGTCTCCAGATTTCAAAGCAAAAAGGTGAGAAATCCCGCTAGGGCAGCATCTGAGTCATCTCAGGTCTAATGAGCCCTTCCTGGATTGGCTATTTTGTGACAAGGCCACCTGAGGGTTCCCAGGTTGCTGCTGGTGCTTAGAACGCAATGTGAAACAGCACACGCATCCCCTTGCAGAATGGCAGATACAAATGAAAGGAAGGAATTGTTACCAACACCCTACCTCACTGGCCTAAGCATAAGCTAAGGGGCCACAAGTCACTTACACAGCAGGTCTGGCCACAGCCAAGATCCTCCCCCAAATGGTGCAAGTCCTATAGTCACATCCAAGTTGACATCTCTGACCCAAGCTCCTTGACCAACAGACTGAAACAGGTGTGTAGAGAAGATGAAGGTGGATCTTTTGTTTCCTTTTCACTTATTTATGCAGCTATGGAGAATAAAAACTCTCTCTGGGAATTCCTTTATCACCTCTCATCACTTTCCCTTTTGGCGGACACAGTAGATTATACCCTTATTACCAATTCCTCAACCTCCCCTGCATCCGTGCCCTTTGCCCTGAGACTCCACAGTTCCTCCCATTAGAAGTGGCATGTAGTTCCCCACCTCATTCATTTATGTGGGATTTGGCCACATGATTTGCTTTGGACAACAAATTTTGGGAGACAGAACCCAACTGAAGCCTTGTTACGCGCTTGCAGGACTGGGACTGCCCTCTTGCTTATCCAATGTAGCGCGATAAGAGCATGCCCTGAGTGGCTCCTAACTCCAAAAATAACGAGAGGGAGGTAGAGCAGACCTGGACCAAACCCATGGCCTAGGGCCAAGCGCAATCCAACCTGCAGGTGCAGGACAGAGGATAAATGGTTGCTGTTTGAGGTCACTAAGTTTTGGAGTGGTTTGCCCTGCACCATTATTGTGGTAAAACCTTGACTGAGACAAGGTATGACACTGAGAGACTGACACATCTTTGGCTCTTGACTTTTTGCTCCAAGAAAATTCTCCATCTCCTGAATAAAGTGTAGCTCATGTTACAAGTCACAGTCCTTCAGTTGCCTCTGGATGTGGGAATGGAACAATATTTCAAAGCCTCAATGAATGTCGCTTCTAGACATGTTTCTATAAGGAATGAGTCCCCAGGTTGAACTCTGCTTTTAACACCTCTTAAAAACATGACTTGCAAAATGCTGTAGAGTGATCAACTGGAAAACAGACACCCCTCGTGTGGCAAACACTAGGTCAGGTGCCCGCATTAGGAATTACGGAAAAGGGTTAAGTATATACCTTTTTTTGAGCCTCATCAGGTGTGTCCATGGGAGTGATGGAGCCCTCTTCCGCCTCTGAGTGATTTGACTCACAGGATGACACACTGACAGAGTCCATGCTCTCACCAGAGCTCCCGCTGGCAGTGGACTTGGGCTGTTCTTTGGTGGGAGTGCTACTGGTGATAATGTCCGACCCCAGAAACAGTCTGCAGAAAACATAATGCCAGGCATTCAGGCTCTTACAAATCTGGAATCCATGATTAAGCAAATATTTTTGTGTTAATTGAATCCTTGATGTTTTCTCAGTCTTGTGTACCCTGTCATTATTATTTTAGGGAAACATTTGCTACAAAGTTTCTAACAGATCACAGTAAACATCTTGTCCCAATAGATTATTCCCAACCTCAAAGAACACACAGATTGCTTAGCTGAATGAAAGGCCATATTAATCTGAGGTCTTTCTGGGTCAATGGTTCTCCATTTTTTGAGAGTTCTGTACCACTTTGACAGGGTCAAATTGTCGTGGCCACACTCCTATCACTTCCCACCATAAAATAAAATCCAGGAGGCAGAAGAAGGAGGCTGGCACTGCGCTGGACAAGAAACCAAGAAGGAAGACTTCTTTTCTAACAATCTAGTGAACTAAAATAACCTAAACTCCTTCACTATAAAACAACTAGATGAGCAACATTAAAAATTCTTTTTAAAGTTGGGCTTGCAAGACAGTAAGAAAAGTTCCTGCGGGCCAGAGATGAAAAGTGCACTGAAAACCAGAACATGCAAACTAATTCTGCTCTGGATGGGGAGTGGAGGTACCAACCCTGGCAAAATAGGCACATGGGTTTCAACACGTACAAAGGGTCCAAAGATGAGGGCTCCTGTCTATGTAAGGTGGGCAGTGAGTACTGACATCTTTTATAAAGAGCCAGGATCCTCAGAGGGCTGTACCCTTAGTAAAAAGATGGGCTAAAAGAGAAATCTTCCTACTGACATAGGAAGACAGCAGTGAAACTTACCTGTTGGCCAGAGCTTGGGTAGGAGAAAAATGTCTCCCCTGATCATGTGTGATTTTAGCCAGCACCTCACTCAGATCTGCTATTACTTAGCTGATCTAGGAACTAGGAACTCTCAGGCCAGTGATCCTTCTGAAGAAACTAGCATTTAAAAAACAACAGCAACAACAACAAACTTCCTGGAGGAGTACACCTTCAACATAGGCTGCAGAGAATTCCCTGATAAAGATGAGCTCACAATACAAAGTTACAAAATACACACAAGGAAATAACCCACCCAAAGAGAGAGTCAACCGGCATAACAAAACAGCAAATCTAGGCTCCTGAGAACTTTAGATTACAAGAACTGTCAGAAAAAAAGTAATAATTTATTCATTCATTCATTCAACAAATATTTGAGTATCTACCATGAGCCAAGCTATAAAACAAGTATGTTGAAAAACATTAAAGACGTACAAGAAGAAACTGAAAATGGGAGTTAAGAGCGAGACGCTCTGACGAAAGGACAGGAAGATAATTTGCAAAAACTATTTCACTTCTAGAGTGAAAAAGGTAGTGACTTAAATTTAAAAACTCAGTGGAAGGATTAAATAAATGTGGAAGAGAAAAATTGTGAACTAGATGATATGTCTGAAGAAAATCCTCAGAGACCAGCATCAAAATATAAAGACATGAATAATAAGAGAGGGTAAAAGACACAGAGAATGGAATAAGAAACGCCTGCATGTATGTAGGGAGAATTCCAAAAGAGGACAAATGAGAGAATGGAAAAGGGACCACATCTGAAGAGACAGTGGCTGAGGAGATTCCAGAACTAATGAATCACATGAATCCTCAGATCCAGGAACCACATCTTGAATAGGATAAATAAGACTAAATCCCCACTTAACCTGCACAGTGGTACATCAAAGACAAAAGAAGTTCTTAAAAGCAACAGGGCAGGGGGCATAATGCAAAGGAACAGAATTCAACGGACATCTCAAAAGCAACAACAGAAGTCAGAAGACATGGAATAATATCTTCAAAGTGCTGAGTGAAAGTAACAGTAATCCTTCAACTCCATACCCATCTAATATAACTCCAAGAGTGAGGGCAAACTAAAGACTTTCTCAGACAATGACTGTTTACCATTAACAGACAGCAAGGAAGGAAGTTGTAAGATGCAAGAAGGAATGGCACGTAAAGAAACTAGCAGACAGGCCCAAACCCAAACAAGCACTGGCTATATAAAATAACAGAAACAATGAAGATGGGTTTGATTTTTTTTTATTAAATAATTTTGGGAATTACAAGCTCAAATTCCAAGACCTAAAGCATATCTTTGTTCTGTCTCATTTCCACCCCACCATCTCTTGCCCCATTTTCCATGTCACTTCCTTTCTTGGACCTCCAAGCACTACTGGGGCTTTGGGAAAAAAGCTAAACTGACCACAATTCACAGAAGAGAAAATAATGCTACTGTCTTACTTCTCCATGAATTACAAGGTAGACCTTTGAAGGCTGTGAATTAGTGGTCCTTAGCCCGTTAACTGAGAGTCTCTAACTTAGAACTAAATTGTTCAAAGACTAAAGGTTCTTCTATTGGTACAATTCCATGAGGTCATTCTGCTTTGCAAAGATTAATTCTAGCACAACATTAAGCATCTCTGACCTTCCAATGAGGCACCTCTTCCCCTAAGCCTCCAAAATTCTCTCCAATCTCTTTGGATGATGGGTGATTAAATGTGGGGAGAGGAAGAAATACATTTTCAACACTTGTAAAAAATGCTAAGATCATAAAACTTTTTGAAAATGAATGATGAACAAACACCTTTATATGTACAAGGAATAAGATGGGGGACATGTGACCTGTGCTATTCCTAATAAATGTTCAAACTCAACTGCAGATACCAAGGGCTAAACTCAAGCATATCGGCAAGATTTCACTAACGAGAGAGATGTATGGAGTGTCCACCACACTTTGTGCAGGACTCTGCACGCTGCCAGTACTGCCTCTCTTGGATGTCACATGAATATCCTCACGAAGGCTGCATGCTGCCAGAGTGGGTGCTGGAAGGGGACCCCGAGCTGCTAGAGCACCCAGCACAGTAAATACAGATACTCGGAGTCAAGGGAAGCAGTTATATAAAAATGAGCATGCAGTGGCCACTTCCAGGCACAGGGTCTAATTAGACTGCCATCAGTCTTCCTTTCCTTCCTTCCTCCTGAGCCTTTCTCTCCTCCTACTTTTCTTCCTTCCCTCCCTCATCTTCTCCCCTCCTCCGCTTCTTACTTCCCATTCCATCTTTCCTTCCCCTCTTCCTTCAGAAAGTATTTCTCCACTAGGAAGACGGTAAAAGAGTTATAACCTTGGCTCTAGAGCTAAATCTTGGATTTGAGCCCAGATCCTACAATAACTAGCATACTACTTACCTTGTCTGTGCCTTACTTTCCTGGTTTATAAAGTTGGTATAATAGCAGGACCTACTAGGTTATTTTGCGGATTGGACGAGAAATACATGTACTGTTTTCTCAGAACAGTGTTGGCACACGGCTCAATGTATTCATTCAATAAATATCTATTAATCATCTACGTGTCGGGCACCAGTCTAGGTTCCGGGGCTAGCAATGAATAAAAAACAGACATAAATGCCCGTCTTCATAGAGTTTGCATTCTAGGTAATAAACAGACACATACAACATAGAGCACGTCAGCCAGAGGGAAATGCAATGGAGAAATCCAAAGCAGCTGAGGGTGAGACAGTGTCCCACGGGCAGGTAACATGGACAGGCTGTAGTATTAAATAAGGTGGTCAGGGAAGGCTCATGAGAAGGTGACAAAGATCTGGGGGAAGTGAGGGAGTGAGCCATTTGGCTATCTGGGGAACAGTGTTCTAAGCAGAAGAAACAGCAAATAAAAATGAGTGTGACTTGTGTGCTCAGGGTGGCCTGGGGGGCCGGAGTGCACGGAGTAGAGTGAGAGGGAAAGGTGAGAGGACAGACGGGGATGGGACGGGCAGATGGGGTTCGGTTGGTACTGCAGGTCTTGAAGGGTCTTGAGGGCCACTGTAAAGACTGGATTGTACTCAAAGGGAGACAAGGTGTTACGAAGTTAGCTACGCCTGGCACTGAGCTGGACAAACAGCCATGGGTATGATGCACAAGGTTCCTGCTCTCAGGTGGCTTACATTCCAACGAAGGTGACCGCCGGTATGATTGGGACTGACTGGGCAGACGGCAACATTAGACAGGATGCTCTCTCAGGAGGTAATGGTTTTGCCGACATCTGAAAGGAGCGAGCCCCAGAGAGAGCACACGCCAGGCCACAGGGACATCTAGTGCAAACACCTGGTGCATCTAGCGCAGAGCGAGCCTGGTGTGGTTGAAGGATGGCTGGGAGACAGGTAAGCCTGGATCCTGGTGAACAAGGGGGCGTGTCGGACAAGAGGAAGGTGGTAAGAAGAGTAGGGGAAAATCACGCTGCACCTAGTGAAACAGGATAAGGAGTTCAGGGCTACCTTAAAATAAGACCATCAGAAGTTGTAAAGCAAGGAAGCGATGTAATCTGGTATACATTTTAACACATGACCAGACTACTGGGTGGAGAAGAGATTGCTGGAGCAAGGGTGGGGCCGGAAGCCAGTACTGATGTTGCTGGAGTGCTCCAGGCAGGAGATGATGGTGGTTCGGACCAGAGGGAACACTGGGGAAGAATGAGTGGATTTAGAAAACCTATTGAATTCATGACAGAAAGATAAACTATTTAGTGAGTGAACTGGCTCAGGGGAACTTTGTTGAATACCCTTCCCCTCCCGACTCAGACGGGACCCCGGGACCCCAGGGTGGCACTCACAGGCTGAGCCTCTTCACCATGCTCTTCCGAGGCTTGGGAGAGGTGGCACTGGCATCGGCAGCCGCTTCGATCTCACAGGAGAGGGCGTAGCTGGGGGAGAGAGGGGAGCTCATGAGGGCGGAGCTAGGGAGGCGAACAGATTTAAATCCACACGATTTACTGGCTTCCTTTTAGAGGCGGGCTCTGAGTATTCAAAGTAAAGATATGTACCATGTTGTTCTATGGCGAATGTCAGAGGGTACTGACTTAATGACCAGACTGTACAGATTGGCACATCCCTCCTCAAAGCCCTGCTGGTGCACAGTGAGGCTGTTTAGTTTCGCAGGCGTCAGACACATGAATTTGCCTGCTCTGGCAGCATCAAAAGCTGACTCCCTTCTGTTTTCCCGATTGTTCTCAACCCACTGCTGGGCCAGGGGAAGAATCATTTCTTCTCTCCCACCTCCCTCCCATTGCTGTGTGTGTGTGTGTGTGTGTGTGTGTGTGTGTGTGTGTGTGTGTCTGTGTGTGTGTGTGTGTGTGTGTCTGTGTGTCTGTGTGTGTGTGTGTGTGTGTGTGTGTGTGTGTGTGTGTGTGCTCGCGCGCCCATGCACGTGCTCAACTTACTGTTTATCTAAGGGAAGTGAAAGAAGAGACATCTGTAAATGATCTAATCTTCAGTAAACAGACATAGGCAGTTATATTATTGACAAAAATATATAAATATGATTTCTAATTGACAAAACCTCCTAAATTAAAAATGCTCCAGATTCAGACGTCTATATGCCAGGCAGATATAACTTCCACAGGCACAAGAAGAATTTATATCTGCCTTGAAATGTCTTTTATGAAAGCTTGTAGCTCTAGCTAGAAGATGTACTTGATTCTCGGTAGGCGAGGAAGGCTAAGTGGTGAATATTAGCTTGGGAAGTTGCTTATTATGTGTACTTTTTTTAAACCTAAAGATGTATCCAGGTAGTTGATCAAGCAGAAGCATTCATTGAGATGGGAATTATTCAAATATTAACTTAAGCCGTAGGGGTTTTATAAACAGCAAGAAAAAAATGGGATGTGTTTAACAAGATTCCTTTAATCATTAAAAAGTCAATTCCACAGCTGATATTCTGAGTCTGAACTCTCTGATCCAAACCACCGGCCATGGTGTGTATGTTCCATATGTGAGAAGGATATCCACAGAGGAAGTTCATACACACTGATCATCAGACCAGAAAATGTAAAGAGAGGCAGCAACTGTTTTGTTTTCTACATAGCAAAGAAAAAGTCTCATTAACTGATGAGTACTCTGAATTAAAGGTTGTTTTTTTTTTTCTTGAGTCAAAGGTTTTAATGTAACAGGACCAACCCATTCTGAGATTTAAAAGGACCTCAGAAATCATCTGGCTTTCAAATGAGGAAACAGGCTTCCAGGGTTTACATGACCTGTCCAACATTATATAACCACCTTCAGAGCTTAGGCTTAGAGTCAGGCAGACCTGAGTTTGATTCCAAACTCTATCACTGACCAGTTATAACACTTCTCTAAACCTCAATTTCCTCATTGGCAAAATACTTATTTTGCTGTCAACTTCACCCTCCCTGTTGATAAACTTTCAAGGAAATCCCCTAGTCTACAGCAAAAGTCAGCAAATATTTTCTGTACAGGGCGAGTCACTGTTGCAACTACTCAATTCTGTCTTTAAAGCACGAAAGCAGCCATAAATAAGAGGGAAATGAATGGGTTGTGTTCCAGTACAACTTTATTAATGGATATTAAAATTTTAATTTCAAATAACTGCCTCACGTCACAACATTCCTCTTCTTTTGTTTCTTTTTCAACCATTTAAAAATGTAAAAACAGGAGGTAGGCTGGGTATGGCCTGTGAACTCTAATCCTCTGAACTACAGGGTAAAGGCTACACACCCCTCCCTGCTGGGCCAACATTCAAGGCACTGGAGTTAATGTACCTTTCCAAGCTCGTCAACCTCTATTTTGACACCCATCCCTTGTGAACCAACCAGAGTCCAATTGTTCTTCCAAATGCCAAGCTGGTCAGGCCACCAGGCCTTTGCTCACGTTCTCCTCTCTGTCTGGAATGTTCTTCTCCAGTTCTCCTGGTGAAATCTTTTCTTTCTTTCACAGCCCAGCCCAAATGTTAATGCCTTCATGTTATCTTCCCTTTTCCCCCCCCCTCCTTGGCCAAGTGAACTGTTCCTGCCTATGGGTCCTGCAGCACTGTGACTATCCATTGTATTTCAATTCTTCATGAGTCTGTCTCTCCTCCCCACTTGAAAGCTCCCTCAAAGCTAGTACCAATTACTGATAGTGACAAACATGGTAACGATGCTGTCTCAAATATGATTACATTTAATCTTCTCAAAGAAACATTTTAGAGTAAGCATCCTGAAGATCAGGAAGAAGAAGTGACTTGTTCAAGGTGACAAAGATAAATAAATGGTAGAGCAAGAATCTGAAAGCACATTTTCTGATGCCATCAGTTCAATTCTTCCTGCTATACCATTAACCTTTGAAAACCGAGGATCTGGAACCTTGGAGCTGCTCACTAAATAGTTGTTGAATAAACGGCCAAATGAGGAACCAGATGCAGTATCCCTCTGGCCAACACCACAGCTCTGCCCTGATGGGCAATGTGTCCTCCTACCTCTCCTCCTCTGTTAGGAGCTGCTGCCTCTGGAACCACTGGATGAACTTTGGGTCTGGGGTCATACAATAGCTGTTGCAGGCAGACTGTAAGAGCTTGATTTGGGCAATCACTTCAAATTCCTAGAGCAGACAGAGCACCAAAGAGAAAGAGTGAATTAAAAGGCCAACCAAATATACATCTTTTCAACATGAAAACACACCACAGTAGATAAATGATGGACAAATGCATCTAGGAGGATTCTAAAGTACTGCTTGTAGCTCTGACTCACTGGTGTCTTTGCATGCTTTAGTGGTCAATCCTTCTTTCTCCTTGAAAAAAGCAATTTATGTGAATAAAACAAGCTACCAAAGTGACCCAAACTAGGTACTACCTAAAGTCATAGTGACTTCCTTTTTCTCTTTTCCATCTCCATTCTTGAGACAGAAAAGTTACTTTTTAAGCCTGAGTCCTTCTAAAATGTATTTAAAAATTCTACTTCCTAAAAGATAAGGAAAATAATTACTCTAAGTCAGGAAGCACACAAGTTTCCCACCCCCATCTTCTTCAACCCTTACCCCTCAATAAATAAGTTTTGGTAGGGCTGAATATCTAAACAGTCTAGGGCCTCATAAACTTGAATGTTTAGATTTCCTGAATCCTTGGGGTATTACTACTCCAGTAAATCATTTAACTCAGTCTTTTAAAGCTCACAAGAGAAGCAAGTGTATAATTATGTCCAAAATTATTTATACTTCTTTAGATGTTTCAATAAAGATGTTTTTAAAGTCAGCAATGGAAATAAGCTTTAGCTTTAGGTTTTACACTCAAACTTTCCCAAAGTTTAACACGCTAGTCTTAAAAAGAAAGAGATTACCATCCAGGGTTATTCTGAAAGGAAAGGACAGAGACGGGTAACTGTGGAGGCAATAACTGAATTTGTTTTAATGTTACAGGACAGAAGCAGCCCAACAACTGGCAGATTCCGTAGGTGTCAACTTCCCATCCAGTGACCTCCACCCTTGGTCTCAGTATCCAAGGAACATTTATCATCAAACGCTACCAGGGACAGAAGGCTTACATTCGTCTAGGGTAGTATATCTCGTTACTGATGAGTTCAGCATGGTCAGCTCCTAAAACTTTGGTTTTAACTGCAATGTCATTTCCTCCTGGAAGCTTCTCTGACCCCACAAGTTGGGGCTAGATGCCCCTCCCATGTGCTCCTATAATACCCACTACTTCTGCTCACAAGCCCTTATCAGGCTGCATTGTAACTGCCTGTTTGTCTACTTTCCTCCTTGACTGTGAATTTTATGAGGGCAGGGAGCTCTGGGCTTTTTCTACTGCAATCCCTAAACCTACCACACTGCCCGACCCCTGTTAGGTCTGCAGTCAACGTTTGTGGGATGAAAGAATGAAAGAATAAGTAAAGAACAATGAGAGTTACTACGGGGTGAGGTTATTATTTTGCTCACTCATATTCCTTGAAATTGTTTAAATATACGATTTTAAAAAATACTAAACCCATAGCGAATTTTCAAAGCTCTGTTTTATCTTTTTTCATGCAGTGTGGAACTCTTCTACTCTCCACAGAAAAATTTCAAATTGATGTTGCACACCCCTTCCTATGCTGACAGGAAAGGGAAAGAATAATGATCCACATGTTAACAATGAAGACCGTTTCCTTTCCTCTCTTCAGTAGGCCTACACGAGTTAACCATCTTTATTAACCCTTCCATAACATATACTCTTATGAAACCCTTTCTCCTTAATAGAATGGACCTGTTATTGCTGAAGCTGATTGTAAAGAAGGAGATGATGAGGGGGTAAAGGAATAACTGCAGGCTCAGGAGAGACAGGACAGCATTTGAACCCTGGCTGACTCTGGTCAAGTTACTTCATTTCTCTGCGTCCTGGTTTCCTCACCCTTGAATTGAGGATGATAAAACCTACCCCACAGGGCTCTTGGGCAATACCACATAACAACATGCCAAGGACAATGACATCTGATAAATTTTCAATAAATGCTAATTTTTTTCTGCCTCTGCAAAAAATTTAAGTCTCCACTCCTCTAATTTTTTTCGTGCCCAGATGAAGTAAAATGGAAAACCACAGCCAAGACCCCTACTTACCCTTCTCCTCTTCTCAAAGTTTATCAGCCCACCCTGAAAGAAATTTTTTTAAATGAATGACAAGCCAAGCTACTTTGAAACTCAGCCTTATTTGTTCTAGGTTTTTGTTAAAATAGCTCAAAGGGATAATAAAGTCACAATTATTCATGACACTGTAATTATGGCTACAATGGAGGAAAAGAAACATCATTCACTTAAAAGAAAAACATTCTTTTAATTATAATAGGACAGGATTGGCAGAGGCCTTCTCTTAAGATGTCTGAAACCAACTAAAACAGTCATGATAAAGGATTTACAACACAGAATCCAAATACATTTGCAGAGACAGTAAAGACAAAAGCTTGAGTGAATGTTCTGTTACACTTTTTTTTCTTTACCAAAAGCAACAAAAACAGATGGTCATTGACTCATACTGGAAACCACATTGTCAATGTTTTATCAAAAGAAGTTTATCAAACTTCTACACAACATCATCACCGAACACCGAAGTTAAGTTTCAATTCTCCATCGTCCCAGCTCCTATTCTCAGTAGGCTGAATTTAACTTCTAAATCATTGGTCACTCCCCCCAAATTCCCCAACACTGATGAGTGTTTCCTGAGATAAGCTGAGGCAGAGGATGTGAAGAGACGCGGAGCATCTCTCTCTGAGGGAGCATGTCCACAACGTTTACGACGACCTTGGAGGTGGGAATTTGCAAGATAACTGCTACTCCTTCTGATTATGATAGAGTAAAAGCAGACTGACTGACTGCATGTGATAACCAGGAAGGTGAGATAAACTTAAATATACAGGAAATCCTTAAATTTCATTCCAAATACCCAATCTCTTCTCCATGTAATATTCTACTGTATTACTGTTACTAACACTTCTTTCCCCATTCTGAGAGAGAGAGAGAAGGTAATAATCTGAAACAATAAAGCGACACTTAAAAATCCACGAGCTTGACTGACTCCCTACCCCAGCAGGTAGAATGTGAGGGTACACTATCCCCCCAGCTCCACCTGCCAAAGTCCCACCCAGCACCTAGGTCTTTGCTCAAACCCACTCCTTCCTAAGGATCTGCCATGACCTCCCCTCACAGGGAATTGATCGTGGCCTGTCCTCTTCTCTCTTTGCATTTGTTTGAATTCTTACTATTTCTGTCCATCACTGCCTGCTTTGATATATCCCTTCCACTGGATTGTGAGCCACTGCTGGTGTCACTCATCTTCGTATTCCTCAGAGCACCTAGCACAATGCCACGTTCATAAAAAGCCCTCGATAGGTACAGACAAAGGTGTATTTCTCTCTTGGGTAACCAACGAGAAGGCTGCCGATCCACCTGCACCATCAGCCTGGAGCTCACCTCAATGTAGTCCTGAAGGGCAGTGTCAAGCATGGTCAGGTCAGTCAGGAAGGTGCCCAGGTAGGGCACAGTTCCCTGCATCACACCCTGAAGAACAAGCACAGTAAAACCATCTTCGCTGTTATTGAAAGTTCAGCGTTTCAATAACCTCCACACTGGACCAAATGGACCTGTGGCCCGCTACAGTCAGCAACGTGCCCATTTGCAGATGGAAGCAGCAGTCTTCGAATGGCTAGGTGATCCTCGACAGCATTTGGAGAATAATTAAGGACCATTCAAGGCCTAATCTAAGGCCACTAGTGCTAACCTACATGAATGAGATTTTTAAAAATCCCTACACAAATAGGTCAGGAACTCTGTCACCAAGGTAACTTTCAAAGTCATGAAAACCAAGCCTCAAAGCCAGGAGATGGTTCAAGTGTGTTCACAGTGGGGTTTACACATTGCTTAGGCTCAGGTCAGAGGGACCTCTGTTCTCTTTCACAGCATGTGGACACTCCCGGTGGTTCAGAGTGGCCCTGGGAGGGATGGTCTCACCATTGGTAGAGGATTGGGCTGCTGCCCACTGGAGAAGTGTGACCGCAGGAGGACGGGGTGTCACTAGTAAAGTGGCTTGGTGACTCGGTTCTGAAGAATACAGGAGGGAAAGGGAAAAATAGTCCCTTTAAAGTAGAAAACCTGCCAAACTCTACCTTAACCAAGTGATGATGGCTAATATCACCAGTGACATCAGATGTCATTCACTCCTTGATACGATAAGAAGACACTTCACATCTGTGATATTCTTCCCCAAACCCGTGACCTCAGTCTAGTCACTAGAAAAACAACAGACACCCCCTGGTTGTGGGACATTCTAAGGATACTAGAACAGTCTTCCTGAAGACCGTCAGGTAATGACAAACAAGGAAAGACTCAGAAACGGTCACACAGCAGAGGGTACTAGGGTGGCAACTAAATGCAGTGGGGTGCCCTGGGTTGGATCCTGGAACAGAACGAGGATGCTCATGGAAAACTGGTGAAATCTAAGTCAAGTCTGGGTTTCAGTTAACAGCAGTATGCCCATGTCGGTTTCTTAGTATTGACAGATATGCCACGGTTACAGAAAATGTCAACGGGTGGGGGGGTGGGGAGGTGGGGAGGTGGGGAGGTGGGGAGGTGGGGGGGTGGGGAGGTGGGGAGGTGGGGAGGTGGGGAGGTGGAAGGGGGATGGGGGAGGGATTCACAGAAACTCTTATCTGGAGATATATCTAGGGAGGTATTATCTGGAACTCTTCTCTAAATTCTAAAATTAAAAGTTTATTTAAAAAGAAATTTCCCCGGGCTTCCCTGGTGACGCAGTGGTTGAGAGTCCACCTGCTGATGCAGGGGACACGGGTTCGTGCCCCGGTCCGGGAAGATCCCACATGCTGCGGAGCGGCTGGGCCCGTGTGCCATGGCCGCTGAGCCTGTGCTTCGCAACGGGAGAGGCCACAACACTGAGAGGCCCACATACCGCAAAAAAAAAAGAGAAAAAAGAAATTTCCTTCAGAAATAAAGGTAGAAGCACTTCCACTGCAGGTGTATACATAGTATATTAATTTCACCAAATTTCCCTTGAAATCATCCCTATTCTCCACAAGGCCATAGAGGCACTAACCCTTCTGAAGAGAAAATAAAAAGGGGCTTCCATGGACACCTTATCCTACAGTCCATTAAGGCACTTATGGAAATTCTGGCCAGAAAACCGTCTCCACCAGGGCAGGACAAGGCTGCCTGGTGTGTGTGCAGCTGGCTGTTTCCTCAGCCAGAGCTGCTTCTTGAGGTTCGCTCCAGGCAGGGCTTTGTCCTTCAGGAACTCTATGTCAGCTGCAGTATGTCCTTCCCTATCATGTGTACAAGGTCTCATCCTGAACTGAAATAATCTCTCTTTTTTTAACGGCTATTTTTAACTTGTCTTTGAACCACCAAAAAGGTCTGAAGTGCTGTGAATGCCTTACAGGCTTTATGTTACAGAAGACTCCCATCACTCAAAACCAACATTTCTGATTTATGCCCAGCTTTCCAAAGAAGGAGGAAATCTTCTCAAAGCAGGGATGAGAGTATTTTGAGTTTGTCAGTCTCCATTCTCCTCTCTCTGGTTTTCCCCTTCTATGCTAAAAGTTAGGAGGGTGTTAAAAATAAAGCCAATGATGTCAAGAACTACCTTTCAGTCTTGAACAGGGAGGTATCACGTTCCTTTGAGTACTGAAAAACTAGAAAGATTTGGCTAGTACTTGGGGTTAGTGACGAGAGCCAGAAAATGACTAGAGGATTTGGAACAAATGAAAAGATCTCCAAGTACAAGGACCAAGTCCTCCTGGGAGCTGACACTCTCTCTCCCCGGCACCCAGGTACTGGGCCACCGTGTGTTCCAAGCTGGCTACAGTAGGCATTCCCATCGGGGAACTGAAGCCCAGGGGTCTCAAGGCCAAGGTCGCGGTAGCTCCTAAGTGCAGGAGTGGATAAAGAAGACAGCAAAAGGGACAGAAATCTACTTGCCGCAGATTTTCCCTCACTTCCAGAAATTAAAAATGTTCCAGAAAACAATGTGATTTGCGACTTTCAGTGTTTATTTCCTGCTGGGTCCAGTGGGAGTGCAAATAGCTTCAGACCTCCCAGGGCTGCTGAGAACAGATGAGGTAAAGAATGGAGAACTTCTTTGAGGGCAGGGGCACCCTGCAGACTAAAGGGTCCAGGGCCATGCAGGAGCCCAGCCCCTGACATAGGGCCGCTCTCTGGTGGGCCCTCAGGGAGACCCAGGGCCTTACATACCATGTCCTTCTGGAGCTGAAGCCGCCTCTGAGTGCGCTTCTGGTTTTCCTTCACGCTGCTGTCCAGGTTTGCAAATTTTGAGGTTCCTTCCTAAGAAACAGAAGCACACACAGAGGAAAGTGATACAGGGGCAAGTGAAGGGGCACCTAGTTTCTGGGGCGGAACCTCTGCACAACTATCTGGATGCCATGCAAAGTGAAGAGGCCTCCAGCAGGCTCTGGACTACTATGCAAACACTTGGCTAGCTACTGGTTGAGCCATCTATTCTTGAGGGTGCCTGGTGGCCATGGCTTATCCCGTTTCCCCCCCCTATTTTGTAAGAAGAGCCCCTGATTTGGTTATAAAATCAATCATTAATACAAGGCAGGCAATTCCTGGAACTGGAGACAATTTTTACACATCCCAAATTTCACTTGAAGTAATCACACATCCTGGAAATGAAGATCTCTTCCTCTGTAAATTTTATGATTTCTTGATCTTGGCCTGAAAGGCCTGTGCCAGCATTCTGTGAAAGAAAAGGGACTATTTCTGTGGTATTTCTTAGCTAAATGAAACTTTTTATACCGGAAGTTTTCTGAGGAAGTCCAGCACTGATCTATGAAAGCCAGACCTTCATACATTTTTCTCCCCTTTTTCTCCCCCAGTCCATCCTCCCAACTTGCCTCTCAGGTTTGGAACTCCTACAAATCAATCTTTCCTCCTGGCACCTGAGAACAGATGGCTACCCTTTCTCTCCTCCCATCTGTTGCGACAACGAACTCTTCTACATAATGACTAATCTCCAGTTTTGCTGACTGAACATAAAGTGTTTTTGGTTTTGTGGTTTGGGGGGTCTTGTTAAGTTCTCATTTTCCAGGAACTGCATGAATGGGAGGCAAATTTCACAATTCAGTAGTGCATAATTGCATTGTTTTTCCATTAGTCAGTTCTCCCTGGGTTTATCATATGACCACAGCATGTGACTTTTCACTACTGTACGACTACGAGGGAATCTTTTCCAGTGACTTAGCCTTTCCAATGACAGTGCGACATCAATGTCTTGTATCATTCACCAGCCTTTACGCAGGTCCAGGTACATCACTGGGGACAGAATCCATAGTGACTCATTACCAATTTTCAGTCTCCCTATTTCAAATGATAATAAGAAGAGGTATCGTTTAATGATTCCCTGCTTACAGTTTTTCCTGGGGATGAATGAAAGTGTCCTGAAATGTGCCACTTCCTGTGCTGGGTGGTTGAGTCCTCCCAAACTATTGATAATTTTTTTTTTAATTTTATTTTTTTATACAGCAGGTTCTTATTAGTTACCTATTTTATACATATTAGTGTATACATGTCAATCCCAATCTCCCAATTCATCACACCACCACCACACCCCCACCACCAGCTTCCCTCCCTTGGTGTCCATACATTTGTTCTCTACATCTGTGTCTCTATTTCTGCTTTGTAAATAAGATCATCGATACCATTTTTCTAGATTCCACATATATGCATTAATATACAATATTTGTTTTTCTCTTTCTGACTTACTTCACTCTGTATGACAGTCTCTAGATCCACCCACATCTCTACAAATGACCCAACTTCGTTCCTTTTTATGGCTGAGTAATATTCCATTGTATATATGTACCACATCTTCTTTATCCATTCATCTGTTGATTGATATTTAGGTTGGTTCCATGTCCTGGCTATTGTAAACAGTGCTGTGATGAACACTGGGGTGCATGGGTCCTTTTGAATTATGGTCTTCTCTGGGTATATGCCCAGTAGTGGGATTGCTGGGTCATACGGTAATGCTACTTTTAGTTTTTTAAGGAACCTCCATACTGTTCTCCATAGTGGCTGTATCAATTTACATTCCCACCAACAGTGCAGGAGGCTTCCCTTTTCTCCACATGCTCTCCAGCATTTGTTCTTTGCAGATTTTCTGATGATGCCCATTCTAACCAGTGTGAGGTGATACCTCATTGTAGTTCTGATTTGCATTTCTCTAATAATTAGTGATGTTGAGCAGCTTTTCATGTGCCTCTTGGCCATCTTTATGTCTTCTTTGGAGAAATGTCTATTTAGGTCTTCTGCCCATTTTTTGATTGGGTTGTTTCTTTAATATTGAGTTGCATAAGCTGTTTATATATTTTGGAGATTAATCCTTTGTCCATTTATTCATTTGCAAATTCTGAGGGTTGTCTTTTCGCCTTGTTTACAGTTTCCTTTGCTGTGTCAAAGCTTTTAAGTTTCATTAGGTCCCATTTGTTTAGTTTTGTTTTTATTTCCATTACTCTAGCAGGTGGGTCAGAAAAGACCTTGCTGTTGATTTACATCAAAGAGTGTTCTGCCTATGTTTTCCTCTAAGAGTTTTATAGTGTCTGGTCTTACATTTAGGTCTCTAATCCATTTTGAGTTTATTTTTGTGTATGGTGTTAGGGAGTGTTCTAATTTCATTCTTTTACATGTAGCTACCCAGTTTTCCCAGCACCACTTATTGAAGAGATTGTCTTTTCTCCATTGAATATCCTTGCCTCCTTTGTCACAGATTAGTTGACCACAGGTGCATGGGTTTATCTCTGAGATTTCTATCCTGTTCCATTGATCTATATTTCTGTTTTTGTGCCAGTACCATATTATCTTGATTACTGTAGCTTTGTAGTATAGTCTGAAGTCAGGGAGTCTGATTCCTCCAGCTCCATTTTTTTCCCTCAAGATTGCTTTGCCATTTGGGGTCTTTTGTGTCTCCATACAAATTTTGAGATTTTTTTGTTCTAGTTCTGTAAAAAATGCCATTGGTAATTTGATAGAGATTGCACTGAATCTGTAGATTGCTTTGGGTAGTATAGTCATTTTCACAATACTGATTTTTCCAATCCAAGAACATGGTATATCTCTCCATCTGTTTATGTCATCTTTGATTTATTTCATCAGTGTCTTATAGTTTTCTGAGCACAGGTCTTTTTACCTCCTTAGGTAGGTTTATTCCTAGGTATTTTATTCATTTTGTTGCAATGGTGAATGGGATTGTTCCCTTAATTTCTCTTTCTGATCTTTTGTTGTTAGTGTATAGGAATATGAGAGATTTCTGTGCATTAATTTTGTATCCTGCAACTTTACCAAATTCATTGATTAGCTCTAGTAGTTTTCTGGTGGCATCTTTAGGATTTTCTATGTATAATATCGTATCATCTGCAAACAGTGACAATTTTATTCCTTCTTTTCCCATTTGTATTTCTTTTTCTTCTCTGATTGCCATGGCTAGGACTTCCAAAACTATGTTGAATAATAGTGGTGAGAGTGGACATTCTTGTCGTGTTCCTGATCTTAGAGGAAATGCTTTCACTTCTTCACCATTGAGAATGCTGTTTGCTGTGGATTTGTCGTATATGGCCTTTATTATGTTGAGGTAGGTTCCCTCTATGTCCACTTTTCTGGAGAGTTCTTATCATAAATGGGTGTTGAATTTTGTCAAAAGCTTTTCCTGCAACTATTGAGATGATCATATGGTTTTTATTCTTCAGCTTGTTAATATGGTGTATCACATTGATTGATTTGCATATAGTGAAGAATCCTTGCATCCCTGGGATAAATCCCACTTGATCATAGTATATGATCCTTTTAATGTGTTGTTGGATTCTGTTTGCTAGTATTTTGTTGAGGGCTTTTGCATCTGTATTCATCAGTGATATTGGTCTCTAATTTTCTTTTTTGGTAGTATCTTTATCTGGTTTTGGTATCAGGATGATGGTGGCCTCGTAGAATGAGTTTGGGAGTGTTCCTTCCTCTGCAATTTTTTGGAAGAGCTTGAGAAGGATGGGTGTTAGCTCTTCTCTAAATGTTTGATAGAATTCACCTGTGAAGCCATCTGGTCCTGGGCTTTTGTTTGTTGGGAGATTTTTATACTTTTTTTTTTTTTGCGGTACACGGGCCTCTCACTCTTGTGGCTTCTCCCATTGTGGAGCACAGGCTCCTGACACGCTGGCTCAGCGGCCATGGCTCACAGGCCTAGTCACTCCGTGGCATGTGGGATCTTCCTGGACCGGGCCACGAACCTGTGTCCCCTGCATTGGCGGGCAGACTCTCAACCACTGCGCCACCAGGGAAGCCCTTTCGGGAGATTTTTAATCACAGTTTCGATTTCATTACCTGTGATTGGTCTGTTCATATTTTCTATTTCTTCCTGGTTCTGTATTGGAAGGTTATATCTTTCTAAGAATTTGTCCATTTCTTCCAGGTTGTCCATTTTATTGACACAGAGTTGCTTGCAGTAGTATCTTAGGATGCTTTGTATTTCTGTGGTATCCATTGTAACTTCTCCTTTTTCATTTATAATTTCATTGATTTGAGTCCTCTCCCTCTTTTTCTTGATGAGTCTGGCTAAAGGTTTATCAATTTTGTTTATCTTCTCAAAGAACCAGCTTTTAGTTTTATTGATCTTTGCTATTGTGTTCTTTATTTCTATTTCAGTTATTTCTGCTCTGATATTTATGATTTCTTTCCTTCTACTAACTTTGTGTTTTGTTTGTTCTTCTTTCTCTAGTTCCTTCAGGTGTAAGGTTAGATTGTTTATTTGAGATTTTTCTTGTTTCTTGAGGTAGGATTGTATTGCTATAAATTTCCCTCTTAGAACTGCTTTTGCTGCATCCCACAGGTTTTGGATCATCGTGTATTCATTGTCATTTGTCTCTAGGTATTTTCTAATTTCCTCTTTGACTTCTTCAGTGATCTCTTGATTATTTAGTAATGTATTGTTTAGCCTCCAGGTGTTTGTGTTTTTTACGTTTTTTCCCCTGTAATTTATTTCTAATCTCATAGCGCTGTGGTTGGAAAAAGATGCTTGATATGATTTCAATTTACTTAAATTTACTGAATCTTGATTTGTGACCCAAGATGTGATCTATCCTGGAGAATGTTCTGTGTGCACTTGAGAAGAAGGTGTAGTATGCTGTTTTTGGATGGAATGTCCCATAAATATCAATTAAGTCTATCTGACCTATTGTGTCATTAAAAGCTTGTTTTTCCTTATTAATTTTCTGTGTGGATGATCTGTCCATTGGTGTGAGGTGTTCGTCTCCCACTATTATTGTGTTACTATTGTTTTTTCCTTTTATAGCTGTTAGCATTTGCCTTACGCATTGAGGTGCTCCTATGTTGCGTGCATATATATTTATAATTGTTATATCTTCTTCTTGGATTGATCCCTTGATCATTATGTAGTGTCCTTCCTTGTCTCTTGTAATATTCTTTATTTTAAAGTCTATCTTATCTGATATGAGTATTGCTACTCCAGCTTTCTTTTGATTTCCATTTGCATGGGATATCTTTTTCCATCCCCTCACTTTCCATCTGTATGTGTCCCTAGGTCTGAAGTGGGTCTCTTATAGACAGCATATACACGGGTCTTGTTTTTATATCCATTCAGCCTGTCTATGTCTTTTCGTTGGATCATTTAATCCATTTATATTTAAGGTAGTTATCGATATGTGTTTTCCTGTTGCCATTTTCTTAATTGTTTTGGGTTTGTTATTGTAGGTCTTTTCCTTGTCTTGTGTTTCCTGCCTAGAGAAGTTCCTTTAGCATTTGTTGTAAAGCTGGTTTGGTGGTGCTGAATTCTCTTAGCTTTTGCTTGTCTGTAAAGGTTTTAATTTCTCCATCGAATCTGAATGAGATCCTTGCCTCGTAGAGTAATCTTGGTTGTAGTTTCTTCCCTTTCATCACTTTAAATATATTATGCCACTCCCTTCTGGCTTGTAGAGTTTCTGCTGAGAAATCAGCTGTTAACCTTAAGGGAGTTCCCTTGTATGTTATTTGTTGTTTTTCCCTTGTTGCTTTTAATAATTTTTCTTTGTGTTTAATTTTTGTCAATTTGATTACTATGTGTCTTGGCATGATTCTCCTTGGGTTTATCCTGCCTGAGACTCTCTGTGCTTCCTGGACTTGGATGGCTATTTCCTTTCCCATGTTAAGGAATTTTCAACTATAATCTCTTCAAATATTTTCTCGGGTCCTCTCTCTCTCTTCTCCTTCTGGGACCCCTATAATGCGAATCTTGGTGTGTTTAATGTTGTCCCAGAGGTCTCTTAGGCCATCTTAATTTCTTTTCATTCTTTTTACTTTATTCTGTTCCGCAGCAGTGAATTCCACCATTCTGTCTTCCAGGTCACTTATCCGTTCTTCTGCCTCAGTTATTCTGCTATTGATTCCTTCTGGTGTGTTTTTCATTTCAGTTATTGTATTGTTCATCTCTGTTTGTTTGTCCTTTAATTCTTCTAGGTGTTTGCTCTTTAATTCTTCTAGGTCTTTGTTAAACATTTCTTGCATCTTCTCAATCTTTGCCTCCATTCTTTTTCCAAGGTCCTGGATCATCTTCACTATCATTATTCTGAATTCTTTTTCTGGAAGTTGCCTATCTCCACTTCATTTAGTTGTTTTTCTGGGGTTTTATCTTGTTCCTTCATCTGGTACATAGTTCTCTGCCTTTTCATTTTGTCTATCTCTCTGAGAAAGTAGTTTTTGTTCCATAGGCTGCAGGACTGTAGTTCTTCTTGCTTCTGCTGCCTGCCTTCTGGTGGATGAGGCTATCTAAGAGGAAACTCTTGAGAATTTTCTTGGAGTGAGAAATCAATTCTTTCTGACTTGAATGCAATGTCCACCTCTTTCCAGGGAGTAGGTTATTCTGGTTCCCTTTCAGTTTCTCAATCACTGACAGACATTTAATGTATGGACATTATTGCAGGTATACCTAAAATTATTAAGAAGGATTTCTGAAAAGTTAAGAGGCTCCTGAGAATCACAGAAGTAGGATCCTAAAAGAGCACTTAGGAAAACCTCCTCATTGGGAGGGCAAAGATCTGGGATGAGGAGCTAGAAGGTTTGCTGATTTCATGACTTCATGAGAGCGAGATTCCACTCCTGGATAGATAACTAAAAAAAGACTGACTAGTAGTGCCAGCTCTTCCAGGTGAGGTGTCAACTGAAATCCCCTATGTGCCATATCTAACCATGTTTTGGATGTGGAAGTGTTTTCCTTCCTCGGCCCTAAATCCTTTGCCCTGCAAGGTCTCACAACACCAATCCCTTGAAACTTCTTGAGACTCTTCACAGGATTTGTGATTGCATCGCTCTGGGTCCCTCCTCTGGCCTCCTTTTGCTGCCTGTGTTCACTCTCTCTTAATGACTCTTCTTTCTGACAAAGTCATCTCGTTTTTCACTCTACTCAGGTATTTGGAAATACTATCCAGTCCTGTGACCTCAATCATCACCCATGTTTGGATGAATTCCAAATCTTGCCCTCCATCAACCTTCCACTCTCCTCTTGTCTCCTCTCCTCTCTGTCCTTCTTTCTCTCTCTCTAGTGCAAACTTCTCACCTGAGTCTCGCTTTCTCTCTATCTCCATCTGTGGCAAAGGACAGCTGCCCTCATCCATCCTGTTCCTGGGCCTCAGAGGGGCCTCTTCTACTTGGGTGCTACACAGACACTTGGATCCCTCTCCATACATGTTGATTAAATGACAGCTCAGCAGTTAATGGTAATTATGTGAACAGGCCTTCCCAGCCCTACGGTCTTCTACCCCAGCTCTGACTTCAGTGTGCTTGGAGCTTCGCTAAACAGACATCTCCACCAGAGCCTGGGCCTTTCTAGCATTTGTTTCTAGCAATGTAACCCAGAAGAGTTCTCACCAAGAATCCCAAGAAACAAGAAGATTTGGTGAGATTCTGCCTTCCTGTTGGTTTGAAATGTGCAGACTCCATAGATAATCTGCTTGGAATGATCCAAGTTTCGGAAGTCATAAGACAGTAACAGGTTTAAGATAATCTCCGAGTAAAATAAAAACATTTGTCTCCAACAATTAAAAGGAAAACCACAGATTTTTGCTAATTCTGATGTTGCCTCAGCCGTAGTATTATAGAGGTAGCACCTTACATCTGTCCAGAAGCAGAAGAGAAGATAGGTCATTCACGACTAGGATTACCCAACCACAAATCAGTTTAAGTCCAGGAGTGGCATATTAAAAACAGAGACCAGCCATAGTTCTTCTGAAACCAAAGTACCTTCATTTCGTTACAACTGTGCTGAGAATTCATATCCAGAATTATATACTTAGTATGAAGAATAATAAACAAAGATGACTGGAAAGGGACCCACAGAGACGTATGACCTGCCCCAAACATTCCACTATCATTAACGATAATGCGCAGGCCACATGAGTTCATAGCCAAGTTTTTCATCTTTGGGATTCCAGCCACGTACAAGAAATTTAACCTAGAGCACCGAGGTAAACTTCTACATTTCAGAAAGTTTTATGGGACCTTTAATGTCTAGATATAGCTCTGCTTCTAAGGTTTCAGCCAGAAGACGGCCACCAGGCAATGGGCTGCACAGTATTCAATTTATCTGCTTTGGAAGGATGACTCAGAGCTATTGGGATTTGAATGTGTGGCTCCAATTAGTCCAGCTTTGTATTACTGACAGGGAGACCACTAAGCCATCTCCTTCCAGCCAGATGAGTTTCCATTTAAAGTCTGCAAATCCAAGGGGATGTGAAGCGGGGAGTAACACGACCTCAGCAAGCCAAGCATTGTTTAGTGTGCAGTTCATCAGGTGAGCCTAATCCAAAGTCAGACAGCAGACACCCTGCCCTGCTCACATCATCTATGCCAGGAAGGGCTAAGAGTGGGCAAGTTGTTAAAGTCCTGTGAATGAGGAGGTCCATCAATGGATGTCAGTTTCTGAACACTTGCTACATGCCCAATGTGTTAGGCATTAGAGACATAACAGTGAAAAAGGCCCTGCCTGCAAGAGGCTTACGGCCAGCAGGGAGACAGGTGAAATGCACAAGCGATTCTACTGGAGCATATGATAAGTGTTAGGACAGAGGAATGACGGGCTTCTGGAGGACATGGGAAGGGGCCTAATGAGACCTGAGGGTGTCAAGGAAGGATTCAAGCAGAAATGTAGTCCTCACTGAGACATGAAGGAAGAGAAGCAGGACTTAGGAGAACAGTCAAGAAGACCATAACAGATGCTCTTACAGGAACGACTAACCTAACAGTTATCAACTGATGCCTTTTCTAAGTAACCCCATCCCCACTTGACTCTCATTCCTACTCCAAGTGTCTACTGTAAGCTTACATGTATCACTTATACTTTCTTCATTTTCATTTGTTATGCATACTTTGGTTTCACATGTAGATAGCTTGCGAAATACTAAAAAAACCTGACATTTGCACATGGCTTTCAAATATTTCCTTAGTCAATCTTCAAAACAATTCCATGAGATCAGTAGACTAAACAGTACTATTATCATCTCCAATTCACAGAAAAGGAGACTAAGGACAAGGGTCCTCTGTTCTAACAGCCCAGTTCAGGGCTTCCCCCTATGGTAGCACATATCAGTTTTTTTGTTTTTATTTTTGGTTTGGGTTTTTTTTTTTCATAATTGCCCACTTCGCCTCCCCCATGAGACTGCAGTCTCCTGAAGACTGGAGGCTGCCTTCAGAACGGCTGTACCTCCCTCACCCAGCACACAGTGAATGCCCAATCAGGATTAACTGAATTACCAACTTATTTTCCTTCTCCATGAAGTTTCACATGACATACCCTGCCTCCTACTCCCAAGTGGTCAAAAGAAATAGTTTTATGCCTAAGTGATGAAAGCACTGGCTTTACAGTCCCACCAGGCCGGACTCACATTCTAGCTCCACCACCTACCAGGTGTGGGACTTCGGGTTTGTTCCTTACCTCTCTGAGGCTTGGCTAGCTGCAAAATAAGGAGGATAAAATCTACTTTATAGAGAGGCCGTGAAGATAACATCTGGTCTATGTTCCCCTCTGATGATTGCTCACAACCTATCTTTGTACCTTTCTTTGACTACTCGTTCTTGTTTAGTGTCTATATCCACCCACCAGCAGGTAAGTTCCTGAAAACAGAGTCTGTGTTCGTCTTCTTCATACTCCCAGAGGCCGGTCAAATGCTTTACAAATATTAGATGTTTAACAAACATCTAGAGAAAGAAAATGAACCGAGCTGTAGCTTTACCTAGCCTGCCGTTCAGAAGCCAGCACTCATCTGGTGTTCGATAAATACTGCTGACGGACTGGCTGCGCAATTTAGTGCAAATAAAGGATGTAGAATTGCAGGCTTGGTCCCTGTCCTTCTAGAAGCTGTTTTGCTGAGAAGGATATTCCAGGCTCTCTCACCCACCTCACTGCCAGCACTCAGTGTTTCCAGGGCAGCTTGCTGAGGAGCTACAGGCAGCAACGCAAGTTTCACAATCTGGTTGCGTCGCAGTGAAGCTGAGGAGCTGGACTTTGAATTTTCTCAGCCTCAGGCTTCTTCGATTTGGCATAAAAACCAAAAGTCCTGCCTTCCAGTCCCTGTAGCCTCTCTCAAGGGACTGCAGGCATCCAAGGAGCCCTCAAGCTACCCTTCCGTTGAAAGGATGCCAGAGCGGTCAGCACAGTACAACCCAGCGCCCTCACCTTCATCAGTAGCTCCCGGCTGGTCAGGTGGTTATTATGGTCTGAGAAGATGTCTGAAAGTTCTTCAAACATCAGCATTCGGTCCCTACAAAAGGGATGAAGAAAACATTAACAAATGAAGATTAGTAAAAGTCCCACACCTTGGGCCCAGGTGCCCTCAGTACCTCTGGCTACAGAGGGGAGGGCTACGTGAGCACAGACAAAGCCAATGACCTTTCTCATGCAGGGTGGCTTTTTTTTTTTTTTTTTTTTTTACAGGTAGACACGATCACCTGTGTGAAGAGAGGGATATTTTCTAAACATGCATGTTATAATCATAAAAAAAGATCGTTAAACTGGGGTATTAAGTTGTCTAATTGGGACATGTTCTCTTCGGCAAGTTAAAAAAAATTCTCTCTTAGCAACACACCCACAGCCCTACAGGACCTGAGAACTCTTCTTGGCCAGTCCCCTCGTTGGAGAGATGAAGATGCCAGGGTTGGGGATTGGTCTGAGCTTCCACTACTAACTGCTGAGAGCTGCAGTACAGAACCCAAATTTCCTGAACCTCTTAGAGTCAGAGTAGATGGTGGAACCAGAACGGGCTCTGGAGTCAGAGGTGGTGGGTTCCAATCCCAACTCGGCCACTCACTCCCTAAGTGATCTTCGACAAGTTGCTCAACTTTCCTGAGCTTCAGTTTTCTTATCTGCACTAGGGAAACAGTGACAGTCCCCTCGCAGGATGGCCGTGAAGGTCACCACGATCGCACACGTGAAGCACCTCCTCCTCCCTTGCCCCTCCCTGGTACACTACGTCTCCACGGGCCTCGCGCTTTTCTCTACGCCCCTCCAGGGTTACTGAGAGGATGATCTGAAGGCAAAGAATTAACAGAGGCAATGCCATTCTATACGCAACACTTTCATTATTATGAGAAAGCCATTACTAAGAACTTATGTGTCTTAAAATGAGTGTAGTATTACTCTTAGAATTAAGAAAACCATTAAAGCTATTTATATTTTGGAAAAAATCATTAAGAACTTAATTGCATGTGGGCCTAAATAAACAGAAAGAAATAGATGTCTTCTCTGTCCACTGAAAGTTATTAACATAAAGGGTTATCAGGAAAGTAATAACTGAATAAAATCTCTTAACCCTGTTCCTTGAATTTAGCAATAGAAACTATATAGAGCTGATATGCAAGTGGCTTCTCTCGGGAACTGTGATACTTCTCCAGCAGCCCTGCTAAAATATGAACCCACCAACCAATGAAGACACAAACCAGACACCCACGCTGTAAAGAATAGGGCTTTGAGGTTTGTTTTGTGGTGTTTCTTAAATAAAAAAGCCAGCTGGTATTTGTAATGAGGTGGATAGACCTAGAGTCTGTCATACAGAGTGAAGTAAGTCAGAAAGAGAAAGACTAATACCGTATGCTAACACATATATATGGAATTTAAGAAAAAAAAATGTCATGAAGAACCTAGGGGTAAGACAGGAATAAAGACACAGACCTACTAGAGAATGGACTTGAGGATATGGGGAGGGGGAAGGGTAAACGGTGACAAAGCGAGAGAGTGGCATGGACATATATACACTACCAAACGTAAGGTAGATAGCTAGTGGGAAGCAGCCGCATAGCACAGGGATATCAGCTCGGTGCTTTGTGACCGCCTGGAGGGGTGGGATAGGGAGGGTGGGAGGGAGGAAGACGCAAGAGGGAAGAGATATGGGAACATGTATATGTATAACTGATTCACTTTGTTATAAAGCAGAAACTAACACACCATTGTAAAGCAATTATACTCTAATAAAGATGTAAAAAAAAAAAAAAGCCAGCTGGAAGAATGGACCTTCTCATATGGTAACCAAGGAGATGAAGAAACAAGTCCACTAACTTTTTTTACTTGTGTTTTAGCCTCAGATTTGCTATGGTAGAAATCTTTGCCTGGCTAAGTGACTTTCTATAGTGTTCTACTTATCAACCACCAAGGAAAGATAGGATTACCTTTCACTGCCACCAGAGAAGGGTGCAGTGGGGCAAGTTTTCATTTTAGCCCCTGACCGTCCCGTTGTTGCTGATACCACAGTTGAGGAGCAGTGATGAGAGGAAGGAGTGGGGCTGGGGTGCTGAGGATGGGGACGCTGTACGCAGCTGATTTTCCCATCATATTTCGCCAGGGCCTAACATCTAAATGATTTTATATGATCCTTATCTTTCCTAAGACTCCTGTGCAGAGGAAAATCAATTAACTAATCTCTCACACAGAGTCACCTTCTTCATTCAAACTAATGAAGAGGAGAAAGAACCCAGGAAAAGAGTGGTAATCGAGAAAATTGCACTGGACTTTGAAAAGCCTATCTGCCACTTTTTCTCCTGAGAGATAACAGAACACGAGCTCTGGAGTCCAAGTGGCTGAGGCGTCTGCAGATGTATAACACCAGGCAATAAGATCACCTGCTTCAAAACCCATCAAAGAATTATATAATAAATAACGTGACTTCCCCTGAGCAGACTTTCCTCTGATAGCGAATGTGAGCTCATCAGTAGGTTGAACACTCTGGCACCCCTTTTTCAGCATAAATCTATGAAACTCTCGTTTACCAATCTGGATCCCTGTTGAGTTTGGGTAGTGTCAGTCCCTTCAGGCTTAAGCAGCTCTGAATGAGTTGATGAAACTGAATACCTAGACCTTCCACTCTGAGGACAGAGCCCACCAAATGCACAAGGCAGGCCTGCCTGGGGAGCAAGCTGGCCTGGCTCCCGACTGGAACTGACAGTGCCTCACACGGCACAGACTGCACTGCACACGGTATAGACTGTGCTGCATACAATACAGGTTATAAACAGTTCACGCACCCTTCCCTGTTATGGCCTGACTTCTTGATTCGTGCAAACTGAGAGAGACTTTGTTGAAAGTAGCTGACCTAGTTTGTAGTCACGACACATGCCCCAGCATCTACATCTGTACTCATGGGGCACCAGAACTGCCTCCTTACTCACTCTTCCCTCCTTTGCAAAAAGCCCTCTGGTCTAGAGTTCAGTGAAGCTCTGGACATGGGGGCGAGAGCGACAGTGAAACAATAAGGAAGGACATAATTGTTCATTGTTCGAAAGGTTATGGCAAGAAATATGAAGAAAAACACAATACAGGATGTGGGCAGTTAATCATTTTTAGTCAGGTACCTAGGAAGGAATACCTAGAGGTTTTTAATATCATTAAGATAGCTTTTAATAGGCGGAAGCAGAAACAAACTAAGTGGATTCTGGTTGAATAGCAAGAACTAATGTCCTATCTGCACACACTATCCCTCACAGCTTGGAACAGCTTAGGGCTTTGGAATGTGGCTGAAAAATAACCAGAACTAATGGCAAATTGCTGTAACTTCATCACTCCACAACCTTATCCCTCAAAGCCCAGATAATATGCACATCCTTAAAATCATCCCCAAAGCCAATCATCTTGGCTTTGGCACCCTTTGAGAATGAGTTTGATTTCTGCAGCAGCCCTGCCTCAAAACTCATTCATGATGATGTGTAAAACACACCCTGCCTGGAACACACAGAGGCTTTCAAAGATGTTTCTCTAGTTATGTAATATGAGCTTTGAAAATGAGGACCCACACCATTTATGCAGCCACGAATCAGCCCAGCCAAAGAAAGCAGAGCAGAACACTTGGGAACTTACTTTGGGACCGCGGCCCAAGTCTTTTTTAACCGATAGATGGAATTGGACTGCAGTGCCGAAACGATGGCCCTCAAGGAGGAGAAATTCTTCAGGATTCTACATTCCTGTAGGGAGAGTGATTAAAACATACAAGGCATTTAAATATCAATAAAACAGTGAGTTGGTGGTTTCCTGTTTTAGAGGTATCACAGCTGCCATGAACTCTTACCACGAAATAGGCGGCTGTATAAATACTGAACATCAAAAAGTGGCTCCTTTGCTCCCACCCCAGTCACTGAAACACTTTACAGATTTTGGCCCTGAACGCTTGTTTTTCTCCCTTTAATATATTTTCTGTGTTGTTGTTACAGTTTTATAGTTTCCAGCTTTCCCAGTAAAAACACGAGTGGAGGTGAGTCTACAGAGCTTTGCTAGAGAAAGCAAACTTTCTTCTGAAGAAAGCACACATATGCCCTAAAAATACACATGAAAGATGACTGTATCCTTCAGACCCACAAAGTGAACCGGGCAGCAGCTGCTTCGAGGTCAGATGCTATCAAACATCTCATGACCAACCCTTGTCCAGAGAGGGGTATATAACTTGGCAATAAAAACTCACCACAAGTTGAACTTTGGCTTTTATGTTCTTAGCCAAGAGGGAATATTTTTATACACATCCATTCGGTTTCAAATGGGCTTGTGCTGCAATCATAAACATTCAGAAACACCTTGGTACTTACAATGGTTCCAAAATAACTTGGGCTTTTAAAATACAATTCCCTTTGGCAGCGTTTTCAAACAAAATAGAAAGAGAACAGGAAACATTCTGGACGTCATTTTCTGGGGAAGGAGAAAGACTGCCTGATCCTGAAACTTCAGCTACCATTCAGTCTGTAGCATCAGCAGGCAGCGACCCTGAAGTCAAAGTCCTGCTGAACGAATGGCAGGGGACGGCGAAACAGTCAGGGAGAGGGTCCCATTTGCGGCCGCAATGGGGAAGGTGGCAGCCTCGAGAGAGTGGACTGTGCCTTATGCCCAAGGAGATGCTCCGTGTGCAGGCGTATGGGGGAGTGTACTACACCCACTGTTGACTATCGAGTGCACTGTGTGAGCATGGGCTTGGCTTCGTGCAGAACATCTGAGGCAAGAGGTCCCAGGGTGGTTGGGCATAAATGCACGCCGCTTGAAAGATCACTTCATGAAGTCACGCGGGTCCTGACTGTGAAGGAAAAGTGGCATTCTCTGACTTGGCACCCTCAAATCTGGCTACTTAACATTACTACGCCAAACAAACCCCACAACATTTTCTTAGAGGAAATGCCAAAGTTCTTTACAAAAGTCATGCCCACGCTTTTTAAACGCCTCAATGCTTTCCCTTTATTTAAAAAGAAAGAGAGAGAAAGCTAAGGAGAGAGAGAAAGCTCGCGCTCTGAATTACAGTCAGTCTGGAAACCAAGCCCATGACAGCATGGTTCAACGAAGGTTCAGAATCCAAAAGTTATGTTCTAAAAATCAGGAAACTTGCAATAAATAAAGGGACTCAGGCCCAGATATTTCATGCAAATTGTGATAAACATATGGAACACATTATTCAGAAAGAGGCTTAAGCTAAGGGTTTAAAGGAGCACAAGGGGCATCTGGCCCCATTTCTAGAAAAGGAATGATCTTTGAGGAGAGGTGATACAAAAGTATAAATGTAGCAGTAAGGCCAGTCCAAGAAAATACAGTCATGTTAGGTCAGAAATATTTTCTGCATGTAAAGTTATCATTTTTTCAAACATCCTCTCAATAGAAAATGACTGTGATTAATGCAGGAAAAGTAAAATAAATCTTGGCTGGAAACCACCTGTGAGTCTTGTTATTTTATTAAGTTACCTACGCAATTTCAAGGGACACAGCATGCTCCACACTGGGAAACTGCATCACCAAGAGTTAAGGACCCTTGGCTTTTAAGCACGTGCTACGGGATTTGGAATATATCTCAAATTATACAACTTGTATTTCTTATTATCCCATAAACACACGACTGATATTTATATGGGCCAAAGTCATTGTTTGAGTCACCCTGTCACATATACAGATGCTACATGCTTGCTACAGATTTTCTAAGCAGTTGAATAGATTAAAAGTAGATAGACTATTTTCTTTTGAGACATGTAGATGACTATAAATGATATGGCGTTTATGGCCAAAAAATATTTTTTCTTATCAGTCTAAGAAGACAGAGAAATTCCATGCTCTATCAGAACTTCTTTTGTAGCTCTTACTTGTTGATAAATAACCTCAATTCAGAATAGGAGAAGTGAAAGTTGCATAAGATATTTTTTTGTTTTTTTCCATATAGTATTTTTCCATGTACTAAAAAGTCTGTGGTATTAGACCACCTACAGACTCAAAATAAAGCAAATTCTCTGGCACAATTATGGCTTTGCTATTTAATCAAAGACCACAAAAGAGAATGTGAAAAAAAAAAAAGCAAAAATGTGTAAGTTTAAGCCTTATGCCCACAGATAGGGGCTTAATGAGAAAAATATATAATGGGGTAGAAAACAAAATGTGTTTTGGTTAGGATTGACCCATATAGCCCAGAACAGAGTATATTTACACAATAATTATTTGTCAAACTTGTTGTTAACTACATAGCTCTTGCTGATGTAATTTCTTCTTTTGAGAAAAAAAAAAATCTTCCCAGATCTTCAAATACCCCAAATCCTATCAATTATTCAAAGCTAAATTCAAATGTCATCCTACCCATGAAACCTTCCTGGATCACCCCAGTCAGAAGTGATTTCTCGCTCCTCCACTTTTGCAGCACTTATGTCATACGGCCCTACTCCTCTTCAGCCCAGGCTGAGATAATTCCAGTATATGTTAGCTTCCTTGTTTGACTATAGGCTCCTGTAGGATCAAATTAATTGTGTTTAGCTTATCTATGTCCGCAAAGGACATAAAATTGTAGCTCTGAAGCATTTAGGGGCTCATGAAATATGTGGTGACTGACTGAATACTGTTCACCTTTCCTCACTCATGAAATAAGATGCTGATAAATGAAGGTCAAGGTCATATGGCATGGAAGGAGTTGATCCGATAGACTGGACTGACACCCAGGAGAATGTAATTCAGGCCTAGGAATAGACTCTGCCCCTCCAACTTCAGATATAAAGCCCTCAGGAAAGCCCTTGATTAATGTGAAATCTGTATATTTCAGTCTTTTAGAAAAGAGATTCGAGATCCTAAGAAGGTATTGGCTCTTCAAGTCTGCAGAAAAGAGAATGCTCCCAGGTACTGGAAGGGTGGGAGATAACCCTTCTGCATTGTCAGAGCAGTCCATTTGACACTGAGGCCACCAGTTGATATTTACTGAACACGGCGCAGAACCAACACTCAGGCTGTGAAAAAGCAGACATTCCATTGCACCCGGAAGGGGCCCATGAGCAGAAAGAAGTGAGCAAGGGACGAATTTTTTTAAAGAGGAAAAATAAATAAACTCCCACGTTAAGAAAGGCAACTTTTTTCTTACCTTGGAAGGACAACAAAAACTATACTAAAATAGTATAAAACTATACTAAAAACTACACTAAAAATAAATGGTTCTGAAAAACCTAGGGGCAGGACAGGAATAAAGACACAGACGTAGAGAATGGACTTGAGGACACAGGGAGGGGGAAGGGTAAGCTGGGACTAAAGGAGAGAGTGGCATGGACATATATACACCACCAAATGTAAAATAGATAGCTAGTGGGAAGCAGCTGAATAGCACAGGGAGATCAGCTCGGTGCTTTGTGACCACCTAGAGGGGTGGGATAGGGAGGGTGGGAGGGAGGGAGACATAAGAGGGAGGAGATATGGGGATGTATGTATACGTATAGCTGATTCACTTTGTTATAAAGCAGAAACTAACAAACCATTGTAAAGCAATTATATTCCAATAAAGATGTTAAAAAAAAACAAAACCCATGGGCCCTCACATATGGTCTTTTGACTGCTTTTCAACCAAATGGAAACATCAGAGTGATGGCAGCATAATCTCCCATATCTACTAAACCCAAAGAATATTTTTAAAAAGACAATTACATGAGCAATGTTAATCCACTTCTCGATGATTTTGGCTCTCTGCTGAGTTTTGAGTTCTTTGCCCCCCAGAATGGTGCTGACAACGCATTTGGTGAGGGTATTAAACTGAGAGATGGTAGCACGGATCGTAGGAGCCAAGTGTTTGTTTTCCTTCTTGTCCCTTCGAGACCAAATGCAGCCCAGGCAGTGGTGAGGCACTACTTTCTTGAATAGTTGCTAGAATAAAAGAGGAATTGACTTTAAGGACAACACACACATTTCACATGGCAAAGCAGGTCATCTGTAAGTTGGTACTTTGTGAATGGACAAATAACCCTTTCCTACTTGATTTGCCTCATGGTGTTCATTTCAATAAAAAAAAGTAAATAATTAATACATTAACTGATCAGAAAAGCCCACGTGTTCCTTCTAAATCTGCTCAACTGAACCAATGGAACACGATGACCAAAAGAAAAGTTAAATGTCCAAAAACATTTTGACTTTTCTGTCTTGGAAGGAAAGCCAGGTAAAAATCTGTACTACTAATCTAAAAGAAGTGGTTAAGATTATGTTGACCTCAAAATCATATCCATGGTACGTCCTGGACACTCAGGATCATGAACTGTGTATAATGCATATGAATGACCACCTGAAAAGTGATTCACAGAAGTACAGTACTTGTGACACTCATCAATGTCACTATTCTATTTCCCATTATTTAAAATGAAGAAGCTAAGAAACATACAAAAGGAAAAGCTATTCAACATCACACAGTAAAAGGAAGAAAGAGGGATTTAAAGCCTGGTTTCCAGGTCTTTGCCTAAAAGTCATAGCCAATGAAGTCTTCCATCTTTCTCTTCTGCTATCAGTGTGTGAAACAACAACAAATTTGTTGAACAAATCTGATTCTCATTTGTACAACAATTTCAATACAAGACGTGCAAGGGCTTGTGTAAGACAGAGAACACCAGGATTTACTTTATATAGACTATCTGATTTACTTCTGAGAATCTATTTGCATGTTAACTAGATGGAAACTCTATGCTGCTTCCTCTAAAGTGCTAAGTGTGGAAGAGCTAAAAACCATTGTGATCACTGATAACAGCCCTCTTTTCTTTAACCAGCTAGCACTGAGCTATGAAACGTGGCTGATGAAACCAAATATGTACAGCTAACAAAAATATCCAAACTTCAAAAGACCAGGAAGCACATGTGGAAATGAGCTGCCAGATATAGTCACATGTGGATTCAGTGAATTTATTTTATCCTAACTTATACTTTGACCCCTTTACAATCCTCCAAATAAACAGTTTGGATCTTGAAATATTCATGAGTCTAAAGGGAGAGAAATACCCATGGAACAGGATAGATTTTTGTTTCCCTAGAATTAGAATTCTTATTTCCCTCTGGGTATTGAGTGCCAAGTAAAAAGCACCTTCTCCCAGAATTGTAAGAAGAGCTTAGGCCTGAATTATTCAGATGATAGATTCAAATCACATCTTCACTCTGCATTTACAGGCACAGCCTCTCTCGGGGATTTGGAAAGACTTAAATCATGTGACCCGGGGCCACCAGTACTGTCACTCCCCACATTCTAAGTAGAAGCACATCGGAGGCACAAAGAGAAGACGTACTGCATCCATGTAGGTCAGCTGCTCAGCCACGAGATCTTCTGAGAAGCACGTGAACTCTGCAGACCCGCCACCCTCCAGTTCCTCTTCCTCTTCCAGGCTGAAGGAGATGGTGCTGGGAAACCCATCTGTTCACAGGTGGAAAAAAATTAGTAATTTGGTGCTGCTGTATACAACCTTGTTTACAGAGTCCAACTGGACTTTTTTAATTTAGGAAGAAAAGAGCTGCTCCTTTAGAAAACCCACAGGGAGAGAACAGCAAGGACAATAAACCGGAGTGAAATGGAGGTTTTCCCAGTCTCTGCTTGTTCCTAGCTGCGTTATTAAGTGCAGAGGCCTCATGTTGTCACCTGGACAAACCACTGGTTCCTTGGTCAAGGACACAGCCAGGTTAGGCAAAGTCTAGAGAAACAAAGCTCACCCTCATTTGGGGGCTCCCTCAAACCCTCTGATCAGCTCAAGCACTGATCCAACTACTTCCTAAACCCCAACTACGCAGTTTTTAATTACTGGGCCATTTATAATCAGAAGCCTGGAAGGAATGGACATGAAGGCAGGCCAGGCTCTGGGGAGTAGAACAGGCCAGTCTGGTGTCAGAAATGTTGATGAAGTCCTCAGAATTCTCAAGAAGTACTTAGAATCCTCAAAATGTTAGGATTAGCTTTCAACTTCCACCTAAAATTAAGTATGCATGAGACTACTACAAGCAACTCTATGCCAATGAAATGGACAATCTGGAAGAAATGGACAAATTCTTAGAAAGGTATAACCTTCCAAGACTGAACAAGGAAGAAACAGAAAACATGAACAGACCAATCACAAGTAATGAAATTGAAACTGTGATTAAAAATCTTCCAACAAACAAAAGCCCAGATGGCTTCACAGGTGAATTCTATCAAACATTTAGAGAAGAGCTAACACCCATCCTTCTCAAACTCTTTCAAAAAATTGCAGAGGAAGGAACACTCCCAAACTCATTCTATGAGGCCACCATCACCCTGATACCAAAACCAGACAATGATACTACAAAAAAAGAAAATTAGAGACCAATATCACTGATGAATACAGATGCAAAAATCCTCAACAAAATACTAGCAAACAGATTCCAACAACCCATTAAAAGGATCATACACCATGATCAAGTGGGATTTATCCCAGGGATGCAAGGATTCTTCAATATAGGCAAATCAATCAATGTGATACACCATATTAACAAATTGAAGAATAAAAACCATATGATGATCTCAATAGATGCAGAAAAAGCTTTTGACAAATTTCAACACCCATTTATGATAAAAGCTCTCCAGAAAGTGGGCATAGAGGGAACCTACTTCAACATAATAAAGGCCATATACGACAAACCCACAGCAAACATCATTCTCAATGGTGAAAAACTGAAAGCATTTCCTCTAAAATCAGGGACAAGACAAGGATGTCCACTCTCACCACTATTATTCAACATAGTTTTGGAAGTCCTAGCCATGGCAATCAGAGAAGAAAAAGAAATAAAAGGAATACAAATTGGAAAAGAAGAAGTAAAACTGTCACTGTTTGCAGATGACATGATACTATACATAGAGAATCCTAAAGATGCCACCAGAAAACTACTAGAGCTAATAAATGAATTTGGTAAAGTTGCAGGATACAAAATTAATCCACAGAAATCTCTGGCATTCCTATACACTAATGATGAAAAATATGAAAGAGAAATTAAGGGAACACCCCCACTTACCACTGCAACAAAAAGAATAAAATACCTAGGAATAAACCTACCTAGGGAGACAAAAGACCTGTATGCAGAAAACTATAAGACACTGATGAAAGAAATTAAAGATGATACCAACAGATGGAGAGATATAACATGTTCTTGGATTGGAAGAATCAATATTGTGAAAATGACTATACTACCCAAAGCCATCTACAGATTCAATGCAATCCCTATCAAACTACCAATGGCATTTTTTACAGAACTAGAACAAAAAATCTTAAAATCTGTATGCACACACAAAAGACCCTGAATAGGCAAAGCAGTCTTGAGGGAACAAAACGGGGCTGGAGGAATCAGACTCCCTGACTTCAGACTATACTACAAAGCTACAGTAATCAAGACAATATGGTACTGGCACAAAAACAGAAATATAGATCAATGGAACAAGATAGAAAGCCCAGAGATAAACCCACGGACCTATGGTCAACTAATCTAAGAGAAAGGAGGCAAGGATATACAATGGAGAAAAGACAGTCTCTTCAATAAGTGGTGCTGGGAAAACTGGATAGCTACATGTAAAAGAATGAAATTAGAACACTCCCTAACACCATACACAAAAATAAACTCAAAACGGATTAGAGACCTAAATGTAAGACTGGACACTATAAATCTCTTAGAGGAAAACATAGGAAGAACACTCTTTGACATAAATCACAGCAAGATCTTTTTTGATCCACCTCCTAGAGTAATGGAAATAAAAACAAAAATAAGCAAATGGGACCCAATGAAACTTAAAAGCTTTTGCACAGCAAAGGAAACTGTAAACAAGACAAAAAGACAACCCTCAGAATTTGCAAATGAATAAATGGACAAAGGATTAATCTCCAAAATATATAAACAGCTCATGCAGCTCAATATTAAAGAAACAAACAACCCAATCAAAAAATGGGCAGAAGACCTAAATAGACATTTCTCCAAAGAAGACATAAAGGTGGCCAAGAGGCACATGAAAAGCTGCTCAACATCACTAATTATTAGAGAAATGCAAATCAGAACTACAATGAGGTATCACCTCACACTGGTTAGAATGGGCATCATCAGAAAATCTGCAAAGAACAAATGCTGGAGAGGGTATGGAGAAAAGGGAAGCCTCCTGCACTGTTGGTGGGAATGTAAATGGGTACAACCCCTATGGAGAACAGTATGGAGGTTCCTTAAAAAACCAAAAATAGACTTACCGTATGACCCAGCAATCCCACTACTGGGCATATACCCAGAGAAAACTATAATTCAAAATGACACGTGCACCCCAATGTTCATTGCAGCACTATTTACAATAGCCAGGTCTTGGAAGCAACCTAAATGCCCAGCGACAGATGAATGGATAAAGAAGATGTGGTACATATATACAATGGAATATTACTCAGCCATAAAAAGGAACGAAATTGGGTGATTTGTAGAGATGTGGATGGATCTAGAGACTGTCATACAGAGTGAAGTAAGTCAGAAAGAGAAAAACAAATATCATATATTAACGCATGTATGTAGAACCTAGAAAAATGGTACAGGTGAAGAACCGGTTTACAGGGCAGAAATTGAGACACAGATGTAGAGAACAAATGTATGGACAACCAGGGGGGAAAGCGGCGGGGGTGGGTGGGGGTGTGTGTGATGAATTGGGAGATTGGGATTGACATGTATATACTGATGTGCATAAAATGGATAACTAATAAGAAAAAAAAAAGTATGCAAGAAGCAGTAGGATAGCCTTAAGCTAAATTCACCTGAGCCTTATTAGAGATAAGATCATCGATTAGCAAATTAATCGGATACAGACTGAAGAAGTAGGAAAAAATAAATTTTTTCTACCTAGGGCTCCAAATCAAAAGCATAAGTGCTCAGCACATGGAACAGGACCTCCAGTCTCCATTGTGAAAGACTGTGGACCTGGAAGACGTTTACCTTGGGTCCCTAGCCTCTCTTCTGGGGAAGCCTTCCCCAATTCCTGGGTTGTTCCCCAACCTCATCCCCCTTAACACTCCTTGCTCTTCTGCCTGTGAAATCCATTCTCAAGAAGAAAAATCTAGCTGCATTCAGTTATATCTTAGCAGACATTTAAATCAGGGCGTTACTACTCCCCCAGAATGTTTACATTGTAAGCCTTTGCAGAATAAAAGACTTTTAGGCATCTTGGATCAAGTTGGGGTGGCCGTTTCTTAGTTTCCGAGGGGAAAAGGGGCGCTGAGTGGATCCTACATCACCTCCCCTGTCAGAGCACCACGTGGGTATCTGCCAACTTTGGTGACAGGTATGTGATTTAAGACTGGCCACCTCACCCTGGAGTTCAAGGTACTGATGTGAACGGGGTTGGTTACAACCAGGTAAGGAAGGAGGGGATCTCTGCCTGCCTCTGGAGTCTGAGACACAAACAAGCATGAGCTAAAGAAAGCTAAAACCCCATGATTTCACCACTTTTCCTCCACACAATTCTGGTCCTCTCTCACTGGGTGGAGGAATAAGATATTTGAAATCCCGAAGGTTCAGAATGGGCCTCTCAACCCTCTTGCTAACCACTGTGCATAAATCTGTCCCAGTCGCTCTGCAATGCAGAGGCTGGCCCACTTCAGCCAAGGAGTATATGCGCTAAGGCTTGATCTCATTCACCCAACACTCCACAGCAGCCTGATATGTGCCTTGGATCAACGCTGCTGTATCTGAAGATTACATGGTCCTTTCTCTCCGGGGTCTAGTCCATGCTTTCACTGTTTCTGCTTTTGATTCTTTTCCAGTGGTAAGCAGGTAAAAACTTGAAGCAAGATTTCACTTTTGGAAAACACGGAGGAGAGCTTGTTTGCTTTTGCCGGCATGAAACTGGGTAAAAAAAGCACATGGGAACCAAGCTCCTAAAACTCTTTATCGGTAATGATTCCTGTACTTAATAAACAGAGAGTTTAGAGAGTTCTTGATTAAAAATTTCCAAACACAGAAAAAATTCATTTCTGGGATTGCCTAAAAGCTTTACCAAAGTCAGGCCATCTCGTTCTCCCCTGCCTCAGCCTGCCAAATGAGCTGGCCTTCCAGTCCCGGTTGGAAACAATGAACCACTGGTCCCACTGGTTCCCCAATTAGGCCGGAAGCCAGGGGCAGCTCCCGTGGGGACAGCTGGGCTCTATTGGTGTATCCACTCCAGCACGAAGACAGGAGGGGAGGCCCTGAAGGGAGTTGAGGTCCGGCAGCTGGAGGAGTGCCCCTGGTATTCAAACATTCCCGGCAAATGAAGTCATCGGAGATACCGAGGACTTGGCAGTCAGCTTTTAATGATGCAATTGCATTTTCCCCTCTCTGGTCCCCCACACGTAAAAAATTCAACAGGTCCTGTTTGGAATTTAAGGGTATTTTCTTTGGCGCTGATGCAGCTTCCCTTATCGGTGTTGAGGAACCATTTCCTTTCCCTCACTGAGGAAATCAGGCGTCACTTCAGGGAAGTGCCTGTCAGAAGCTCCAAGTGGGTCAGCTGCCATGGCAACCATCCCCCAGCAGCCAGTGAGGGGATAAAACGTCACACTGAAAGACCGCCCTAGCCTCTTTCTGAATTTCTTCAAAGCCTGATGGTTCCAAGCCACCCGTGACCTGCAGTGGTGGCCCTTCCTCTGTCCTTGAAAATAGGCAGTCAATTCCTCAGATAGGAAAAAACAGCCACAGAAACTTCCTTTGGATGAGGCCATCAGAGATGCGAAATGATGGTAATCTGCCCCAGTAGGGGACAGATTACAGGGATGCTTTCCGGCTGAAGGAGAAACATCTTTTCTGAGCTTTTCAAGCTTTTGTGAGGACAGGAGCAGAACTGGATTTAATTCCTCGCCTGCTGAATGGGGGTGGTGGTTTGTGAGGCGTTTTCATTTGCTAGAAGGAGGAACCAATTAGGCAGATAATGAAGAGCAAATTCAAGTTCAGCAGGGTGTGTGATGACAAGGAAAGGTAAAAGACCATCAAGGAGATCGGCCTCTTTATGGTATTAAAGGAAACCCTGAGAAATCACTTCACCTCTGAGCCACGGTTTCCTCCCGTAGAAAATGGGGGAGTTGGACTAGGTGATCTTGAATATCCCCTTCTCTGCTCTAAAATGCTATATAGGTCCTGTAATTAGTACTTCAATAACCTTGAGAATTTTACCACAGTCCCCAATCCCCCAGCAGCCCGTCCTGCAGGAAACCAAGGCCTCCTATTCAACAAGTACAGGGAGAACATTTCCTCACTGTGGAGGTTTGCAGGATCAGAATCTAGCTTCTTCCCTGGAATCAAACAAGTAAGTACTCACTGTCAGTTTCTACTTCTTGCTTGTGAAACTGCTCAAGAAGGTTCTGTGCTCTTCTCTCTGGGTCAGAGCCTGGCATCATCTGCTTGAGATAATCCAGCAGCTTCTGTAAGCAAGGGAAGTGAGGGGGCTCCCGGAAGTCCTCTGCGCACTGGTCAAGCCAGGCCCTCAGGATGGAAGCGATTGCACTGGGAAAGAGAAAACAGAACGTCACTGCACTCAACTGGCTCTGGAGACGCAAAACCAGCCCTGGACACCAGAGCCTGTCCCAGCCATGCCTCAGGAAACCTTGGGCAAGTGATCAATGGATAGTTCCCTAGAAGTTCCCAGCAATGTCAGTGAAGTTAAAGCATCTGAAAACAGCCTGACTACCTTTTATTATTTTAAGTGGTGGTTGGGGAGCTGGGGAAAGACTGGTAAGTTAAAAAAAAAAAACAACAAAAACAGGACCATAACCTTTGGAAAAACCCACACAGGGCAAAAAAAAGACACGGAAGAGAAGATTTAGTGAGTCCTGAAGCAACTTCAAAGTAACCTGTATACAACAAGATTATGTGTTTCCAATCTGGATTCACTCAAGTCAGAGACCACAAAATCTACTGTGATAACATTTTAGGAAATAACAGACAGTGGGCCAGAACTTTGATGGGCGGAAGGGCCTAGGTTTAGGAAAGATAATGTGTAAATTTAATTTTACAAAGATCACCAGGGTTTCAGCATAGCACCAAAAACGTCCTCACAAAATTATCCTTTCACTTTTCAAATTACCAGAGGACAATGTGTTTCCAGTGGGAGAAACAGTATGAGTAGAAAGTTAGGTTTTGAAAAGTAAAGGAGAAAAACTTGATAAGCAAAGCCATTCATTGAGAGGGTGACTTCTTCTGATGGCTCAGCTGAGTCCACCTTGGGTGAAACAAGGACTAGGGCACAAAAAGAGACCGGGTCATCATGGGGGCACATTTCCCTCCTTTCATGTTACTAATAACACAAGCTTGTTCTCTTTAAGGTAGGTGCAGCCCCTCACTCAATGGAAGAGACAAACAGCTGACAAAAAGGACAACTTTGGAGTGTTATTGTCCTACGCTTCATATTCAAAGAAGGCTTTACAGCCACTCCTGAGTCGGGCACTTGCTGGGCTGTGTCCCATGCACATGGTACTTCGCCTCACTAATGACCAGCCAGCCCCAGGAACAAGGTGCAGCCATTGACGATGGCCGGAGAAGATGACAGGGACTATAAATGAATCCAAGCATGTTTTATTGACAGAGCTGGGACACTTTGTTTTAGCGAAAGACCTAATTAAAATTTTTTCAGCTGAAAAAAAATGTCTAGCAGATTTTAAAATTACCATCTGATTAGACTTCAAACAAATTGTTCACTTAGTTAACGAACTGCAAAGAAACGAAAAGATATAATGATCCATATATATGAAACCGCCGCCTGGACTTTCACAGGTGTGTCTAAACTTCACAGGTCTCAAGTTCATAGCAGAGAGCTAGACTGTGATCAAGGCAGAAATGCAGCTAAAGCCAATCTAATGCTGAACTTCTGGAACTGACGTACAAACACAGAAGGGAAAGAAATTAACTGTTTTCACTGCTGTGGAGATCACTGTTTCACCAATATGGACATGAAGACATTTGGAACGATAATATTCACATAGCTACAGCAGAAATAGATGACATAAAACCATTAATTAAGGTTGGCATTTAAAACCATAGAAATAATTCAGTATTTTCTAAATCTTCAGTGCAGATTCAAAAAAGAGAGAAACAAAAGTTTCATTCCCTCACAGAAAGCTAGAAGAAATTAATCTGGGCTCTGGGATTAATTGAAAGAACGAGCAAAATGAAATTAATGAACTTCTAGTCAGTGAACCTTCAATATTCGGGTCACTTGTCACATCATCTGTTATTTATGAATGTTTATGGCCCCCCAAATTCATATGGTGAAGCCCTAACTCCCCCTGAAATGACGGACTTCAATTATTTTGAGAGCCCACACACGGCACTCATTATTTCTCCTTTCTTCACCAAAACCAAATATCATGAATTGAAGAAGATAATGATGAGGCGGCATCCTAATATTTCATTTTTATAAGGAAGATGACTTTTTCTGTGGATAATTTCCCTTCTTTGTTGACGAGCATTGAGTCCAGAACTGGGGTGGGCACATAGGTGGGGTGATGGCACAGAACTCAGGAAAACCTGACATTTGCATACATTATGGTGACGCTTACAGTACGGTTTTGCACTTCTCAAAAGAAGGGTGATTTAATTTAATTAGTACTATCACTCACTTAATATTTTTTAATATTTCAATGAGGGAATACTCTTGCGATGACAGTGATTAAAAGACAGATATGGAGGGATGATAATTCACATCACTAAATTAAAAATCTAAAAGAGCATCCAACCAACGAGACCAGCAACTCAATGACCCTGATAACACCTCAAAAGTTCATAACCTAAAAGAAACCAGGTAGAAATCCAAAATTATAGTAAAAGACAGATGTTAAAACATATCAATATGTCATTTACTCATTTACCCCCCATAATTGCTAGTTTTAAAATTATAAAACAATTTACTGAAAAAAGTAAATATTACAAATACACAAATATCTATATATTAAAACAACAAAATATCTACCCCCCTTCATTCTAATCTTATTACCATGACCTTGTGTGAACAGTTTGGAGTATATCCTTCTAGACTTTTCTATGGATATGTTTACATATTTAAGTAGATGTCATATGTATAAACCATGGATTTTTTTCCCCCATGAATAGTATGTCATAGACACCTCTCCATCCACGCCAGGACCTCTAGCTCTCACTGTTTCTCAGGGTTACGTAGTATCCATTGCATGTACACACCATAATTAATATAGGTATTCTACTAGTGCACAGGTAGTTAAGTTATTGTTAGGTTCTCACACTTACAACTACAAAATGAATATCCTTGTTTACATCTCTGTGTACTTGTATATTTCTATGGGGCACGTTGTATAGGACTTCCTTCCATGGAAAGCTGCAGCCTTGGAAGGTCCAGGGGAATTCTGAAGGGGGACCTTAATCCATACTGGACTCACCTTTAGGTGCACATTTTGTCCTCCTCAGACTGGTATTTTCTACTAGCGTTGTTAATCGACTCATTTTACTCTTTGTGACAGTGCCCTTCCCACAGCTTAGCGCAAGAAGGCTTTGAAAAGTCACTACAAACCCAGACATTGAATTAAAAAGCATTTTCAGACAAAAGAGAAATGAAGGCAGAGGAGGAAGAATAAAGAGAAGAAGGAAAAGACACATACAGACAGCACAATACAACACGAGGCAGACCCCTGTCCTCTTATTAGCAGAGTTTTACCAGCATCCCAGGGAGGCAGGCTTTCTGGAAAGGCCTGGACGTGTGCCCAAGCTCAGAGCAGCTTTATGTTTGCCAGTCCTGGGAAGAAACTTTCTGTTCTTGATAGGCTAAGAAGCAGATAAAATTTGAAACGTTTGAAATTTCAGAAGGGAAAGCAACATCACAAAATCATGACAGAGCAACAGGATTACTGGCCAGTGATTTTTCCATCTTACCTTTCTTGGCTCCACTCCTAAGATCTAAGGTACATTCTAACCAGAACTCGTTAGTTGGAAGGTGTAAAGAACCTTAATAACGAAGGGAAGCCCTCGTTAAAAGTCACCACCTTACAGGAAAGGTGTGACTGTTAAACTAGAGAAGCTACTTGGCTCTATGCACAGAACAAGAAATGAGGTTCCAGAGGAAAACCTGGTTCCCATCCTCACTGTGCCACCTGTGAACAATGGGAGTGGGACAGATCACTTAGCTCCACTGACCCTTATCTGGAGAAGAGACATAATAATACCTGCCTTCATCTACCTGACACAGATCAGTTGAATTTCAAATGACATAATGTCAATAAGGATATTGAGGTATCTGGAGAGAAACATAACTGTTAGCAGTCTTAAGACTACTTGCCGTAAGTCACAAAAGGAAGGGATTAAAAAAGGTATGGCTCAGTGAACATCAATCAGCACTCATGGAAAGAACTCAAGGAAACTGCCACGTAAAATAGAGTGCTACAGGATACAAAGCATGCTCCTGCAACACTTGTGGCTCCAGGCCTGCTGGAGGAAGGCGAACACTGTGAACAAATACCACCCCCCACCACAGATACCACACACACACCCCACACTCACACACACACCCCACACTCACACACACACCCCACACATACACTCACACCACACACACCACACATACACTCACACCACACACACCACACACACACCACACCACACACACACCACACACTCACACCACACACTCACACACACACCACACATACACTCACACCACACACACACACCACACACACACACGCCACACACACACGCCACACACACACCACACACACACACACCACACACACACACTCACACACCACACACACACACCACACATACACCACACACACACACACACACAACACACACAACACACGCACATCACACACACAAACACACACACCACACTCACACACAACACACACACACTCACCACACACACACACCACACACACACTCACCACACATACACTCACACACACCACACATACACTCACACACACACACACCACACACACTCACACACACCACACACACACATGCCACACACACACACACACACACCACACACACCACACACTCACACACACACCCCTGAGTTAGCCCCCCTCAGGACAGACCAATTCAGGAACATCAAAGTGTAATAGAGGGACTTCCCTGGTGGTGCAGTGGTTAAGAACTCGCCTGCCAATGCAGGGGACACGGGTTCAAGCCCTGGTCCGGGAAGATCCCACATGCTGCGGAGCAACTAAGCCCGTGCACCACCACTACTGAGCCTGCGCTCTAGAGCCCGCGAGCCACAACTAGTGAAGCCCACGTGCCTAGAGCCCATGCTTTGCAACAAAAGAAGCCACGGCGATGAGAAGCCTGCGCACCACAACAAAGAGTAGCTCCCATTCACCACAACTAGAGAAAGCCCACGCACAGCAACAAAGATCTAACACAGCCAAAAATAAATAATAAATTAAAAAATTTTTTAAAAAAACTTGTGAAGACTGAAGAAGTAATTTCTGAAGCCAAATGGAAAGATTAAGATTGTGACATAATCTAAACTCAGTAAGGAGAAAAGCCAGCACTCCTCACTCCCAAGGGAACGTGTGTGTCTGATTAAGAATGACTGGACGGGGGGTGGGGAGAGCAGGGGCAAGACCCAAATCTGATGGCAGAGCAGACAACCAGGATTGCTTTCTCTACCTCAGACATCCTTGGCAAGGTGCAAATTCTTGCAGTATGTGAAGGAAGGAAGTCGTGTCCAGACCCAGGTGCGGTTTCTAAGACTTTTACTGGTAATAGAACAGACCCCTGGGGAAAATGAATTCACTAATCCAACTAATATTTATTGAGTACCCTTTATTTTCCATATTCACAAAAACTATTTATGTGATGAATGTCACAGTAGGGGAGTCTAGGGTATTTACCTTCAGAGAGAGTAAACCTGGTCAGGGCTCCATGGAGTGCTTCCCTGAGGAAATGACGTTAAAGCTGAGATCTTAAGGATAAGGGAGAATTAGCAGGGTGAAGACTCTGGGGTAACAGCGTAAGCAAAGGTCCTGAGGTGAGAGAAAGCAAAACACTTTTAAGAGACATAAGGAAGAACTGTTTAAAGAATAGGAAAAGAGGGGAGAAATGGAGCATGATGAGATTTGCTATGCTCATTTGATTTCTTAGCCAAACAGAAATCACACTTAAGAATACCTGGTTGGAAGACATCAGACAGATGTCTTAGCTGAGAGGTATAAGGAAATAGTACAAAACTTCTAATCACTCTCAGGGACCTTCAGGCATGCAATGCAGAGTAAGAGGGCTGACTGAGGTGAGCATTAGGCTATTATGGTCAAACCACAGATTTTTAATACATACAGGGATTTTAAGATAAATGCATTAAATCATGTTAAAATTGCATAGGTAGTAAAATACTCTAGAATTGGTAAAAGGTTTAATAAAAAAAAAAACCTTCTAGGTATGAGGTCATCGCTCCCATGATGTATAACTTCCAAGCCAAGAAATAGGATTATTATGACAAAAAGAATAACTCTGTCCATTTAGAGCTTTCTCTCCCCAGAAATCTATTTGAGGTAATTTTTTTTTTTTTTTGCGGTATGCGGGCCTCTCACTGTTGTGGCCTCTCCCGTTGCGGAGCACAGGCTCCGGACGCGCAGGCTCAGCGGCCATGGCTCATGGGCCCAGCCGCTCTGCGGCATGTGGGATCTCCCCGGACCGGGGCACGAACCCATGTCCCCTGCATCGGCAGGCGGACTCTCAACCACTGTGCCACCAGGGAAGCCCTGAGGTAATAATTTATCGTTACTTAATCATCAGCAGAAGATTAGACATGGAAACATTTTTTAAAAGCAGCAAAACATTTTTTCTATTTTAGGATACTCTCCAAGAATTGGATCTTTCCCTAATATAGATAATGAAAAGGTAAAAAGATCTATGTAGAGGGTGGCCTTTGAAGCAGTGTAGCACAGGACACTGCCAGGCCCTCTGGGTGGGAGCCAATGCACTTTGCCCTTCAGGGAAAGAAAGCAAAGTAACCTTGACACTGACTCTGAGCTAGACCCTCCACCTTGTTCTCCTAGTCACAGAATGATTTTCTGCTGTTTCTGGGAAGGCTGCCAGTTACAGTCTGCCTCTAAGACCCCTGGCTAGATGGTTTTCCTGATGAGAAAGAACAAAGGGAGATGCAGAGATTTTTTTTTTTTCCTTTTTTTGCCTGTAAAAGCATGTAAAGGATGGAAACATTATCTAGACTCGTCAAGGTAATCTTGCAATGCTTTCTTGTACATTTTCCATTGTACATTTTGGTACTAGTGGTGAGTAGAGGTTAGAACGCTGGGAGGGAAAGTAAAAGAGGAATTAAGAGAGACCCAGGGAAATAAATGTAAACAAAGCCAGAGTAGGGACTAAGCACCAGAAGGCAATATAGGGCAGAAAAGCCAGTGAAGGGCCATGGGCAGTTAAAGAAGAGGAAAACCTCCAAGGCAAGAAGGAGGAAGAAAAAGATTGGGATAGGAAGGACACGCAGCAGAAAGAGTAAATATGGGTGGGAAAGGGTCAAGGGAAGGAGGAGATGAGCTCAAAACCAATAACTCAAAATCAAGTGTTTACACACCTGTCTTTCATTCCCAAACTACATGTGCAGACCCTGGCAACTGAATGTAAATTTACAGAAATTGAAGAGAATTGTTGTGCAGAGACTTAATCCTATATTACCAAACCTTACTCAGTATGTCAGTGACTGCACTCCATTAGAAAAGGAACAAAACTAAGAGGTCTCCTAAATGCCTGTTTTTCATGAGCAGTATAGCCAATGTGGTTACACACATTCTCCGGAGTCAGACTGACTCTCTGGTTAGTCAGACAAACCCAACCTCTTTATGCCTCTGCTTCCTCATCTGTAAAATGCATACAGTAATAGATCCCTCCTCACAGAGTTCTTGTGAGGCCTAAAAGAGATAATATATCTGAAGGATTTAGAATAGTCCCTAAGACATAGTCAGTGCTCAAAAACATTAGCTATTTTCATTATTTTAAAAAAGAAGAATTACAATCTATAAGATTAAGGACTAAAGGCAAAAGGAACTACACATCAACACTGGACTCTGGTTGAGAAAGTTGTTTCCCTCGGGGGTACGAGTTAACGATTCTGATACTGCTGTACATATATACTGAAACTGAACAATTAAGTAAATGGAAGGCAGAGGGTAGAAGCTGGTTTTCTCACTGCTGGAGAGGATACTCACAAATAAGCAAGGGGAGGAAGCTAGAATGGTCCATGTGGTAAGGATTAGAGTTGAAGGCATCAGTGAACATTCATATTTAATATAATGTATAGATGGTTATACATAGAAATATTTATAGGTATACGCATTTACACATATATTTCCTAGCCATGTCAGCTGACAGGGCCAGAAGAAATGACACCCCAGTAGCGATGAGCACACCTAGCACCCAGACCTTGGTTTCTAATATCATTCTCCAATAAAAAGAACCAGGTCAGGCTTCCCTGGTGGCGCACTGGTTGAGAATCTGCCTGCCAATGCAGGGGACACGGGTTCGAGCCCTGGTCCGGGAGGATTCCACATGCCGCGGAGCGGCTGGGCCTGTGAGCCACAACTACTGAGCCTGCGCGTCTGGAGCCTGTGCTCCGCAACAAGAGAGGCCGCGACAGTGAGAGGCCCACGCACCGCGATGAAGAGTGGCCCCCGCTTGCCACAACTAGAGAAAGCACTCGCACAGAAACGAAGACCCAACACAGCCAAAAATAAATATTAAAAAAAACAAAACTTTAAGGTCTCCTGAAAATCTAAAAAAAAAAAAAAAAGAACCAGGTCTCCTTGAAGAAATGGCTGATTCTAAGACTGGGATGGGAAATATACAAGATGAGTCTAGAACGTCTTGTAGCGCCATAAAGTAAGGAAGGGCTCAAATACAATAATAGGGATGTGTGAAAGTGACACAGGAGTCAACCAGAAGAGTTCCCAATGGCCAAAGCTGGAATAATCTGAGCAATAAAATACATAAAGTAGCACTGCATTATATCCCACAGTATAAATAAATAAATTTCCATGAGTCCATACTGATATAAATAAAAGACTGAATAAATTAATAAATGGGCAAGACAAATCTCCCATGCAGAAGTTTTCCAAATAAATTAGGTAGATACTTTACCCTAAAAGAAGGGAAGCAAACCAAAGGGGTTGTGCATAGTGACTTCCTTCCAAACAATATAGTATGGAAAGAAAGGGGGAAAAAAGACATATGTCATGAAGAAACCTGAAAAATAACAACTTCATCCAGGTGATCGAGGCCAACATCAACAGTCGTAAATCATGTTGAAAGTATGTGATGGGAATGGTATTTTATCTCTGTGATATTTCTCTCAAACCTCATAAGTTCAGTCTAACTATGAGGAAAAATATCTGTCTAATTACAAGAAAAATTCTAATAAAGGAGTGTCCTAAAATATATCTGGATCAGTACTCCTCAACACTGTCAAGGTCATCAGAAACAAGAAAAGTCAAATACTGTCACAGCCAATAGGAACCTAGAGAGATATCCCAACTAAATGTAATGCAGTATCCTGGATGGGATCCTGGAACAGAACAGGGCCATTACATAAAAATAAAAATAAGGAACTCTGACTAAACTATGAACTTTAGTTAACAATGCATTGATTCATTAATTATAACAAATGTGTATATTCATGTTAGAAGTTAATAATAGGGGAAACTGTGGGGAAGGTATATGGGAACTCTGTATTATTGGCTCAATTTTTATATAAATGTAAAACTGTTGTTTAAAATGTCCTAAGGGGGAAAAAGAGATGAACAAGAGGGTCCAACCTAAGTACTTAAGAGAAATAGTCTCATTTTTATCACAGGGAAAGAAGTAGAGACCACACAGTGTTGAGGTTAAAGCCTGGGTTAAATCCCACTCTCTCATTTATTCACTGTATGACCTTGAACATGTTCCTTAACCTCTCTATGTCTCAGACTCCTCATCTGTAAAACAGGAATAATAACACATAGAGTTATTATAAGGGTATTAAAAGGATACTCAGTACTTAACACAGGGACTATTCCTACGAAGCAGCCAATGAACTCTAGCCATTATTATTAGAAAGAGACACTGCCGCTCACCAGTTATTTTTCAGGGACCTCAGTAACTCATTATTCTCCAATTCCTCACAGTCCGAAAAGGGAGTTTTTATGCTATAAATAGGTCTCTAATGAAAAAATTGCTGAGGCGTTCTACAGTTTTCACCATTAGAATGGAGTTTCCGTTGGGGATGACAGATGCTACAAGAACCAAGAACAGGATGCAGGCGCTCAGATTGATGGGCCTGACCAATCTGGTCTTCCTTCTTCTTTACTCACATCCTCCAACCCATCTCCTTCCCCAGGAAACAAGCCTAACTTCCACATTTTTAACAGCTGTTTGGGGACCTTGCTTGGGGTGTTCATTTCATTAAAAAGCCAGGCAAAACAACACAGGCTAAAGGAAATAATCCCAAACTGTACAATCTCAGAATGCTAACAAGCTAAAGCACTAGTCACAACGGTGAGACTATACCCTAGTTCCTCATGTACTTCTCTCTGCAGCCCTTTTACTGTAATATAGACAAATATGGCGGCAGGGGTGAGGGGGCAGGGGGAATTTATGAGCACCAGCGATCCCAACACTATTTTTGAAATAACAGGCCTGAGAGCAAAACGGTGAGAAATCCAAGTCCTGGAGTCAATTGGACCTAAGATCAAATATCAGACCTGTCATTAACCAGTTGCTTGATCTTAGTCAAAGCACGTAACTTTTCCGGAGCCTCAGTTTACACACCTATAAAATCAGGACAATATCTCACAGCATGTCTGTGATGGTAAAAGAAGGTACAAAATGCCTAGCAGAAAGCCTTGCACTAAGGTAAGTACACCCCAAACTGTAGCCAGTGGTGGTGGTCGGAGAGGTGACAGTGGTATCATCATTTCCATCATCTCTGCTGCTGCAGGGTGATCAAGGGACAGAGTCTGGTGGTGATGTCTCTTTACCTTTCTCTAACATGTAGAGGGCCTTAGGAGATTCTCAGGCGGCCATTTATTCTTCTCTCTGAATCAATGATCATCGATGTTGTTTCATTCCTCCATTATTAGAAAAGGAATTTCTGCTTGGGAGCCTGCACTCTTCCCTTAAATGCATAATTTTGATTCAAGATTTCAATGACTTTTTTAAAACTATACTTTGTTTTTCTTTGTCCAGTATGGATGTTTTAAAGACAATACCAGGCTCTTTTATGTGGTTTATTGCATCTCCATTTCTACTTTTGTTTTACTTTTTAAAAATATTCCTTTCACATTATAGCCTTTAATTCTTCTAAATTTGGAGTTTTAAATCTTATTTTTGCTCTGTTCTTTACTCTTCTTTCTTTGCCCCATTTTTGTTACAATCACTCAGATTGATTTCAATTGCCTTCTTAGGTTATTTGAATTTGATGGAATGAATATTGATCGCAAACTCACTGGGAAGACTTGTTAATACCTTCCACTGTAAAGTTTCCCAGATATTAAAGAATTACAGCCAACTTCCTTTAACTCATCTCCCTTTTCTTTAAAATGTTTCCAATATCTTGGATACTAATATTTATAGGACTCTTTACCACTGGCTAAAACCTGGTGTCACTATTTACAACTTCTGGGAAAAGATTACAAGAATGACTTTTATATCATCTGAATGTTTGGAGATGAAAGCAGTATGATTTCAGTGGTTTAAACCACTGCTATGGTAAAGAGTTTGAGAAAACAAAACATGGCATTCCAGAAAGGAAGTGATGAGAGTCAATTAAAGAAAAAAAACTGAAATTATTTCAACATTACAATAGTAATTTTTTAAAAGGAATAAAAAAGTGTAATTCCTGAATAGTTTTAAACATCTTTAAATAAAGTTCTGTGTGTGTGTGTATATATATATATATATGATATTCTAATCTCAAATACGTTTCAGAGAGTGAAGATTCATGGTGTCAAGGCTCTGTATGGTTAATATCCCTTCTTCATGTTCTCTTCACTTCTGAATTCAATGATTGTAATAAATCTGCACTAAGGAAAGTTTCCTTTTCCCATCTGGTTCAGATTTTATTATTCTAAATAGATAGCATTTTCTCATGTAAAAGTGTCGGCAGGAAGGAGGAAAGGGGCGCAGGTAGAATGAATGTTGGCAGAGATGTTTTCTTCTGTCATAGGAAGTGAGTTCCCTGATTTCCCAACAGTGACAAGTTTAGGGATTGTAGAAACAAACATGGCATGACTTATTATTTACATCAGTCTAGTGCTAACATCAGAAATCACCGTGTGGCAAAGATTCCAACATCTAAAATCCTTGCAAGTTGAATTCCCTGCAACTGAAGGAATTCTTACTTTAGCCAGATAACTTTAAAGGTCCTGATATCACACAAAGCCTGAACCGGGCATACTCAGGACTGGAATTACAAGTGAGAGTCACAGCACAATCAGATACTTTTTGAAATTCATGAAGAACACTAGCCAGTTGTGGTCCAAGACACCAGAAACCAATCTTTCATCTTGACTGTTTCATCTGTTATTTCCACATTTTTGCCTTCTTTTAAGTTCTTTTATCCTTTGAAAGGTTCATTAGATCCATATTCAGAAATACAGGAAAGACTGTTACCTTGGGACTTGGGAGCCTGTATCAAATGTAAGCCTTGTTCTATGCTTTACAACAAAAACTGAAAAACCAAACAATAGTTGAGCATTTTCCTTTTCATAGTTAAACCCAGTAGTGATTCCCCACCTCCACCCCCCATATCCCTGGGCTGCAAAACTGAAGGCATCTGTCCTAAAACAGGATGTTTACTTCTTAGAATGTCACTGAATTCCTGCCGTCTGTTTCCCACCTGAAATCACAAGAACACAGATTTGCAGCAAAGGAAAACAATGGGCATTTTGCTGCTCCTTGCCTGACCCCACAATACAATGCTTTAGTCCATCTCTTTATTTATGATCCTAGCCAGCAGTTCTGATGTCACGATTAATAATAAGCAAATCAAAGAAGCTGTGTATTTTTTCTTTCCTATTTTATCAAACTGGTTACCCAGTCTTTCCAACAGAGACAAGCAGTAAAGGGCACCTCTCAAACAATCAATATAATATTTGGACCATATCTCTGCTTCTGATATTCATTTTCATTTTTAAGAAGATGAAAAGAGGGATTCCCTGGTGGCGCAGTGGTTGAGAGTCCGCCTGCCGATGCAGGGGACACGGGTTCATGCCCCAGTCCGGGAAGATCCCACATGCCGCAGAGCGGCTGGGCCCGTGAGCCGTGGCCGCTGAGCCTGCGCGTCCAGACCCTGTGCTCCGCAATGGGAGAGGCCACAACAGTGAGAGGCCCGCGTACCACAAAAAAAAGAGAAGATTTAAAGAAAGCTAAATAAATTTTATCCTAGGCATCCTTAATCTTGAAAGGATCTCAGAGCACTCATTTGTCAGGAAAAGAGACTGAAACCGAGAGAGGTGAAGTGACAGTGATGGAGGAGGAGCTTCAGTGTGAGTTCTCCAGCCTCGTTTCCCAGGGTTTGTCACCTTCCATGAGGCTGGCTCCATGGCCACCTCAGCATTGGATTCGCCTAATTATAAGAAGGGGCATAAATAAATAAATTTCCAAATAAGTATGGTATTATTTTTACATATATTTAGATGTTCATAAATAAAGACAGTTTTCCCTTGAGCACTGCAGCAGCCTCATCACCGTCCAGCAGGGTTTCTTACCTAGGCACTATTGATATTTAGGGTCAGGTAATTCTTTGTTGCAGGGGGGAGAGGGGCCGGTCTTGCACAAGGCAGAATGTTTTGCAGCAATCCTGGCCTCTGCCCACTAGATGCCAGAGCACCTCCCCACCAAGTTGAAACAACCCCAAATTCTCCAGATCTTGCCAAATGTCCTCTGGGGGCAAAACTCCCCCACTGAGAACTGGCATATAGCCATATCTCCTACACATCTATCAGCCATCAGGAAGCCTTCAGTCACTGCTACAAGTCAGCTGCTGCAGCTCTGAGATGATCGAGGAACTTTCCATGTGTTACATGTGGAATGGACAAGGTGCTTCCCTGATTTCCTCCAAAAACAGACAAAGCAGTGACCCTATCAAGTCACAGAAATGATCAGAAGGGTAACTTGTGAAAAAGAGAACAAAAAGAGAATGCTCAAGTGAGATGAAAAATAATAAAAGGAGAAGTGGAGGGAAAAAACCCCAACAAGACAGAAGAAAGGGAAATGGAAAGAAGAAAGAGGTCAGCAGAGAGAAGGGATTTTAGCATTCCAGTATCTGTAGGACAGAGTGACCCATTATACGATAGAGTGGCATATTTTCATCAGGCATAATTTTTTAAAAAGGCAACTCAGTCTGAGGAAAAGGGTCAAGAACTTTCTACCAATTCACTGTGAGGCTTTAGGAAAGGACCATTGTCCTCAGATGATGGACCCCTCAGGGGAGTTCTATGTGAAGCTCTTTGTTAAGGCCTCATATGCTTAAAACTGTAAAGCCCTTTAAAACAGCTTATCCTGGAGTCTCACCCACGTTACTGTTCCTGGTGTACAATTCATCTGAATGAAGTTTTAGAACAGGCCTTTGAAAGAATGAGCATGACTCTTCACGTCCAGAGTACAAAGCAATTTGCTTTAACTGCTACTTCCCAGAAAACTATTTAACCTCAAAACACCCCCTGGGAAACAGCAAAGCTCTCGATAGTTTTCATACTGTTACTCTCCTCAGGGTGTTCAGGTGACTGGTTGAATGGTAGCTCTAGATGTGACGCAATTCCAAAATATGTAGATAACAACACGCTTATTGCTGCATCTGGTCACAGATCGAGGTTACATTTGACAAGCTGGCCACTCAATTCGTAGAGTATCTCTTCTTTGACATATGTTTTAAAATTCATTCTAAAAAGGTTCTTTTTTTAAAAAAATTATTACTTCCGTAAGTTTTCATGGATACACAAAATGAACAACAACAAAACCCCTCTAATCCTACGATTCTCAAACTTTAAAATGCATAGGAATCACTTGAGGATCTTGTTAAAATGCAGATTCTAATCTAGGTCTGGGGCGGGGCCTGAGACTCTGCATTCCTAACAAGTTCCCAGGCGATGCCGATGTGGCATTTATGCGCTAGGCAGCGGCATCTGGATTGGGCACAACAATGAGATAATAAAGAACCACAAGAAAAAAAAAAAGGTTGTAAGTCTAATCCATTCCCTCAAATTACCTATCTGATTATATGGCTTCCCTCCTGCAAAAACTTTTTAGGGCTGACTGCCCACTGCTTACCAGGGAAAGTCCAAACCCTCTTGAATTTTGAGAAATTCAAACCTTTCACGATAACTTCAGCTCCACTAGCTGCCCTCACCCAACATGTACACAGTGAAGCAGCTGCCCCAATTCTGTGTTGTTCTCCCAAATATCATATACTCTGCACTGCCCTGATTTGATCCCACTGTCCCCTCTTCCTAAACGGCTCTACCATCCAAACCTTCACGCTCCTTCAAAGCCTGCTTCAGATGTCACCTCTTCCAAGAAGCCTCCCTAAAGCCCTCTAGGAATAAGGTATCTCTTCCACTCACCACACCTTGCACTTGGCATTCAAATATCTACACTGGTGTGTTTAGTTTTCTGGAAGGTTATGGCCCATCCAATAAAATTATGAAATTACCTGACAACTAACTCAGGAGTTAAAAAGATACCCAGTTTTCTCATCTTTATATCCCTGGCTCCTGGAGAAAGAAGTCCATCAGCCAATTGCCTGAACAGTTAAAAATTCCATAGGATTACCTCCCTGAACTTTTGATCCCAAAATGAAACCACGAGTGGTTTCAAGCACCCTAGTATATAACCTATCTACTCAAGAACCTCACTCTTTCAGCAGCCTGTACCCCTACATCGTGGATTTCTTCTTCACTGACTGCTGGATCAAATTCATCAGCATAAACTACCTCCCATTTAAAAAAAAAAAGGCACAATGAAAAGACCATCCCTTGCCCTCATCCTCTGCCTCATTTCTGTTTCCCTTTACAACATAACTCTTCCAAAGAGTCGTTAAACTTGCCGTCCCCACTTCCTCCCCTTCTAACCTCTCTTAACCCACATCTGCATCCACCAAAGCTGCGCTTGCCACGGGTGCCAAAGACGAAAGTGTGACAGAATTAGGAGTCACTCCCCAGACCCCTCTCACTTGATGTCTGGACAGCATCAGACAGAGTTGGTCACGCCCCCTCCAAAACCCCTTCTCCGCTTGTCTTCTGGAACACAGCTTCTTTCTTCTCCTTCCCCCTGCCTGCTCTGTTCCAGTCTCCTCTGCTGGACCGTCTGCTTTCCTAACTCTCAGTACTGGAGGGAACCAAGGCTCAGTCTTTGGACCTTTCCCTTCTAGATCCACCCTTCGTCCACAGGAGGTCACATCCATTCCCATAGCTTTAAACACCATGTATAAACTAAGGATGCCCAAATGTATACTTCCAGCCTAGACTTCTCCCTGGAATCTACACTCACCCAATTACCTCAAAATTAACACATCTAAGATGAAATTATTGACACATGCTCCCCACCAAACCTTCTTATCGCATAAAGCCGGGGCTCCATTCTATCGCTCGCTCACACACAACCCTTGGAGGCATCCTTGCCTCTTCTTTGTCTCATATGCCGCACCCACTGCATCTGTACATCCTGTCAGCAACACCTTCAGGACTTCTGCAGAAGCTGTCCCTACTACAAGCTACTACTTCTTGTTACCACTCCTATAATGACGATGTTGACAACTACTATTACTACTCACGTCCGTGCTGTCATCACCCCTTGCCTGGACCCACGTAAGGGCCCTAACCGGGCTCCTTGCTGCCACCCTTGCCCCTGTCCCCAGTGTCATGGTCTATTTTCCACACAGAGCCAGAGTAGGCCTTTTAAATATAAACCAGGCCATAGCGCTATTCTCCTAAAGGCCTGTTAAGTGTTTCTTATCTTTCTCAGAATAAAATTCAGCATCCTTCCCAAAGCCTCCATGTGATGAGGGGCCCTTACAGGCCTCATGCCCCAGTACCTGCCACTTCATTCACTTGGCTGCAGCCTCATTCACGCCTCTACTGTTTCTCAAACACTGTTCCTGCCGCAGAGCTTTTTCCATATTCTCCCTGCCTGGACATTCACAAGGCCTCACCTGCACCACTTGCAGGTTTCTGCTCCAATGTCTCCAGATGAGATCAGAAAGCCTATGTAAATCAACGTCTCCATCAGGATCTAGCCCCCCTGCCCTCCTTCATTCTTTTCTGCCTGGATTCTTTGTCTCTCTCTCTCTCTCTACTAAAATATAAACTTCATAAGAGCTTGGACTTACTTATTTTGTTCATAGCTGTATCCCTTAGCACAGGGCCTGGCCAAGAGTGTGTGATCAATACATGTTTACTGAATGAATAAATGAATAGCATTAGATGGTCAAAAAATACTTCTATGACTTTATCTGTATTATGGAAAAAACCATGGCAACATTCCAAAGGAGATTAAAAACTCCACTAAATTACATTCTTTTAAGATAATAAGTCTTGACTGAGAGCTTGTAATGCAGAGAAGAGGCAGACTCACTTCCTGATCACCGTCTTAGACTCTGATGAACTTTGGCCTCCAACTTCTTCACAGTTTGGGCTTGTCAGGTTCCCATACCTTTATAGATAAAAACAAACAAACAGAAAATGCAATGAGTAGTGTTGGAGAGCAACTCTTTTCCATTTCAAGCACAACAGTTATACTTTTCAGGAGTATTTAAGGAAAGTAATATCTGTGAAATAACATCAAAAATGATACTATATTACTGATATTTATTTAATGGGTAAACATATATATGTGTGTGTATATATACGTGTGTGTGTGTGTATGTATAAATATACGGTCTACAAGGAAAGTGATTTAGCAATGAATCACATTACTTAAAACTTTCTCTTAATATTTAACATTTCTTTGGATTTTTTTCGATGAAATTACTCTTTTCCTCTTAGCAGGAGAATCAGGCGTTATGGGATGCACAGGTGGGAGATTCCTCATGAACTCCGGAGCATCAACCCCTCTGTGTAGCTACTGAAGGAAGATGTGGCTTTGCTTGCACAACCTTCACGCCTGTGCCACACATGGGCACAAGATGACGACTCCATGCTCTGCTTATGAGTCTGGTCTCCTTGAGGATAGGTCCTATTGGAGGAAGGTGATGGAAATAATTCCAAACCCTCAAGTAAAGGCTGAGATAGAGACAAGGACTGAAGAACAGAATCCTCGTGTCCCAGCAACCAAGAGAGCAGCAGTGTGTACACCGAGGTCAGGCTGATCTAGGCTTCCCCAGCCACTGGGGAAGGGGGACAAAGCGGAACAACGGTTTAGAAAGCAATAGGTGCCTAAATTTTAAAATCTGTCTCATTACAAACTCAAAACTTATTAAAACATTGATCAGGGGCTTCCCTGGTGGCTCAGTGGTTGAGAGTCCGCCTGCCAATGCAGGGGACACGGGTTCGTGCCCCGGTCCGGGAGGATCCCACATGCCGCGGAGCGGCTGGGCCCATGAGCCATGGCCGCTGAGCCTGCGCGTCCGGAGCCTGTGCTCCACAACGGGAGAGGCCACAACAGTGGGAGGCCCGCGTACCACAAAAAACAAACAAACAAAAAAAAACATTGATCAGTCCCCGGTTACACTGTTAGATGTCCTTCCAACTCCATAGGTAAGCAAGTCTATTTCATACAAATATATCATGTTTTGTTTGGTTCAGAATGTTCATTTAGTAAATTCACTTTAGACTCCTAAGGAGGAGCCTTTGTATTAACTTATAATGCCTAGACTATTTCTGCAGTTTCTCTTCCCATCAGTGGAGAATTCAGAGATTCCTTGGAGTTTCACAAGCTGGTAATCTGTCCCAAAGTTTTGATAATAGAAATTCTATAACTGGTGGCGTTTACATTTTTAAAGAGAACACTTCTGTCTTCTACTAATAGGATTAAGAACCCCAGTACCCTTATGGTTCCTTGTTCCTAGGATTTACAAGCCCTTTTAAAAATAAAAGCCCACCATCTGGTTTGACAGAATGCCAGTCCATCTGGTCTCCCCATCGCCCTGTCCCGGCAGGTTCTAGTTTACGCCCACAGGCATCAGCCCCCTCCCCCATCCATGTGCTCCTTCTCAAGCTCATCAGCTTTACGGACTCCTTGGCCTCCCAGAGATATTTTCCACTGGCCTCCACCCTCCCTGTTCCTCTTCATCCTGTCCTGCACCTGCTATTTAGAGGCTTCCAGGGCTACCCTTTGCTTTCCATGAGACAAGAACTCAGTCAGATTAAGATTTATGCAGCCCCATGTGGGCAAGGCAGGGCTGGGAAATGAGATTCCTAGTAAATAAATAGAGTGGGATTTCTTGGCTCTCTCTTTGGCCACCGTCATAGTGAACCCTGTCCTCATGTTCCCTCACAACAGACTCTGGTTTATTTAAGTAGGAAAGATGGGGTAAGTACAGTGAAGAGGGAGGCCACTGTGCCTGCCACGCATCTGACTTGAGTCATCCATAAACTCCCGCCTGCCGGCCCTCAGTGACTAAATGTGGGACTTAACCTTCGTTTGGGCCACATTCTGTGTTCCTTCATTAATTCTCTTTCTGGTTATCCCGGAAATATTGCATCTTTTATCTTCTAACTGGAACCTCTGAGAGGTCGAAATAAAAGCGAAAAAGCTTCACGAGGGAAAGATACACATTTTACTGCACCTGATATTTTTCTTTCCAGAGACGTTCATACTAAAAATCCCCTGGTCTTCCTATTCCTTGTCTTTACTTTTGCTTCTCACACTCTGCTGCTCTTTCTCTGCATTTTTCAGACTCAGAGCTGAGATGCTGGCCGGGATGACATGAACACCCATCACAGTTCTGCTCCCAGAATGTGATGCCACGGTGCAGTCAGACCATGTCACAAAGCGCTAAGTAACTTACACTGGTGAGTGAGCAAAGTTCTCTCTCCTTAATGAACCCGGTACCATCTGCTCAGAAGACCACATGGATACTTCTCCCGGCCAGCAGAGTATTATGAGTAGAGGCTCATAGTCAGGACCAGCATGACTGGTTGGTAATAACTTGGAGACAAATCAGAACCATCAATAACAAGGCATGTGTGTGGTGGTGCACACGGTCCAGGCACTCAGGCTCAAAGGCTGCAGCATCCCTAACTCTTTCTTTTTTTCTTTTTTTAAGATGTTGGGGGTAGGAGTTTATTAATTAATTTATTTATTTTTGCTGTGTTGGGTCTTCGTTTCTGTGCGAGGGCTTTCTCTAGTTGTGGCGAGCGGGGACCACTTTTCATCGCGGCGCGTGGGCCTCTCACTATCGCGGTCTCTCTTGTTGCGGAGCACAGGCTCCAGACACGCAGGCTCAATAGTTGTGGCTCATGGGCCCAGTCGCTCCGCAGCATGTGGGATCCTCCCAGACCAGGGATCGAACCCGTGTCCCCTGCATTAACAGGCAGACTCTCAACCACTGCGCCACCAGGGAAGCCCCTCCTAACTCTTTCTTCTCTGCCCGATCCACTAGGAACATCTTTTGGCTCTGCCTTTATGACATATCCTGAATCCCAGCACTTCTCGTCACTCTGCCCTGGCTCAGGGCACCTATCAAGCCGCAGCGATGCTGTTCATGCCGCTGCTCTGCTCAAAACCCTCCCCCAGCCCCCACTCTTCTCCACTCTTCGGAAAGGCCAACATCTTACCCATCTCCTGAGGCCCTAAGTGACCTGCCCCTCATATCTCTGACCACGTCTCCTACACTCACTCACTTCCCCTCAGCCTCACTGGCTTCCTTGCTGCTTCCCCACCACACACACACACACACACACACACACACACACACACACACACACACACACGCCAGGCATCCTCCTGCCTCAGAATCTCTGCACACTCACTGCCACCGCCTCCCACGCCCACACCGATGGTGCACCCCCGGGGCTCCTGCAGGTCTTTGCTCCAATGTCACTTTATCAGTGAGGCCTTCCCTGACCATCCTATGTAAACCAACACTAACACCACTGTTTTATTCTCCTCCACAGCCTTTAACACATTCTAGTACACTGTGCAATTCATACAGCTATTGTCCATTAGAACACAAACCCCATGAGAGCGGGACTTCTGTCTCTTTTGCTCATTACTCTTTAGAGCTTAGAGCAAGGGCGGCACCCAGCAGGCATGCTGATGGCTATTGGCTGGGAGCAAATGAGTGGTCTAGTGGGGTTCCCTAGGCAGACGTGGAAATGAACCTCCCAACGACTAGGTTCATATTTGTGTCTATAAAGGCATTCTTTGGCTTTTTGCTTATACAAGTGTCTTAACCTGTCTGTGCCTTCATTTCTAATGATCTAGGAGCATAAAAAAGCTTTAGGATAGCTGCGATCGTTACAAAAATCTAAAATTAAAATGCGAAAGGAACTTTTAAGATCCTAGAGCTGAGACCTTGAAGGTGTAAGTAGTATAAAAATACAAAAAAAAAAAAAGTATATACAGTTTTACAATAGAAGCAAGATAAAACTAAAAAGCTTATAACCCTCTGGAATTTCACGGACTGGGGAGGGGACAATTATTTGCCCCTGCACTTTTCTTATCATTAAGGAGAATTAAAGCCTTACAGAAAAGAAACTAGACCAGCACTGGAATCAAGAACTCTTTAACGCTCAAGCTAGGTCGTTTGAGAGTTAAGAGTTAGTTTTATGAGATTAAGAGTGTTTCTTTGATGTTTCCTGGACCCTCTCATAGCTTCCCATCAAAAACCAAAGTCAAGTTCAATTCATTTACTCCAGGGGAGTAAATAAAGAGTGTGTATGTGTGTGTATGTGTTTAATTAATGAGTAGCTACAGACAAACCTGTCAACAATGTCACCTCCAATTTCTGCAAAACCTCCCTAGAGTTTAAGATCAAAGCTCGAACCTCTTAAGAAGGCTTTACCAGACTGCCCTTCTTTAAAGGCAATTCATAAACCTTAAAATACAAATTATCAGAATGACTTCTGACATGGTTTTCTCTGTATCACAAGGCAAAAGAAAGATTTACAAATGTCTCCTAAAGTACAGCCTTGCACAATTTTTTACTGCAGCCTAAAATTTACTAGAAAAAGAAAAAAAAAACCCTCAATATAACGTTTAACTGGTTGCTAATATTTAAACAGGAAACAGTTATTTCCAGGGGGGATGGATGTATTGTTTGGCGCCTATCCGGGCAGATAAAACGTTTAATATGTGTTTGAAGGGACGACCAGGGATACTTGTGGTTCAAAGAAATCTTAAGATAAAGTTATCCCCAGGGACAGTACTTCTGGGGGTGGGGGGTGGGGGATGCTTTCTAACCTTTACTCTCTAACAGAAAAGTCTCAGCAACATCAGACCAGGATGGGGATAATCCCGAAGAACCTTTCAGGCTCCACTTGATGATGGCAGGTGGTCCCATGATAACGACAGTTAATAATTATTGAGAGCTCACTATATACCAGGCACTGTGCTAACACTTTATATGGATTGTTTCATTTAATTCTCACAATAATCCTAGATGATGGTATTATTACTCTTCCTATTTAATGGATGAGAAAATGAGGCCCAGAGAGCTTAAGTAATTTGCCCTCAAAGACACAGCTAGTAAGTAAAGGAGGGATTTGAACCTTGACAGTCAGACTCTAGAGCCCAGTCTCTGAGTCAACACCCGATCACACAAACCATAGTTATTTTGTTTATTTATTTTATGTCTCCCTCCACCAAATGATAAGTTCTTTGAGGTTAGAAACCTTGGGCTTTTCACTTACTCGGTCATTCATTCTTTCACTCATTTAGTCCTCATTCAATGAGTATTTATTAAAGCCTATTTTCAGGTACTATTCTGTGCACTGAGGATACAGCAGTGAACTAACCAAAGCCCCTGTTTTCATGGAGCACAATGTAGTGGGGGCAGATAAGCAATAAACTAGTAATTAGTGAATATATACTAGTCAGATGGTGAAAAGTGCAATGGAGAAAAATAAAGTAGCCAAGGGCACTCAGACATGATTGGAGGGCCTGAGGTAGCTGCTTCACATGAGCGTCCAGGAAAGGCCTGACGTGAATGTGACAATGAACTAAAATCCTCCAGAAGGCGAGGGAATGGGCCACACATATCTCTAGGAGGAGAGCCTTCCAAGCGGAGGGGAGAGCCAGGGCAAAGGCCTTGGGACCGTGGCAGGATGGTGCGCTTGAGAAACGTCAAGAAGACCAGTGAGGAAGGAGCAGAACAGATGAAGCGGAGACAGGGAAGGAGGTGAGCATGCAGGTGGCAGGGGCAGATCACGAGGGCCTGGCCGGCCATGGTCAGGGCTTTGCTTTCACCCTTTTACCTCGCTTACTGCTATATGCCCTGAGCCTGGAGTAGAGCCTGCGCTTAGCGGACACTCACTAAACACGTGCCAAATGAATTCATCAATGCCCTCTACTATCACGAATAGTTGAGGATGGGGAGGGGAGGGAAGGGAAGAAGCTACTTATTGGGGATGATGAAAGAACAGAGAGGAGGAAGTTAAGGCAGGAGAGACCTCACATGAAGCTGCTGACTCAAGGACCTCTGGGAGCCTTTGCTTTTCTAATCAAGCCCAGCCTGTGAACATCTGAAGCATTTTTTCTTTAACTGACCCACAAGAACACAGGTCAGGTATGAGGAAAATGTTCAGAAGCTGACCTTGACTCAGAAGAATGACACAGTGAAATAGCCTGCAGATGTCGGGAACACCAAGTGAGGCCTTGATTAAGACTGCAGACCGTACACCACAGAGCAGCCAGGGGCTTGTTTTTAATCGCTCCGAATAATACCCTCCACGGCAGGCACCTCTCCACCCAAGTGTGACCTGACAACTGGGTCACGGCCACCAAGCCTACCTTGGAAAGGTCTTGCTACCACCATGGAGCCAGTTATTCAAGGAGAAGACAAAGGTCAGAGACAACAGGCAAAAACTCCTTGTTCTCTTGCAAGAAAGGAAGGGGTCAATGATGCCAAACAGAGAACCAGGCAGTGTGCTTTCACTCACGAGGGCTGGTTCTCTAGGCAAAGTTCTCCCATGATCAGAAAAAAAGTCAAAAAACCCAGAAGGAGCCTCAGTCCTCCCCTCCAGGCCTTTGCTGTGAAGGGCCCTCCACCTTCCTTGCCCTTCAATTCGTCACATTATCTCCATATTATTGATGATGGTAGCAGGAACATTAATGTTCCCTTAACCATCTCCCTGATAGTTAAGGGAACATTAATAGCCAAAGTACCTAGTATTTCTGTTCCAGTCGATGGTTTCAAAACACTATAAGATTTCCCTTGACAACACTATCTCCACCTCCAGCCCCAACCTACAACTGTCTGAGAGGGAGACCAAGAAAAGGACAAATACTTTACAGTCACTATTCAGCCAGGGAAAGAAAATGAAAAGGCGTCTCTTGCTATAACTTGTTTCTCATTCACATTTAAAGTTTTTTCTCAAGTCTGATGGCCTTCATGCCCTTGCTGTCAGGTTTCTTCTGTTTTCTACTGCAGGTCCTTGTCACCCATCTCTCTTCTCGGGCCCGTTTACTGCCCCCAAGAGCTTGGTGGCTCATCGGTGCCTCCTTCTTCCACCTGTAATTGGTAACAATTCTAAACCATCAGCTGCGAATCTGTCTTGTTAGCATGCTACAGCCGCTGCAGACACAACAAAGGTCAGAAGGTCGACGGAAGAAACAGGTTACAACTGGGGGCAGGGAGCACGCAGCACCCTGACAACCACAGAATCTGTCTACAAGTTGGGATTTTCCTTAGGTTTAAGATGAATTAATACATTATTAACAAGTCAGTGCGAGCCTGTGGCTCAGTTTTCCCCAACCACAAAAAGATGCTCTTGCAGAGCTCTTCAAGAATCTTCTCGGACTTACCTGGTGGTGCAGTGGTTAAGAATCCGCCTGCCAATGCAGGGGACACGGGTTCATGCCCCGGTCCTGGAAGATCCCACATGTCACGGAGCAACTAAGCCCGTGCGCCACAACTACTGAGCCTGCGCTCTAGAGCCCACGAGCCACAACTACTAAGCCCACGTGCCACAACTACTGAAGCCCGTGCACCTAGAGCCCATGCTCCGCAACAGGAGCTACCACATTAAGCCCACGCACCGCAACAAATAGTAGCCCCTGCTCAACGCAACTAGAGAAAGACTGCGTGCAGCAACAAAGACCCAACGCAGCCAAAAAATTTTTAAAAAAAAAGAATCTTATGAAAACTGCTACGTAAAATCAAATACAATGACAATGAATTTAGTATCATGGTATCCCATCAGTCTGGAGACTACTTTTCTCTCCTGTGCTCACAAAACTCAATATAACATCCATTTATCTAAATTGGTACTTGCTGGCAACTTCAGTAGAGACCAAAGGCAAAAGAATTACGTTTCCCAGGACTAGGAGCTTGAAGTCATTCTCCAGGGCTAAGTTCACTCCACAAAAGGTTAAGAGAAAGAAATGTCAGGGCTTCCCTGGTGGCGCAGTGGTTGAGAGTCCACCTGCCGAGGCAGGGGACACGGGTTTGTGCCCCGGTCCGGGAAGATCCCACATGCCGCAGAGCGGCTGGGCCCGTGAGCCATGGCCGCTGAGCCTGCACGTTCGGAGCCTGTGCTCCACAACGGGAGAGGCCACAACAGTGAGAGGCCCGCGTATTGCAAAAAAAAGAAATGTCAAATAAGAGAAAAGTGATTAAAAAAATAAATAAATAAAATTAACTCAAAAACAGCCAGTCCCCTTTTCCTTTTAAAGTTTCAGAGATATACCTTTTTAAAAAAAAAAAAAACCACTGCATTTACTTTAATGAAATTAATGAATTTACTTTTCGGAACCATACTCATACTAGGGGCAGTGCCCTCCTCTGACTCCTAATGGCCACCTACAGGGTCCTGTCACTCATGCTAGGAAAACTTTGCCTGGAGAGTCACAACCTAGGGTCCCTGGATGAACTTAGGGAAGTTTGGGAATCCCTAAGCCATAAGCCAAATTTGGTGATGTGTTTTTTTTTGCTAGAGAAGGTCCATAGTTTTTAGCAGATTCTTAAAGGGGTTTGTGATCAATCCCTCCCACCAACTGCTAGAAAATGGTCAAAACCATAGCTTTAGGTTATCAAAGGTGAATTGAAAACTTTCTGATAATCACTCAGAATGTATGTACCTTGCCTTCCAGTTTTTTTTGTCAGTTTTGCTTTGTAGTTTCCAAACATAAGCACATTTTTTAAAAACCTGCTGGGCAATTTGGTATTGTTTTCTAAAAAAGAAAGATAACTGCATGTGCTGCCTCCCTTTGCCAAGTGAAATTTTTTTTTCAAAAAAGAGCTACTTGAGAGAAACATTTTTCTTTCATTTCCAGAAAAGAAAGCTAGCCTGGTGAAGCTCTGAGGCTCAGTCCTTGACAGCAACCTTTTAGTGTTTATTCTAGCAGAACCATCACTACCATCCCGATTCTGCTGTCCAGCCACATGTTCCCATGGAGAATCCCCACTGTGATGCTGGGTGAGAGCTGGGTCCTTTTGACAAAAATAAAGATTTACCAAAGACAAGCAACCCAGCAGTGAAGAGAATTTATTTCCATTTTCCCTCGTGTGATTACAGTTGGATGTAATTCTATAACAGTACCAAATTAAACTTTTCTGGCTAACCCAAAGCAGAGCCACAGGTACAGGGAAGAAAGAGGAACGATGCTTGTAGGCAGTGGCTAAGCCCTGTCCTTTGTTTCAGGCCATGCTTCCAGAGCTGAGTGTGTGGGCCACGCTGAACAGGGCATGAGGGCCTGAACAGAACAAGGTGAAGGTGAGCGAACACTTGACCTTCAACTTCCCTAAGCCCACAAGCACTAGATTTTTAGAGTCAATCTCTCTGACAAGAATTCCTTGTTTCCTATCGAATCATGAACAACTTCCCTTGTTCCCTAACAAGACCAAAAGTTTTGCTGATGTTATATTCGTTTTCTATCGCTGCTGCGTCAAATGACCACAAACAAATTACACAAAATTACTATTTTATAGTTGTGTAGGTCAGAAGTCCAACACAAGTCTCCTTGGGCTAAAATCAGCTGTTCCCCATCGCTCACATTACTGCCTGAGCTCCGCCACTTGTGAGATCAGTGGCGGCATTAGATTCTCACAGGAGCATGAACCCTACTGTGAACTGTGCACGCGAGGGCTCCAGGTTGCACGTTCCTTATGAGAATCTAATGCCTGATGATCTGAGGTGGACCTTCGGGTGTCACTGTCTCCCATCACCTCCAGATGGGACCATCTAGTTGCAGGAAAACAAGCTCAGGGCTCCCACTGATTCTGCATTATGGTGAGTTGTATAATTATTTCATTATATATTACAATGTAATCATAATAGAAATAAAGTGCACAAGAAATGTAATGCGTTTGAATCATCCTGAAGCCACCCCCTGCCCCACCCCCACCCAGGTCCGTGGAAAAATTGTCTTCCACGAAACTGGTCCCTGGTGCCAAAAAGGTTAGGGACCGCTGCTATAGGAGACAATCCATTTAACTGCCTTTTCTAGCTTCTGGAGGCTGCCTGCATTCTTGGGCTCAGGGTCCCCTTCCTCTATCTTCAAAGCCAGCAACATAGTATCTCTCTGATCTTGTTTCCATCCTCACATCTTTTTCTCTGACTCTCTCTTTTGCCTCCACCTTTCACTTTTAAGGACCCTTGTGATTACACTGGTCCTAACCAAATAATCCAAGTTAACTTCCTTATTTAAAAGGTCAGCTGATTAGCAACCTTAATTCTGCTTGGCCATGTAACCCAATATATTCATAGGTTCCAGGGATTAAGACTGAACATCTTTGGGGTGGGAGGCATTATTCTGCCTGCCACAGTTGGGAGTGTAAATTATTACAAATGTTGTATCTTCTATGGTTTAATGAAATAAACCCTCTTTCTCCCCCTGATAAAGCATGAGCCAGCAAGAGTATGGGGACCCTTCACAAAGCATGTGCCCTACAAAAGTTTTCAACGTTCTTTTCGATGTTAGAAGCATTTCGATACCCAAAGATTCTCATAGCCCTTGTTATAATCCTCTTTTCTATCAGCAATACTTTCATCGTCCTAATAGCCACAGGAAATAAGATCTGAGTTCAATTTGCCTTTAAGCAATCTGTCTTTTTTTAAAAACCTATAACATATACACAAACTGAGGGTTTTCTTGCCTATGTGGTCATCAACACTCAAACCTGGACAAAATCTATTCAAACTCATCTGCTATAACAAAAATCTTAAGAAATGGCCTTCATTTTTAAATAAATTCTCACCCTCATCAGGATATCCAGTGTATCTGTATTTAAAGCTAAAAAAGGAAACAAAGCAATGTTAGGATTTCCTGAAAGCTTTCCCACTCTATAAATGGGATGAGCATCCTGGAATCAACTGACCAATAAATCTCAACTTTTTCATGCACGGTGGGACAAAAGATTCTGTGGATGAACCAACCACTCTGTTTGTTTCCACTTGATTTTGTTGAGAGTTATGGAGGGAAGTTACTAAAATAAATGAAGAGAATGGCATGGTATTGAAAAACTTTCCTACATAAGTGATAGAAGTTAGACATAAATCACTCTGAGACAAAAGTGTAGAAAAACTGTACTATGAGTTTAATAGTAACATTTAATATAAGTGTTACTGTTATAAAGAGACAAGCACCTGGAAGTGACTTATGGTCGTCACTAGTATAAGATGCTGTGAGGCCCTCTAAGTAGGTTAGATTCCAATACCTGCTCCCTAAGTGCTCTCTGCTCATAACCCCCTCTCTTAGGACCTGGAAGAACAAAGGGAAGATATTAGTAAACCTTGCTCCTACCAAAAGAGAAGGGAGTTAGGGAATCCAATGAGCACTGCATGGCAGCATGAATCTAGGAATATTTGGCAAGTGCCTAGTCTAATTACAGAACTAATTTTCTTTTAAAGCTTAATTATTTTTAAGTGAGGTTTCACAAAAAGTAATTTGGAACATTTCTGTGTGCAATTCAAAAAGGCTTACCCAGCTTCTTATGCTAAGGAAGCATTTAAGAGCTGAATGAATCTGTGTTATGAGCTTTTAAAAGGAGGTTCGCTACAACCACCTCACAGTTCCCGGGGTGGTGGTGGGAGTAGGGTGCGGGGGGGGCGGTTCTTAAGTACACATTCAATCGAGAAACTGATAAGATAAGCCACAGACAGGGAGAAAATATTTGCAAAAGGCATAACTGATAAAGAACTGTTATCCAAAATGTACAAAAACTCTTAAAACTCAACAATAAGAAAATGAACAACTTGATGAAAAAATGGGCAGAAGAGGACTTCCAGTTTCCAGTCCAGCACGTAAGGAGCTTAGGAGTCACCACTTCATCCTAACAACACGTGAAAAGCTGAACAAACTGGAAAATCAACAACTCTTCTTAGATCCATCAGAGAAGTGTGGTCACAAGGCAAACCCGTGCCCACTAAAACTGAAGAGACCGTCAGACAGATACAGAAAACCACAACAGAGCAGAGCAGAAATCTCCATGGGAAACAAACGCTGAACTGTAATTGATGAATTGCTGCAGACTTAGTGTGGACAAGTCTGAGGGATAAAAACTCCAGGGGGCCCCAGTCGTAGACACAGCACCACATTTCTACGAGTTTTACCTCCAGGAACTTGACCAGGTTATCATAGTTAATATAGGAGAAAAACCTCCTCATGCTTCCAGCAAGGGAAGGGGAAAAGGAACCATTTTGAAATACACTAGAGCACTCTGTTCTTCTTAACAACACCTGCCCTCAGGACAAAAAATTTTACCAGAGTCTAACCTGCTGGGGCTTTGTCAGAGCTTCACCTACCTTGGGTAAGGAAAATACCTAACTCTAGTCTTCTCTAGCCTTCCACATGGGGGAAAGGAAATACCCGTCTCCAGGCCCTTCTAGCCACCCTTTCCCTAAGGGAGGAAATAAAAACAACAGAGAAGCACTGATGAAGTTCACAGTCCAGAGGCACAGGCTAACCAGAAGACTGAAAGCTAATCACAGGACTACAGAATGCCTTCCTGTTCCCCACCCCCATACATTACAACTACGTTACTGAATGCCATTTCCTTCCACCTGGTACATCATATCCACCTTTTAGTCAAAAATTACAAGGCATGCTAAAAGGGAAAAAAGCACATTTTGAAGAGACTAAAGAAACATCAGAACAAGAGTCAGATATAGCAGGAATGGTAGAATTATTAGACCAGAAATTTATAAAGACCACGATTAACACGCTAAGAAATTTAATCAGAAAAGTAGACAACATATAAGAGCAGATGGATAATATAAGCAAAGAGATGGACATTCTAAGGAAGAATCAAAAAGAAATGTTAGAGATCAAAAACACTGTAACAGAAATGAAGAATGCCTTCTAGGGGCTCATTAATAGGCTGGGCATGGCTGAAGAAAGAATCTCTGAGCTTGAGGATAAGAAAATAGTTCTAAAACTGAAAAGCAAGCAGACAAGCAAATAAACTAAAAAAAAAAAAAAGAAAGAGAGAGAGAGAAAAGAAAAAACCAGAACAGAATACCAAGTACCATGGGACAACTACAAAAGGCATAACATATGTGTAATGGGAACACTAGAAGGAGAAGGAAGAGAATGGAAGAGAAGCAGTATTTGAAGGAATAATGACTGGGAATTTCCCCCAAATTAGCATCAGACACAAAACACAGATCCAGGAAGCTCAAAGAACACCAAGCAGTATAAATGCCAAAAACACTACATATTCGAACTTCAGAAAATCAAAGATAAATAAAAAATCTTGAAAGAAGCCAGAGCAAAAAACAAACCTTAACTTTAACTAAAAAGGAGCAAAGATAAGAATTATATATGCCATCTCCTCAGAAAGCAAGAAAAGAAATATTTAAAGTGTTGAGAGGAAAAAAAAATACCAACCTAGAATTCTTTACTCTGCAAAATTACTCTTTAAAAGTGAAAGAGAAATAAAGACTTTCTCAATCAAAAACTGAGGGAATTTGTTGCCAGTAGGCCTGCCTTGCAAGAAATATTAAAAGAAATTCTTCAAGGAGTAGGAAAGTGATATAGGTCAGAAATTCATATCTACATAAAACTCACACAAGAAGAAATAGACAATCAGAATAGACCTGTATTATTAAAGAAATTTAATCAATAATCAATAGCCTTCCAAAACAGAAAGCACCATATCCAGATGGGGTTCACTGATGAATTCTTCCAAACATTTAATAAAGAAACTTTACCAATTCTCTACAATCTCTTCCAGAAGACAGGATCAGAGGGACTGCTACATAACTCATTCTATGAGGCCAGCTTTACCCTAATACCAAAACCAGGCAAAGACATTATAAGAAAACTATGGACCAAGATCTCTCATGAACACAGATGCAACAATCCTTAAAATATTAGCAAACTGAATCAAACAAGGCACAACCAAGAGGGATTTATTCCAAGTATGCAAAGGTGGTTCAACATTTGAAAATCAGTTAATGTAATCCACCATATCAACAGGCTAAAGAAGAAAAATTACATGATCATATCAATAGATGAGAAACAGCATATGACAAAATCCAACATCCATTCATGATAAAACTCTCAGCAGACTAGGAATAGTAAGAAATTTCCTCGACTTGATAAATAACATCTACATAAATATAGCTAACATCATACTTAACACTGAGAAATGCAAAGCTTTCCCACTAAGCAAGGATGTCCCCTCTCACACTGCTTTTAAACATTGCACAGGAAGTCTTTGCTGATGCAAAGAGAAAAGAAAAGGAAATAAAAGGTATATATCAATAGATTGGGAAGGAAGAGATAACAGATGACATGATTGTCTATATAGAAAATCCAAAAGAATCAACCAAAAGCTTTTGGAACTAGTATGTAAGATTGCAGAATACAAGGTTAACATGCAATCACTTTCCTATATACCAGCAATAAACAAGTGGAATTTGAAATTAAAAACATATTACCCTTCATTTGCAGCAATACGGATCGACCTAGAGATTATCATACTGAGTGAAGTAAGTCAGACAGAGAAAGACAAATATCATATGATATCACTTGTATGTGGAATCTAAAAAAAAAAAAGGCTACAAATGAACTTATTTACAAAACAGAAATAGAGTTACAGATGTAGAAAATAAACTTATGGTTACAGGGGGGCGGGGGGTAAGCAGCAGGGGAGGGATAAATTGGAAGACTGGGATTGACACATACACACTACTATATATAGATAACTAATTAGGACCTACTGTATAACATAGGGAAATCTACTCAATACTCTGTAATGGCCTATATGGGAAAAGAATCTAAAAAAGAGTGGATATATATATATGTATAACTGGCTCACTTTGCTGTACACTTGAAACTAACACAACACTGTAAATCAACTATACCTCAATAAAATTTTTTTTAAAAAACTATTACCCTTTACATCAGCACCCTCCCCCCCAAATTAAAATATTTAGGTATAAATCTAGTATATATATATACATATATATATACATATATATATGTGTATATATATGTATATATACACATATATATGTATATATATATATGTATATATATATACACAAGATCTATATAAGGAAAACTACAGAACTCTGATGAAAGATATCAAAGAAGAACTAAATAAAGGGAGAGAGACTCCATGTTCATGGATAGGAAGACTCAATATTGTCAAGTCAGTTCTTCCCAATTTGATCTGTAGATTCAATGCAATCACAATCCAAATCCCAGCAAGTTATTCTGTGGATTTTGACAAACTGATTCTAAAGTATATACGGAGAGGCAAACGAACCAGAATAGCCAAAAATCCAAAACACTGACAATACCGAATGATCACAAGGATGTGGAGCAACAGGAACGCTCATTCACTGCTGGTGAGAAAACAAAATGGTACAGCCACTTTGGAAGAGAGTTTAACAATTTCTTACAAAACTAAACATACTTTTCTATGATCCAAAATTCTTGCTCCTTGGTATTTACCCAAAAGAGCTGAAAATGTATGTCTACACAAAAACCTGCACATGGAGGTTTACAGCACCTTTATTCATAACTGCCAAAACTTGGACACAACCAAGATGTTCTTCAGTAGGTGAGTGGGTAAATAAACTATGGTCCATTCAGACAATGGAATGTTATTCAGCACTAAAAAGAAATGAGCTATCAAGCTTTGAAAAAACATGAAGGACCCTTAACTGCATGTTACTAAGTGAAAGAAGCCATTCTGAAAAGGCTACATACTGTATGATTCCAACAATAAAACATTCTGGAAAAGGCAAAACTAGAGAGACAGTCAAAATATCAGTGATTGACAGGGACTAGGGTAGGGTAGGGAGGGATGCAGAGGCAGAGCACAGAGGATTTTTAGTGAAGCAAGACTATTCTGTATGGTACTATGATGATGGACACATGTCATTATACGTTTGTCCAAACCCATAGAATGTACAACACCAAGAGTGAATCCTAATGTAAACTATGGACTTTGGGTGATAATAATGTGTCAATGATTATAATAAGTGTACTATTCTGGTGGGGGAATGTTGATAGTGGGGGTATGATTGGGTGCAGGAGTTATATGGGAAGTCTCTGTACTTTCCACTTAATTTTGTTGTGAACCTAAAACTTCTCTTAAAAATAGTCTATTTTTTTATTGAATTATAGTTGATTTACAATGTTATGCCAACCTCTGCTGTACAGCAAAGTGATTCAGTTTTACACATACATACATTCTTTTTTTTAATATTCTTTTCCATTATGGCTTATCCCAGGAGATTGCATATATTTCCCTGGGCTATACAGTAGGACCTTGTCATTTATCCATTCTAAACGTAATAGTTTGCATCTACCAACTCCAAATTCCCAGTCCATCCTTCTCCCTCCCCACCCCCAGAAACCACAAGTCTGATCTCTATGTCTGTGAGTCTGTTTCTGTTTTGTAGGCAGGTTCATTTGTGCCATATTTTAGATTCCACATATAAGTGATATCATACGGCATTTGTCTTTCTCTTTCTGACTTACTTCACTTAGTATGATAATCTCTAGCTGCATCCATGTTGCTGCAAATGGAATTATTTTGTTCCTTTTTATGGCTGAGTAGTATTCCATTGTATATATGTACCACATTGTTTTCTTTTATCCATTCATCTGTTGGACATTTAGGTTGTTTTCATGTTTTAGCTATTGTGAGAAGTGCTGCTATGAACATTGGGGTACATGTATCTTTTTGAATTATAGTTTTGTCAGGGTATATGCCCAGGAGTGGGATTGCCTGATCATATGGTAATTCTGAAAACAGTCTATTTTTTTTAAAACACACATTGAGCCCTAACTGCCTTGACAGTAACGGTATGAGTCTATAGATTTATTAGTCTCTCCCACTAAATGTAGGCAGAAGCTGGGTAATGTTCACTGTTGTATCTTCCAGTGCACCTGCTCATAATAGGCATGAATAATAGTGATTATTTATTTGTTAGACAAATAGTTCCTAAGCATCTACTGCCAGATACCATTCCTCTCTAAGGTTACAGCAATGAAATAAACAGACATGGTCTCTGCATAGGGGCAGCTATCAGGAAATAAGCAAGGTAAACAAGAAAGGTACTTTCAGGGATTTCCCTAGTGGTCCAGTGGTTAAGAATCCGTCTTGCAATACAGAGGATGCTAGTTCGAGCCCTGATCAGGGAGCTAAGATCCCACATGCTGTGGGGCAACTAAGCCCGCATGCCACAACTAGAGAGAAGCCAGTGCACTGCAACTAGAGAGAAGCCCACATGCTGCTATGAAGATCCCTTGTGCCGCAAGTAAGACCCGACACAGCCAATAAATAAATAAATAAGTATTTTTTAAAAAATTTCTATTAAAAAAATAAGAAAGGTACTTTCAAATAGTGATAAGTGCCACGAAGAAAGGAAAACAAGGCAATGGTAATCTCTTAAGCACTTAATATTTGCCAGCCACTATAATAAGAATTTTATATTATCAAGCTTAACCCTCATAATAGCCCTATAACTTAGGTTATTTTTCACTCATTTTATAGATAAGGAAATGAAGCTAGTAAGATAAAGCAACCTTCCCAGTGCCGCAGAGCAAGTAAGAAGTGCAAAACCAGAATCCAATTCATTTTCTGACTCCCAAGCCCATGCTCTTAACCATCACTATACCTCAGGCATAAATCTCATGACTAAAACAAAGACAGGAAAACTGCTTTTCCCATAAAATATCTTCAGACTCTGAAAGGAAGGGGAAGCATATTCGGCACTTATAACAAAATCTATGGAAATAAAATGTTTTCAAGTTTTATATTTGATCGCTTTCTCTCTGCTGTGGAGGAACTGGCTCCACTGGCAAGGGCAGCTCCATTCTTGCTGGTTATTGGTGGTGTATGAGCTTTTACACATGATGGTGTTACTACTCCAGGTGTCATGAAATATGGATTTAAGATTACTATCCCCATGGTGGTAATATATCTGCATAAATCCTCCCAAGCTTCTTCACTTGCTATCTCCCTACCCTCCAAGAAGAGTTCTCTTTGGGAAGTGGTACATTCAGGTCAGGGGATTTGGTCTGAGTACATCAAACAAGCAGAAACACTCCAGACCCTTGGACCCAGCAGGGACCTTGATGGCCCATGACCTATCTAACCATCTAATATCACTGGCCAACATCCAGTTTTGTTTTGATAATATCCTCCTCCCCCACGCAATCCTCTCTTATTGTCTCTGTCATAGAACCTAGCTCTTACCTCCCAAGGATTGTATCGATTTCAATTACACACATTTGTTTGTATGCTTATTTAATGTTACTCTCAGCCATTAAGCATGAAGAGGGCAGGAGTCATGACCAGTCTGTTTACCATTATATGCACAGCACCTTGCACAATACATGGTAGATATTAAACACCTGGTAAATATCATTTCAATGGATGGATGAATAGGAACACTGATGTTCAAATGGCCTGCTCACAACTGTGTGAAGGGAGTATTCCTCAGGAAATCCAGTTTCCAAGGAAAATCAGTTGAGGTATCAGAGAAAAGGATAGCTGAGTGGGATAACCAAGTCATCCCTTTCTTTAAAAAATAACACTAACATGGGGGCTTCTCTGGTGGCGTAGTGGTTAAGAATCCGCCTGCCAATGCAGGGGACACGGGTTCAAGCCCTGGTCCAAGACGATCCCACATGCCGCAGAGCAACTAAGCCCCTGCGCCACAACTACTGAGCCTGCGCTCTAGAGCCTGCGAGTCACAACTACTGAAGCCCGCGTGCCTAGAGCCCATGCTCTCTTTAATTAATTTTTTTTAAAGTAACATTTTTAAATGACTTTTTAAAAAATATTTATTTATTTGGCTGCGCCGGGTCTTAGCTGCAGTACATGGGATCTTCATTGTGGCATGCGGGATGTTTAGTTGCCGCATATGAACTCTTAGCTGCATGTGGAATCGAGTTCCCTGACCAGGGATCAAACCCGGGCACTGCATTGGTAGCACGGAGCCTTAGCCACTGGACCACCAGGGAAGTCCCTTAAATGACACTTTAAATGACATGGGAGGTGATTCAGTGTGCTTGAAAAGAGCTTCCAAGTCGGAAAGAGATAGGTTTTAATTCCAACTCTGCCTCTTACTGATTGAATGTTTCTGAGCCTCAATTTTCTTATCTGTAAACATGCAGGTAATGATAAATGAACTAAATAAGATAAAAGTCTGTGAAAATGCATGGCAATCCAACATGGGAATAAGAAATAAGTTCAAAGACCCACTGAATCAGTCTCCTCTCTACGACCTAAAGCAAGCAAATTCAAGTCTGATTGGTCTGAAAAGCATAGTGTTTATGGGATGGCTTCAACCTTTATTCTCTGAAAGTCCTGCACTGGGAGAATTCACTCAAAATAAAGGGGCAATTCAGTTATTACTCAGTCCTTTCCAAACTGTGACCTGAGTGCCATTAGCGGCTTAGCAAAAGTTTCTAGAGATTTAGTTCACCCCATTACGTTTGTCCTTGGCAGTTCTGCTCATTCCTGATATCAGAGAAAGAGAGAATGACCAAGAAAGAGCCCAAAAGTAGCTTATATGACAGCTTTCTGAAGAAAAATCTAGATATTTGTATAGACACTTCATGGTTCTCAGTCAGGGTCACTAGCTGAAGTAGGTTTCTCCCTACATTTGAGGTTGGGTATTTTCAGTGGTATCCAATTTCCTCACTCTTTTTTTTTTTTTAATGGTATGGTGGGAAGAATATATTTTTAAGTGAAATGTATGTTTAAAGTTAGAAAAAATAAAATCTCGAAGCCCCAACACAGCTAAACCACAACTCAAACTTTCTCTTAGGATAAAAGGAAGCCAATGAGCCCTAGAATTAACTCTGAGCCACAGTGAGAAGCACAGAAAACAGGATTTCTTGTTAACTGCTGATCGCCCCCAAGTAAGGGATAAAGCAAACACAAGGAATTAGCCATATATGACTTCAAACCACTGTCCACTGGTCAATCACAAAGGCTCATATTAGCACAATGAAAAGAACTATTAAAAGTATTTTTAAATCACAGAAAGCAAACAGTTCCATATGAGAAAAGCCACACGATTGGAAGTCTTAAGAAAAATCAAAGCTTGATTTCAAATATACTTTTCTCTGGAGGGAAATAAATGCCACAGCATCTGCCTTCGATTCATTCATGACTGGTTAGGATTAGCACATCCCGTAATAACTTCTCGGTGTTAATTTCACAAAGGATAAGTAATCTACTATTAAGAATCCAAGAGAAATCATTTTAAAAGTAACATCAGAACACCAGAGACCCAAAAACAAGTCTACCACAATTTACTACTAATAAAATAGAGTATCTAGCTTATTTTCAGAAAAGGCAAGTTCATGCGGCTTTACTGCTTACCTCCCAATTACAGACATTAAAACCCCCGACAACCAATTTAAGAACCGAGTGTTTCACAGAATCTGCATTCTGGTTAAAATCAAAGATTAACATTTGGCCATAGGATATAAGAGAGAGTAGGAAATGGAATGGGGAAGAAATATTTATAATGAAGTTTGTACATATATGGACAAATCCAAATTTCTGCAGAGGAAGCATAATAAGTGGGATTTATTTCTCTGAACTTCTGTAGAACATGTCAGAGTTTCACTATTACACCATTTTAAGTAGTTGTCTACTTGTTTTCTGCACGTAATTATCTTCTGCAGTAAAATATTAAGTTGTCAGGGTGGATCCATGTTTTGTGGGGCCAGCATAGGTAATCTGAGGGGTCCTCTCTAAGAAAAAGAATATAAAATTATGAATATAAATTACGTAGAGTGTGCTGCAAGTGAGGGCCCCTGGAGGTTAAATACCAGCAGCTTCACAGTAAATTCATCACAAGGGTGAGAACTTACCGAGTCTCAAATTTCTGCTTCGTCCACATGGTGTCTTGCAGAGCACTGGGTATTTTATAGACATTCAGTACGTGTTGATTCCACTCATGTCAGAATCAAAGGATCTGACTATGAGATTAAATTCAAGGTCAAGCCTTGGCCTACCTAAACAGTTCAAGATATATCTTAACTCTTCATTCAGTTATACATTAAATGTAATTTGAATTCATGTTGATTCTGTCATTTAACAATTGTCATCTAGTAATATTTTAACAATCCAAAAATGTCTACCCACCGTGATAGGAGAACAAACCGATGTTTTTAAATCATCAAATAAAAGCTGGATGTACATGGGCCACAGACTAAACACTCTAGTTCCTGTGTGTAGGCCCACTATTTATGATGAGCAGCTGGAATTCACGTGTACTCTTTTACTGACTATGGACATCTGTGGCCTATTATCAATGGAGTTACCCCATAAGCAGAAGAGGTTACCAATTCCAAAGAAAACTTGTAGGAGTTTTTGATGTGTTGACCTATTTCCTCATACTGCCTGCCAACAGTTAGCATACTGCATCCTTTTTATAAATATGAAACAGTGGAAAGAAAATTCATATAATTCTTCAGGTTCTATTTATAGGTGTGAGGTATTATACAAGCAAACAAACTATGAAAGAAATGACTCACTAATCCCATAGGTTTATACTCCAGGCTTAATATTTTAAGTACTGCTATGTGAAAAAAAACTACAGAACTTCCCACCTATGTCGAAGTCCAGAGTTATCTTAACCGGATCACTGCATAATAATGTATAGACGTTTTGTGAATGTTCCTGAATTTGAACATATCAATAACCATTGGTCCAAACGATTTCACTCTATATGCATCTATGAGGAAAATATCTTGAGAAAAACTCACTGTTATCAATAACCTTATTCACATCATAACAGAATTAGATTATTAAAGGCCTTTCTTAAGACTGATAAACATGACTGCATAAAAAGAATTTTTAATGTCTTCATAAAAAAGAATATTTGTAAACAACTTTTAAAACCAAGGGACAAATTAGAAAAAAATATTTCCAACATATGATAGGCAAAAAAACCTAATTTTGATAATATACAAAGAGTTATAATTAGATGATCAACAATTAGATAACAAAATAAAAAAGATATGAACAGAGAGTGCACAAAAAACACAAATGACCAATAAGTATTTTAAAACATGCTATACCTCACTCATAAATGTAAGAAACATAAATATAAACACAATGAGCTACTTTTCAATGGACAGATGATAGCAGAGATGGTTTCAATTGCAGACATGAAAATACAGCTGGCAAGAGTGTAGGGAAAGCAAAGGGACACTCTCATTTTCTATGGACAGGAGAGTGGTTGGTACAGCTTTCTGCAGGGCAGTCTAGCAACATCTTTCACATTTTAAAATGCTTATAAGTTTTGACCCATCAGTTGCTCTTCTATGAAATTATCCTATAGAGTTCTCAACAAATACTTAGAAAATATATACTCAAAGACACTCTTTGCAACATTGTTTAAAAACAAATTAAACTGGAGAGAGCTTAACTGTCCATCCATAGAATATTCCATTCAATAAGTACTGTAAAGCCACTAACAAGAATATAGTAAATCTATCTATATGTGCTGACTTTAAAATAACAATAACTTACATTTCTTGAGCTTTCACTATGCCAGCCGCTGTTCTAAGCCCTTTACACATGTTGAAGAACTTACTGAGTAAAAACATCTCCAAGATAAACATAAGGGAAAAAAGCTAGGTGCAGAACACACTGTGTACTATGATTTCTATTTCTATCGTAAATATATATGATAAATATCATACATAAATAAAAATATATAAACACACATTTCTATACACCCAGAAAAACTTGGGAATAATACAGAAGGAATAATTTACAGTTATTATCCAGGAAGAATGGGACTGGAAATGGGACTTGGGGAAATAGGAATGTTTTCTTTTTATTTCTTACTTTTTTTTCATAATTTTCTGAATTGTTTGAACTTTATATACATGGATTACTTCTATTTTTAAAATGTTAATATGTGTTACCTGCCTAATTAGGTTACAGTCTGTGTCTATTTTTTTTTTCCTACTTCCACGTATTTTAAAAAACCTAATAAATGTTATTTAGGAAAAAGTAGTAATATGAGAAAACATTAACGTTTCTCTTTATACCCTTCTATGGTATAAGAATTTTTAACACGAGCATCTATTACTTTCAAAATTTAAAAAATCTAGTTAAAAATCAATATTCACTAAGTCAAACAGAACACCCTATCTTCCTTCCTTCCTTCCTTCCTTATGCAGGAAACCCCAGAATACAAGGATGTGGATGAGGACTCTCATGATCCTAAAGCAATCGTTTAGCTGACAGTTTTCTTCTTCCCAATACCAAGTCAATTTAATAATAATTTTTAAAAGATCAAGCTTAGGGCTTCCCTGGTGGTGCAGTGGTTGAGAGTCCGCCTGCCGATGCAGGGGACACGGGTTCGTGCCCCGGTCCGGGAAGATCCCACATGCCGCGGAGCGGCTGGGCCCGTGAGCCATGGCCGCTGAGCCTGCGCGTCCGGAGCCTGTGCTCCGCAACGGGAGAGGCCGCAACAGTGAGAGGCCCGCGTACCGCAAAAAAAAAAAAAAAAAAAAAAAGATCAAGCTTAATTATATAAATAAAACAAAAATAATGGGGGGAAATACAGCTATCAATTATCAATGTGTGAATTATAATGCACACTGCTCTATTTATTCTATGTAACATATGACTTAACAACATAGATCAAGGACGATATGTCTGTGCATACCCGTAAAGCAGCCAATACATGGTGATTGTTAATAGTACATTTAGCATTTTTAATTCTCACAACAACCCAATAAGATTCCTGGTTAATTGACTAAGCTAGAAAATTATGAAAACATGGAGAAAATTTTAGAGTGGCAAATGATAACTGAAATCTATAAATAATTGAATCTACCTTTATGATAGGCACTCCTAACTCTTTTATAGATGTTTTTGTGAGATATTTTTACCAGAAATGGACCGTGAAGAAGCTCCTGAATAATCTCCATGCCCTTTGTTCCAAAGGTCCTTCCTTCCAGGTAACCCTTCCTCACGCGTCTCTCTCTCAGCATACCAAGTGCAGGCGATTCAGAACCTCATGCCTTCACGCTGCAAACAGCCTGACCTTTCTGTCGCCTCTCACACCCCTTCAGATTCTTACCTGTCCAGCAGCAGCTCCAGCACTTCTTTAGTAGAGGCAAAGCCTCTGTACGTTGACAGGAAGATGCTGATGTAGGTAAAGTCATTGTCCCCAAAAGCTGTCAGCAGGTTCTCCACGAGCTTCTCCAACGTGCCAGCTTTTATGGTCCTGATCTTACACGTCTCATACTGACTGACTGTATGCCCCGGAGGCAGCTGGTCGCCTTCAACCTGTACAATAAATTCATGATTTTGATCAGGAGGAATGACTCCCTAAGGTAAAACTGAAAACATTGAAGTAGTGGAAGCATGTTTTCCCTTACTCTTAATTTCCCTACAGGAAAGTCAGGTAAGGCAATCCTCTCACCTGTGAGTGTAGTAGAGCGGGATGGGCGAGCGGGGGCGCGTAGGGGTGGTATGTGCATTCCCTTCCTCTCTAGAAGTAGAGGTATTACTTCATAGAGGTTACATGTGCTTCTACTTACTTCCCTATCAAGAACTAGGTTGCTGGCATATTCTGTCGAGAATGCTTTCTATGACCCCCAGGATCAAGTTTAGCAAATCTTTATCAATCACTCCCTTTGTATTGTTCCACGGTAAGTTTTCAAACTCATTGTCGAAGACAGCTCCTACAATGGTGTGCCGGAACCGATCGTGCTGGCTTTGGAGAGCTGATTGTTAAATTTTTAGATTTGTGTGAGCCAGATGACATCATGCTGATAGCTGGAAAAAATCAGCCATGGGAGGAATATGTTCTCCACAGACATCTAGGGAGATCTGACCGCAATCTGATGTTCTTTAGTTCATGGGAGGCGATAGACTTTCTGATTCAGTATCACTGGCAATCAACAGAGTTGGCTGAGAAGTGTCTGTACGGAGCAGACCTCGGCTAATCGCTGACGAGTAATGGAAAGGGTAGGTGGGTGCGTGACCCCTGCCTCCTGGAGACTTGCAATGTACAAGAGAAGACGTTTCCTTCTGAAAAGTAGCTATCACATGAGAATGAAACTGTGAATAGCATTGGTAGGTATAACTGCACCTTGGAGACATAAACCATAATACTAAGGAACTGATTAGTGATAATATCTGTAAATCTTCAAAACTGAGCATGAGGGAAGTGAAATAAACTGAAGCAAAATACAGGTGTGCCTTACATTCTACAATAAACCGGTGCCTAACAAATTATACAGCGACGTGATTTTCAAAGTTTAACCTGTCCTTCATAGGCATAGGGGAAGATGCCCTACAGAGAGGAACTTTTTTTAAGCAAATAATCATTCTAAGTGATGCAAACAATCACCAGGCGATGTCTCTGAATTTGAAGTGTGAATTGTTTTATATCAGATTTTCCTAAATTGAAATCATCAGACGTGTGAAAATTAAAGAAAAGGGGCAAAAAAGAGAGAACCGAACCTCTAAATGATGATATTGTGCTTATTAAGTCACATGTTTGCTATTTCTTCACCTGGCCTGTCAAAAGTTAAACCACTGGAAGGAAATTAGCAGGCAAGATTGCCTTCTGTAAGACCAAAGCCAAGGCCATCACTTTTAGGAGGGGCTTAGAATAGCTTAATGTCATCACAGCTAACTGCTAGCAGGAGTTAATATTAAGACTCCAGCATATGCGGTGGATGACTTGATTTCTTTATTTAATTTTTGAAAGATACTTTTACTTTACCAAGGAAAGGGTTCTGGTTCAGTCAAAATACCAAATGTTTCTTTAGGCCTCTTAGGCCTGTTGACTGAGATCATGGCCTTACAATCATTCTTTATCACACTGTATGTAGTTTTAGCATATGCCTAATAGTATCCATCTGTCTTCCAGGAGCTTCAGTTAACTTTAACTAGAAACAACAAATGAAGAATATATATGGTTTCAAAGTCTAATTATGTTTTTAATTACTTGGTACAGTGTTGTCCTAAGTGTGTGCTGTAAAACAAACACTAGTTCCAAAACAAAAGGTCCTGCAGTCAAGTTTGGAAACTATAGAGTTAAACGAAGTCCAGTATACTTCTTTGTTGTAGAATTTCTTAAAGTTTTTAACATGTTAACATGGTATGAAACTCCAAAAGAAGGATATGGTATATGACATTTTCTAATGGATTTCCCTTTAGTCTCACAGCATCTTGCAGAACATCAGAATGAGCATACTTTGGAAAGTGTTAGCTTAGTAAGTCACTGTGACGCATTTTAAACTTAATTCACATATGCCACTTTTTACTTAAAAAAAAGAAAAATCAAGACACTATAAAATAAAATGTTAATTTTTATCTTCGAACATCTATGTTCCAAACTTACGGTTACCAAGTGGGAAAGAGGGGGATGGGATGACTGGGAGATTGGGACTGACATACATACACTACCATGTACAAAATAGATAACTAATGAGAACCTACTATATAGCACAGGGAACTCTACTCAGTGCTCTGTGGTGACCTAAATGGGAAGGAAATCTAAAAACAGGTGTATATATGTATACGTATGACTGATTCGCTTTGCTGTACAGCAAGAAACTAACACAACCTTGTAAAGAAACTACACTCCAATAAAAATTAATGTAAAAAAAAAATCTATGTTCCTTTGATCTCTTTCTTACTACCCAAATTTAGGGATATTTTGTGTTTTTTACTTTGTCACCTCAAAAGATCTGGCCAACATAATGATCAGTCTGATAATATTAAAAAGTAGTAGTTAAAAAATATACCTCAATTTCAAATGTTAACAACAACAAAAGGAATGGCTTCTCAGTTTCTACAGATATTCAAGCTCTAACCCTAAATCAAGTTTCCTTACCTTGTGACAATGTCAGGGTTCCCTCACCAATTTCATAATTTGATGATTCTTATTTTACTCACAATGCAAATTTCACTTTAAATCTTTTCTTATTAGAAGTAATAACTATTTAAAAGAAGTGATTTTTCCCTAAGTAGTGATGTCGCCAAAAAATTCAAACACAGAGAAAAATGCTTGTCAAAGACCCTGATGAAGTGGGTCCCTTTTCCTGCCAGAAAGCAGATTTGGCAGGAAGCCAAGTTTTCCCTTGGAAATGGAATCATGTTACTCATTAACCCAGTTGCCTCCCTTCACTCCTCCTTTTACTCTGAAAAAAATCTCAGTATGCATGCTTGATCCCCATAAGTCCCTTTAATGGTTTCTGTTCCTCAGTGTTTTTATCTGTACATTAGGAAGAACCATGATTGAGCTCACAGAATGGCTAATAGAATATTCTGCAATATTTAGATTTTAAAAATCATTCTCTCATTGCAACAGGTGAGCATCAATGGCAATATCATAAAATGAAGTACAGGAATTGCTCTGATGCCTAAAGTCATTCTCACAAAAATTAACAATGCAATTTAAGATGGCAGAGCACTTGCTTACTCTCATTTTCTGCACATTTGCTAAGTACCCTAACATCTCTTTGCTATAGCAGGGGGAAGGCCAGATTTTAGAAGATGAGTTTTAATTTACCAACATTCAGATAAAGTACATTTTTATGAAATAAAAATTCTGTAATTATCTGCTTGTTACTGGAATTGAAATAAAATTATACAAAAGTGAAACACACAAAAATACACCACGCCTATGGTTAGAATGGAGAAGCTAAAATTGTAGTTTCATTTTTGCAGCAAAATATTCAATAGCTACATGACCCTTAAGAGACTTTAGGGTCTGTTTTTGTTTGTAATATCTCAATACCTTTAAATTCTAGTTTAAAAGAATAGTTGGGAGAGGCGGCGGGGAGAGCCTTGGCAGACAAGTGTTTAAAAACCCAGACTTAGAGAGCAAGACATGGAGAGCTGAGCATGCCCTCTGGGTTAGCACGCTAACAGGAAACAGCTCAATCTGGATTTAATCAGAGACCATCGCTTTACTGACAAGATCATGATACTGAGGTCACAAGAATGTTTCATAATTGTTTTTTTGGCCAATCCTTCTGCCATTAGAATTCAGCTTTTCCTAAGAGAACATGCCTGACTCCTATGGGGTAAATATCTAAAACCCTGCCCAACTGTCCTAGCCATGGAATTTCCATAATTACCAATTTTGACATAAGGGGAACAAGAGAAAGAGAATGTGAGAGATGAAATGTGCCATGTTTCAACCGTGTTTCCAGTCATTGAGAAATATACTCTTTCGCATTCTAAAATGTAAACTGTTCACAACTTGGGTGTTTCTAATTTTAAAAAAATTGTCTTCAATCAATATAATCCTTTAGTCATCTGATACTTTAACAGGGAACGTGTTAAGTAAACAACCTCATTAGACTGGAGACAGTATGAAGTCCTTCTCCAAGCCATGCTTAATCTTCAGTACATCAGTTCTCAGGCAGCCTGGCTTGAGCAGAAACGTAAATAGTGAGCACTCTTCCAGTCACACATAACTCCCTAAGAAAATCTAAATCCCAGAGCCAAGGTTTTACAGAACTTTAAGAATAGCACATTGCTCTCTGTACGCTCATCCCAGAACACCAAGGGTCCATTTTGTAACATCTATTCAAATGCTCTGTAACCACCACCCAGAAACAATAAGAAACCACCACAGTATAGGAAATGCTGTGAGATGACTCACAAACTGATCATTTGTCCATATTGCCCAAATACGTATAGATTAAACGTCCTTGCCATGCAAAGAAAAAATATGTGTATGTAATGGCACAAAGCAGAACGTTATGGAGAGCCCAGTGCATCTGAGTATAGAGATCTATTTACACATGGGACGTTCAGAGACGTAAGGCATAGTCTATACGAAACTTAAGGCATGTGATGTCAAGCTCAGTGTGAGCTTTTGCATCGTGTGAACTTCTACTCTGGGTGTCAACTAACTTCTTTTGCTAGGTTAGGGCTGCTAGGATGCCCAGCTAAATTTTAATTTCAGAAAAATAATAACTGAGTAATTTGGGAGCGTAAGTATGTCTCATGCAGTATCTAGGACCTACTCATACTGAAAAATGATTTGTTGTTTATCTGAATTTCCGAATGAACCTGGCATCCTGTATTTTTATTTCCTAAGTCTGGCAATTCGCTGCTAAGTGCATACAAAGGGTACGGAACGGATCTCTCATTTATTCATCTACTTATTCAGGCACACATTAACCAAACGGTACTATGTGCCAGGCACTGTGCGAGATGGTAGAGATACAAAGGTAAACAGCATGCAGTTCAGACACCCAGGATGTTCAGTCTGAAGGAGGAAACAGACACAAAGAAACCATTATAATGCAATATGAGTAAAATGGTGGACAGATAGGCAGATACCATGGAAGAACCAGGAGCGACTCTACATAGAGGCAGCATCTGAAAGTGACTGGAAAGATAAGGATACCACCCACATGAAAGAAAACTGAGAAAGAGAAGCCAGATTCTTGTGAGGCAGAGGCACTGAATTCCACTTTAGTCATGTAAAACTTGGGAACTCCCTGGCGGTCCAGTGGTTAGGACTCTGCACTTCCACTGCAGGGGGCACTGGTTCGAACCCAGGTCGGGAAACTAAGATCCCACATGTCGCACAGCATGGCCAAAAAAAGGGGGAAAAAAAGAAAAGTAAAATGTGAAGTATCTTTGGGATTTTCCAATGGTACCGTCCAACAGGCAGTCAGAATCCAAAAGCTGGGGGATAGGTCTAAGATGGAAATATACAGAAGTCACATCAACTAAAACAGCTTCACCCTCCAGGCAGAGTGAACAGAAAAAAAGGACTAGAGGGCAGAGGATGGCATCTAGAAGAATACCCAAATTAAGAGGGTTCCAAGAGCAAAGATGTCAAGCACCAGAAGAAGCACCTGCACATATGGCCAATTTGCACTCATCTGATCTGTGGTAGCACTTCTGGACAGAGAATCCAGGAGTGATCTTCACTGCCAGGTTCATATAGATGCCAACATACGCACCTTCCACCTAATTACACAAACATACCGAGGTCTAGCCAGCAGCATGCTGGAGCCAGCCCGTCCCGCTTGCAAGAGCTGATTGTAGACATTCCTCAATCCTATGTTCCATGACATCATGTTGGTATTGTGAATCTGGTCATGGTGGAAATATCTACACCATGGAAATTGGCAAACTGGCTACAAATCGGGGCTTTGGGTCTGGAGAGTTGATTTATCAGCACACCACTGCCTAGAAGTCCCCCTCAGATTATGCCAATGGCAAATTCAGGAGAGACTTCATTCTGGTAGAACATTTTTCTCTTTCTGTGTCCACTCCAGTTAAGGCATGTGTGTTGTCACCATGACCTTTGACCTCACAGAAGATAGAAAATTATGCCTCTGAACTAAGAAAAAAGGAGAAGAGGTAGAGGAGCATGTGCCTGACAAATTAACGTGCTCTTAAAAAGATTACAAGATCCCCAAGAGCTGACTTTGCTTGAAGCCACACACGTTAGAATGTGGTCAGATTTCTACGATGAGTACGCTTCATCCTCAGGAAAATGCTAAGAGAGCTGTAATAACAAACAAGGGCCAGTGTTTTGTCAGACAGAAATCCCAGTCCCTTCCACCATCCTGTCTCAGCAGAGTTTCCTAGATCATCCCAAAGAGTCCAGGAACTCTCCAAGGGGAAACAGGAAGCTGTGTTTTCCATCTCCTAAAAAATGGTCATCCTCCTGGCTGTGAATCTGTTCTGCCCGGTGTTAACCCATAACAGACTGGATCTTCTCTCACACAAACCCCTACTGCTGGCATTCTGGTCCTCCTCCTTTAAGGATTTAAGGAGTCTCTAAGGAGGCAGATTCAAAAATTAAGCGGATTTAAGGGAGTTTGCTGACTCTGTTTTTCAAATAAAATAATTTCACTTTTATATGCTACTCTGCTGCTTGAAACTCAGAACGCTAATGATTAAGATGATTAAACGGCTTCCCTTTCCATCTCTGAGGCCAATTTACTATGGTACCTAGGGCAATAACTTAAAGTTTCAATGTCTCAGTCATTGGCTTAGCAAAATGAAGAAATCACATGCTATTTTGAGAAGTTCAAGGATTTACAAATATGGGGGGAGGGAGGTTTGAACTAAAATAGTCACCGCTGCACGTGCCAAATTACATCACAAATTGTCACACAGGGTTTTTAGTGTCCAGAGAGAACTTGCAAAATTCACAGCTCGCTCCTGTCTCACACATTCAGACCTCAAATGCCCAAGGTCTTGCTATGCTGAGGTCATAGGTTAACAGGCGCCCTGGCTTTCTGGAACTCATTCTGTTTTTGTGCAACCGAGCCAACCTCTGTCTGAAAAGGTCAACAGGGAGTAGTGAGCTTCTGTGGGACCTAATATTCTCTGTGAATGAAGCCTGCTTTGAATGGAAAGGCTTCCTCACAGCCCAGCAACTTTCCCAGCCCTCCATAAATCCCACCGACGGTTCCACGGGGCTTCATCTCCTGTTGAGATGTAAAGTGTTCCTTCACCAGGCTTTGCGGGAGCAGAGGGTGGCAGTTGCCTGATGTTTCCTAACTGAATCATCAGCTTGATTCTTCTTCTGCACACCACATTAAGGAATCTCTTATCCTCCCCACTTTCCTATGGGATAAATTCAGTTTTAAGCAAAGTAAACATTCAGTTCCCACTATTATTATCACCTATTACGATACAAGCATAAAAATCAAGCCCCATTATCAAAACGCCAGCAAAATCATTATTCCCCTGGGTTTCAGAATTTGAGGAATGACTATCCAGCTTCCTCCTTTTCTGCTCCAAAAATGAATCTTTCAAGCCTATGTGAGCTTATGAATTCAAATGTACAGTTGCACTTTACAGTTCCCACAAAGCTCTGGGACACAGAGTCCCTGGCAAGCACTTTTCCCTCAGCGCTGCATTTGGCACAGGTAGTATTCTGAGATCATGCACGGGCTTGTAGAACTGGCTACCTACAGAGTGACAGGGTATCTTTCAAGCATCCTACCAGGTGATCCAATCTACGGCAAAGTATGAAGACTGATTTAGTTTATCTTGACCTCTCTCTGAAAGATACACCGAAGTAAACTGACTTTTTTAAAAACAGGTTTTCCTATTCATAAGCTGCAAATTAATTCTAAGAGAATCATCCTTATGCCCTGAATAAAAAGGAAGAGAGGGTTAACAGATATTTATTGAGCCTTTATGGGTTAGATGCTGAATCCTTGTAACAATCCTTGGGTATAGGAATTACTCTTACTTGACTTGAGGACACTGAGGTTTGGAGAAGTGAGCTGTCTCACCCAGTTAGCCAGCCAATTAGCATAACTGACAGAGTCAGAATATAAAACTAGCCCTGTCTTTCTACTACAGCGTGTTGCATTAAAACGCAAAGTGAGGGCTTCCCTGGTGGCGCAGTGGTTGAGGGTCCGCCTGTCGATGCAGGGGACGCGGGTTCATGCCCCGGTCCGGGAAGATCCCACATGCCGCGGAGCGGCTGGGCCCGTGAGCCATGGCCGCTGAGCCTGCGCGTCCGGAGCCTGTGCTCCGCAACGGGAGAGGCCACAACAGTGAGAGGCCCGCGTACCGCAAAAAAAATAAAATAAAATAAAACGCAAAGTGACACAGTATTGGGTATTCAGTCTCCTTATTTGTACACCTAAGACTAGAATCTCCATACTTCACAGCACTGTTGTAAGAAAGAGATAAAATTAGATAATAGATCTGAAAGCATGTTGAACAGTTACAAGAACTATTCAGGATTCTACAGGTAAAAGAAAATATTGTATGTCATACTAAAATCCCTCTCTTTTCATTTTCTTTCCCCTACCCCAATTACTTTCACCAAAATTAGGTCTTATGACAGCAAATATTCTCTGGCATTATCCCTCTTACTTCCTGACATTGACTGAGATCTTTAACACCTAAAGATTTTTTTAAAAAATACTGTTTTTGTGTTAAACACCCTCTTTGGAGGAAAATGAAACTTCCCCTTCATTATTGTGGTTTCTTAAATGGGTAAATTAAGTCCAAGAAAGATGAATGACTTCGCTCAAGGGCTCCAAAAGATGCCAGGAGAACAAGGTCAGTAAGTTGCATGAGAAGTTACTGGATAACACAGTGTAGGATCCCTGGGGGTTGCAGGGGCACTCATTAATAATCTAATTTCCCGATTATTAATTAGTTTTCCTACCTGCTAGGTTTATAAATCTCTCTAGTCATGAGACAATTGCCTTATATTTTTAGAAAGAAAGGAAAATGAAAGCAAAATGACAATATGATTGGTTATGTGATATAGCCAGACAAAGTGGCGCTGACACTTAATAAAAATGGATAGAGGAGAGGGCAGAGGATAGAGAGAATTGATACCTGGCAAAAACACAGATCCAATTTCCCCAAGCAAACAGAAACTTTTGAAAAGAGAACCATGTTGTCCACTAGACTTTAATGTGTCAAAAATATATGTAAAAAAGTAGGCATGTCAGTTGTAAAGAAAATATTTATCTTCCTAATAACATGCTCATCATTCCCATGGCTCATGACCCACTCTTGATGTCAGTTAGGAAAAAGAGTATTAAAAGAGCTCCCATTATGCAAAGAATCCCAATGAGGGGCTGAGGGAATCTACAAAAGCAATGAAAGATTATACTCTAAAAACTTAACAGTAGAGGTTATATGAATGTGAATTTTTTCATTTAATGGGATGGAAGGAACGAGGTGTAGAGCTTAACATCAGTGAATATTTAATAAATTAAATAAATGCCAGGTAAATAAGCAGCGGCCTTACAGAGAGAATTTCAGCACTGATGGGGATAAAGGTCTCTTGCAACCCTGAGCTTCCACTTCCATGCCTTCATAAGGAAGGCATGGAACTAGATTCTTTTTCTAGTTCCAGGTCAATTAATCTTCAAATACTTGTTAGTGCCCTCTGTTTGTCTCAGCAGTGAGCTAGAATAACTCTTTCTAATTTAATTGCTTTTGTTATTTCCTAAATACACTTGAGAGGATCCATTCATTCAACATCTATTTGTTGAGTTCCTACTCATGTGACTGCTGAAAGCCAAGGTAACAACAGAGAACCCAACAAGATGTTGACTTGCACAGAAAAGTCCCCTTCCTCTACAACTAAAGGAGAAGAAAGCAGATGGATGAACCGTCATGACTGGATCTGGGCTTGGTCTTATGAAGCCCATTCCCTAGAGTCAGAGTCTTCAAATTACCCAGTCCTGAGAGTTTAAAGCTACTCCGCAAGGAATACCACAGAGAGATATGGCTGATTTTACCATGACACGCAAATAGATAGAAGCTATGACTATAAAGAGAGCGACTCTTTCTAATCAATGCTATATAACTGTAAATAGTAATTGGAGATGGAACCACTGGCCAAATTAAATATATACAGTCCTCAGCCATAGCTTCTCTGTGACACCTCCAGCCATGCTCTGGTAACAGACCAATGGACTGCGTCATTCATTTCTATAGATCGAATCAGTTTTATTTTTAACCAAAGGCACTACTCAACTTCATAAAGACCGTATGTGCAGAAAAGCTTCTAAAGTTTTAGTTATAGTCGTTTGAGTTTCTGAATATAAGATATTTTAAGATCTTTTTGGTAAAAGATGTCACTAAAAACAATGTACATCTTGGAATTTGTCTGTTTCCTTGAACACACTAAGCAGTTTTCAGGAGGATCACTTGAGATGCTGGGTAAAATCAGATTCCTGAGTCCATATTCCAGAGATTCTGATCAGTAGACCTAAAAAAAGCCAAGGGATCTGCATTTTAGCCAGCATCCCAGATAATTTTAAATGCAGAAGATCTACTGATTACCCTTTGAGAAATACTGTGTTTGACAATGCAAAAACCAAAGATGAGTAAGGTTTACTGATGGGATAAAGGAGTTGATTAACCAATATAAAGCTTAGACAAAGTCGTGTGGCCTCTCTTAGTCTTAGTTTCCTCATTTGTAAAGTGGGAACAGTTTTACCTTTACCTTCCTTTACTCACCTTGATGTTGCATGGATGATTCCCAAAAAATGTGGGATAAGCTTTGAACCGCTTGAGATAAAAGAACTACATAGTAAACTAAGGTATTATTGACACTTATTCAATGGCCTGAGATGCTTTCAAGCAAACCAAGTGATCTTCCTTATGTGTTTATCTTATGAAATTCAATGGGTTTTCCCACAAGAAGGGAAGGTATTACATGGGTCTACAGAGTTTACTTCTGCCCTCATTACTCCTCCACCTGGTTGTCGATCCCATGGAAATGCTTCCTGCAGAACTGGCACCGTGGATTCCTGCCTGGAACTGTCTGCCCCTTGTGCTTACAAACATCACCTTCTCAACAACAACAATCATTCTACAATAATTCTAAGCGCTTTCTATGTGTCCCGTAATAACCTTAGAGAGCAGATAAATTTCTTATCCCCATTTTACAGATATGTTACAGAAAAGTGAGGCCCAGAGAGGCTAAGTGACTTGTCCCAGGGCACACAGCTAAAAAGTGGCCAAAGCCAGGATTCAAGTCCAAGTGGTATGGACCCAGAGTCACACTTAACCAGAATTCTATTTCGTCTCCTTCAAGGGTCTCCTGTGATACTACAGGTGGGTCACTACTTCTTGGTCCTTCACTTATCATCAGTATGGAAACATTCCCAACCTCAAGCCTCTTTCCTTCTTAGTCTATACTCTCTTTCTGGCCATTCCATATATACTACGCACTGCCCCCACCCCCCGTTTCACCTAACACAAATATTATACTAATTCCCAAATCTTTAACTCCAGTTCTTACTTTCCTTCTAAATTCTAGACATGAATCTCCAATCACTACACATCCACCTGGATAATCCATAAGGAACTGTAACTCAACGTGTACAAAAAGAAACTCTCATTCTATTCCTCTAAAATCTCACCCCTTCTCTAGCTCTGACTTCGTTAATGGTCCAAGTCATAAACCTACAAATCATCTTTATTCCCGACTTATCTCCCCCTCACCTCCAAAATCCAACCTGTCCCATTCCCTAAATATCTCTCCATTCTATTCTTCTCCCCCATCCTCACTGTCTTACCCTAATTTAGACCTCATTTCTTAACTGGGTATGTATAACAAGCACTTAAATTGTTTCACTTGCCTCTAGTCTTGCTAAAATCATCTTTCTAAAGCACAAATCCTAGTTTCAGAATAAAGTCCAAGTACCTGCCAAAGCTAAACATGCCTATCCTATGACTCAGCAATTCCATTCCTAAAAGATACGAGTATTATGCCCACCGAAAGACAGGGACAGAAACATTTACAGCAGCTTCATTTATAATAGCCAAACACACTTTCCATAGTATGGTGTAAGCATTTGTTTACTGACAGGCATCCTCTGCTAGACCATAAAATTGTTAAAGGCAAAGTCTAGTCATGTGAATATTTATAGCTCCAGAAATTAGCCTATAACCACATCAATAAGTACTTCAAGAATATTAAATATGTTTTTAAGATAAAAATGAGGTTTTCATCTAACAAATCTAATGATTCTATGTTCCCTAAGTAACATTTTTCTTGATTCTTCTAAATTCAGTCAAATAAAAAAATATGTACATACACACAAGAAAAGTCTGTCCATATACAATAAAAGTATACAATGCTCGCTCATCACCTCTGAGTTGGACTGCTAAGGTAAATACCCTTTCAAATTGTTTTTACGGCATCCCTAGTAATCTTTTAAAGACACAAATCAGATCATGTCACTCCCCTGCTTAAAGCCTCTCGCTGGCTTCCCACGACACTTGGAATAATACGCAGACTCTACCGTGGCCCACAGGCCCTTTCTGCCTACCTCCCTGACTCCACCACCAAAATCATCTCCCTCTCCCTCTGAGCCCCAGCCATACCAGTCTTCTTTCGCTTCTTCAAACCCAGCAAGCTCATTCACACCTAAGGATTTTTTTGTGTTTGTTCCTTCTGCCTGACACGCTGCTCAGCCTGATTTTCTCCTGGTGGGTCCTTCCCCTCATTCACTGCTTTTGATCAAGTGGTATCTCCTCAGATACACCACCTGGACCATCCCTCCGGTGTCCCACTACCCATCTTCCCCAGCCAGGCCAGATCATGTCATCTAGGTTAACTGCCTTATAGCCCTGACTTGTTTGCATGTTTGCCGTCTGTAAATTCTGCAACAGCAGAGCTCTTATCTATCTTGTTCACTACTATATCCCTGGGGTATAGAATAATGTCTAACACACAACAAGTGCTCAGTAGATGTTTGTTGTAATGAGTGAAAAACAATGTTGTAATTAAATGGCAAATCATTTAAAAATCTGAATGAAAGGCTGATTATACTCCATAGATCTATTGAAGAATGCCAAACTCTCCTTGGAACTAAAAAATCTTAGGTAAACAAAGTTAACTGTTTCTATCTCTTCACAGCAGTTGAGAACTACAGTGAATTCTCAAAATGACTATTTGGAGCTTTTTTTGAGTCTCCATTAATTCCATACTTGGTTATCATGATTATAAAAATTACTGAAGGGCTTCCCTGGTGGCGCAGTGGTTGAGAGTCCGCCTGCCGATGCAGGGCACACGGGTTCGTGCCCCGGTCTGGGAGGATCCCACATGCCGCAGAGCGGCTGGGCCCGTGAGCCACGGCCGCAAAGCCTGCACGCCCGGAGCCTGTGCTCCGCAACGGGAGAGGCCACAACAGTGAGAGGCCCACGTACAGCAAAAAAAAAATTACTGAAGTCATGGGGGTTTTTTCCTCCAGAATTCATCAAGATCGAGTCCCTGAATCAAACTACACATCACAAGGATCTCTCGTTCTCTGAGGCTGACACTGTCCTCACTGTTCTGTCAGATGTAAATGCCACTGAACCAATTTCTTGCTTTGAAAACAAAGAGTGGGCATATGCTCTTGTTTTGACTTCTTGCAGCTCCAACTGGGAGTATCTGAGGAAATGAATACACAAGCTAATCAACCAGCTACATAATGTAAGTGTAAATACACTACAAGTTTACTTATGAGGTGTTGGACTACCAAGAAGCTTCCAATACTTTCTGCATGAAAGACATGGTATAAAGTAAGTAAGGAGTTTATTTGAAGCCTTTTACCGTCCCCTTTCTTCTGTGCCAGGTTCTAAGCCTTGAACACTAAGAACGCTGTTTGAGGTCCCTGAATTTATAGTAAGTTTGTATTACTGAAACAAATAAGTGCTCTAACGTCGCATTATAGAATGTTAAGTAAGGGTGCTTTCCACCTTATAACAAGGCTAACTTGCTATCCCAGGCATTAAACCCTCTTCAGTGGAGGTCTAGAGGACTGCAGCTTTACCACAGATCCTACTTTCATTCATTCATTTATTCCGAAATATTTAGTGAGCTTTTACTGTGCTTAAGTTGCTATATTATAAGACACTGCAGATACAGAAGTGAACACAGACATGGTCTCTATCTGCATGAAGCCAACATTCAAGCAGAAAAGACAAATACTAAACAGATAATTTAACAATTAACTATCTAATGCCAAGAGAGATCACAGCTCTCCATAAAAAGGTGCTAAAAGAACATAAGGTAAAGGGATCAGACTGTGTCCTGGTGATCAGGGAAAGTTTCACCGAGGAAACAGAGATCAGAATAATCAGCAGGTGCTCACCAGGCAAAGGTTGAGAGAGAGAATATTTCAGGTGAAGGAACTGCATGCAAATGCCCTGAAGGAGGAAAGAAACCTGGCATCCCGGAGGATAAAGAGAAGCTGACGTGGCCAAAGGAGAGGGAGCCAGGGTAGGTAGGGTGGCAGGAGACAAGCTTAGCCAGGAGAAGAATGGGAAGCCACTAAAGGATTTTAAGCAGGGAGGTATACCATGATCAAATATAACATGGATCTACAAGAAGAATGAACTGCAGGAAATAAGAAAGGATTCAATTAAAAGACTACTAAAGAGTGCAAAGGTTTCTCAAAATGTGGAATGTGATCCACTTGCATCAGAATCTCCTGAGGTACTTGTCAAAAGCAGATTCATGGAGCCAACCTCCAACCTACAAAATGCAGGTCCCTGTAACTGGGAAATCAGCAGTTAGTCCTAGATTATTATAATAAACTTTAATGATTAAGAAGCACAGTAATAATGCCAGAGGAATTCCAATGATCATCAAATGAAATAAACCAGGATTGAAGTAAAATCCTCTGCTTTTACTTGGGCATGAGTTCCCTCTTCTAAAATTTTGGTGGTACCATGCTCCTCTCCAGCTCCCTTTCTCCCTTACCTATAGCAAGGGACCGATTTTATTCCTTCTCCATAGTCATCAACTGATATTAGTTTTATTCAGAGCAGAAGCATATACTTACTTTGACTTGTTCCTGACAGGAGCAGATCAGAGTAAATGAACGCATAAGTTAATCAGTGTTACTATACAAGTCCATCTCTGACTAGAAAAGCTCAGACTGGGAATAATGTTATCTTGCGTTTGTGTGGCCCTAATATTCAAAGCTCTTGTATATACACAATCTCATTTGATTCTCACAATAATCCCAATTTATAGACGAGGACACTGAAGGCTCAAGGGGCTAAGTAACTGACCCAGTCACATTCCTAGAAATTGACAGAGGCCAGAGTCCAGCCCGGACCCTTCAGACTCCTAAGCCACGTTCAAGGAGCAGTGCCACGTGGCTCCAGCAGGTCGGACCCCCAGGTGCTCATGGAAGGTCCCCCATGTACTGCCCTCTGCCCCTCATGCCACACACGTCAAATAGTGAGAGCCGACTGACTCCACGTCAGGTTCTGTGAATGAATCACCAACTCTCAGGTCCTATACTCAACAGCAAGTCAAAATTCCCTCTATGGGGTACTGGGAGGGAAAAGACGCCACCGTAGACAAATTACGACATAGCTGTTCCAAGTCGCCAAAACTACTTGAACATAAATATTTAGATATCGTATTAACACGACAGAGGTCACGGGGCTCTGGGAAATTATAACTGTCTTAATCAAACAAAACATAAACTTCTCTTGTCAAACAGGTGTAATGGTCATGTTGCCAGTAGTAATTGTATGTTTGGATTTTCAAAAATGCATTCTCCTCTCCCATTTAAAAGAAAAAAAAAAGCTGCAACATTTCCCTTTCCAGGAATGTGATTTAACTTAATAGCTAAGCTAATTATCACTAGCTGCTTATTTGGTGCAAACAAAGAAAGCACTGTCTCTGCAAGTGGGCACAATGGTTCTGAATGTGAGATGGATTTAAGTATCTGGTTGTGAGCGACCATTACGTTATGTAACGAACGGAGCTGCATGAATACCTATTACATAACTCCATACTGCCTGGGCACGCAAATTAAAGTGGGGGGACCTTCCCATCACATGAAAAAGCTCTCCTGAGTCACTTCTATAACTTGTAAGGTTAAGAAACTTAAATTATACTGAGCCAGGGAAATTGTATACACAGCTGTTGTGTCCAAAATAAACCATGAAAGAGGGGAATAAGAAAAAAAAAGGTTTCTGTAGGGACTAGAAGGTAACTGTCCTGGAAGAGGCAGAAGGTGGCCAGGCTGGAACTGAACTGAAGAGCTATGCTTTGTAGCTCTAACTGGGGAGAAATGTAGCATTTTTCAAATATACTTATGTAATCTGATGGACACCTAGCACTTAGTTGGAAGCACATAAAGTCGTCCCTCGGTAGGTATCTGCGGGTGATTGGTTCCAGGACCCTTGAGAATGACAAAGTCCACAGATGCTCAAGTCCCTTACATAAGATGGTGCAGTACTGTCACACAACCCACACACATCCCCATATACTTTAAATCATCTCTAGATTACATATAATAGCTAATACAACGTAAATACTGCTTAAATAGTTGTAATAACAATGTAAATGCTATGTAGATAGTTGCCGAAGTGGCAAATTCAAGTTTTGCTTTTGGGAACTTTCTGAAGTTTTTTTTCCCGAGTATTTTCTAGCCACAGTTGCATCTGCAGGTGGGGAACCTGTGGATACAGGGGGCCAACTGTATTGATTCATTTTGTCAAAAAGGCACGAGAGGCACAAGATGTCACATAAGAAAGCAGTAGTCGGTGTGGAGGCAAAACCAGTGAGGGTTTCTAATTTATTCATTTGTAAGTTTAGCCACCACATACTTCTCTGTAGCTCCAGCATCTAACTACTTCCACACCTTCTGAGACTGGGAAGGAAGGAGGCAGTACCTTTAACATTTCCTTCCAGTAGCCCTGGAAGGAAGCTGTTCAGGGTGCAAACGAGGCCAAGGAAAAAATCAAAGTTTTAACAAACCAGTACAATTTAAATCACGTAACAGTGATCCTTCATGGGGAAATTTAATGTTCAACCTAGAAAGAGCTGTTTTCTCAGTGAGGAACCTTTTAAACAGCAACATTCTAAAAGTTTTATTAATTCGATGGAAATGTCTCTGTTCTTCTGCCTTCAGAAGTAGAGTATCCTGAGCATGATTTAAACCTTCATTCAGAGCTCCATGAGCCATCAGCGCTACAAGGGATTGTACATGTGTCCCCCAGAGACAATGACAGAGAGCAGTGCTTAGTCCAAAGCGAAATGATCCCATACGGTTCAATGCCTGCTATCTAATCATCATCACTTTCTCACATTCATTTATTCAACAAATAAATATTCATTGCGTCTTCTGTCTGCAAGGTACTGTTCTAGACTCTGGGGAAGAAAGGACCAAAACCCACGTCCTCTTGGAACTCACCTTCTAATGCAGGAGAGAAGCAATCAATCTGTCTGTCAATTACAAAACAAAAACAGTACCTTACACAGTAGTTAAGTGGCAAGGAGGGTGAAGCTGAAATGGAGGTCGGTGAGTTCCAGGCTGGGGGAGGGCTGCAATTTAAGTGAGTGGCTAAGAGTAGGCCTCACTGAGACAGTGACGTATGAACGCAGCCTTCCACTGGATGGTCCATGTCTGTTATTATGAGCATGTCTACCTCTAAAAGCCCCACTCTCTTCAAATTTGCCATATCCATTATGACTATACATAAATAACCAACTTTGTTATGTATTAGGAATTAACATGGTATATATTAAGAATGATGGCCTTTCCTACGGGGTGAGAGCTATTTGGGCTACTCAGAGAATTTTTTCAATAACTTTCAGTTTTTAAGTATGCTCTGGAAAGCTGAAATAACCCAAACTGAGAGAGTGTTACTCTGCTGTTTTCTAGAGTACGTAAGCCTCTAACTCCGGCGCCGCCGTCCCCTGCGCTAATGAACTAGCCTGCTTCTCCCCCTTACCGCTCCAGCTACGCTTCTCCTGACTCCTAGACCAGCTGCTCTCTGCCTTCTTGCCTCCTGAATATGATATCACCAAGGCCCTCACCCGTGTTCTATTTTCCGTATCGTCCATTCTTACTGCTTCACTCGTCGCTGAGTGAGCGATACCCAAATGTATTCCTCTAATCCCAAACCTCTTCTAACTGGAAAACTTCTCCAGGGTGCGATGTCTAAAATTAAAATGGCCATGGAACCCCCTTCCCATCAGCACCACAAAGAAGCTCTTCTTCCCGAAATCCCATTTCTGCCAATGGCATCACTATCCTCTCAGCTCAACTGCACCGAAAATCTTAGACTCATCTTTGACTCCGCACTGCGGTCACCAGGGAAACAGCTGCTGATGCTTTCTTCTAGGTTTTTATCTGCTCTGCTGATAGGAGGGAATGAAAACAATAATTTGAATATGTAGTTGTGATCACTAACAAAGAGTTACCGCTGCAGGATTTACAGGAACCTTGGGAGAAAGTGATTATGTTCTCCTACAGGTGTCAGACAGAATCCCAAACGTTAGGAAAACACTGTTTTTTAGGGATAAGTTGGGAGATTGGGATTAACATATTCACACTACTATATATAAAATAGATAACTAATAAGGACGTACTGTATAGCACAGGGAACTCTACTCTACTCTGTAATGACCTACATGGGAAAAGAATCTAAAAAAGAGTGGATATATGTGTATGTATAACTGCTTCTCTTTGCTATGCAGCGGAAAGTAACACAACACTGTAAATCAACTGTACTCCAATAAAAAATTTTTAAAACTAAAAAATAAAATTAGCATAAACCTTCTGTTACACGGAAGAGGATTCAAGAAAGGTAGGACAAATATTCCAAATACAAAATAAAAGTTTTAAGAAATCAAGGAGGTTGTACAGGTTTCCCAAATTATTTTTTAAATTTATTTCTTTTTGGCTGCATTGGGTCTTTGTTGCTGCACATGGGCTTTCACTAGCTGCAGCAAGTGGGAGCTACTCTTTGTTGCGGTGCGCGGGCTTCTCATTGCAGAGGCTTGTCTTGCTGCAGAGCACAGGCTCTAAGCACGAGGGCTTCAGTAGCTGTGGCATACGGGCTCAGTAGTTGTGGCTCGCGGGCTCTAGAGCACAGGCTCAGTAGTTGTGGCGCACGGGCTTAGCTGCTCCGCGGCATCTGGGATCTTCCTGGACCGGGGCTCAAACCTGTGTCCCCTGCATTGGCAGGCAGATTCTTAACCACTGCGCCTCCAGGGAAGCCCTCCCAAGTTATTAGCGACAGAAAGAAGGCCCCATAATTAAGGCTATATACTTAGGGTCTAAAAGCATGGTAACATGGAAGTTAACACAGTCATAACGAACTGAGTCTTATGAATATGTGAAGGTCAAGTTAAAGAGCTCTCTTCAGCTATATTAGGAGCAAAATGAGGAAAGGAGCTGCTCATTCCTGATAGGTGGGGTAATGTTAACTGATAAGAGAGAAAAGAGAACTACTTCACTCCCCTTAAGCTTCTATCTTCACTATCAAGGAAAATGATCTTCAAACTGGAAAAAGGGTAGGACCAGCATGATGAAGAGGAAACTAGAGCCCAAGATAGAGAAGGCAATATTAAGAAAGCTCTTAGCCCTTTAAGTGACTTCATGTCTCTGGAGCCAGAGAAATAGCTTGAAGGGCACTGAAAGAACCAGAAGATGTGATCATAATATTGATGAATGGAATCTTCACAGAAGCAGAGAATCATACGAGTGTCTGAAGCCTGGCAACAAGAAAACAGCGATTTTCAGACAGGAATTTAAGGTGGACTAGAAACAACGGACTGATTTGCCTACAAACTGCTTTCGCCAATATCCCAGATGGTTTGTAAGCAATGAACACTTGGAGCTAACATGAAATCACTGATAAAAAAAAAATCAGATTAAACTAACTTTCCATCCTATTCTGACCCTAGACAAGAAAAAAGGAGTACTACAGACATGACAGATGTCTCACACATTCAAAAAAACCATTCCACCAACTCTCTCCTTAGATCTTTTTTTTTTAACATCTTTATTGGAGTATAATTGCTTTACAATGGTGTGTTAGTTTCTGCTTTATAACAAAGTGAATCAGCTATACATATACATATATCCCCATATCCCCTCCCTCTTGCATCTCCTTCCCACCCTCCCTATCCCACCCTTCTAGGTGGTCACAAAGCACTGAGCTGATCTCCCTGTGCTATGTGGCTGCTTCCCACTAGCTATCAGTTTTACATTTGGTAGTGTATATATGTCCATGCCACTCTCTCACTTTGTCCCAGCTTATCCTTCCCCCTCCCCGTGTCCTCAAGTCCATTCTCTAGTAGGTCTGAGTCTTTATTCCTGTCCTGCCCCTAGGTTCTTCATGACCTTTTTTTCTTTTTTTTTTTAGATTGCGTATATATGTGTTAGCATACGGTATTTGTTTTTCTTCCTCTGACTTACTTCACTCTGTATGGTAGACTCTAGGTCCATCCACCTCACTACAAATAACTCAATTCCGTTTCTTTTTATGGCTGAGTAATATTCCATTGTATATATGTGCCACATCTTCTTTATCTTTATGGATCTGATAGAGCCCTAGGGGTTCAACGGTTGTAGAGTTGTATTCCAGTCAAATACAGTAAGTCCTCTACATACGAACCTTCAAGTTGCGAGCTTTCAAAGATGTGAACATCCAATCATGTAAGTTAGTTCACGTGGCTGGTGTACATTGTCACTTGTGTGCATCCTCTACAAGTGGTTGTACTTTTGTGTACTTTACTGCACATTACTGTATAGAGTACAGTAGTACAGTACCTTTATTTCAAGCCCAGGATGTCTGGAAGCAAGCATAAAAGCAGCGGTACATAGCCAATTGTGTTAGTTGGGTACCCAGGCTAACTTTGTTGGACTTATGAACAAATTGGACTACGAATGCGCTCTCCGAACTGAACTCGTTCGTATGTAGGGGACTCGCTGTAGTCAGGGAATGCTGAATGGTAAAGCAATGTCAACTAGTGAGTACGGCTAGGAGCAGGGAATGTCTCTAGTAATATAACAAAGAGTTTTGTCTTTGGCCATGTTGATTAAATCATTTTAACAAATGAAGCAGACAATTATATAGAACCTTATTAAACTGAATTGAAAGTTATATCTGGTACGTTGACTTATGGAATCAGAATTTTAGAAGACTTTTTTAAAACCAGGAATATTGGGCTTCCCTGGTGGCGCAGTGGTTGAGAGTCCGCCTGCCGATGCAGGGCACACGGGTTTGTGCCCCGGTCCGGGAAGATCCCACATGCCGCGGAGCGGCTGGGCCCGTGAGCCATGGCCGCTGAGCCTGCGCATCGGGAGCCTGTGCTCCGCAACGGGAGAGGCCACAGCAGTGAGAGGCCCGCGTACCGCAAAAAAAGAAACCCAAAAACAACAACAACAACAAAAACCAGGAATATTAGCTAAGACTAATAAAATTAAATTTAATAAAAATAAATATTTTCTACAACTAGACCTTTTTAAAATCAACTCTCCAAGTACAGGCTAAATGAGACTTAGTTTCATACAAATTAATATTACAAAAATTAAAAAGACCAAGGAATCTTAGGTAAACATGAGTCATGAGTGTAGTACATGTGTAAAGAGACCTAATTTAAGCTCCATACATGAACACTAATATTAAAAAGAATATAAAATTGCCAATATTCAACCATTTTTAACTTACTAATATGGCAATCTCATACGGTTCAACCTAATACGATTACATGTGAATCACAAGAGAAGTACAAAGTGCTACAGAACTCAGAAAAGGATAATTTACCACCATTTGGGAAACCGAAGTGGATTTGTGAAAGAAATGGCATGTGAGCTGGAATCTGGGTGATGGCTGGGATTTACACAGGAGATTAGGGGGAAGGGGGACATTTCAGACAGCGGCAACAGTTGGGGAAAAAGACCCTGGGACAGGAAAGTAGCGTAGTTAGGTTAAAGTGTGGAATATGTAAAAGTGAGACACAGGAAATAACACTAGAGAGGGAGAGACTGGAACTGAACTTTGGAGGCCCTCAAATCCACTGTAATAAAAGTGCTCAAAAATTCTATGAGCTGCCTACAGAGACCAAGAACAGTACTGGGCACATAGCAGGAGTCAAATTTGAATGAATAAGTGAATCAATGAAAGAAAGAGTGAATTATTTGTGATGGGTACAGAACAAGAAGAGGTCAACATAAACACAGCTCCTGCTTGCCAATCCACTACATCACCGACATCATAGTACTTTCCATCTACAAGGGATCTTGGAGATCATTTCGTCTGACTCCCTCAAAGATTCTGGGTAACTACCAACAGGACTGGAAATACTCAAGCAAAAGAGGCGAAAGGCTTCCTGGCCCTCTGCCAGTTCCTAGGGTAATCTGATTCACCACAGCAAAATCTCCAAAGAAGATTTCAGTTCAATAACTCCTAAATATTGTGTTTTGGACTCTTTACTGAAAATGAATGCCATCTAAGTCTACAAGTTTCGGAAACAAATGTTTGGTGGCTTTTGTGGGCAACTGTTTTTAAAACATCAAGCATGTCTAAGGTATAATTTTAAAGAATCTGGCTCCAGGAGAAAAAGCTGAGGCATTAGTCACATGTTTTACATTTCTTACTCTTGCCTGCCAGATTTTTTTTTTTTTAATTAAGAAAGGAAAAATGGGTCAGCCCAAAAGAATTTTTACAACTGTCAGAATAAACACAAGGCCCAAGCAACCCCATAAACTTCATTTTTGGAGGCTTATCTCCGCCTCTCTCTGTGGCTTTAAGTGTCCTTTGTTTAGAGCCCAGCCAAAGACACAGCCCTGGTGACTCCCCCTACATCTTGCATACTGTAAGGACATGTTTTCTTTCTGTCAAGAGGGAAGAGGACTGGTGTGAGCCTAGATGACAGTACAGCCTCTTCTGATTTCAACAGGACACGGTGGGTGGAGGATCTAAGGGTCAAAGAGAACCCTTGTCCAACCCAGCTTGACTCCAAGGTCCTTAAGAAACCACTCTCCTTCTTAGAAAGAATCACCACCCATGAGGCAATTTTGAAGACATCTTCAAGAAGCAACTCATCAGATAAAAGAAAGTCTCTCCTGGGCTTAAGGAACACTTTAGTGCTGAGCACACGTGTCCAGACTTCGGTCGCCAAAGCTATAACCATTCTTAGTCCACCCTTCACTCTGGGAGTCCCCTGAGGAGCTGCTGCTTTTAGGATGAGCACCAACGCTCAGGTTTACTTTCCTGCAGGGTCTGGTTTGGTTGAATTGTTCCAGAAGAGCTTCTACCAACCAGACCTAACATTTATATGGTGTTGCCGGTAGCAACCTGCCCTCTTACAAAGCAGACCAGGCCTCCTGGTGACGCGTTGATTAAGCTGGACCACACTAGAGCAGTGAGTTTCAAACTTCTTAACCATGATTTACAGTAAAAAGAAAAGATGCCTTTTACACATGACTCAGTACCTACTTGCACATATTTAAAACAAGTTTCACAACAATGTTATTCTAATATTTTTTATCTTTCTGTTCCAATTTTGAAATATTGATTTTTTAACCCACTAAATTGATTTCAGAGCCCACTCTTAAGCTATACCCTGCATTTTGAAAGGCAAGGCCCTGGAGCAATACTGTCCAATAGAAAGATACTGCCAGCCACAGTACGATATTTTAAAGTTTCTAGTAGCCACATTAAAAAAAAAGTAAATAGAAACAGGTGAAACTCATTTTGACAATATATTTTATTTAACCTGTTATATCAAAATATTATCATTTCAACATGTGACCGCTATAGAAAATGACTGAGCTATTTTACAGTATTTTATCATACGAAGTCTTCGAAATCTGGCGTGGACTTTGCACGCACAGAACGTTTCAATTCAGACTAGCCACATTTCAGGTGCTCCATAGGCACATGAGGCTAGTAGCTACCATACTGAACAGTGCAGCCCTCAGAGCTCTGGTCCCACATTCCCCAGAGCAGCAGGACCCACAAAGGTGCCCGACAGCAGAAGGGAGGGGAGCCATCCACCCCTGCTGAACTGCACTGCATATTTGCTCACACGTCCTCATCTCACACCATACTCTCAGGCTCCTACTGAAAGCTCACAGCCTGGATAAAGGATAGGAGATTTCACAAGGAAGAAGAACAGAAATGAGGCTTGTTAACTAATAACAAGCAGTATCGCTCTGAAACTCCTCCGAGTCCAAATGCATTCTTTTGTCTGTGACATCAGAAATATAACAAATGCACATAAGATTCAAACCAGAGAGTAACTTTTAGAGAATTTGTTCTGAAAAATATATCTTACTGATTAAAAGAACTGAATAAATAGCACGATTGCAACTATGTTAAAACGTGCGCCTGTGAACGAAGATTGGAAGATAAACAGCAAAAGTTTAAAGAACTGTGTTACTGTGGTAGAATTATGGGTGATTTTTTCCTCTTCTTGTAAAAATAACGTGTACAATGTTGTGGCATCACTCTTTTAAGAATAATATTGTTTTGAAAAGGTTCTTCCCTCTCTTCCAAAGCAAACATGTATGCCATTGAATCCCTATAAAAAGAAAAGGGTAAGGATAACATGCTTGGATAAAAGGCAAGAAGGACCAGAAGCAGTCAGAAAACTTGACCTTGACAGAGCCAATTACCCTGGGACAGTCTGACGGGAAACACCTAACGACAGCTGGACTGCCAAAAACTTCTAGCGTAGGCTTTATGTTCTGCCTGAAGTAGAAATTTAAGAGTTAAGAATGTAAGACCACGTAGCAGAGGAAACTTTGAGAGGGTAAGAGAGCAAAAGCAGCTGAATTTTACTAACGAAAACTGAAAAGTCTACAGATACTATTGTGTTATATAATAGAGTATCATTTATGTCACTTTTTAAAAAATCCCCTCTTGCCAATGAATTCTGGTAAGAGGAGCACACCCCAGAAGGTGCCGCACACAACAAGCCTGCACCCCAAAATCTCAGAGAAGCAGCTTCATCATTATGTGCATGACCCTAGTGGTTATGAGCATAAAGGGTGTCAGATGCCTTTACAAAAATGTGTTCTACAGAACAAAGCCAAAGTGCTTTGATACTGGGTTAATACAAGCTTGAAGCAAATTGCAGCCCTAAGAGACCAACTAAAATATGTGAAAACCCTAAGTAAAACAACTTTGGAATCCAAAGCAGAATTGGGTTCTCAGAGGTCTATCCTTGACTCATGATTCAAACCTGTATGTCACCAAGAAGCTTATGGATTAACTTTAAATACCATGCTATTCTACCTATAGAGGTCACCATAATAGTTAAACCAATTTTCATAAGATCATGAAATGTGTAGAAAAAAGCAACGATGACAAAAAAGAGGCAAAAGCAGCATTTTTCCTTTTTTGTCTTGTGTCATCAGTTGAAGTATAAAATACAAATTAGATTTAGCTTATTTATTCAATATTTTCCTTTTTGTTTCAAAGAATGCGATTTACATTACCAAATGGCCAAAAAAAAAAAGTCATGGAGACACGTTTTATAATAGAGATTAGGTCAAACAACTTTTTGTTTCAAAGAATGCGATTTACATTACCAAATGGCCAAAAAAAAAAAAAGTCATGAAGACACATGTTTTATAATAGAGATTAGGTCAAACAACTTCAGTATTCTTACTGAATACTGACTATGGCTTGGACATGGTTCCAAGTGATGGGAATAAGAAGATTGATTAAAGATGGTCCCACCCCCTGCCCTTGAGAAGCTCAAATGAACAGGGCAAAGTGAAACATTTTTTTAAAAAAAGGATACAATGTGACAAGTGCTGTAATAGAGCTTTTCCTAAAGTGCTAAGATGACCCAGATAAAAGGATAATTATTCCCAAAGAGGGATCAGGGAAAGTAGAAGAGTACAGATGACATTTGAGCTGGGACTTGAAAGGTAAGTAGTTTATCAGTCAATCAGTGAACAGAAAAGCACTGCAAGCTGATACAATAGCATATGCAGTGACAGGAGGAGGAGAGAGCTGCATATAAACGTGGACTTCACTGTGGATGATGAAATCTACAACTCTATATTCTCAACTAAGAATAGGGCTAGTTCTTTCAATGAAGACATAACCACATAGGGAGCTGGAGGGTCAGAGAGATGGAAGGAAAACTTTTAAGCTTTCATCTGCCACATAGGAGAGTATCATCAACCCTGTTGCTGTAACTCTTAGCAAAATAGGGAGTTCAGGTTAGGGATGGGGGCTGAAATCAGAGCTGCTGCCATCAGCGCTTTGCGGCCCAGTCATCTAAAGTTTTACAAGGCTTTATCGCTCGAGCAGACACTCATTTGTGGATTGTCTAGGTCAACAATGGATAGAAAGTCATTTTTGTAAAGAATATCATAATCCTTCAAAGCTAAACAAAGAATGTTCATGAAGAAACACTTGAATCAACTTTAGCTCTGAGAAACACTTGTGTGGGAGTGAAGCGGCAGCAGGACCCTCCAGGATACCCACAGCAGCGTGATGGGTGAAAGCTGGTCCTGGGCCCAGCGGATCCCGGCCCCGCTGCTTTGCACATAGATGATGTTACACAAGCGCCTTGAGTCAGTGTGTAAGGTCCCTTCTCCTTTTGTTCCACGTACAGAGTCAGCACACGCAGGGAGGATTCAGTGTCTGTCAGTAACACTTAACGTGAGCAAATCACTTATTCAGCATCTTTGTGCAAGAGATTTAATTTTTCAATTACAGCTCAGAGTACGGGGGTCAGTTAGCCCCACAAGTCAGCTGAGAACAGGCGTAAATAACAGAGAATGGATGCAGGAGTCTGAGTATCCTGAGAGAATAGGAAAGGATCTTACGATACTCAGGGGGGACCCTATATGAATAGAAGAAAGGCCAAGTTCGTGGGCAAGAAGCCAGAGACCCCGGAGACTATTTTTAATCCAGAAGAAGGACAGGAAGGAACAGGAACAAAACAAGGAACTCACACAGGAGAAATGGAAAGCAAGAAGGAAGCAACTGTAATAAGCAAATGGAAAGACGGTGAGAAAAATAGATCATAAAACTAAAATTGTATTCCTAACAGGGAAGCCAGGAACGCCATAAGAAAAGGCTGAAAGAGAGAAGAGAAGCCAAAAAGCAACAAGAGGACTGACTACTCAAAGGAAGTATTTTAAATGCCTGCATCTTATGAGGGTCAGTGTGGGCTGGTTGGTAACATTTTGCCTATGGCATTAGGTCATGAGTTCAAGTCCCACATCAGGATTTGGCCTAAAACCAAGTGCTGATTTTCCAGCAGCTCTGAAAGGCTGGAAGCACTTTCCATTCCTGGGCACATTAACTTTACTATCCTTCTCTGCAACAAATTAAAAGTACCCCAAAGAAAGGGAGAATTAAAGAGAATCAACAGCCATTATCTCAAAACAAAACAAAATCATACTGGAGAGGGAATAAGAAAATAAAGACAAAGTAGGAAGTTTTCATATGCAAGATATTTACTGCATTTGTCTTTAGAATCCTGTGAGTATGGGATATTTGTTCCCACATCCCATCTATTGAGAGAAGCCATCCCTGCACTTTCAATGCACCAAGCATACTACTAGTAACAGTGGTCATGACAGAGGAAACACTACTGCTTGCTGAGCATGAAGATATCATTAGGTAATCAGCAAATAGGAAGAAAAAAATATAGAAACGATTCCCACTGGGATGAGGGAAGAAAGGCAGGACTAATGAACAGACCATATGCCAATCACGCACTTAGGTGGTAAGAAGGAAAAAAAAAAAACGGCCTTACAGTTAAATAACAATAAGAATATCCTTGGGGCTTCCCTGGTGGCGCAGTGGTTGAGAGTCCGCCTGCCTATGCAGGGGACACGGGTGCGTGCCCCGGTCCGGGAAGATCCCACATGCCGCGGAGCGTCTGGGCCCGTGAGCCATGGCCGCTGAGCCTGCGCATCCGGAGCCTGTGCTCCGCAACGGGAGAGGCCACAACAGTGAGAGGTCCGCGTACCGCAAAAAAAAAAAAAGAATATCCTTGTATTTGTATAATAATTTACATATTAAAAAGTACTTTTATATACATTAACTCATATGATCCTCACAAAACCCACGGGCAGAACGATTATCCCCATTTCACAGATGATGAAAGTGAAGATTTAGAAAGTCCTGTGACATTGTGAAAGCCACAACCTCGGGAGCAATTCAGCACAGACCTCGTTTGGGGCTCAAGTACTGCATTAGCTAATCAACATGCAGCCCAATGAGAAATTTTACCTTTACTTTAACTTGTGAAAACACAATTTACTCACATCCTAAATTATGCCCAACGAAGAATGATTAGCATAATGCTTGCCAAGCAATTTTTAGAAAAATTGTTTCCTACCTTCCCATTTTTCAGGCAGAAATGGCAAATACAGGAGACAGAATACAGCCCGTTGTTAACTAGTACAATATTTTTAAAGCATAAAAATCAGAACACCGACAAATTAACTATACAGGAAAACTGAAGGAATTTGAAATGCGAAATACTGGAGCCCAGGCAATAATCATCTTTCACTGTACAGGCAGCCAGACAGAGAAAACACGACAATAGATATTACTTCTAATAAACAAGGATTACTAAACCCTGCCACGGCCCTTCCTCCCAGACGTGCAAAATGAGAAAGGGATGCCAGGAGCATGAAGCCTCACTGAGACTGTGTCTCAGTCAAGCGGCCTGGATTCTACACAACCACAAGCGCCCAGGGCGGAACCACGCCTCTGCAAGTTTCCACCATGGGGTTCAAAGAGGACCCAGATGGTGGGGTCCCGATGAGAGCCCCACCGCTCAGTGAGGGAGGGCAGGCCATACCCTAGGTTCTGCGCCAAGCACCTTACACACACAACTCACTCCTCACAGTAACTCTGTCCAGAGAGGACTGCTCATCTCCTCCCTTTCCACGTGAGGAACTCGGGCTGAGTGAGGCTAAGTAACTTCAGAGCCTTACTTCACATAGCCGCACATGGGGCAGAGGCCAGCTCTGGATTCACACCTGTCTGGCTCCAAAGCATAGGTTACCTCCCTCAACTGGCGCTCCTGCTGGAAACACCCGTGAAAAGAAAGAGCAAATACAAAGGCCCCCAGCCAGGAGAAAGAACCCCAGCCACGCCCTGATGGCTCTGGGCCCTGTTAATTCTTGGTTAGGTTGCAAAACAGATATGCTCATCAGATATGCTCATTGTGTTGTGTCATTAGGAGAAGTCAGCATTTGGATAGAAAACAGCAAATGTTTTCCCTGTGCTCCACAAACTAACCCAATGCTTCCAATTTCCTGAATTTTCTATTTGGGAGTATCAGTCACCTCAACAAAGAATTTCAAGTATTGCAATTTTAATTCGAAAAGTCATGACTGTAAAGCATTTTATTTTTAGCCAATGTCTAACCCAGTTTCAATTATTTTTACCTATATCCATTACATGTACTTTTGTTAGACAGAAACTGTCCACAGATTCTAGCTCTGTCACCAGCAGTGACAGCATGAGAACAGCATCTGACTAGAAAAGAGCTGCTGCTAAGAAAGTTGCCAAGAGCCTCAGTTGATATCACCTACCAAAGACATCCTACTTTTAGCAGAAACACTTTGTTTCTGGCCTTCAAATTATCTTTAGAATGATGAAGCTGGAAGGACTCAGCCTTGGCTTTGCTTTTATAAAAGATGAAAATGGGTACTAAAATCGGCAGGAAACAAAATAAAGGGGGAAAGTTGAATTGCTCAATTCCTTGCCGAAAGAGCAAACAAACAGAGAATGTCTGGGGGAGTTAACATGGGATGAGATTAACTGTGTGGAAATGAATTCAAATGAATGGACCACAGATGGCACAAACAATTATACTAGAAAATGTAGGGTAATGAGTCTGTGAGTGTGGAAGGATATACAGAACCAACAACAACACGCCATCCCACTCCCAACCACCACCGTTATTATCCTTGGAAGTCAGTCATACACGGCATGACATAAAGGAGAAGACGGCTTTGAGGAACCAAGCTAGGCAGAAACCCCATTTATCAGACCACAATACACAGCCACACTGGTGAAAAGGCACAGGTATTTCTACAGTGTTAAGCCCAGAGGATCAGTGGTAAATGACATGCCTCTCTCTCTGCACAAGACTAACTGGGCTTCCTCCAAGAAGGTGTCTTCTACCTAATGTAGTCTTGTCCTACCTTTATTCCTTCATTCCTCCCTCTATTTGTATCCTTTTTATACACTGAAGACAGTTCCTAAACAGAAGAAAGTTAATCAATCATAATAATGACACAAGGGCAACCAAGCAAAAAATAACAAAGTCAGACTTTGATGAGTTATATAGAAGAGGTCATGAGATGACATTAGAAAGATGCCCCAAATCCTAAAAAACGTGACATGAAAAGACATTTTAATTTATGGTGTACGTGTGTCTATGTGTGCGTGCAAGAGAGAAAGACTGAAATTGTGGAAGCGGTAAACTAAGGAAGAATTAGATCTTATCAAATTTTTTCTTCTGTACAAGTGGAGTCAGCAATCAGAGTGAGCCTCTAAGAGCACCAATGCCAGCACCCGGGATAAACAGTTTCAGAAAGGGTTTAAAGACGTTGAGGAGGAAGAGGAAAAAAGACCAGGACACCTAACCATAAAATTTCTTGTGTCCCTAACAACACAATTATAAGTGTAACCGCTGTTGTCTAAAATACAACTCTGTAATCATAGTCCTGTGGGTTCCATATTTATTCTCTCTCCATGGCATACAGATTCAATCTGTTTAGTTTGTAAGGAAACAGAAGACTTTAGAAGGAAAAGAAAAAAAAAACAAAAAACAAAACCAGAAACCACCAGCTCCCCAAAGTGCTCTGGAATCTGAGAAGCAAGCAGTGCTTGCTGCCCCGTTCATGAGCCTGAACTGAGATTCGTCTCTGGACAGGACACAGCAGGCATGCCTGGGTCTGGTCTGCAGGGCCTGCTGACAGGAAAGGAGGCCTTTGCTAGTGTTTACATGGAGCAAGGCTGCCTTGAAGTCCCCAGGACATTTCATCCAATAAGAAGAGGATGGCGCTGACCCCAGAAAGCCAGAAGGCTTTTGACCTGCTCTTTGAAACCAGGGTGGTTAAGAGCCACACCTGCCAGGCCTCCTCTCTCACCCTCCACTCCCACCACTGTCCCGCCTCTCCCTGCACTCTCCCCCGTCCACCCTCTTTGTTCCGCTGCCCCAGTTTCATCTGGATCCTCATTCCTTTCCTCACTTCATGACCACTTTTGTCTCCTCCCCTAGTCCGGCTCCTTCCCGATGCATCCACCCGTCAGCTGTCAGTCATCTTTCTCAAATGCAAAGCTGATCACCCCACTCAGCTGAAGCCCCTTTAGTGCTGACTATAGAGCATTTAGGACCAAGCAGGTTCTACAGCTTAGCACAGACATGGCTCCAGTCTTGCTCTCCGGCCTCCTTTCCCATCAGTCCTCCAGCAGGGGCCCTTCCCCCTTCCCCCTTCCCCCTTCCCCAGGCTGAGCCTCACACAGGGCTCTCATCTCTGGCCCCCATGCTTCTCCCCATGCTGTGCTCTCTGACTGGAATGCCTGTCTCCTGTGCCCCACACACCCTCATTTAACTCCTATCATCCGTCAATCTCCACTAAAGGGCCCTTCTTCCGTGCAGCCTTCCCGGAGTGCCCACTCCCCACTCCCATCTGATTTATATGCCGCCCTTTGGGGTTCCCCTAACACCCAGTGCAGATCTCTCACGCAGCACTGATCACACCTACCACAGTATATGGTAATTAGCTTCCGTTCCTGTCTCCCCTACTACCTGAAATTTCCTTAAGAACAAGGGGTGTCTTGCTTTACTTTGGATTCCCAAGATTTAACGTGGTGTCTGGCATAAAGTAGGCTGTTGATAAATGAATCCTATCGAAGGTGAGGTTAGCAGACTCAAATGCAGATGACAGAACCATACAGAGATAGGCCACAGCAGCCAGGGAGTTCACAGTGGCTGTTTCACTAGCAAACAACCCAGAAACTGCCCCGAACTCCAGATTCCAAATCGACTCTGTGGGGATAACCACACCCATCAGCAATCCAGACACGAGCTAAGCTGAGCTTCTCTCACAGAATAAAGCTACATTCCTCATCTCCCCCCATTTAACCAATACTTGCCTTGCTTCGTTTACAGAAATCTTTTTTTTTTTCTGTAAAAAGTATATCTTGGTAGAAACTTAAACGTTTTATTTATGTCAGCTTATTACTGCATATTTTAATGTAAAATGTATAAGACAGTCACTACAAGATTCTGATTACGTAGAAGGGGGATACGTACAAGGATATGCACGCCACGGACAAAGGAAACTAAAATTAGTGGGATGGGGCAGTGGTGAATTCCAGCTAAAGGCGAAAAGGTACAGTATCGACTTTATTGCTCTACTTTTCTTTCTAAATTTAAAACTCCAAGAAAGTTTTCTTTATGCTTTTACAGAAATAACAATGAAATATGCTTACAATATTAATTTAACAGCATGTATGCTTTAAGCATAAGGAATTAATGTGACTCATAGTTACACTGTTATGTATTTGCTGGGGGCAGACATGTATCTTGCACTCAGCTGAGTGTCCCCAGGATTGCTGAACTGAAATGGATGTTCTTGGGTTACATGCTAAATATTCCTTACAAAGACCCCCAAAGATTCTGAAAGCAGTGAAAGGACTTAACATAATAACGATAGCTCAGGCAATTGAGACTGACCGTATTTTCTTGATTGGTGTACGCCACATGCTGTACTATTGGATTATTTTAGAAACGTGTTCCCAAGGTCAAAATGAAAAATATATCAGTTGCTTCATTTACAGATGGTTGCTAAATTTTGGAATTTACTTTCTAAAGCCTAAATTAAACACTCCGATAGACAGGAATAATGCAACCCGAGGGCCTGTATTCCTAGATGAAAACAAGGATGACAGACTGTAAACTGAGGGCTCCTCTAGGGCTTATCTCCTTACAATTCTAAAACCCTCGCTCCTGAGCCCTCTGACCATACATAATGGTAACGCTTGCCAACACTAACTTGTGCATTGCCTTTCTTTCTTCAACGTTCAATACTATCCGACCGCTCGCCTTTAAAAGGCACTGGGGGATTGTCTAGTTAATTCACTGCCATGATTTTTTTGTTGTTGTTAACATGAATAATCACTACCTTTGTTTGTGCCCTGCTTTGTTACAGAAAGGATGTAAGATAGCTGTAATCATTAGCTAATTAGTTTTTCTCACTCCCATGCACCCCTCCTTTTCTTTATAAGCTAACATCTTCATGCTGATTTGGGTTTAAATGAGGAGCAACCATACATTCATAGTTATCAAGACAATATTTGCCTCGCAGAAAGGCATGAAGCTTGATCCGCTCATTCAAAAAACACTTACTGAGTGTCTGCCAACTAGATGGCCATAGTTCTCACCTCACGGAGCTTACAGTCTAATGGGAAATACAAATAAACAGGCAATGACAACAGAGTGAGGTAAACGCATCAGAGAGAGATAGAGAATGCTTCTGGAACGCGCAGAAGGGGTACCTCCTCCAGACTCGGGAGATCGGAGAAGCTTCCCAGAAGTGAAGTTCGCCGAAACTCAGGGAACTGTGTGCCATTTAAAGGCAATATGGAGAGCAACGCCACGGAAACACCAGGTAGAGTCAATCCAAATACTGCATCAAAGCGAAGTCAAACTTCTCCATTCAGATGTGACAAGTGGTTGTCTTACCACTGCACTCATATAACCCACTGGGTTCTATAACAGATTTCCAGTTCCTTTTATTTCTAAATGCATTCTTTTTTCTCCTGTCCTATTTTACTATCTTTATCAGCCTCCCAGCTATCAAGTATTTCAGTTCAAACCAACAAGGGCCTCTGTGGGAGGTAGTGTGATAAATACAGGACGCAGGGCAGGGAGGCACTGGGGCCTCCCCACAAGGACCACGCAGCCACAGAAGCGCAGAACTGAGAAAACCACTTGACTATCCGCTGACCATTCCACTCCCCACAAACCTTGCAGAGGTGACCTGGCACTACCAATCGTGCTTGTGAAACAAATATCCCCACTTTGACTTTATCTTGGGTTTGATACAGTTTTCTGAACCCTGAGGCTGCCATATTCCGAAGACAGCAAAATGGGCTCTTGACACTGAAGCCCCTTCCCTAACAGTGGGATCCTTTTCCTCTGTCCATTTGAGTATTCCTCCTAAAATGGGACATTTCCTGCCTCCAGAGAATACTGATATTTTCTTAAATTGTTTCTACACATCATTGTCAATGTACAATCACAATGCTGGGACCAAAGAAAAATAACTTTTCACCATTTGCTCTTCCAAAAATTACTTGAAATTTTTCTACAAGCTAATTGAATGGTTGGATAAAATTACTTTTTTTTTAAATGTTGGGGGTAGGAGTTTATTAATTTATTTACTTATTTTTGCTGTGTTGGGTCTTCATTTCTGTGCGGGGGCTTTCTCTAGTTGTGGCAAGCGGGGGCCACTCTTCATCGCAGTGTACAGGCCTCTCACTATCGCGGCCTTTCTTGCTGTGGAGCACAGGTTCCAGACACGCAGGCTCAGTACTTGTGGCTCACGGGCCTAGTTGCTCCACGGCATGTGGGATCCTCCCAGACCAGGGCTCGAACCCGTGTCCCCTGCATTAGCAGGCAGATTCTCAACCACTGCGCCACCAGGGAAGCCCTGATAAAATTACTTTTTAATGTCTCTTCCAGTCCTGAGATTTTATGATTCTCTGACATAATCAGAACGATTTTTCCTTGAGGGCTATAGTTGGGTAAAATTATCCCAGTCTAAGATGTTATTGTAAAGGAAAAAATTGGGTCAGTGTTTCAATAATATTTAGTTTTTCAAAGTTGCCCAAAATAACCTCACAAAGATGCAGCTGCTGTACCAGTAAGTCCAGCCTGGTAGTTGGTTGAATATTTTACGACCAAAGACAGAGGGTTTTTCTTCAAAAGATCAACTGAACACAAAATCTCACAAAGAAAACAAAAAAGAATGTCCCAAATGTTTTTGGATTGTATGATACTTCACATCTAAGGATGTGCAATTATTTTGCTATCATTCCCAAACTGGATCTTAATTCTGTTTTGTGATCTGAGTACTAGAAACTACAAACATCGTACTCAGTCACTTAGGCTTTTTGACATGTAGTGAGAGTCGTGCCCACCCTCAGGTGCTACATAAGCTCACACGTCTTTGGTGTACGACCCTTTGTACACTCAAGATGGAGAGCTTATCATAAGATACACATCTTCACAACAAATATCTCAATTTGCAGCTCAAGTTATCATTCAAAACATAAAGAAAAGAAAGGTGTGTTGCTCAAGTCTTGCACCAGCTGCAATATCTAGGGGGGAAAGTATATCATAAGCATCCTTGTTCTTCTGAGTTGAAGTTCTCTTCCACCACTATGGAAACAGCCTTAGGGTCCCAGGCAGCTCCCAGCAGCAAGGAACTAAACATCTGGGTTCAAATCCAGCCTCTACCGCTTCCTAGCTGTGTGACCCTGGCAAGCAATTTAATCTCTCTGGACCTTTATTCCTAATGTGGAAAGAAAGAGATAATCACAATACTACCTTCCTCAGAAATTGTTGTCATATTTCGATATACCCTCACCTCACTTCAGTCTCTAGTTCACTCTAAAACCAGTTGCTCTGACGTGAGGAATATGGTCAACAATATTGCAATAACTTTGTATGGGGACAAATGGTTACTAGGCTTATCATGGTGATCCCTTCACAGCTAATGCAAATGTCAAATCATTATGCAGTACACCTGAAACTAACATCAGAGTGTACGTCAACTATATTTCAATAATAAGTCACTAAATAAAATGGTTGCTTTGAAGAATTTTGAAAGGGTTACTGGAAAAACAAATATAGAGAAGCCACTCACGGCCTAAAGAGAAAGGCTTTGTAATTGCTATGGCTCGATTGGTTGAGTCACATTTAATTAAATCTGGAATTTCCAAGGACAAAAACAGTGCTTCCCAACAGGACACCTAAGATAAGAAAACAAGGGGGATCTGGGTTGGAGAGTCCCTAGGAACTGGCTTCTGAGGACAGATTACTCCATCAACTAGAAGCAATCTTTTTACATATTTCCCTCTTGATATTTTAGCTCTACCGCTAAATCCAGGGTGAACCAACTCTGAACTCTGTATAAATATGAGAACTCTGGGAGAGGGGGAGAGAAGAGGAGTCCAGTGAACGGAACAGTCAGTGAGAATAACTAAATAACTGGGAACATCTAAATGAACCATACTTCGTGTGTTTGGGACCTCCAGAGTTAACCCCTCCATTTCTCCATGACTTACTCATTCACCGCTATTGTGTTTGGCCAAAAACTTAAAACTGTCGCCCAAGCAACATCAGTCTTACTATAAAAGAGGAACAACCTGGCATCAGAAAATGTAATGACCTTTTTGAAGGCAGCTGCTTCAGAACTTGTGAATCATTTTGAAATACTCAGCCCAAACCACATCAATACCACATTTAAATAAAATGCAATAAATACAACCACCAAAAACAAAGTGATGACTTGTCAGAACTCTAGTTCTGCTTTTCCTATCAGGTCTGCTGGTGATACACCTAATTAATTTCAAAATCATATTCCAAGTAAGGTACCTACTGGATAAGTGAAGACCTCAGGTTTTCAAAGGAAAGGTTCCGACCTCTCCAGAGCACACCTGCAGATGCCACTAACAATTTACTGCCCTAGTGGGCGGTACCTCAACCCCAAGTACGGAGCATGAAGGGCCTGACTTGAAACAGCTGGGGAAGCCCAAAGCAGTGAACGCCTGTGTCAGCAGCCCAGCAGACCCATGGCAGAGGAAATCACTGCTGCTGGCCATCCTGCCTTAAACTCCAGGAATTGCAAGTCACGTGCTGCCTCTAGTCTTAACACAAAGTCCTGGGTAGTTTTGTTTCCTGTCCTCCTTCACACCCGACCTTTGATTTCTGCTCAAAAAACTGAATTTTCTGAAACCCAAAGCCAGTAAAGATTGGATGCCAGTGCATAATCTTCATTGCTCTCAGGCCCATCAGCTGTGAAGCCTCAATATGGCCAAAATAAGGCCAGGTGAAACCACACTCCATCCTCTCTGTTCGCCTAGGCTTTTTGCGTCATCTGTCACTGCTCTCTGGTGATTACTTCTACCTCCAGATGAAGAATTCCTTCGTTCTTCCACATGATGATGTTTGCCCAAGGAGCACTGTTTGCCTGAGCTTTCCATTCCTCACATCCCCTTTAGCTGGGATATGTTGAAGGATCCATTAGGAGATAATGAAAAACTCACATGATCTCACCCATCACTTTAAAATCTCAGTGGAAAAAAATCTCGTTTATGGAAGCTGTGTTTCTCCAAAGACCCAGCCCTCTACGCGTTCTACTCATGAAGTCGTGGGCACTAAGCATGCATTTGCCTCCTCGTAGGCTCTGGAAAGGATGAACAGTGGGAAATCTGCCATCCCCCATAGGAGGCAGATTTGGAATGTCAGGTCCCCTGAGCACATTGGGTACTTGGTAAAGGTACAGGAGTAGGAGAGGGGCTGTCAGCATCAAGAGTGGGGAAGACAGAGAGAGAAAAGGATGCCATCTGGGCAAAATGGCTCTCGTCTAACACAGTGCTATTTTTTGGTCCTGTTACTCTGTGTCACTTTCTGCCACTCCACTCCCACTTTATTTGTCAAATACCTCAAGATGTTTCTAAGAGGTTCTGAATTATTGATAAACCTAAGGGAGATGCTTTGGAAAACAGTAAGTACAAAAAGAGACCGGTACTGCTAATGCAAGCACTTGGTCATTGGTGGTTTCCTTTTTAAGGCCAAAAGAGAAGAAAAAAAAAAAAAAAGCCTGCCTCTGCTAAATAATAATGATATTCACAGAACAAGAGACACTGCAAGTCCAAAGTTCACAATCTCTCCAGCTTTACTCACCCCTAGCCATCTTGCTCCTTTATTGGCAGCCTGTTGAATCTGGACTCTTTTGAGGGTGACATGGTACACAGCTCCTTCCTCTACCTCTTCACCCCAGTCCTGAATCGAGCTCTGCCAGGAGATGGGACAAAGAGAAAGAAAAAGAGTATGTTTTTTTTCCTCTCCGCTAACCACAATCTATCCCAGCTGCTTTGCTGCTTACAACAGCACTCAGGGCATAAGATGGGCTGTTCAAAATAAATATTACAATCAGAGGAACACAAGACACATTGCGATAGAGGGAATGCTGAGATTTTCTTGGCCCCCAGCCCTTTCCTGATATCAGGATCCCCGGGCTTTTCCATTTAGTTATTTTTCCTAGACTCACTCACATATCTTAAATAGTTTTTTAAAGTCTTTTTCTTCTTCTTCTTCTTAAAGAAAGTGGGGTTTAGTCCTGATTAACTTTTCCTCCTCAAGTGAGAGGAAAAATAATTCATTTGCAGAAAAAGGTTGTCCTTTTATAAGTGGCTCCGTTATTCGAGCAAACTACATTTTAAACTCTGCCACAAACAAGTGTTTAAAATGCCAAGAGTGCTCGCTCCTTTGGAGTGAAATGCTTCGCATGTCTTTTTCTCCTCTTATTGTTTTGGAACCCACAAAGTTAGCGGGAGGTAGAAAGTTTTCATTTCCGTCAAATAATCTGGCATGTGCAGAAAAAGCAACACGTCAACTGTGTGCAGCGACCCCCTGGGTTTCCCTAAACTCGAAGTTTGTGTTGTTTAAAGAGCCGCTGGGACACAGAAGCGCTCCGCGGTTCACCCAGACTCACAGTCCTTTTGCCTTAAAAGTTTTCCTTTGCTGACACACATCTGCCCAGACACACCAAAGGCAACTGCTGAGAAAGTATGGCTTAAAGGGAGAAGACACGCAGAGAGGAAGGCGTAGAAAGCCGAGGGAGAAAGCTTTAGCTCTCAAGTCTGGAATCGGATTGCTCCGTTCACTCCGAGTGAGTCCAAAACCCGCCCAGAGAAAGCGGGAGGAGATTCCCCACCAGAGCAGCCTCGGGAGAAGGCAGAGAGTTCTCGTTACCATTTTAGCTTGCCAAAGCAATTTCATTCTCAGTTTTCTCTCCGGTGTGTGGACGCGGCATGATGCGCCCTGCTCCCAGGCGAACGCAGTCCCCGCCCGGCTCAGCCACGGCGCCTCCAGCCCCGGCCCCGCGCGGCCGCCGCGCACCCAGCACAGACACGCGCCCGCCGCCGCCGCCGCCGGTGCGCGCGACTCGTCCACAAAGGGAGCGCGGCGAGCGAGCGAGCGAGGGCGCCGCAGACTCCTCCCCACGCCACTCCGCCGCTCCGTGATGTCAGGCTTTCCTGTTTGTGCTTAGGAGCACACTCTCCATCTCTGAAATCCCATGGATAAAGTTAGCTTAGCGCGCAGTGATTTCTCCAGCTCTGATAGTGATCGGCAGACAACTACCCTTTCAAGTGGATCAGGTTTTCCTGATTGGCCACCAGGTGCCAAAAAAGATCTGGGTGTGGTATGAGGAATCAAGTGTGTTTCTCCTTTCCTTCGCTCAAAGAAATAAAGGGGGAAGGGGAGGTGCAAAAAAGGATGGGAGGAGGCGGTCAGAAAAACGTCTATTATCTGCCTGTTACCTATTGAATTTAGATTCAATCAGGGCGACCCCAATGAGAGTGGCAATACTAGAAGCCCAGAAGTTTTTCATTAGGACAAGAAAAGAATTGGTCAGAGAGTATTCCAAAACCCATGCCCAAGCGCTGCCCCTGTCCTGCATCAGCACACCATCAACAGGAAATGGCTCTGGACTTCTTTCTACCACCCATATGATAAGGCTCATCCAACTGTAACTGGCCACAGTGGGAGGGAAAGGGACAAAGCAGGAAAGGGTTTTGCTGAGACTGACAGCTTGGAAATGGGGCCACCAGTGGCCCCGGAGGTTCTGTGAGTCTTTGTGACTCATCACCATGGGTTGAGTTGTCTGTACTGTAGGGACACAGTGGGATAATAACTGCAGGGAAAGAGCCATTCATGAGGAGACTGCCAGAGGGAGTTTTGTCCTAACAGAAAGTAAATCAACAGCAAGATACCAGATGATAATATAATCAAACTTTGGCACGTGACAATTCCATGCCAATTGCAAAAACGTTTAGGGCTCATGTCTTTTATACTATTCAGCCCTAAATGAATTTAGTCGCCTTTAAATTTTTTTTAAAGAAAGGCCTCTCACTAATTGCCATGCTAAGGCATAAGGCTGGGCTTTGGTTAATAATAAATACATTACGAACTGAAAAGCTAGAGAATCAAGTGTACTGATGTACCCAGGAGAGCAAAATAAATGACAGTGAGGCCATATCAAGGAAAAAACAATTTGGACACTTGAACATCTTCAAGTCACTCAGCAAAGTTCCCCGCATACAATCATACTGAACCTACGGGGCTCAGTAACTGTGGAGAGACAGGACACTCTTTTTATAAAACGGAAGTGATCATTTCTATTTTTTTTTAAAAAATGCATAAACTAGACCCTTCTGTGACCACCAGGATAGTGTCCCCAGTGTCCAGAGGAAATGGTGTGGAAGACTTACCTCCCTGCTTCTTAAGCCATCCTCAGCTCCCAGGACCACCCCTATTCAGTGATCTTGAAGTACACAAGATGCACCTGGGGACAGTTAAGGAACCCATAAGATTAATTTCACCACTATTTTAACCTGATTTTTAAGGCAGAGAGTTCTCGTTACCATTTTAGCTTGCCAAAGCAATTTCATTCTCAGTTTTCCACTCCAGGGATATCGAGAAGTTTCTTCAACCACGCCCCTCCCGGGAAGCCCTCCTGGACAGGGCAGCTTATAACTCACAAGGCTCCACTCAGGTTTCATATCTCCTCAGCCTCCTCTCTACTCCACCAATTCCCAGGCTGGTCACCTGGTGTGTAAGGGGAAAACAGGCTTCCAGCAGATGCAACTTCAAATCCTGGTTTTACATTAAGAGTGAACTTGGGTGCTACTTCCCTGGGCTTTCATTTCCTTATCTGTAAAATGGGACAAACATCGATCTCATAGAGTTTGAAAAAGGATTAAATGGAACTTATATACAAAACACCTAGCACATGATCAGAAAAAGCTCCATTCCCTCATTATTACTGCACTTCCTCCCAAACTGCATTTTCCCAGACTCACTGAAAAGTTGTATGTATGCAATGTGGGGAAATCTAAAATGATGTCTTCTTGCTGAATAATTTCAGAGAGGTTTTCTCTGAATGACTACTTGTATTTATACCTGATAATGTACGTGATTTTATCCAAATGTTGATCCTCAAAGAAAGGTTGGTTTTAGATACAGCAATCAAGTGTTGCAGTTTATAATTTTTAAATATTTATTTTAAAATACTCCACATGCAGGCAGCTCAAGTCAGTATTACCTTATTACACATACTTTTGGGTTAAAATACTTCTGGTCAATATGTGGGAAGGATAAACCAGTAAGCCGTTTATAACTAAGTTTGAATTTAGTTACCAGATTAATCTACCCATGATCTAGCATGGCCCTTAGAGAACAGGTCAAGTTTTGTTAAAAGGATATCAGCAACGTTTCATACTTTTCAGCATACAAGTCTTTGAACTCCTTGGTTAAGTTTATTCCTAGGCATTTTATTCTTTTCAATGCTATTGTAAGTGGGACTGTTTTCTTAATTTCATTTTCAGATTATTCATTATTAATGTATATAAATGCAACTGATTTTTATATATTGATTTTAAATGCTGCAACTTTACTCAATGCATTTATTAGTTCTGACAAGTTTCAACACACAGTGCTGGGAAAACTGGATATCCACATGCAAAAGAATGAAATTGAACACTTATCTTACACCATACACAAAAGTCAACTCAAAATAAACTAAAGACTTAAACATAAGACTTGAAACTATAAAACTCCTAGAAGAATACATAGGGGAAAAGCTTCATAGCATTGGTGTCTGCAATGATTTCATGGATATGACATCAAAATCATGTAGTGAGACTACATGAAACTACAAAGCTTCTGCAGAGCAAACAATTATAACAGAGTGAAAAGGCAACCTATGGTATGGGAGAAAATATCTGCAAACAACATATCTGATAAACAGTTAATATCCGTAATATATATCCATAATATATAAGGAGCTCCTACACTCAATACCAAATAATAATAATAACTGAATTTTAAGATGGGCAAAGGACCTAAAAAAAATTTCTCCAAAGCTGTACAAATGGTAACATTATGTGAAAAGAGGCTCAACGTGACTAATCATCAGGGAAATGCAAATCAAAACCACAATAAGATATCAGCTCACACCTCTTAGGATGGCCATTACTTTAAAAAGCAAAACTACAACAACAACAAAAAAAACCAAAGACAAAAAAAAAAACCCACAAATGTTGACCAGGATGTAGAGAAAAGGAAACTCTTGGTAAGAATGTTAATTGGTACAGCCATTACAGAAAACAATGTGGAAGTTCCTCAATAAATTAAGAATAGAACTACCATATGATCCAGCAATCCCACTACTGGGTATTTATCCAAAAGAATTTAAGTCAAGATCTCAAAGAGACCTGAGTGCTCCCACATTCATTGTAACACTATGCATAATAGCCAAGATGTGGAAACAAACTAAATGTCCATCAATGGATGAATGGATAAAGAAGATGTGGTACATATATACAATGGAATATTACTCAGCCATAAAAAGAACGAAATTGTGCCATTTGCAAAGATGTGGATGGACCTAGAGACTGTCATACAGAGTGAAGAAAGACAGAAAAACAAATATCATATAATATCACTTATATGTGGAATCTAGAAAAATGGTACAGATGAACTTATTTGCAAAGCAGAAATAGAGACACAGATGTAGAGAACAAACGTATGGATACCAGGGGGGGAAGGAGGGGATGAATTGGGAGATTGAGATTGACATATATACACTACTATGTATAAAAAAGATAACTAATGAGAGCCTACTGTATAGCACAGGGAACTCTACTCAATGCTCTGTGGTGACCTAAATGGGAAGGAAATCCAAAAAAGAGGGGATATGTGTATACATATAGCTGATTCACTTTGCTGTACAGCAGAAACTAACACAACATTGTAAAGAAACTATACTCCAATAAAAGTTAATATAAAAAAAACAAAAATGAAGATGTGGTATATACAGAAAATGGAATATTATTCAGCCTTAAAAAAAAGGAGGACATCCTGTATGTGTGAGAACACAGATGAACCTGGAGGACATTATGCTAAGTAAAATAAGCCAGTCACAGAAGGACAAATACTGCATGATTCCACTTAGATGAGGCATCTAACGTAATCAAAGTGGCAGAAGCAGAAAGTAGAAAGGTGGTTGCCGGGGGTGGGGGGGGGAGGGAGAAATAAGGAACTGCTTTTCAATATGTATCGAGTTTCATTTACGCAAGATTCAAAAGTGCTAGATAAAGGTTTTGTTGCATGGTAGCAAACAAAAAAAAAAGTGCTAGAGATCTACTGTACAATATTGTGCTTATAGTTCACAGTAATGTACTGTACACTTGAAAATTTGTTAAGGTTGAGGGGGAGGTGAAGGAGATCAGAAAAGATCTATACTTAAAGCATTAGGATGTTGCTAGGAATAGTTTTATGTTGCCATATTTGGTGATGACTGACAGTCAGTAGCAATAGAAGATTCTTAGGATATAACAGGAAAAAGGAAGAGGTGTGGAAGAATCCCAAACTAAAGGAAAAAAAAAAAAAGCTTTCTTGCTCTACAGTTTCAGCAGAGCCGATAAATAGAGAACTTGTAAGAGCAAACGTAAAAAGCTGGTGTGCAGATTCTTTAAGAGAATCTATCTAGAAGTGGAAATATGTAGTTTACATACTCCATTTATTCATTTATTTATTCATTGGCTTCTATGATACCATACTTTTCTGGATTTTATTCTACATCTCTGGCTGCAAGAAAAAAATGAAAAATATAAAAATTATGACAGTATACTTATGCATGTAGGTTGACATGTAGTAATACTTATGTGTCTGGGTAAATGATGAGACATTTGGCATCGAAGAGCCAGGATTTGAATCCCAGCTCTAGATAATGTGTCAACCAAGAGTTTGACCCTCACTTCTCACAGGTTTGGTGTCCTTATCTGTTTCCTTTCATGCTTATCATGAGTGTTAAAAAAAAGTATCCTATATAAAGTATCTAACAGAATAAACTATGCTATATAAAGCACCTAATAGAGTGCTTGGAACATAGGGGGCCTTGAATAAAAATATATCTCCTGCCCTCCCTAACCCCACACTCTTTCCCTTTAATGTAATTCTGTATTCATTTACTGCATTTGGTTTGCAATCTGCATGTTCTTTAGATATCTGCTTAGGTAATAGATTGTACTGCATGACAGAGAAGTAAGAGCAGTGCAAGTATAACAGACGCTGGACTTGGAAATAAGTAGTTAAGAACTTGCCTTAAAGATGGCAATATCAGCATAAGATGGTATGAAATGGGAAGGCCATGGCTTTGTCCTCAAACTCAATGCCAGCCTATGATATCCTGCTCCCAGTTAAAAGTATAGAGGAAAACAGCCCTAAGAGAGCACTAGTAATAATAATAACAACAACAGCTAAGTGAAAAAAGCTAAATAATTGAGAGGTCAGGATTCTCCTTCCATGTGTTAGGACAGCTGAGTGCATATTGCTTCTACTTCCTTAAAGACCTCACCTAAACAGATAAGTTTGAAAACCTTTCCCACTTTTGAATGGAATTGACAATAGCCATTTTGCAACATTTTATTCACAAACTATACCTTTAGCTGTCTGTAGGTCCCCAAAAAAACGTTTGGTGGAGGACTAAGCAAATAAGTTACTTATTTGCTTCTCAACTCCTTCCCCCAACAATATCAAAGGTTTGTCAAAATGCAAACTGCTTAATCCTCCCAGCGACCCTATGAAATGCTTCTCCCTACTCTTAAGGCTTATAGGCTGTGTTGCTCATTAACTTTCCATCTTCAGCTTCCCGCTATCAGTCAGGCATCGTGCTATGGTTGTTTCTAGCTCTGCTAACTGGGGTTGCCCCCATTCACCTACTCTTTGCTTGAACTTTCAACCTTGCTTTGCAAAAAGGAAGGAGCCAGCCATGCTTGTTTACAGATGGCCAGTCCTCCAAACACTCTTAAAGCAGTAGACAGTTGCTTCTATCTTCTGAGAGCCCAAAGTGATTTTTACTAATTATCACAGAGATACTATGAAGTATAAGTTAAAAATTTTCAATTCTCTATTAGGGGTTTTTTATTTAGGCAAGCAAATGACAAGTCAATTTTAGTTGGACCTACTACAACTAGAGTAGAGGCTGCCCTAGGGGGCAGAAAATGGAGACAGAAGAAACATAAATAGCACTCAACAGATGGCAGGCCAAAGGCACAGGACTCCTCTGGCCATGATGACAAACACTTTTCAACTAATAGTTTACCAATTGTTGGTGGTTACTCCTTTTTTTCAACTTGAAGATATATTTTTTTAATCTTTATTGGAGTATAATTGCTTTACAATGGTGTGTTAGTTTCTGCTTTATAACAAACTGAATCAGCCACACATATACATATATCTCCATAACTCCTCCCTCTTGCATCTCCCTCCCACCCTCCTTATCCCATCCCTCTAGGTGGTACCAGAGCACCGAGTTTATCTCCATGTGCTATGCGGCTGCTTCCCACTAGCTATCGATTTGACATTTGGTAGTGTATATATATCCATGCCATGCTCTCACTTTGTCCCAGCTTACCCTTCCCCGTCCCCGTGTCCTCAAGTCCATTCTCTACGTCTGCATCTTTATCCCTGCCCTGCCCCTAGGTTCTTCCGAACCGTTTTTTTTGGTTTGTTTCTTTTTAGATTCCATATATATGTGTTAGCATACAGTATTTGCTTTTCTCTTCCTGACTTACTTCACTCTGTATGACAGACTCTAGGTCCATCCACCTCACTACAAATAACTCAATTTCCTTTCTTTTTATGGCTGAGTAATATTCCATTCTATATATGTGCCACATCTTCTTTATCCGTTCATTTGTTGATGGACACTTAGGTTGCTTCCATGTCCTGGCGATTGTAAATAGAGCTGCAATGAATATTGTGGTACATGACTCTTTTTGAATTATGATTTTCTCAGGGTATATGCCCAGTAGTGGGATTGCTGGGTCATATAGTAGTTCTATTTTTAGTTTTTTAAGGAATCTCCATACTGTTCTCCTTAGTGGCGGTATCAATTTACATTCCCACCAACAGTGCAAGAGGGTTCCCTTTTCTCCACACCCTCTCCAGCATTTATTGTTTGTAGATTTTTTGATGATAGCCATTCAGACCAGTGTGAGGTGATAATTCATTGTAGTTTTGATTTGCATTTCTCTAATGATTAGTGATGTTGAGCATCCTTTCATGTGTTTGTTGGCAATCTGTACATCTTCTTTGGAAAAATGTCTATTTAGGTCTTCTGCCCATTTTTTGGAGTGGATTCTTTGCTTTTTGATATTGAGCTGTACAAGCTGCTTATAAATTTTGGAGATTAATCCTTTGTCTGTGGCTTCATTTACAAATATTTTCTCCCATTCTGAGGGTTGTCTTTTTGTCTTGTTTATGGTTTCCTTTGCTCTGCAAAATCTTCTAAGTTTCATTTGGTCCCATTTGCTTATTTTTTGGTTTATTTCCATTTGTCTAGGAGGTGGGTCAAAAACGATCTTGCTGTGATTTATGTCATAGAGTGTTCTGCCTATGTTTTCCTCTAAGAGTTTGATAGTGTCTGGCCTTACATTTAGGTCTTTAATCCATTTTGAGTTTATTTTTGTGTATGGTGTTAGGGAGTGTTCTAATTTCATTCTTTTACATGTAGCTGTCCAGTTTTCCCAGCACAACTTACTGAACAGGCTGTCTTTTCTCCATTGTATATTCTTGCCTCCTTTATCAAAAATAAGGTGACCATATGTGCGTTGGTTTATCTCTGGGCTTTCTATCCTGTTCCATTGATATATCTTTCTGTTTTTGTGCCAGTACCATACTGTCTTGATTACTGTAGCTTTGTATTATAGTCTGAAGTCCAGGAGCCTGATTCCTCCAGCTCCGTTTTTCTCTCTCAAGATTCCTTTGGCTATTCGGGGTCTCTTGTGTTTCCATACAAATTGTGAAATTTTTTGTTCTAGTTCTGTGAAAAATGCCATTGGTAGTCTGATAGGGATTGCATTGAATCTGGAGATTGCTTTTGGTAGTATAGTCATTTTCACAATGTTGATTCTTCCAATCGAAGAACATAGGATATCTCTCCATCTGTTGGTATCATCTTTAATTTCTTTCATCGGTGTCTTATAGTTTTCTGCATACAGGTCTTTTTTCTCCCCAGGTAGGTTTATTCCTAGGTATTTTATTCTTTTTGTTGCAGTGGTAAATGGGAGTGTTTCCTTCATTTCTCTTTCAGATTTTTCATCATTAACATATAGGAATGCAAGAGATTTCTGTGCATTAATTTTGTATCCTGCTATTTTACCAAATTCATTGATTAGCTCTAGTAGTTTTCTGGTAGTATCGTTAGGATTCTCTGTGTATAGTATCGTGTCATCTGCAAACAGTGACAGCTTTACTTCTTCTTTTCCGATTTGGATTCCTTTTATTCCTTTTTCTCTCTGATTGCTGTGGCTAACACTTCCAAAATTATGTTGAATAAGAGTGGTGAGAGTGGGCAACCTTGTCTTGTTCCTGATCTTAGAGAAAATGGGTTCAGTTTTTCACCATTGAGAATGATGTTCACTGTGGGTTTGTCATATATGACCTTTATTATGTTGAGGTAAGTTCCCTCCATGCCTACTTTCTGGAGGGTTTTTATCATAAATGGGTGTTGAATTTTGTCAAATGCTCTTTCTGCATCTATTGAGATGATCATATGGTTTTTCTCCTACAATTTGTTAATATGGTTTATCACACTGATTGATTTGAGTATACTGAAGAATCCTTGCATTCCTGGGATAAACCCCACTTGATCATGGTGTATGATCCTATTAATGTGCGGTTGGATTCTGTTTGCTAGTATTTTGTTGAGGATTTTTACATCTATGTTCATCAGTGATACTGGCCTGTAGTTTTCTTTTTTGTGACATCTTTGTCTGGTTTTGGTATCAGGGTGATGGTGGCCTCGGAGAATGAGTTTGGGAGTGTTCCTCCCTCTGCTATATTTTGGAAGAGTTTGAGAAGGATAGGTGTTGGTTCTTCTCTAAATGTTTGATAGAATTCGCATGTGAAGCCATGTGGTCCTGGGCTTTTGTTTGCTGGAAGATTTTTAATCACAGTCTTAAACTCAGTGCTTGTGATTGGTCTGTTTATATTTTCTATTTCTTCCTGGTTCAATCACAGAAGGTTATGCTTTTCTAAGAATTTGTCTATTTCTTCCAGGTTGTCCATTTTATTGGCACAGAGTTGCTTGTAGTAACCGTTCATGATCCTTTGTATTTCTGAAGTGTCAGTTGTTACTTCCCCTTTTTCATTTCTAATTCTATTGATTTGAGTCTTCTCCCTTTTTTTCTTGATGAGTCTGGCTAATGGTTTATCAATTTTGTTTATCTTCTCAAAGAACCAGCTTTAAGTTTTATTGATCTTTGCTATTGTTTCCTTCATTTCTTTTTCATTCATTTCTAATCTTTATGATTTCTTTCCTTCTGCTAACTTTGGGGTTTTTTTGTTCTTCTTTATCTAATTGCTTTAGGCATAAGGTTAGGTTGTTTATTTGAGATGTTTCTTGTTTCTTGAGGTAGGTTTGTATTGCTATAAACTTCCCTCTTAGAACTGCTTTTGCTGCATCCCATAAGTTTTGGGTTGTGTTTTCATTGTCATTTGTTTCTAGGTATTTTTTGATTTCCTCTTTGATTTTTTCAGTGATCTCTTGGTTATTTAGTAGCGTATTGTTTAGCCTCCATGTGTCTGTATTTTTTACAGATTTTCCTGTAATTGATATCTAGTCTCATAGCACTGTGGTCAGAAAAGATACTTGATGAGTTCAATTTTCTTAAATTTACCAAGGCTTGATTTGTGACCCAGGATATGATCTCTCCTGGTGAATGTTCCATAAGCACTTGAGAAGAAAGTGTATTCTGTTGTTTTTGGATGGAATGTCCTATAAATATCAATTAAGTCCATCTTGTTTAATGTATCATTTAAAGCTTGTGTTTCCTTATTTGTTTTCATTTTGGATAATCTGTCTATTTGTGAAAGTGGAGTGTCAAAGTCCCATACTAATATTGTGTTACTGTCGATTTCCCTTTTTATGGCTGTTAGCATTTGCCTTATGTATTGAGGTGCATAAATATTTACAATTGTTGTATCTTCTTCTTGGATTGATCCCTTGATCATTATGTAGTGCCCTTCTTTGTGTCTTGTAATAGTCTTTATTTTATTTTTTTCTTGCTGTACGTGGGCCTCTCACTGTTGTGGCTTCTCCTGTTGTGGAGCACGGGCTCTGGACGTGCAGACTCAGTGGCCATGGCTCACGGGCCTAGCCGCTCCGCAGCATCTTCCCAGACCGGGGCACGAACCCGTGTCCCCTGCATCAGCAGGTGGACTCAACCACTGTGCCACCGGGGAAGCCCATAGTCTTTATTTTAAATTCTATTTTGTCTGATATGAGAATTGCTACTCCAGCTTTCTTTTCATTTCCATTTGCATGGAATATCTTTTTCCATCCCCTCACTTTCAGTCTGTACATGTCCCTAGGTCTGAAGTGGGTCTCTTGTAGACATTATATATACAGATCTTGTTTTTGTATCCATTCAACCAGTCTATGTCTTTTGGTTGGAGCATTTAATCCATTTGCATTTAAGGTAGTTATCGATATGTATGTTCCTATTACCATTTTCTTAATTGTTTGGGGTTTGTTATTGTAGGTCTTTTCCTTCTCTTGGGTTTCCTGCCTAGAGAAATTCTTTTAGCATTTGTTGTAAAGCTGATTTTGTGGTGCTGAATTCTCTTAGCTTTTGCTTGTCTGTAAAGGTTTTAATTTCTCCATCGAATCTGAATTAGATCCTTGCTGGGTGGAGTAATCTTGGTTGTAGGTTGTTCTCTTTCATCACTTTAAATATGTCCTGCCACTCCCTTCTGGCTTGCAGAGTTTCTGCTGAAAGATCAGCTGTTAACCTTTTGGGGATTCCCTTGTATATTATTTGTTGTTTTTCCCTTGCTGCTTTTAATAATTTTTCTTTGTATTTAATTTTTGATAGTTTGATTAATGTGTGTCTTGGCATGTTTCTCCATGGATTTATCCTGTATGGTACTCTCTGCACTTCCTGGAGTTGACTGACTATTTCCTTTCCCATATTAAGGAGGTTTTCAACTAAAATCTCTTCAAATATTTTCTCAGTCCCTTTCTTTTTCTCTTTTTCTTCTGGGACCCCTAAAATTCAAATGTTGGCATGTTTAATGTTGTCCCAGAGGTCTCTGAGACTGTCCTCAATTCTTTTCATTCTTTTTTCTTTATTCTGCTCTGAGGTAGTTATTTCCACTATTTTATCTTCTGTCTCAGTTATTCTGCTATTGGTCCCATCTAGGGTATTTTTAATTTCATTTATTGTGTTGTTCATCATTGCTTGTTTCATCTTTAGTTCTTCTAGGTCCTCGTTAAATGTTTCTTGCATTTTCTCTATTCTATTTCCAAGATTTTGGATCATCTTGACTATCATTATTCTGAATTCTTTTTCAGGTAGACTGCCTATTTCCTCTTCATTTGTTAGGTCTGGTGGGTTTTTATCTTGCTCCTTCATCTGCTGTGTGTTTTTCTGTCTTCTCATTTTGCTTAACTTACTGTGTTTGGGGTCTCCTTTTCACAGGCTGCAGGTTTGTAGTTCCCGTTGTTTTTGGTGTCTGTCCCCAGTGGCTAAGGTTGGTTGAGTGGGTTGTGTAGTCTTCCTGGTGGAGGTGACTGGTGCCTGTGTTCTGGTGGATGAGGCTGGATGTTTTCTTTTTGGTGGGCAGGACCACGTTTTGTGGTGTGCTTTGGGGTGTCTGTGACCTTATTATGATATTAGGCAGCCTCTCTGCTAATGGGTGGGGTTGTGTTCCTGTCTTGCTAGTTGTTTGGCGTAGGGTGTCTAGCACTGTAGCTTGCTGGTAGTTGAGTGGATCTGGGTCTTAGTGTTGAGATGGAGATCTCCGAGAGAGCTTTCGCCATTTGATATTACATGGAAGCTGGAGGTCTCTGATGGACCAATGTCCTGAATTCAGCTCTCCCACCTCAGAGGCACAGGCCTGACACCCAGCTGGAGCACCAAGACCCTGTCAGCCACCCGGCTCAGAAGCAAAGGTAGAAAAAAAGAAAGAAAGAAAATAAATAAATAAAATAAAGTTATTAAAGTAAAAACAATTTTTAATTATGAAAAATAGAAAAAACTTTTAAGTAATAATATAAAGAAAGAAAGAATACAGCAACCAAACCAAAAACAAATCCACCGATGATAACAAGCGCTAAAACTATACTAAAAGAAAAACCCTAAAAAACAGACAGACAGAACCCTAGGACAAATGGTAAAAGCAAAGCTATACAGACAAACTCACACAAAGAAGCATACACATACACATGGACAAAAAAGAGAAAAAGGAAAAAATATATATATATATCTTTGGGGAAGTCTGAGGTCTTCGGCCAGTGTTCAGTAGGTGTTCCGTAGGAGTTGTTCCACATGTAGATTTATTTCTGATGTATTTGTGGGGAGGAAGGTGATCTCCACGTCTAACTCCTCTGCCATCTTGAAGGTCTCCTTTGTGGTTACTCTTAATTGTTGATGATGCTTTCCTGAGGAGGAAGTTGGTTACTAGAATACTATTTGTAACTTGGGCTAATAAGCATTATAAGCTCATCTAATTATAGATTTCTGTAAAGAAAAAAGGACATCCAGAAATGTGTTCACATGGTTGAAAAGATCAAAACAGAGAACAATCAGCTCGGACATAATGCCAGGTCTCTGTGACATACAATAAAACATTCTACAAAATGGGAGACAGGTGACCTGATGCCATGAAGGGCTTTAGCCAAGATTCTGGAAGGAGTTACTGTGCAATTAGCCAAATCATATCTTGTTTCAGGGCTAAAGGAACCTCCTTTTTCCATAATAATGGTATTGAAGTAGTATTGAAAACCTCACTAAATTAGACCTGTTAGAACATAGTAGCTAGAATGACGACTATGTAGTCAGAGACACCTAGATTTGAGTCCTGATCCACCACTTCTCTCTGAGGCAAGATCTCATCTCTAAGTCTATAAAAAATAGGGATATAAACACCTTCTTCATTAGCTCATAGTGAGGGTTAAATGAAATAATCCACATCAAGCCTTTGGCACCATAGTTAACAATGTTGATGACGATGATGATGGTGTCAAGTTAACATATTGCAAAGGCTACAAGAGACGGACTACTTTAAAAATCAGACCTATAGATTGAGTAGTTCAAGATTTTGCAGCCTGAAGCTAAAACTTCATGTTACAAAGAACCATAAGCCCCACAAACTGGTTAGTCAATGAGCAACATTTACTGAGTTGCTACATGGCACAGAAAAATACTGTGCTCTGTATCCTTTCCCACCTCAAACTACCTCCACACAGGGATCAGAGTAATCTTTTCCAATCACCATACCATCACCTCCTATCCTTAAATCCCTCCAGTAGCTCCCCATTGTTAAGGATAAAAACCTAAATCCTTTTCATATTCTATAAGGCCTTGCCCAGGTGGGCCCCTTCCACTTTACTTTATGTACATTCTCTGGACTCAGTGACCCCAGTCTTCTTTCAATGTCTTGAACATATCTGGCTCCCCACATCACAGAGCCTTTACTCATGTGATTCCCTCTTTCGGGGAACATCCCTCCCTCTTCTCCTCTCCCATTTGGGCTAAATCCCCCTCTTATGTGCTCTCATGGCACCATGTTTCTCCCTTTGTAGCTCTATCACAGCTGTAATTTTTCACTGACTTGTATGATTATTTGATAAATATCGATTTCCCCCAAACTCTATGAAGGTACAGGTAATGTTAGTTTTTTTCTCATCTCTGTACTCTAGCACCTCACACAGTGCCTAGCACATAGTAGATGCTCAATAAATAACTATTTGATCTACTGATAGAGTGATACATAGATGAATGTCATGCTGTAAATTCAGCAAATGCTTAGTAATTGTTGCTGAGTAATATAAATAAATCTTAGATATTACCTCTATCTTAAAGTTGCTTATACTCTAAAAGCAGAAAAAGAACAAAGGGAATAAACGAAAAATGACTTTACGAAGCCACAGACCAGCAGGTACAGATTTAGAGAACAGGGCACACTGAGCAATGTGTCTCTGAGAGGACACTGAGAAAATTAGCCACGTGGTGAGCACCCTTAAAGGACTTGCAGATAATTACGGTTTTTATTAAGACTGTGTTAACCACTAGCTTTGAAGAAAAAGAAAAATATGAACTGGAAGGAAGAAAGGAAGATCTTCCTGTAGAGAGCATGAAAGCTTCAAAAGATAACATTTGCTTGGAAAAGTGGCTCATGTAGTCCAGGGAAATGAGGTTTGGATAAAGAAGGTAGTTGGTGGAGATTCCTGAATTGTTCTTAAGAGGAAATTGAAATGATAAAAGAGTGTGAACAAGATGATTCTAATACTTGTCCAAAGGATAGCTTAGAGGGAAGAAAGCAGAGAGGTAGAGCCATCTGATAGGAAGCTATTATAGTCATGTATGTGCCAAATAATTAACACCTAGGCTGAGATAAGGGTTTTGAAATAAAGAAATGAGTCTGAGTGATATTTTGGAAAAATAAATGTTGCAACTTGAGGATAGGCAGCATGTTGCAAGTAAATGAGGAGGGAAAGAAAAGAAAAAAAAAAAAACCTGCAGAGTTTTAAGACTGGGACGCTGGGATTGTGGTGGAGACGTGAAAATAAAGAGAAAATGGGAAGGACATTCTCCTATGGGGGAAAATATGATCAGTTCAGTTCTGGGGAGAAAGAAAATAGAGATATTGAAGTGATAGGAAGGAAAGATAAAGACTAGAAATGAAGGAAGTGAGTTGCAAGTTAGTACTTACAGGAAGTTGTTTGAAACCATGAACGCACATGATTTTTCCCCAGTGGAAGAGACGCAGAGTCTAAACTGTCTCAAAATGTACCCACAGCTGAAGACGACCAATCAAAAGTAACAAGAGACAAGAGCAAGGGGGAAAGGAAAACTGGGAGAGCTTGGGTTATGGAAACTAACGCTGAAAGGAAAACTTACTGCCACTAGTAATTCTCAAACACACTAAAATCAGTCTTGGAATACAGTTCAGTGTGCTTTAGAATACCTCAAATGACAAAAGATCTACCTTCTCTCATTATCACAAGACGATACACACATTTAAAAGGATTTTCCCTGTTTAAAAACATCCAAAATTTTTTTTTAATTATCACCAGTTATTCTATTCTGTGACACTCTTCAGTAAAATGTAACCAAAGTTAATTGAACCTCTTAGTGTGGTCAGTTACATAACATCAGAATTGCTGAATAGCTTAAATGTGGTGTTTTCCCAGAAATATTTGTCTTTTGGATGAAACCAAGAATGGAAAGTTTCTGCCTTAAAGGAGAACTTTTGAGAAGGCAGAAAGAAAAGAAAAACATATATAATGGAAATACAACTTTCACAATAATTAACCAAAATCCTGCAAATACAGTAACTACTCACACAGAGATACACAAAAACACAAAGGAAAGTGAATTTTACCACTTTAGAGAGCTACTTGTGGATTGTGTATCAATTAGATAATATCTTTTTAAAAATAAAAAAATATCTCAAATATTGCCTTTGCCAGGAACAAATTTAGACAGATCTTTGGTTCTTGTTATTTTCCTGTTAAATTGGCAGAATCAACTCATACTAACCCATACTGATCCTGTTTTGTCTAGGACACGAAGTAAGGTCCATAGAACGAAACTGTGTTTAGTTCAGGGCAGGAGAAGGGGAGGAGTCATAACCTTGGCTTATTCAGCTTCTTATAGATAGAAGAACAGCTGATGCTCTAGAAAGCTGTCTACCTTGGTTTTTCTCCCCTTTTCATCCAGAGATTTTGTGTGTGTATGTGGGGGGGGGGTGTCTGTCTGAACTGAGTGTGTGTATGTATTATGGGATAAGAGAATTGATAGAGTAGGTTGGCCTTAATCTTGAACCTTAATCATAAAATCTAATGATTTCTCTCCGGAATAACATAAACCCAACAGAAAGGCACTATAAAGAAATGACGGTGCAACTGTAAGTTATACAGCAGCCTTAGAACAAAATAAGTAACATACTTTTACTTATAGCCAAATAGATAATGTATTTCACATTATTCAAAGGAATTCCTCTCCTTAACTTACCGGGATGCCCTGCTGCGAAGTCAGTGTGTCCTCAGCCTCAGGAAACCACACCCCCTTGGTTGACGCTCATGACCTTAGCAGGAGGACCAGCTGGCTTTCCTGGCATACGACTCGGGCTAAGTTCTTGGTCTTTGCCACCTGAAAAGGCTCCGGGGTAAAGTGGACATTGGGCAAGCGGTGGGAAATCCCTCAATTTGATTAGCCCTGTAAATCCACACCAGACTCAAGCTGCCCAAAGAGGATCCAGAAGGTCCTAGAATCAGTTCCAGTACCAAAAAGAAACTAACTTCACTGTGGGTATAGGTGCCCAGGATTCCAGGACCAAATTGGACCTCCTAGGATTTTGTTGTGACCATGAACCACGTGAAGGGTATCATCCTAGGATGGTGGAGCAGCAAGACAGAGGAAGCCCAGCTGTACCAGCTCATAGAACAGAGCTGCCGTCACAGTCCTGGATGGCCTATCTCCAGACTGTTTTGTGGGAGAGAAATAGAATTCCTTCTTGTTTAAACTACTGTAAATTTGACTCCCTGTTACAAGTTGCCAAAGCTACATCTTAATATACCTGTTAAATAGAGCAGAAATCATTAGAGGTAAGAAAGTCACTTAGCCAAAGGCTAGATCATAATATTCTGAGATTGACTCTCGTGCACTCTGATTCTGAAATTGTTCTGGGCTCTGAAAGGGATTCTTTGACCTATTTATGAACTCCCGTGCGATGAATATCGACTAAGTGTTCACTACACCACAGGCACCATGCTAGGCATTGCAGAAATAACTTTCAACAAGACAGTTGTGGTACCTGCCTCCTGGTGCTAATGGATTAGAGGGAGGAACAGAACAAACCATGTACATTACAATACGACAGATGCGGAGAGAAGGGTTGCTACTGGAGTATAGAGGCTGAGCCTATAGGATTTAGGGATCACTTCCCACAGAAAATGATCTCTAAGCTGAGCTCTGAAAGATGAGATGGACTTAGAAGTAGTAGAAGAAGTGGATGGGGGAGGAGGAGAGAGCAATCCAGGCAGATGGAACAGAATAGGGGAAGACCCAGGACTTAGAGGGATCACAGACCAAATAGAATCCTAGGCATGGCCCCGTAGTTCACAAAACATGCCAAATATTTTGTACCAAATGGTACTACACATTTTTCCTAAAAAAGAAGTAGCACTATAGCTTCACTTTCTGAGCACTAATTTGGCGTAATAGTATAATATACTAACTGGATGTATGTCCCTTGGAAACATGAAGTATGTGTTGTTTTATTTTATTTTATATAATCACATAATTCCTCAAATAATCCTCTGTGAAGGGTCAGGTAAATAAATAACTATTTTAATGACTTTAACAGAGCACACACTGTGTGTAAGGTGCTGATTGCACATCCTGGTCCTGGGTCTAAGTAAGGAAGGCAAACAAGGGAATGACCTAAGTAAGCAGGCAAGAGGGAAGGGCATGATTGTGGGTTTCTATGGAACTGTATAGACTCCAAATTCCAAATCAGAATGCTAGTGCTGCAGTTTGTTCCGCTTAGAACAGCCATCCTAGCACATCCCAGGTAAGAGTTTGACCCCTGTCTGGGGGCAGGAATACAGGCTGGATGGAAGGACCTCTTGCAAGTCCACCTTGGAAATACTCGGTGTTGGTGCTACCCCTGATCATTGAATGAGAGAGAAGAGTGGGATCTCTTTTGAGGCAAGAAAAAGAAATTTAGAGAGCGTGAATGCTGTGAGCCTCCTGAAGGAGGCTTGAAGTAGGAATAGAATTTCTAGGTGGCAGGGAGGGGGTTTTAGGGAAGTAGGGCAGGAACGAAGGAGAGAGCAGTCCGAGCAGAAGGAAAAGTATGAGTCCAAGTTTAGAGTCAAATGTGAGGCCATGACAGACCAGGCAGAGGGAAGGAGGCCACCCAGCCCTGCCACACCACCTGGGCACATGTGCCCACTGCCCCTCTGGCTCACTCTCTCACCAGAGCACTCCATGAGTCATATTGATAGAAATGTGTAACTTCACCCAGCGTAGGCTGTCCAAGTTCCTCCGTGCTCTGGTGGTTTGTTTGAGATTCACATCCCTTTTTGGGGTAGGTCAGAATTTTGTACCATTTAGTTACTACAGCATGATTGTCACCTGTTTGCAGGTATGAATACCTTTGCATTGGTAATCACTAACATTTTCTGTCACTTTGCAGTTTACAAAGTGATTCTACATGCATTAGTTCCCTTAATCCTCACAACAACTTCCAAAAGTAGAGGTATTACTATCGCCATTTTATGACGTAAGAAACAGAAATGTCAAGACTACAAAGACAATGTACATGCTTCGAGCCAGGTCTTTCAACTCCAAATATCATGCTACTTTCAAAAGAATACATTTTTGGTTTTAGAACATTTGTCTGCATCTTTGCTTGTATTTTTTTTAGGGCTTACAGCACCTCATGAAGTACATTAGTTTTTCATACCCATTAATAAGTAGAGGTGCATCCACGCAGTTGCCAGCAGTCAAGAATTATGTCCTTTCTGGCTCTTTCAGGAGTGTCTTGTCCTTCTCATTTCCAGTGCCACTATCCTGGTTCAGGTTCGTACTGCCTGGCACGATGGCTCCATTCGTTCATTCATACAATCAGGCGTGCTCCAGGTACAGTGCTAGGTGCTGGGTGTGCTGGGGGATCGATACAGAGCCCCTGCTTTCAAAGGACTTACAGTCTAGGTTGGAGAGAGACAAGTAAATAGGACCTTGCAAAGAACGTGAGAATGCTTCATGGAGGGAGCACATAGCAGGGCCCCTAGCCTCAAGAAGAGGCACCGAATCCAGAATCAGGGAGTTAGGGATGCCTAAAGCTGAGACGTCAATGGGAAGCAAAAATGAGCAGATGGAAAGGGGGAGAAATGCTTAGTTCAGGAAAAGGAATGACATGAGCAAAAGCATGGATGCTGATGAGAAGAAAGTAATTTCTCAGACAGAAATGAATATAGTTTGATAGCCTGAAGGATGAGTGCAATGGGAAGGGGCTGTTGAGAGATGCCATAAGAGTCAGATTACGAAGAGTTTGGGAGCCACATTAAAGAATCTGGACTTTATCCTGGAGCAATGGAGACCATCGAAAGCTACCACACAGTAAAGTGATTTCTTTAACCCACAGTACTAGAAAGAGGTATGGAGAGAAGTGAACACATTGGAGAAGTATTAAGGAAGGGGAATAGCAGAAATTTGTTACGGGTGAGAACTTACTTTAGTTCATGTTTTACACTAGGATCAAGCTAATCTTCGGAAGCTAGAGCTTCCGAAATACAGCTCTAATTAGGATATTCCCATGTCTTCATTGTTCCATTTCTCGCCTTTTGCCTACCAAATAAAGCCAAGACTCTTTAGCCAGCAGTGGACGCTGCCTTTCCTCCAGCATGGGCATCCTCCCCTCCACACAGCTGGGCCTCTTCGCTCCCATCTCTAGACCCGGTGTCTAAGACCAGTCGTAACCTTATGCAGAAGGAATGAAAAGACCTTGGCTCAGCACTCTGGAATGGAGCATCAAACCATTCCTCCTTCAAGTCAGGCCCCGTGTTCCAGGTCTGACTCCTGGCTTGGAAGTCTGCCTGGTCCCTTGGGGGAGGGGGCCCCGCTTCTCGCTCTCCATTCCACGCTTTCCTCCTTCCAGAGCTTGGGAGTCTGCCTGTGAACCTGAGCTTAGCGACACGAGCCTGCTAACTGCTGACAGACTTTCTTATTTCCTTATTCTTGACTACAGTTCTCAGTGCCACCTGTTGCTACATATTCCAGTACCAGCACCTCCCAGCCTCAAGACTTGTCACCCACCTCCCAATGCCAACTCTACTCACCCAGGCAAGTAGAGTGACCGCCTTTGTCATCTGTTGCCATACTCCTCTGCATATCCCTTCCAACACCTTGTCTGCCAGCCTAGACTTCTCTCTCAGCTCCTGCCCCATCCCCATGGGCAGATCTAGTCTCTGCCAGTTCACTCTATCTTTGGCAGTGAACCAGGCCATTTCTAACAATGTCTTGAGCTATAACAATTAACCTTCAAGGCCCTGAAGATTAGGGCCCACCCACCACTGAACTTTCTTTCTCACTATGTTTGTGTACCCTTTACTCCAGTCAAAATAATCTCATTATCGTTTGCCTTTTGTGCCCCATGCTTACTGACCCCCGATTCATTCCACCCAACCACTCAACCTGGAAAGGGCTTTCTCCTATTTCATCCCCATTTTCTGAGGAATTCTTAATAAATTTTTTTTTTTTTTTGCGGTACGCGGGCCTCTCACTGTTGTGGCCTCTCCCGTTGCGGAGCACAGGCTCCGGACGCGCAGGCTCAGCGGCCATGGCTCACGGGCCCAGCCGCTCCGCGGCATGTGGGATCTTCCCGGACTGGGGCACGAACCTGTGTCCCCTGCATCGGCAGGCGGACTCTCCACCACTGCACCACCAGGGAAGCCCCCTTAATAAATATTAAGCCCCCAAATATGACAAGTCATAATCTCCTCCCCATCCTGACTGCAAATTACATCTCCCTCCTCTGAACTCCTGCAGCTCATTATCTGGACTTCCATTATGGACTTTATTACATTCTTCCTTATTTTAAATGTCTTATCTCCCTAAGAATATAAATAAACATCTTGGGAATAAGATCCACGTCTGATTACTTAGCAAAGCAAAATAGCTAGGGGAGAGGGGAGAAGCGAAAGAGAGACTTGGCTCAATTTCACAAAATGAGTAATGGTCCACCAAGGATTATAAATGAACAAGCTCACACTGTCAAGTGCCTGCTTAGCATCCTTAAGTCATTCCTGAAACATGGGGGTTAAGGGCCCCTGTCCCTATAGACTTCAAGGAAATTCACTGAGAGCCCCTTAAGTAATAATACATTATTATTCTATATAGCCTCTCTATTTAGAGTTATTTCTTTGCATCTCCCCCCCAACCCCAAATGCATCTGGAAGCCCCCATCCCCACCCAAAGTTTTGATGGTTCCCCGAACAGAGCTGAAATAAATTCAGTTACCCAGTTTAGATCCCTTCAGTTCCCCTTTTGGCACCTACTAGGTCCACAAGTGTGACGAAAGGGGGCACAGCAGCCTTCCCCAGTGATAGAAGGAAACTCATGGACCCAGGGGACACAGCTCTTCCCCCTAGCATGAGTAGGAAAATGAGACTGACGAGAGTGGGTGTTTATGTTTATTATTAAAACGGGCAAAGTTAGTTCTTGAACCCTGAATGATACTCAGCCTCTTGTTCCCGCTACAGCAGTGCATTCTGGACACGGAGATTGTTTTGCCAAATGTCTACGCCACAGTGTAATGGGGGAGAGTTAAGCTCATTGTGCATCACTATTTTGCACTCATTTTCCAGCTTTCCTCTTAGGAGCTCCAGACTCTTTACAAAGCCTGACAACTATCTCACCAAATCCAGGTACATTAGGTAGAGGACATTACCAAGAAAAGTAAAATCATTATAATCCGCTCACCACAATGTCTGCTCTACCTGTGTTATTCTGCAATATTAGACACCTGAGTGGCTTTCATGTCTAACATTCCCACTCAACTATAAAAATATACAGTGCCAAATCCTAGGACAGGAGATCTAAAGGCCCAATGGTCAGGAATCCTATGATGCCAGACAGACATCAAAATGCCAGGTTTTATGAAGAAGCATTTAACTGTGAGTAAACATGCTTCAAAGCCTTTCTAGTGGTTAGTCATTCCTCCCTGCTTCCCTGTCTGAGCAATGAGCTCCAATCCCTGATGAAGCTAAAAGTGCTGAGTATACTTTAGACACATTAAAGAAGATTCTCTCTTGCCTCACGAATTTGATGAAGCAGCAGAGCTGGTGGTGACTTCTCAAAACCTCATGTGTCTGGTGTGAGATAAAATGGTCAAGCCCTATCTTTTAGATGCTTTACCTGGAATCGAAGCCCTGGTGTCCTTGTGGCAGGTACCCTGCAGACAGAATTCCATCACAGTGGACAGTCCTCACAATTAGAACCCACATCCTCTTCTGGCCCAACACAGGTTGAAAATTAACTTTTATGCTTTGGCACAAGAATTACTCTATTGATTGGCTTTAGAGTGTGACGATGCTCAAGGGAGGCAGGAAGGAGAGAGCTGATGTGAGCTTTATTTATTTATGTATCAGATTCCAGAAGCGAAAACACAGAAAGCACTTTAAGAATAAAAACAGAAATCGGCTACACAAGTCTGAGAAAACATTATTTTTCTTTCTACTCAAAATAGATTTTATAATCTTGAGTGTGTAAACGGGCATAACCTTTTTAAAGCACAATTTGGTAATATCTATCAATATTAAAAACACGCTTTCCCTTTGAACAAGTAATGTCACCACTAGGAATTTACCTGATGGATATACATGGAACACTTCAACAAAACATATGTCCAAGGATGGTCACTGAAGCATTATTTGTCATGATTTTTAAAAATACATCAAAATGTCCATCAGTATAGGGCCTGGTTAAATAAAAATGGCATATCCGTATAGTGGATTAGTTCAAAGAATGAGATGGATCTGGGTGTGCCAATATGGAAGGATTTCCATGACACATCACTGAGGGAAAAAAGCCAAGTGCAGAACAGTATGTATAGTGTGATCCCTAAGTGTTAAAATACACATAAGTATGTGGAGAGGAGCACATAGTTACATGCAGGCATGTGCATAAAAGCATCTCAGGAAATGGTTAGCAGTGATGAACTTTGAGTAAAGGACCTGAGATGGGTGGAGGACCAGCTTAATAGGGCAGGGTGGCATTTGGGAGAGAGATCAGGGACCAGTGAAGATTTCTTATTTGTACTACCCATTATTAAAAATACTAATAGGGGCTCCCCTGGTGGCGCAGTGGTTGAGAGTCCGCCTGACGATGCAGGGGACACGGGTTCCTGCCCCGGTCCGGGAAGATCCCACATGCCGTGGAGCGGCTGGGCCCGTGAGCCATGGCCGCTGAGCCTGCACGTCCGGACCCTGTGCTCCGCAATGGGAGAGGCCACAGCAGTGAGAGGCCCGCGTACCGCAAAAAACAACAACAACAACAACAACAAAAAAAAACTAATAAATATTCTATTATTATTTAAATGGTTTCTAAGTTAGTGTCTTCAAGAGAAATTGGGTATGTGGCCAAAGAGGGAAGAAAAAAAGAGATTCTTGGCTGAGAGATCGATAATGCCCTCAGCCAGCTCAGCTAAAGAGGAAGTATTCCAGTCCACAGGAGGGGGAAGATGGCCTCTGCAAAAACTGTTCACTGTGTATTAGGGTGGAGGGGGAAGTGGAAAGAAGAAGAAGAATTGCCTCATGTGGGATTTTAATTGAATTTAATTTTTTCTACTTGTTTTACTTTGGAAAGACTTTGATAAGAGGAACTAGCCCTTGCCCAAGAGTATGAGGGGCCAAAACGTTGTCTCAGCTACCTAGAAAGACTCGGAAGGAACACTCATCCCTTCCCCACCCCACTGGCCAATCGGAAGACTCAAAGAGGTGTTCAGAGGGAATGTTGACAAAGGGTAGACCTTGAAGTAGGAGGACTGTAAACCAGCCTCAGCGGACAGAACTTTCGGAGTTGCCGGTGGCTCCCTTTCTACTGAACAGCATGACTCTTTTGTGTTCTTGGACTTGGGGAAGAACCGAAGTTTCATTAATCCATTTCACAGTCCAGGCTGCTGTGGCATTTGCCATTGTCCACCCAGACAGAGTGAAGAGAGAAGACAAGACTGAGATTCAACGGAGTCCACTGCACTGAAAGACTCGCCTGCCACACGACTCTTGTTTGTGATACACATGGAGGCTTTCTATTGGCCAAAACCAACCTCAGTGGCTTTCATTATGGAGCAAGATTGTCAATATTTATCTGAGTGAAATATCCACGGCATTAGTCTAGATACAAATCCTATAAAATAAGCACAACTTTAACATTATTTTCTACGTGATGGTGATCCCAGGACCACCAGTCCCAGGGTAAGCACAGAACGTTCCCCTCTTTCACTCACCATCCAGTTATTCCTCACCAGGGCAGAGGAGGGTGGTCAGCATCATTATAAGCCTCGTTGGATAATTTCTAAGTGCTGGAGCATCTTCAGGGAAGTGGACTTTCCCCCAGGCCAGGCTACTTCAGCTAGTGACAGCACAGGGCTAATAAGGCCAAGGTCATGATCTTATTTACCCTGAGGGCCAATTAGCTTTGATCTGTTTCATGGCCATATCCTGTATCCCTCAACCCAAACAGCTGTTTCAAAAATGGATGCCCTTGATGAAAAGGGGGACTGGTCCAAAGTAACATAGATGTATGAGTTCAAGATCATGCTCATGCTCATGAGTTCATGCTCCTGGAAAAATGACACACAGCATATTAAAAATATTGAAATTACATCACCTGATCTTTGTTCCAAAGAGATCAGGAATAATAACACCAAGCAGATCTCAAAGATCTACACAACTGCGAGACTGGTCATCAGGCAGAAAACAGCTACATATTCATAACAGCTCACTTTTGTTTTAAAAAGAAGGCTATCATGCCGTGAACCCATTTTTCCATTAAAATAATTCTTTAGAGAAAGTTACTTTGTTTAGTATATAAAGAATTTTCTACTTGTTTACAGGTAGTCCCTTAGGGAGGAAACTGAAATCAAGGTGAGTTTTATAAAATTCTTTGCCCTTTATATCTCATTAAGTATTTTATATAAAAAGTAAACTAAATGAACATTTTGGTCACTGTTTGATCTGAGCATTTTTCACACTAATTACATACTGATTTTTTTTCTTTTATAAATTGATAGTTCTTCCAATTGCCCTAGTTCTTTCCTCACAAATATGTTCTTCACCCATATACTAAGCATAAAATACCTTCTTTTTTTCAATTGGTCCACAGAACCCAATACTTATGCTTTTCCACCATTCATAAAAAGAAACAAATTTCCAAACTCTCTTTTCTCACACTTCTATCTAACTCCTTGTTTCTGAAGTTCCCAACACAATCCACAAACATAATCAATATCTGAAATACCATGTGCACCAGTATCTGAAGCACATATAAAGACCTAGAATTAACCTTGGGGATTATCTCACACACTCACTTTGACCCAGAATTAATGTTGAGGGCCTTCTTACATGCTTTGAAATCTGAGTGCATCTGCAACTGTAAACTCTCTGACCTCAGGATAATAAAAGTTTGCAATACTACAAATAAGAATCACCGTTTGTAATCCCTGATCCCAGAAAAGGGGCAGCTACACTGCTCCCTTACTGGTAGGAATCTGTCCTCTGGGGGAGGAGGGAGTCTTGCTTTCTCTGTTTTCCTTCCAGCCACCTATAGATGTCCCTTGAAAGACTGAGAAAAGAGTCTACAGAGGCTCCCAGATCCAAGAGTGACAAGCGTAAAATTCTGCCGGGGGTGGAGGTAAGGGGCTGGAATGGGACCTTCTCTTTCAGAAACTCCTCCATTTACCACTGCTCACTTGCCTTCAGAGGAGCCTGAAGCCAGCCCTCAAGGAAAGATACAGCTAATTCTGTGGAGGTTGGTAGTGATCTGAGAAAGTATGTCACCCTACTCAGAGAGACTTATGCTGACTATGTAAATCTTGATCTAAAACCTAAGGCTTGTGGCTGAGCCATGGATGACATACATCAAATCAGGCTGAGGACAGAGAATCTGGGATATGGAATCCACACCTTTTTCCATCCTAGAATTTCTATGCTTCCCAGCTTCTTTCAAGAGCCTCTCCCAGTTCTCCACGGGCTATCGAGCTATCCCATCTTCCCCTGTTTACCCTGATAAAGGATAGGAACATATTTTAAAATAAGGTGCCCCCAATTCCTGCAAACCATGGAGGACGGTATAGGAACATCATTTTACTCAGTAGAACTGTACACAGTGTATATAGTTTCCTCCTCACTACTTACCTATGAGGTCACTAGGAAAACTGCTACTCTTTTAATGTCTTCCCTCTCCTGTTTACCTTTGATATCCCTCTTCTCCCTCCCTAGCTTTTCCCTTCTTCTCTATCCTGTAGTACAGAGCCTCTTTTCTTCACTACTATATAATTCTAAACACAGGCTCTGCCAATAACCCTAAGCTATTGCTGCATCATGCTGATTTGCACTAGCTGTGCCCTATGGCGGTTAACCCACACTTATAACAGAGCCTCCTTAGATCTTCCTCTGAGAACAAGATTCCACATATACATCTAAAAGTCATAACCAGTGGGGTGGAAACTGAGCCAAGAATAAATAGGGCCTGCTTTGAACTACTGATTACATTAAGTAAGAAAAATAACACAACTGGAGGAAAGAAAAATGCTACCCAGAGGTGTAGCTTAAAGATTTTCTTGGACATGTACAACAAACTATTAGATGATCTGCCCCCTCAAACATCCCACTCCCAAATTTAAGGTCAATTTTCTCAATGAAAGGAAGATGCAGGTCAGGGCAGGGAGTGAAGAAAGGAAAGACTTCATTATGAAGAACTCAAGTGACAATAAAAAGTATACTCCCAAATGAGAGCATCCAGGAACTTTACCATGTAACAAGAGTTTGCAAAGCTTAGAGTCTTTGAGACCCTTAAACAGTTGGGAAATACCAAATGCACGGAGTTGGGAATTAGAGTATAATGACGTTATTCAGCAACTTTGGGCAAATCACAATCTCAGATCATCAGTTTTCCTATCAACTCCCTCCTGACGAGTCACTGGCAAGGTCACTAGCTGGTTTGTGTATACTGAATTGTCTGGCCCATTTATTTTCCATTATGAAACCATGTGTAATGGTCCTGTGTCTGAACATGATCAGATAATGTGAATGACTATCATTAGAATGTAATCATCCTTCTTTGTCTCTGTCCCAGTGCGACTGTTCCAGATTCTTCAAACTCCATTCTTCCTAGCTCCATAGTATAATAGACAAATACCATTCTTTTTATTAAAACAAAAATCTTCCAGATTGTAAAATTATTTATTAGTTTCAAAAACTCTGGCTAACTTCAAGATCAGGGACACAAACATGATCCATCTGACGCAAGAGGACATCAGCAGTCTAAGAAAAATATGATAAAACTAGCTTTTTATTACAAAGCTCATCTGCTTACAGATCAGGTTCCCAAAGGCTACATTCAAGTCTGTTTCACTGTAAGTCCAGGAGGATATTAAACAAGTCACTGCTAACCATCTCCTGTTGATGGCAGGCAGAAATGGTGTACAGGACACCATTTCAGGACAGCTTCAAGCCATCTACGAAAGTTCTTAGGTTGGAAATATGTAGGAGACAGAACTTCTATACTCTATACACTTTATTCACTTGGAGTAAAGTTTTCTGTCCACTAAAAATAGCAACATAATTTCAGGCTCCCCAGAAAACACGGCATTCCATTAGTCCTTAAGCACTGAATTATCAGTTCCTAACCACCAACGACATTGGTACAAAAATGGAGACCCACGCCCCAACAGTGGCAGACAGGGGTCTTGACGTTTGGAGGACAAACCCTCCCCCAGAGTCACAACGCTTTCATGGCCCTTCATGATCTGACCCCTGCCCTCCTTTCAAGCCTCATGTCTCCCAACACCTCCTGCCTTAAACCCTATCTTCCAACCATATTGAACTACTCTCTATTCCTCCATCCCCTCTAACCTCTATGCCTTTGCACATGCTTTTCCCTCTGCACAAGCAAAGGACTTCCTTCCCCACCTCATCCCTTGGTGTAGTTTACCCTAGTCATTCTCCATGTCTCATATTATATATCACTAACTCCTACACATTACTAATTACTCTTAGCTTTTCCAAACCTCCCAAATTTAGGTAAACATATACCTCATATATGCTCCCTTAAAACCTGTATTTCCTTTTAATTGCCGTGATCACATGTATGGTGCATTAAAAAAAAAATCTGTATCGCTCATTGGACTGTAAGCTCCCTGAGGCAGGGGTTATGTGAGTCCTATTCATAGTAGGTACTCAACAAATATTTATTGAGTAAATGACTCAATTTCACTATTCTATATTTACTAAGGTAGGGATTAATTTATTTTAGATGTTTTCTTTATTTAATGACAGCAGTCATTTTATTTAACCCTTTTGTTTTGACATGTTTAATTTTTAGAATTGTAAAAGATAGAGAAATGCAAATGGATAATCGTGTTCGTATTACCACCATCTGGAATTGACAAATGTTAACAGTTTTGCATGGTACATCCGGTCTAGTCAAGACTATTTTCAAAGGGCCAAAACTCAGGTGATTTTGTGATCAGTCCTGATTTAACTAGAGAGAAAAAAAATGGAAACCATAGTATTAAGCACTAGCTACATGCTAATCATTGTCCTAGGTTTATATATACTCCATATTCAACCGTCCTAAGAGAATATTATTATCCACACTTTATGGATGGAGACACTAAGACTTAGACGATTAACTACTGCCTCAGAGAATAAACCCAGTAAACGTTACTACCATGTTCAAACCAAATTCTAACTAAATCCAAATCCAGGGGGCTTTGCCCCTTATTGTCTAGATCCTCAAATCCTATCCTTATCTGGAAGGCACTTGCACTTTTTGAGCCAGAGAATGTACTTTCACATATGTTATTCATCTATTCATTTAAAAAACATCAATTAAGTGCCTACTAAGGGTGTGTGCTGTTACCTCATAAATGCGCAGAAAATTAAGTTAATCAGGGCACGGCATTCACAAGCATTTTGAATAATTTAGCTGTGAATAAATTAAGTGGTGATATAATGCCGTGGAAGTTTCTCCAATGCAAAAGAAACATGCAACCATCAAGGCAATGAGAAAATAGCATTAAAAGGCTGAATAGATTTCCTCCCACCCCCACTTCACACAGGTTAAGGATGAAAAATGACAAGCTACATTCACATTAGATGGCCCCTGAAAGTTTATCCTGGTCCTACAAGGACTATAATGTTGTAGTTTTGGTATGAAAGGACTTTACAAGGTGGCTAGATATTTAAGAGTCATATTTAAAACTTGGTTGTCACTTATGATTTCTGCAGTGTCCTATACTTTTGTCTTAACAGGTAAGCATATGAAACCTAGGGATAAATAATTTGGCTTTCTCAGTATATCTTCTAGGCTCTCAGTTCAAATTCTTACGGTTGTTTAACGGTCGGCATGTGTGTGGCCCTATAGTTCACGTAGGGTACGGTTAAGCCCCTGCACTTTCTTTCTTGTGTTCCCTGTCTCCCTTCAGAAAATGGATGACACCTTGTTCCCTGCCCCCAGAGAAACTGCCTGTCCCTGTGTGTATACTTTGTATCAAAGGGCTGGCTATATTTCTTCCAGTAAGTCCTGAGTGTTTGGGAATCACTCACTTTTTTGTGACAGTGCTGTCAGCAGTTTGGACTTCTCTTAGTAAGTTATAATACTTCTGGACTCCCATTTGAAATCCTGGCTCTTTCTTGCTTTCCCATGTCTACCACCCTCCATGATTCCTTAAAAATAACTTCTCCTACCTTGATTGATAGAGCATGATTCTTCCATCTTAGTGTTTCAAGTCTTTTTGCCATTCTTAGTTCCTTGATCAACATTTTTACTTTGAAACAATTCAGATTTGTCCTTGTATTGCATCCATCCTACTTAAAATGAATGTTCTGAAGCAACAAGTTAGTTTGTAAGCATGGTTTGACCATAAGGGTAAACAAGAGTGGGTGGAGAGGTTATTTTGCTTACTGAGGACTCTTTTCATCAGGCTATATGTTTTTATTGTCACTGTATTTTTTTCTATACAAAAATGGTGTTGATTTCTCGGAAATCCAGTAAAATTCTAATGGTTCCTATTATTGGCAAGTACACGCCACGGAATAAATCATATGGTTCTGGGCCTTGGGTCTGTCCTTTTATGATGTCAGAGAAAACACCACTAACCCCTAGAAATTCTGTCACTTGGGTGTTCTCAGAGTAAGCATTAACACATGAGATAGTTGTTTATCCGTCCATTCCTTTGTTCATTCATTCATTCATTCATTCAACAAATGTCTCAACAGGTAGTGATGTAACTTTGAATAAAGCAGACACAGTTCCTCATGTTAGGAGCTCATAGTATACTGGAAAAGAATATAAAATAAGTGATTGCCATATAATGTGATAAATGTATATAAAGGAAACACAGGGTACTTAAAAAAAAGTTAAGAAAAAAATGACAAGGGCATACAACATAGTCTGTGGAGAACAGGGGAAATTGCCAGGGTCTGAAGGATGAATAGGAATTAGCTAGGCAAAGTGGAAGGAAGGGTACCCTAAACAGAGATGACAGCATGATGTGCAAATGCACTGGGGCTACCAATATCCTGATATCAGAGTGCAATTTTTTAAAGAATGCTAACCCTTTCCTACCAGTGACCACCCCTAAATCTCTACCTTTCTGAAATGTCCTCCATCTATAAAGTTTCCTGGGGAATTCCCTAGCGGTCCAGTGGTTAGAACTCCGTGCTCTCACTGCTGAGGATCTGGGTTCAATCCCTGTTCGGGGAACTAAGATCCCACAGGCTGCACGGTGCGGCCAAAAAAAAAAAAAAAATTTTATAAAGTTTCCTCAGATTCCTAGACCCAGGTTTTTCATCAAGTAAAGTAGGTACATTTCTCAGATGCCAGGTCATAAGAGAAGAGTTTATAGTGAAAGTTTTCAACTATTTCCTCTTCTGGGCCCCTGAAAGAGAGTGGGCCTTTGAACTAGCTACTCACTGCTGTGGGAAGGAATTGAATCTCTCCCAAATACCCAACATTTGTAATCCAAGGGCAAATTTAAATAATGTCATTTCTTTCTCATATTTGTCCCCTCGAAGGAGAGATAAGCCTAAAGGACAAAAGACACTTCTTTCCCTTTCATGGGCACTATTTCAGTGCGTAAGCTCCTCTCCTCCCATCATTTGCCTCTTTATTGCCTCATGCCAAGCTTGTCCTGACACCATGGAGTTTTCAAGGGAATAAAAAGAGACCCTGAGGTTTACAACGAACACATTTTGGAAAACAATGAGCTGAAACAGAACTGCTTTGCAAACTTTTTCTTGGAGACCTAAGACCCACATGAATGCAAGCCCCATGAAGGAATGATTTCCAGGCCCTCAAGAAAATGGTCTTTTTCTTCCTTCCTTCCTTCCTTCCTTCCTTCCTTCCTTCCTTCCTTCCTTCCTCCCTCCCTCCTTTCCTTCCTTCCTTCCTCCCTCCCTCCCTTCCTTCCTCCCCTCCCTCCCTCCCTTCCTTCCTAAATTCACCTGGAGTTTCCTTTACTCTCTGTAGCAAAATGCAAAGAAATGTTCATGTCTGATACCGTGAAGGCGCGGTGCATTCTAGGACTGGGAGGCAAACAGAACAGGCTAAATTGGTTGCAAATGTCTAAGAGAGTTCTACAGGAGAAAGCTCTCTACATAACAATTTTATCCTCCTAAAAGGGCTTGGCCTTTTCGCACTCAAATGGTCACCTGAGCAACTGAGTCAGCAGCTAGGATAACACAAGGTTTGGAACCCAGCCTGCCTACTCCTTTTCAGGAAGAGGCCCTTGAGGAGCACACTGCTGGCTCAAGTGTCATCCCTCCTCACCCACGGGTGGGCCACTCCCCGGAATTATCTGTATATCTCAACACAGTGCCGTTTAGTTGGGGTTGTCTTCCTCCTGGAAAGATCACCCATAGGAACCGTGGTGGTGGCAGTCTCACTGGAGTCAGGCAGCTGTGTCTCCAGTTCAAATCCTGTAGTAATTTAAAAACATAAAAAGGATCCCCGGGCTTCCCTGGTGGCACAGTGGTTGGGAGTCCGCCTGCCGATGCAGGGGACAAGGGTTTGTGCCCCGGTCCGGGAAGATCCCACGTGCCGCAGAGCGGCTGGGCCCGTGAGCCATGGACGCTGAGCCTGCGCGTCCGGAGCCTATGCTCCGCAGCGGGAGGGGCCACAGCAGTGAGAGGCCCGCGTACCGGGGGGGGGGGGGGAAAAAAAAAAAAAAAGGATCCTGGAGTGTGAGGCCTTCCAGAACATGGGGGCAATCTTGAGCTTAGACGGCATGGGTCAGAAGCAACTATTGTAAAATTAGTAGGCCAGTATGGCATAACATTTTGTACTCTTCCCCCCTCACTGATTCATTCAAAAATAATAAAAGTCTGCATCTATTGCTTGTTATGTAGGACCACTGTTCTAAGCATTTTGCATAATATCACTCAGTTAATTCTCACAACCTATTAGTATACACGTTTTACAGATGAGGAAACTGAAATACAGAGAGATTAAGAAATTTAACAAGGTCACACAGCAAGTCTAGCTCCAGAGTCCACGCTCTTAATTCCTCTATATATTTTCTGTATTTGGTAAATACTTCTTAAGCACCTACTAAGTGCCAAACACTGTGCATAATATTGGCATATACAGATGAATATGACAGAGGCCCTGCCCTTGAGAAGCTTACATTCTAGTTTGAGAGACAGCAATACATAAACATACAAGTACCATTCATGTGATGAGTCTTAAGAGATAGATAAGCAGAGGTAGGACCACACGGTAGGGTCATTAACCCTGACCAGAGGGGTCAAGGATGTCTTCCTTGAAGAGGTGGTACTCGAGCACCTTCTAACACCAACACTGAAAAGTAACCAATATGAAACGTTTGATATCAGGGGTATCCCCCTTTAGTTTAGACTATGAAGCTTATTGGAAACCTCATGCCATAACTCAAATGGTCTTACATGGGGCTACTTGGGACTCTGGCAGCACGAGCCAAGGGGTAAAAATATGAAGATACAAGGTGGGTAGATTGGAGCTAGAGAGACTTCCCTGCTAGTAGGTCTGTGCCCTGTGGTGATAGCAGACTGTGTGGTGAGCAGTATCTCAAGGGCATAGGAAAACTCTGTTATGATTCTGGCAGGCTTTAATGTCCAAGGAAGCAACAGGAGTTCAGGGAATGGGTGAAAATACCCAGGTTCCAAACAATCAGACTGTTCACACAATTGGACTCCAGTCAATAGCTTCGAGTATGCGGAGCAGTATTCAGTTATGCAGAGAAAAGAGCTATGAAGAGCTTAGCAGAGGTTTAGGGCCCCATTTAAATGGGATGGAGTTAAGGGCAGGGTGCAGTCTCCATGAGATACCTGGATACTACATGGGAAAACTGAGATGGAAACCCAGTCACGTACTTGGACAACACTTTGAGGAATGAAGGAGAGTTATGACTCAGTGGGCACGTTGGTGTTTACTCCCATGACACACTGCTGAGCCAAGCCCTAGGAGAGCAAGACTGATACCATTTATTGTGCTGCGGATGCTGCCCTGGCCAGGATTAAGCTGAAGTCTGGGCAGGGAAACCAAATGTAGAATCAGGTCGATTTAAACAATTTTGGTAGACAGCTTCATGAGGAAGTAAGAGTATAAATGAAGAGAGACAAGCTTGAGTTTGAATCTTACTCTGCCACTTACCAGCTATGTATCTTTGAGCATGTGCCTTAACTTCTAATCTTCGAAATCCTTATCAAAAATGTCCCTATGGCTGTGACAATTAAATATACTGATGAATATAAAAGTGCCAAGGACAGTTCTTGACACAGAGGAGGTGCTCAATAAATGATATTTTCCCTCCCTTACAGACCCCCATTGAATATTATTCGGTCTCAATATTCCATTTCTCACTATTGATGATAATGCCTACTTTACTCATCTCAGTAAAAATACTTCAAAGCATGTTTATATATTAATAAGGTCCTAGGCAGGAAATTTCTATCCCTTTGCCTCATGTTAAAATTTGTGGCAGAGAGAAGGAGTCATTCAAATCACAAAGAAGAAGCCTAGCGCTGTCATCGAACCATAGCCTTTAAGTTCAGCAAAGAGCTGACTCTTCAGAGATGAATACAATGCACGCCCATTGCTTGTCCAAATTGTCATCCAGTTTTTCCTTTTCTTTTTAATTCTCTCTCTTCCCATCCCTCAGATGAGTATGATTTAATCTCCAAAGTATGCATGATGAACACATACTATTTCCTCCTCCAAGAATGTGATGTTACAATGTGGGCCCACATTCCAGAACTGGATTGAGAGAGATAGTCTCCATACAGGCGTTCACTAGTTTAATTTCACACAGAGAACATCTCTGTTTCACAGCCACAGAGAATATTGCTTATCTTGGCGGCCTTCTCACAAATGTAAGACATTGAGCACAGATAAGTCCAGTGCATAATGAATGAGTTGATGCAATTTCAATCAGTAACAACACCAACAACAAAAAAAAACACCACCACTTAGTGCTATACGATGGTGAATCAAATGAATCACCTTTGTACCCAGAGATGGCAGCATTTTGGTTGATGTTAAAATTTAGAGAAACAACATATTACTATGAAATCATGATTACATGATTACAGAATCACTATGAAAATGATTCATCCATCAACCATCAGGTATTTATTTCAACTTGTGTCCAGCAGTATGCCAGTGCGTTAGGGTTTCTAAGCGAAGTAGAATTAAATCTAATGGACACGGTCTCAAGGACCGACAGCCTAGCTGGAAAGAGAGAACCCCCATCATGAAAAAAAGAACAACCCCAAATAATCCCTAGCATAGCATGGACAGAGAAGAAGGACACCGAAGTGGCCAAGAGCGGTTTTGAAGTGTTCTAGGCCCCCCTTCACATGTCTGACAGAGCAGCATTTCTAAAAAACAAATCTGACCATGTCACTACCCCTGCCTGAAACCCTTTACTGACTCCCCAAGGTCCACAGGACAATTCCTGAATAGCCAAGTGAAGCATAGAAGACTTTTCGTTATTTGGTCCTTCTCAGCAGCTTCATCTCTTGCCATGTCTCTTCTGCTACAGATGCTCCAAACTGCAGGATGTCCTCTCTAATACTGCCCTTTTGTACAATTTTCCCTCTTCCAGGAATATTTGCTCTGGTTCCCCTTCTAAAACCCCATTTTCTGGGCTAACTTCTACTTTTCTTTTAAGAATGAACTCAAGTCTTACCTCTCTGGGAAGCTTTCTTTCCCTGACACCCACACCTACATAAGCTTACTCACACCTATGCTGGACTACAGCTCCCTGCTGTAGGCTCTGAAAATACCTGTTGATGTATTTATTACAGCACTCATCACACTGCATTGCAATTATTGATTTATTTAACGCTGTTCCCCCAACCTATTGCCCATTTTTTAAGATCAACTTTATTGAGGCATAATTGACATATAATAAAATGTATCAATTTTAAGTACATAGTTCAGTTAGTTTTGAAAAATATGTATATTCATGTAACCACCATGACAATCAAAGGACAGAACGTTTTCATCTCCACAAAAATATGTCCAACCTCCTCACTGCTCCCTTGCTCATTTAAAAAAATAAAAGATACCGAGATTTTATAAAAATGGTACAAATGTACTTATTTACAAAACAGAAATAGAGCCACAGATGTAGAAAACAAACATATGGTTACTGGGGGGAAGGAATAAATTGGGGGATTGGGATTGACATATACATACTACTATATATAAAATAGATAACTAATAAGGACCTACTGTATAACACAGGGAACTCTACTCAATACTCTGTAATGATCTATATGGGAAAAGAATCTTTAAAAGAGTGGAGATATATATATATATATATATATATATATATATATATATATGTATAATTGATTCACTTTGCTGTATACCTGAAACTAACACAACATTGTAAATCAACTATACTCCAATAAAAATTGAAAAAAAAAGATACGGAGATTTTATAAAGACATTTATTTTTCATGTTTGATCATTCATCAAAAACTTCATTATTTTCTGCTATATGCGGGTATTATTTATAATTTAACAACAATTAAATATTTATATTTAATGGTACATTTAGAATAGTTAAAATTAATCAATACATTAAAGATGGACTTGAGGATATGGGGAGCGGGAAGGGTAAGCTGTGACAAAGCAAGAGAGAGTCATGGACATATGTACACTACCAAACATAAGGTAGATAGCTAGTGGGAAGCAGCCACATAGCACAGGGAGATCAACTCGGTGCTTTGTGACCGCCTGGAGGGGTGGGATAGGGAGGGTGGGAGGGAGGGAGACGCAAGAGGGAAGAGATATGGGAACATATGTATATGTATAACTGATTCACTTTGTTATGAAGCAGAAACTAACACACCATTGTAAAGCAATTATACTCCAATAAAGATGTTAAAAAAAAAAGAAAGAATATTTTAAATTCAAATATATTTGACAAACTGATTTGTGCCTACATAAAATTTATAAATGATTCTAAGAAGTCAGTTATAAATACTGTGTAAGAAGGTACTTAACTAAATGTGGCCAAAAATAATAAAGATTCAACATTATCTAGATGATATTTTCTGATAAAGTGAAATACTTTTTTAAAAATAAGTTTAAAAAGCATATATTTTTAAGACACACTTTAACTCACGAAAGAGTGTAGGACTCACATGTCCAGCAGTATTGTGGACTGAATACTGTAATTAACTCTCCCCCTAAGAACAACTAAAAAATGCTTGATAAAATAAAACTAAAATGCCTTTTTCAATATATTGATAGGCTGACAAAAAATTAAGAACTCTTAAAAGCCAAACCTATATGAAAGAAGAACCTACAGAGATAAGCACTGAAGTCAGCCTCCATTTTGAGGGCATTGGCTTAACCAGGTAAACTTAAGCTTTGTTTTTTGCTAGACACTTATTTAACTGCCCGCCAAAATTCAATTTGTGCTTCCCTTTCCAGAGTACTGAGTCATCACTAGGAAGTGGTTGCCCAGCCAGAGATTATATTTCCCCACCTCACCTCCCTCATATCCACATAGGACAGTGGGATTAGTTCTCAGTGATGATAGAATGTAAAGTGATGTGATGTATGTCACTCTGGTCCAAGAAAGTTAAGAACTGGGTGTGTCTTCTTCAATCTCATTTTTTGCTAATTGCTATCTGAACTTAGAAGATTCCTAGGCCCCAGAGGATGGTGGAGCTGCAAGAATAAAGTAATCTGTGACCCTGAATCATCATATGGAGAAAAGCTTCATTCTCATCAGAAACACCTACATTGGGTTATTATGTGATTGAGAAATAAACTCTTATTGCATTAAACCACATGCCCTCCATGACAACACAAGGAAAATTGCTTATCTTGAAATATGGTGCTGGATAGGGGGAGGGAGAGGGGAGTCATTTCCCCCTAGAATTAATTACCACAAGCATATATATCTATAGGTTTCCAGCCTATATTCACATTGAGTGGTCTGAAAAACCTCAAGCTAAGAATTTATTTTAAAGTGCCTTCCAGTTGATAGTGCTCCCAGAAGTAAATGCAATTTCTCTCCAGAGAAAACTCCTTTCATTCCAAGAAAAATGAACCCACTTTCAAAAATCATAAAACACACAAAGAACAAAAACACCAAGTGCAAGAGCCAAAAGAAAAAACAGATAGTTGAATAAGACTCACAGCTATCAGAATTGCCAATTTAGAATATAAAACCATTATACTTGATGTTGTTCAGAAACACTCCTCCATGAGTCTCTCTTGTTCCTGCATGTCTTGCTTTGTATACAAAAAAACAAAAACAAAAACAAAAAAACAAAACAAAACAAGAAAACCAAGGCCCTAGCTGATCTTTACCTGGACCATTTTTCAGGTCTGTGTTTGCAGTGAGTATCCTTCAAGGATAAAGTAATGTCTCACTAGGAGAAAGTGTAGGCTTTCTTACTGTCTACTATAAACTGGCAAGTTCCCCAAGGTCAGTGATCCTCTCCTGTGCAAGCAGCTATCTAGGCCTATCTGTGTCATTCCTGTAGGAACTGGGACATAGGGAACCAAAACAAACATGCTGACACTCTGGCTACTGCTTCTTCTGTGACTAATAAAGTCTTTTGTCTCTGAGACAAGTCTCGTGTCTTCTTTCAGCTAATTTGCAAACAGTGTAAAATCTCATACTCTTCAAATGTCTTGACATATAGTCTTTAGAAATAAAAATATGAACAGGAAGCAAGAAACTAAAGTAATGACTGGAAGATTTCAAGAGAACAAAACTGAACTTCTAGAAGTAAAAAATAGAATAACTGAAATTTAAAACTCAATGATTAAAGGGCAAATTAGATACAACTGAAGAGAGAATTAGTGAATTGGAGGATAGATTTAAAATTAATCAGAATACAGTACAGAGAGGAAAAAAGATAGTAACTCTGAAAGAGAGGTTAAGGGACATGAGCAAAGTGTAAGAAAAATGAGCATAAATCTTGGAGTTGCAGAAGGAAAATGAAGCAAAAGCAATTATTAGAGAAGAAAATTACAGAGATGTTTCCACACTGATGAAAGACACCAATCCATATATTTGGGAAGCCCTATGACTTCCAAGAGGTTAAACAAAAGAAACCCACACCTAAACACAGAAGAGTAAAACTGCAAAACAGCAAAGATGTAGAGAATACCTAAGCAATTAGAGAGAAAAGACATCACAGATGGCCCCCCACTTACAATGGTTCAACTTACATTTTTTCAACTTTACAAAGGTGCAAAAGTGATACGCACTCAGTAGAAATCATACTTCAAATTTTGAATTTTGATCTTTCCCCAGGCTAGCAATAGGCAATACAATACTTTCTCATGATGCTGGGCAATGGCAGGAAACCACAGCCCTCAGTCAGCCACGCAATCACAAAGGTAAACAATCAATACACTTACAACCATTCTGTACTCATAAAACCATTCTGTTTTTCACTTTCAGTACAGTATTCAGTAAATTACATGACATATTCAACACTTTATTATAAAATAAGCTTTGCATTTAGATGATTTTAGGCTAAGGCAAGTTTTCTGAGCACAATTTAAGGTAGGCTAGGGTAAACTGTAATGTTTGGTAGATTAGGTGTATTAAATGCATTTTTGACTTATGATACTTTCAACTTATGATGGGATTATCAGGATGCAACCCCATTGTAAGTCAAGGAAGATCTGTATATTCAAAGAAATAAAACTTAGACTTTCAGCTAGTTTACAATGGAAACAATGGAAAGCAGAAGACAATGGAATATTTTCAATGTACTGAGATAAAGTAACCTGAAATTCTATATCCATCTAAACTATCATTCTAAAACTGCACTTAAAATAAAGTCATCTTCAAACCAAATAATAATAATAATAAAACACACAAAGAAAGACTTTTGCTAAAGTTAGACCCTCAGAAAAGTAAACTCTAAAAGAAAAAGAAAAATTATTGGAGATGGGGTTGAGATGCAAGAAGGAAATGAGGAAAGAATGAGATTCTATTTTATACAAACTAGACTGGAAAAATTAAGAAATCTGACAATTCCAAAACTTGGCAAGGATATGGAATAGGGGGAAATTTATGCACTGCTGGTGGGAGTGTAAACTGGTACCACTTTGGAAAACAATGTGGCAATAACTTGCAAGATGGAACTTGCACATAACAGGTATTAACCTAGAAATTAGGGATATTCTTATACAGGGGCATAAGACATGTATAAGCATGTTCACAGTAGCATTGTTCATAATGAAAAAAAAACTAAATAATTGAAATGTTCATCAACATAACTATGAATAAATAAGTCATGGTATAACCACATAATGGCATATTATTCAACACTAAAAATTAATGAATTACTACTACATGTATTAATGTTGTAAGTCTTGAAAATCTTAGAAACAGGTTGAGTGAAAGAAATAAGTCACCAAAGAAATCAGATATATATCACACATATATATGACTATATAAATAGCTTATATGACTAAACAATATTTTGGGGGAATACATATGTATGTAATAAAACTGTTTAAAAGCCAAAGAATGATTGATTAAAAACAGATTTCAAGAACATGGTTACCTTTGTAAGGAAAGGAATCCAGGGGAAAGGATGTGAAGGATTACACATACGGATTCAACAAATCAGTAAAATTCTAGTTCTTAAGTTGGTTCTGAGCTCACAAGTGTTTGTTTTAATATTATACACTATAAGTTACATGTATATTATTTTGTAGGTATCAAATATTATAATGTAAATAAATTAACATTTGGCACAAAAGGAAAAGGAATAGAAGGAGCTTCCTTAACCTTCGTTATAAAAATCTTACAGCAAAATGGTATAGGATAAAATATTGGTGAAATATTGAGGGTGAAATATTGAAGCATGCCTTTTAAAGTCAACAATGAGACAAGATATTCACTGAATCATAAATATGTTGATACTCCCCCAAATTAATCAACAAACTTATTGCAATCCGTATCAAATTCCCAGCAGACTTTGTTGTTTCTTCATATTTGCAGTACTTAATAAGGTCATCCTAAATTCATATTGAAAATCTAAGTTCCAAAAACAGCCAAGACAATTTTGAAGAGCAATAACTCAGTGGAGGGACATGCCCTACCAGATATCCAGGTTTCCTTCAAAGCTAGAATAGTTGAAGGAGTACCACATCAGCAGAGAGAGTATGTAAAGAAACATGATACACGAAATATAGCATTACAAGCTAAAGAAGAAATGACGGACATTCAAAAATGGTATGAGGATAATTGATTATCCATATGGAAAAAATTCATGTTAAAACAAGAAAGCCCCATTTCAAAATAATCAGATTAACCAATATTTAAAGGTCTGATGATATCAATAACTGGGAGAATGTAGAGTAGGGAAAATTCTCATAGGCTGCTAGTGGATATAAACTCATGTCCCCATCTTGGAGACAAATCTGCTAATAACTAGTAAAACTGAAGGCTTTCATACTTTATAATCCAGCATGCCACTTCTAGGTGTCTATGCTAGAAACATGTATAACACTGCCTTGTATGGAAAAAAACAAAGTTAATCAACAAGAAAATGGATAAATTTGACCTTATTAATCAATAGAGTATAAAAAGCAGTTAAAATGAATAAACTAGAACTACATGTATCATCATGGAAAACAGATAAAATAGAAACAAAATGTTAAGTAAAAAAAGCAAGGTGTAGAAGTAGATATACAGTATAAAGCTTATGTAAAACTTAACAGACGTAAATCAATACTATATATTGGAGATACAGATAACACGTATGCAGTATACATATTGAAATATGCATAAGGATGATAGACGTCAAATTCAAGATAGTGATTACCTTTGGGTAAGGAGGGAGGGGAATAAAATTGGGTGCCAGGACTAGGGTGAGGCAAACAAGTCATCTAGCATGCAAAACATCAGGACTCATTAACTTTCAAGTTTGTGCAAGTGCAGGACACAAACCTAAGAGTGAGCGCCTCCTTAAATTTTGTACCCTCAGCACCTCCCTTATCTGATCCTAGTCTTGGCCCTGTTAGGTAAGATACAAAGACTTCAAGAGCTCTCTGCAGAGTTTTATTGCTTAAAAAAAAAATCAGTTGTGCAAGTATTTCCATAGAAAGTGTTTACAATTTCTTTGGCTGGATTTCACACGTTTAAGACTGTAGTTGTTATGTTAGTTTCTGAGATTGGAATTGTCACAACATGCAGGTATTAGAGATTTGGACACCAAACACAAGTGCTCTGAGGACTTGGTACAATGATTTCTCATGAGATTCCTTTTCTCTTTACAGAATAACCAACAGAAAGACATGTGACTAAGCTTGGCAGTGACCCCCTCACCCCCCTGGCTTTGCATCTTGAGCAGAGAAATGTGAGAATGAGGAGAGGGTAGAGACCAGTTTGGAATTTATACCAGGGGTAGGGCTCTGAGTAGTTCCTGCTGACTTGGTTCCTGTCCTGTTTCCAAACATAGTTCTCCAAACTTCCCATCAATTCTGTGAGCCTCCCAATATCCTCCAATAATTTCCCATTTTCTTTAAATTAGTCAGAGTCAATTTCTGTTGCTCGCCACTGGAGAGACCTAACGATACTTAGCCTCGTGCTGTCAAGGAATGAATTTATATAATTCCACATGTGTTAGTTGATCCTTAGGAATCAACTTTTTCACCACGATCTGATTTCCCATTTAGGTTTGGTAGGATTCTACAAGGACAATGTCTACTTGTATATTTTAAGCCCTATCGGTCGGGGCTAACTCCCTTGGCTGAATCACTGTGGAGTATTATTAATGTCCAAGGGACACACCCCTGACTTCTTATTCTCCAGCTGTGGTTGTGCCTATGGCCCCAGAATAAAAAATTGCCAAGCTGGCCTATGATAATGGCTACACTAAGAATGATAATTTCAAGTCTAAGAAAATACATCACTGCGTCAACTGTGTCACTTAAGAGTTGTCTTACCTCCTCTGTCTTTAAAACTTCCCATATCCGAGCGTGATCTTCCACCAGCCAGTGTCCTGCGCTTTCTACCTTGGTGGAAAGTTTGAGTTTAGACACCACATGAGCAGGCTCTCCCACGGGCTTCCCCTCCATCTTGAAAGAGCCAGGCAGGAGGCATTACGGATCTGTTTGGAAGAATAAAGTGAGATCCAGGTTAAAACACTGAGTAACATAAAAAGAGATAGGAAAGCAAATGATCACGCTTGATTTGTGGATAATGAGCCCATCAACAACAGTATCACAACAGGCACCAACTTTTATGGCTACTTTTTATGTTTTAGATATTCATGATTGGTATTTTAATGCAGGAATCTGGAGGCAAGGATGCATTCTGATAATGGATGAAGTGATAAAAATTGTAAAGCAAAGTAAAAAGCATCCTCTGCCTGTTCTATCTGCTTGTCACTTTGCTCTGGTCCCTCAGTAGGAGAAATGGAAATGGGTGGATGTAAGACAAGCCTGAGCGATGTTTTCGTATTTCCATGCCATGCAGTGCATGAGGAAGAAGCACTGGCTCTGGTGTCAGGAGTTTTACTCTTCAAACATCTATTAAACACGTATTTATTCGAGGCTCCATGCAAGGCATACAAAATTATTTGTTAGTTTGGTCCTTCACCTTAAAAAGCTTACTGTCTCAGGGCATAAAGTGCCATAAACAAGCAATCACAACACAGTGTATTACAGCATAATGTGTGGAACACCTCAGTAATCATGTTTCCAAACTGTAGTGGAAGCACAGAGGAAGGTTCTCTTCAATATTTATTGGCTGTGTTACTTTCCTGAGTCTCCATTTCATCAGCAGTTGCTGCAGAGACAGTATCTAAAAATTGATAACAATTCTATAAAGTCTACTTCCTTGACATCAATCTACCTGCCATTGGCTTGTTCAGAATCACGTCATGCCTGCCCAGCACCATACTGCCCTAAGGAATCTCCTTACCTCCATTCACGTCCCCCGGGTCTATCCGTCTCAGGGTAATTTTTCTAAAAAGCAATTCTGATAATGATGTTCTACCTACCAAAAACTTTGCCAGGAGAATGAAATCCAAACTCCTTAACACAGCATCCAAGGCCTCCTCTGCCTCTCTTCTCCCACCATGCCCGGCTGCCTCCTCTGTTATTCTGTTTCAGTCCTTTGAAAGTGCTTATGGGGCTTCCCTGGTGGCACAGTGGTTGGGAATCTGCCTGCCAATGCAGGGGACACAGGTTCGAGCCCTGGTCCGGGAAGATCCCACATTCCACGGAGCAACTGAGCCCATGCGCCACAACTACTGAGCCTGCACTCTACAGCCCGCGAGCCACAACTACTGAGCCCACGTGCCACAACTACTGAAGCCCGTGCACCTAGAGCCCGTGCTCTGCAACGGGAGAGGCCACCGCAGTGAGAGGCCTGCATACCGCAATGAGGAGTGGCCCCTGCTCACCGCAACTAGGGAGAGCCCACGTGCAGCAGTGAAGACCCAACGCAGCCAAAAATAAATAAATTTATTTTTTTAAAAAAAAGAAAGTGCTTATGGATCTCAGATACATCTAGGAACTTTAAGCCTTTGTTTGTGTCACCTCTCCTTCACCCACCACGCCAAGAGAATAAAGGCCCCTCCTCCTTTGTTAGTCTCTATATATACTCTGGACAGATCTCTATCATGTCACCTAAAACACTTTATTATAATTATTTGTTTTCAACTTTATTTCTACTTTCTGGTCTTTCAAGCATCTTAACACTAGAGATGACGTCATGTACAGAGTAAGTACTAAATGAATGTTTGATGGATTAGTTAATTCAGTAATCATGAGACTCCAGTAAAAATAAGGCAGCAAATCTAATATATTCAAATAACAGATTAAAAGCCGAATTATTCCTTCACTTCAACTTTTTTCGACTTAGTGGGCTGTAAGCTCTTCATAAGAAAGGGTCAAGTCTAACATTCATCCTGCACCCCCAGACAGCTAATTCTGCAAGCAGCAATTGCTCATTAGTTAACAACAGAGTAGTTTTCTTGGAAATGTCTTCAAGGAACTGAGCATGTCTGCAAAAAGCAGGTCTTATGCTCACATAACCTACTGCCCAAATAAAAGTAAATGGAAATCGGTGTTGATAAGCTGGGCAGGGGTGATAGGTCAGAAGATTCGAGAGAAGGGTCTTCTGCAGCCAAGTTACTTCTCTGCCTCACATGCTCCACCTGTAAGCCATGGAGAGCAAGGAGTCTGCTGGCAGAGAGCAATGATGAGGAAACTGTTAACCGAAACCATTGTGAAGTACTTAGAAGCATGGAGCACTCAATACACTCTCCTAGGAACCAGGAAACAGAACCTTTATAATTAATGAACAAAGTTCTCCTGAGTGGACATAAATGATGCTGACACATACATGCAAGGAAATAAACAGAGGAGAGTCATGTGGAGGTTTCAGTCCAAAAAAAGGAAATTAAAATAAACAGGCAAAATGGAAACAGGCCAAATTAGTAGGGAAGGAAATTCCATTGTTGTTATTGGAGATAATACTGTAAACCACAAATAATAAATCAAAACAAAGTGGAAAAACTACATAAAATGGTTTTGGCTGTATCCTCTGTATATTATGGAGACGTAGCTGGATAAAATAGACAAACTGCAGCATCTCAGGGTGAACAATGGAACATCTGTAAGTGTAATACAGCCCAGTGACCCCTTGGGTCTTCCTCTACTGTCTGCCCACAGCTGCTTTCTCATCTCCACGGTGTGGGTGAAGGTTGGCAAATTTTCAGTGTTAGAGACTGAACTCTACTGTGTATTGACTTCCTACAGATTGTTCCTTACCCTGTTTGGGAGACGATGCAATTCCGAGCTTTAAACCGTTCCAAAGTACTTGGGAACTTAGGATGGATGCAGAGAGGCAGCCAGCTCTTATGAGGCTCTTCAAGCATTTTGAGATCCTCTACCCTACCTGAGACTTGAGGCCTTTTCACCCATATTCAGTACATTTCCTCACTCACACACACGAAAAGGCCATATGCATAATATTATTGAGCTCCCATTGCATCCCAGTCACTGCGCTAGGTATTTTCCACATTATGTCAAGTCCATATGATAATGCTTCACGGTAAATGTCACAGTTTTACAGCGATGAAAAAGTTGACTCAGAGAGATTAAGTAACTGCTAGAAAGTTGTAGGGTTCCCAAGTTCACACTCTCTCTCCTAAGTCAGTTCAGAAGGCTTTCAACGCCTACGCTTTATCTCATCACTGGTGGAATGAGACCTCCCTCTCGTGCCACTCCCCCCATGGACTAGAGTTAAAGTGTCACCGTCTTAGGTAACTGGCATAACAGTGCCCCTTGGGAGATGGTCACATCTGATGAATCATAGGTAAGAGTGAGATAGATAGAGGGAGGGAAATTTCATTTAAAAAATGGATCATTCCTTTTCCTCTTTACTCTCATCTTAACTTCTGACCAGGGCAGGCTTTATGGGTGTGACCTGCACAATCACACATGGCCTTTGCTAAGAAGGGCCCTAAGCATGGTAGAATGCTCTGCTGTCACTGTCTTAAAATTCCTAATATTTCAACAAGGGCACCCTGCATTTTCATTTTGCTCTGGGCCCCAAAATTATATAGCCAGTCCTGCTGCTGGCCCAGGCATTATAGGTTTCTTATTTTCCTAAAATGAACTAGAAGTCTATATAGTGGAGCCATTTTTTTGGTAGAATTAAAACATGAGGCATATGTCGACCTTCTTCTACCTCTGAGAGGCTGCATGCCTTAAAGCTGAACTACTGCATTGTTTCTTAAAGCACACGGTCAAGGCTTACAAGCCGACTTCCATGCACATATGAGCCCACTCAAAAGATAAGTAATCACTGTAAACCTAAAAGGCAAAACCTTCAACTCTACTTAATAATTAGTCTAAAATATCATAGCCCTTATAAGCTCTTTGGGAAATCAGTTTTGAAGAACTGTCATCCTAAAACACCTGATAACCAAAGCAGAATTTTTTTTAACCACAGAATGATGAGGACATCCTTAAGTTGGAGGTGGGGTGTAGAAAGGAACTGTATGTCTATAAAGGCAAATATCTGATCAGAGAACACAGAAACAAAGTTTTGCTCAAAAATTTGAAAAGAAGTCGCTTGAGAGCTGTTTTTTGGTTTTGGGTTTTTTTCTAATTGTAAAAGAGTTGTGATTATACATTGTCTCTACTGTCTGAAACAGAGAAGTCAGATAAGAACAGGGAAGACAAGTCTGGTGAAATAGAAGAAAGATGCTTTCAATTGACACTGAGAAACAATTTGCAGACGAGAAAAGCCATGTAAAGGTTTTTGAGGTTACTGCACTCAAGTCCTAGAGCCCTAACATTCCCACCAAAGCTGAAAGGTTTTGCTTTCTTTTGTTTTTTAAGTTAGGTTAAATCCAAAGACCATTCTAGTCAATATTTATAAATCCTAGCTGTCTTATGAGAAATTGATAGCTGTTAGAAATTTGTGAAAATAATAATTTATGATTATATAAGTAATCAAAAAATTATATGATTATTATCAATGTGAAAGTATGTATTTCCTTAAAATTTTTAATTTCTTTAAAGTTTGTGTTTTTAAGATGTGCATTTTCTTTTTAAAATATTTACTACATTTTGCTTATGATATAAAATACGTAATAACAACATTTCTCCCATTACTTCAAAAATAATCGTTGATTGGAGGTCATAACATTTTCTATGGTGATGACAAAAAACATGTTTGAGAGCTTCATATCCTAAATGATCATTAAGTATCAAAAGTAAATAATCAACTTCTCAGGGGCTAATCTTAAAAACGTAAGTATTAAGTGACAATCTAAGAACATGAAAATTTGCCATTACTAGTGTCTGTTCCTACGATTTGATAAATATTACCCATAATGCCCATGAATAATATTTTTGAAACATGGTTTTAAAAGTAAGTGCTAGGGCACAATTTCACTGAACTCTGTATTTATTTTATTAATCCCCATGCTGGACTTTGATAAATCAATCGGTACTTTATTAAATTTGACTTTCCTTCTATGATAGTAAATAATACATGAGACATCCCTCTAAATCATTATCTTTTTTCTCCTACCTCTCCTCTTTACATATTTTTGGAAGGAAAAAAAGTGTTTAATTTTCAGAATGTTACGGGAGTGTTGTGGTGTTTCTTGTCTTTATCTATTAGGTCCATGCTTTTCTTCAGCCCTTGCAGATTCCATCATTTGTATTAATGATACAGTATTTCTGCTTTATTCCCTTTAGACACATAAACTCTTGCTTCTGCCTAAAGAAATCCTTTGCTTTTTTTAACTCAACTCAGATTTCTTCTAATCTTGAAAAAGCCTGGCATTGCCCTGTCCCGGTCTCTTCTAGGATCACTTGTCTTGCTGCCATTTCTTTCCTCCTACCTTCTCTCTGACTCATTCTTCTTCCTAATGAGCTGAGGTCCTGTCCAGATAAGACAGGTTTGTTTATCTCTATCTCCTATTATCTACAACTCTTCCACCTAAAAAGTCTATCTATCAAGACGAGTCTTTGCATCTTAGTTTTACTCAAAGGTTTAGAATAGCATCATACAAAGAGCAGTGAAATTCCAGTCAGGAGACCTGGGTTCAAATCATGTGTCCATAATAATTTCTCTAGGTAAGCCTTGAGCAAACCATTTCACTTTTCAGCCTCAGTTTCCCCCTCTTTAAAATAAATAGATAAACTACAAGGCTGCTGAGACCCCTTACAGGGATAAAACACTCATCTCCCCTCAAATGTAGAAAGCAAAATATGCATTAAATTTGTTTCCAGTAGAGCTGAGGGATCTACACTACTAAACAAAACAGCAAAAAGGTTGTGATTTCTGTGGGTCACTCACATATTGTATTTATTCCCATATTATGCATGCATTCACTATTCGGAAGCCAAACGAACAGCATGAATAGCCCCTTGGAATTGATAGATATAACCTCTGAGTTTTGACTATTCAGGAACAGCCCCAAATTTTCGGTCATGTAGTCAATTGTAAGTTGGCTGAGGCTTTGTAAAGTTGGTGTTTAGGGGTGCTCACCAATCCTTAGCATCCAAATCTAAGGGTGGTTGGGTGGTAGATTTCTCTAATCATGATTGCTATTGCAGTGCTTACAAATTGGGGGATCCAAGAAGGTATTAAGATATAGCCTCCCCAGTTGTGGGAGTGCCTCACGGTGGTCTCACCAGTGTATTCCATCTGAAAAGAGAGAAAGAAGCAGCTGTCTGGAAGCAAGGATTCCTGGTGGGAAATGGAGACTGGGACACAGACAGATAATCAGACAGAAAGAACTCCAGGAAGCCATGACACCGAGAGAGATTTCTAGGTCTGGGAAAGGGGGCATGTCAAGTCATCTTACAGCAATATTAAAGTTATTTGTGTTTGAAGTGACAGCATGTGTCCATGTATTAGAAGGTAAACAGATCTTCATTACCTCTTCCCCTTTGGAATCTCAACAGCATTCTAGTCTGTATAAGGCAATTCACTTATATTCTGCATGTTGCTTTCTTTTGCTTTCCTCAGCTCTGGTCTCCCCCGCTGGACTGCCAGCTCTTTGAGAGCAAGACTGGACATAAATTTATTATACTGCTTCAATTTTTTTAAAAAGCTCAATCACTTTTTTTTTAATCTTCATTTTATTTTCTTTCCATTAAAAAAAAAATTCACTGGAGCCCAAGATAACACATTTACCATTACGATGTATTTTGGAACAAATGTCAATCACCGGGCAACCATTTCCAAAGGAATTTTAATTATGTACTGTCTCACTGAACACTGAGCAAAGTTGCACAATAGTCTGTGGAGTTAGAAGTGACTTTCTCTGAAAGCAACTGTCTCCCGTTAAAAGTAGAAAATTAAAGAAGTGCAAGGCATTCCATTCCTTCTTCATTCAAGTTGATACTTTTTTAAAGGCTGGTCCAACTGCACTTCAGACTTTGTGTACTTTTCCCCCCTCACTGATAGTATTTGGCAGAAGTTTTTAATAATAATTCAAAAAAAAAGAAAAGAAAGAAAAATCCAGACTGAGTTTGTACTACCCTTGTGAACCTCCCTGGAGAAATGCTGCTCTTTGCTCAGCAATTCCTGCTTGAAACAGAGAGCCAACACAAGGAAAACAGCTGGGCTCCCTTCCTGGTCTCCATTCAGAGCGGCCAGTCTGGAAACAAATCTGCAAAGGCAGACGCGGGGGAGGGAGAGGACACCTAAACAGAACAGAGGCTGAGATCACGAAGAATCCTTCAGTGTTCTAAGAGAGAGAGAATTCTAAGGGACTGACTACTTTATGGCCTGCATCTTTATTATAATAAAAAGCTTAGCGATTATGTTGTTTGAAAACTTAAAATGAGATGAAACTGTAGATCACATGACTGTCCCAGGCTCAATATTTCACAGTTCTGTGGACTCCAGCTTTAACTGGCTGGATGAGGGCAAAATACGAAAACCACTAGGGGAGCATCACCCAGTTCACTAGTCCCAGGCTAATTTTTATCTTCCAGTTGAAGACAGTTGAGCTGATTCAGGTCAGAGCCATCTTTTAAGTCCCAACAATAACAACATCAATAGGGATAACATGCCCCTCACCTCCACCCCAGTGAATTCAGCACTCACCGTGCCAGGCACTGGACCTGCACTGTGCAAGCCTCAATTCCTCCTCAGAACAGCCTCAGGAGAAGCTCAGATCAAGAGAGGTGAAGGAACCGGTCCTGGAGTTTCTCTCAAGCCATCCTGACCCCGGAGCTGTGCCCTCACCACTGTACTACACTACACTGCTACTACCCTTTAACAGTCAATGCTCCACTTACAACATGACACCATGTAAATGCTGAAAAATCGGAATTCCCAGGAATCTGAGCTCTTGAAAAGATTCAGAAGAGGGCTTCTCATGGGAGGAATGTGAAATTTTTTAAATGTTAGGTTCAGGGAAGGAAATCTGTTGGGTTTATCAGTTAATGCACAAAATCATTTAACTTCCAAATAGATTGGCCCTCCCACATCTCAGGTTAAAGAGCAGTCTGTTCTCAATCTTTTACTTTACCAAAAACAGAAGTCTAATCTATTTAATTACAGTCACTTTTACTAGGCCATAGGATAATGGCAGGTCCCAAGGCGGGGAAATCTCTTTCAAGAAAACACTTCTGGGAGAGGCGTCTACAGTGAGCTGGCACTAGATCAATCCTTTTCCTCTTTCTCAGTCTCTAAGCAGCAAGGACACCATGAGTTTTGCATATAACATGTATTCTTTTTTTTTTTTTTTGCGGTACACGGGCCTCTCACTGTTGTGGCCTCTCCCGTTGCGGAGCACAGGCTCCGGACGTGCAGGCTCAGCGCCATGGCTCACGGGCCCAGCCGCTCCACGGCATGTGGGATCTTCCCGGACGGGGGCACGAACCCACGTCCCCTGCATCGGCAGGCGGACTCTCAACCACTGCGCCACCAGGGAAGCCTATGTAGTCTTAATTACAATTCCTCTTTCGTTAGATCAGATAACACCTTGCCCCACTCTGATTAATTTCACATAGTAGTGATTAAATCCAGTTACTCCTGCTGAATACCCCAGACACCAGTTTGCCAGACTAAGTGCAGGAAGCTTTATATTCAGAGTAGCATCTTCATTTCCATCTAACTGTGTTGTTCCTTCCTTGATCTTGACCTCTGAAATAGAAACAAACGCCCATACGTGGTGCTAAGGCCAAAAGAAGGGGCCCAATATTCATCCAGCATGGGGGAGGGAGGGATCTGTGTACCTTGTGTCAGGATGACTTTTACCACTGGTTCACATTTTTTACTTTCTTCTCAGCTTCTTTGGCCTGCACCCGTGATGTAACATGACGGACCTAACCCATGTGGTCAAAAACTCAATGACCCCAATGAACACAGGAACACTAAGAGACAATGAAACAAGAAGGAGAAACCACTAGAGATGCTGCTTCCCAACTCTGACACTTGCATAGACCTTGTGGGCTTATCCCCAGGTGACCTGTGCACCCACAGCGAACACAACAGAAGGTCAAAACCATATCTTACGGAATTGGACACAACCTTCCCAAAGGCTGGCACGCTGTAGCACAATGACATTTTCATCAGTAAATGCAGTTACGGTGGTCATGTTCCACGTGTATTGGAAAAGATGCAATCGTTATTTTTGAATGATTTTCAATATTTCCGATTGTTTCAAAGTCTTTTAGTGAACTTTATAAAGACACTCCAACTTCTTTTATTTCTTCTATTCCTTTCCTGTCTTTCACATCAAGCTCTATGAGGGTGTATCATAGAGGATGCATCCTGCATTCATGTGTATATTAGATAAGAGGAAGCTTTTGAATTTACCCTCCATAGTCCATGAAGGATAGAACCCTCACATCATTTTGGATTGAACCACAAGATCTTAAGCCAAAATGAGGCCACTGAAAACCAAATTCTACTCTCAAATCTCAAACAGGTTTCCAAAGCATATTGGAAAACTGCTTTGCATAGCAACAGAGTCAGGAATGTTTTCAGCTCAGTCTGGAGGGAGGACCGTGCTGGGATATATGAAATAGTTACTGACTTAGAACCTACTTTTTGTTTAAGATTGCAAATATTCCTAGCAGGGCCAAGCCTGGATTTCTCATTAGGCCTTCAGAAAGCAGCAGCCATCCGTCACAGTCTTTTCAAAGGCTGCATTAAATGGCTTGTGTACATCTGCAGGGTTTCTGTGTTTGATCCTAGATTATGTTTTCACTAAGGTTAAGGGTTAGAGTTTTGACAGATGTGGCTGTAGTCTAAATGGCCCACGTTATCTGCCCCTTTTCCACACACATACAGTATGCGATAGCCAAGTTTGTGACATGTCTCAACTTTGATACCAGCAAACGAGGGGCGGATGGAATGTGGGCTTGAATACTTAATTAGGTTTGGGTTTTAGTTTCAGAGTCAGTATGAAATCTAGTGCGGCACCTGAGGGGAAATAGGATTATGTCATTCTGTCACTGTTTCATTCCAACTAGGTTGCAGTTTCTTTTCTCTTTCTTTTATTTTCCCCTCTTCTAACTTTTACAGGACTTTCCACTTTCTCCATTTTTTTTTCATTGCCACAGCTTGACCTTGCTATTTCCAATAAACCAAAGTGGAAACTGAATGAGAGTGTGTCTCGGATTCAGACCTCTTCGTGTGAATAGCTATTGTGCAAATATACGATTTAGCATCCCTGGCTTCCTCATTGAGGTCAGTGGGCCAATGTGACTTAACTGCAACAAGATAGCAAACTTCCAGGGACATGACAGTTATGTTGCTTAACCTAAATTAAGTTACCAGCACCACACTATGCACAGGAGGGATGTGCAAGTCCCTAACATTTTACTTATTTAGCCTAATCAGTGTGCCAGGTGTGTATGAGGCAAGGAGGAATAAAGATAAATAAGCACGTGTCCTCCTTTAATCGGCCTACCTGCTGGGAGTTCTTAATCTGAACCACTGGGAAGTCCACAATTATGTGAAGAGAAAGAGATATATTTCAAAATGATAGGATAAGTGTTAGAAGACAGATATGCACAAGGGCATTACATTGAGAGCTCAGTGAGGAAAGTGTGAATCCCCCAGTCACTGAAGCTCTGAGAAGTTAAGTGAATCGCCCAAGGTCACATAGCAGAACACAAATTTGAAAACAGATCTGTCTGATTCAGAACAAAGCTTCCCTTTCCATTCTATAATGGCTTTTCACAATTTTCACAGAATTGTGGCTACGTTAATTTGGCTTTGTAACATTAATGGTTAAAGAGAAGCACTAACTCTTTGCACTCAGGTAGACAAGGAAAGGCCAAGAGGGTTATCTGAAATCTGTGCTTCCTTATCTACCAAAGCTGAGAGCCCGCTTCTTCCTACGGCCTTTCACATCCCACTGTGCCAGCTCCTCTCCAATCCTGGGTGCCTATCACCCTTCCCCAGGCCTGCCCTTCCAGAGCTAAATAAACAATTATGCCACTATTGCTAAAAAGTGGCAGAAAACAGAAGCAAAAATTGACATTGTCGGTTCTCTCACTTCTCAGTCCCATATGGACATTTTTGCTACAAAACTATGGTGATCTGAAAGCCTAATTATTTTTTAAGACTTTCTTTAAAACAATATATGGACCCTATTACAGTACTCACTGACTTCTTCACTCTGCCTCTGCTCTGGGGGTTGGTGAGTTTATGATTTACAGCTCAAGTGAATGCTGTGCTCAGGTTCATTGCTCCAATGTGATTATAGCTGACAGTGGTTCTGGATACCAGAGTGCTTTTAACGATTATTAACTTCACTGTGGGCTGAAAAATGACTTACACGCTAGTGAAGCTTAAGTAGGCTCAGCATCACAGCTTCTGTGCATTTTACTCCATTTCTCCACTTTAGTCTGGACACAAAGAAAGTGTGGGGGTTTATTTTTTTTATCGTTTTGTGTGTCCTAAAAAGGAATTCCAGGCTAGTTGCTTTGGACATATAATATCGTCCAGAGGATGAACTACCATGAAATCAGGTCCAAGTAGTTTTGAGGTCTTACCTGAGAAATAAGGGCACTGACTAAGTCAGCCTAGACATCTGTCAAGAGGCTGCCTGGGTGAAAGTTGATTGAGTCTCTCTCCCTCTCTGTTTCCTTGCTGTAGACCTCCAGAGTTGTTTAGATTTACTCCAGTTCCTACTGGACCAATTAGTCAAAAATAAGTTCTGTATTCTCCCAATTAAAATCTGGAAACACTCACCTTCCATGTACAATGGGCTGTCCTGGCTGGTCTCACACAGCCAAAAAGGAACTTAAAATAGAAAGGCAGGACTCTCAGTACATTTGAGTAGCACATGGAGTGTCACATCAGTTTTAAACATTAAGTGTCCCCATTGCTTTAGTCTGAGCTCTTGAGCCAAACTAATAACCTCACTCTCCTTTTCCATCATCTTGGGGAGACGAGGTAGTGGAATGAGTTAAAACTCCTTAGCTGATCTTCTCTGCTGGGCCAAACCATGCAAGCACCATCCTTTGGGTCCAGTTTGGGACTTTTATGAGAGAACCTCTCTGTCTCTTGGTCTTAGCCAGTATTTAGGGAGTAAGTGCTATATATCATAGCCAAAGTTTGTGCCAAAATAGTTAAATCTTGCTTCATTTGAACTACAAGGAACTCCTAGGGCGATGCACTACAGATGTAAAGAAAGTTTGACAAATATTGGTCAGAGTGAGTAATGACTTGCATACCTATTCCAGGGGGAAAAAAAAAAAAGATCTAGAAAAAAGAATAAGAAGAAAGGAAGGGTCAGTAAGACTTCCCCAAGGTGAAGAAAATCTATCACCTCTCTATTCCATAATCCTGCAAATGGGCCTGACAATGGCTTTCATACCCCAGTGAGTCTGAAGTAGGTTGCACACCCCTGACTTGGTACCCAAGACTGTACCCTGGAATGCAGAGAAAAATTACAACTTTGATTTGTATGCTTATTTCATCTCATCTGTTTTATTTCTATTTGTTATATTTTATAGTACATATAAATGTTAGAATAATGGTGTATGTATACAATTTAAAAATAATTGTATGTATACTGGAGGACACTCCAAAAAAATTGAAGTGAGAAGAATATTCAACCAAAACACTTTCAAAATCACTGCTTTCCACAAATAAAGCACCCATGGTTCATACTTTTTAACTCACTACAGAATCCTTCTCTTCCTCATGGATTTCCTGTATCCTCTAATGGCGAGATACAAACTTTATTTAGGTGATACAAACGAAATTTAACACGTCATGAACTGGACAGTCTCCTGTCAGAGAACTACAAAGTGAGGCAGAAGGCAAGAAACTTTTATAGGATAAAGAATAAGGAACAAGGAAGAGACAAATAGGAAATATCAGATAGTCAATGTTGTTTGTGGTGAGAAGGCCCGGAGTGGGCTTGGCGCGTTTGGGGACTGGATGACTGAACACAAGTATACTGCACTTTTGGTCAGGCAGAGCTTTTACAAGGATACAAAGTTATCTAAGTTTCAGTTTGATGACATGACACCCCAGGCAAGAGTGGCTCCATCTTGGGCCTAGAGATTTATTTCAACACCATCCACTCGGATACGCAAGCTAGCAATCTCAGACTCATCCTCAACTGGTCCCTGTTACTAAGCTCCTTATCCAAGGGATCACAAAGTCCTATTGATTACTTCTTTGAAGGCATCTCAGATCAGAGCCTTTTCTATATTCCAGCCACCACCTTGATACATACTTTCATTATCTCTCGGTTGAACTTCTCCAATAGCCAAGTTACTAGACTCTCCGCCCTTGAGTCTTCTAGTCATTCTCCATACCATCACCAGAGTAGCCTTTCTAAAAACCTTTAATTAGATCACTGGCCTCCTTAGGAACCTGCAATAGGAATGCACCATCACAGGATAGAGTTCAAGGTTCTTAACACAATATGTCATGGTCTGACTATGTCCTGACCTACAAGTCATATACTCCTCTCTGCTGTGCTCCAATTCCCCAACTCTCTCACATTGCTGGACTTCTCACCGTTCTCCAAACAGTGCGTTCATGCCTTTGTTGATGGACTACTCCTACCCAAAATACTCTTCTTCCCCTCACCTTTTCTTTGTCTTTGTTAGAGCAGCTTAGCCTATGCCCTCCCTAATACAACAACTATGACCTGCTTGAGCATATACATGTCTGGTACTGTAATACATTATCTCATAGCACCCTATTTTGATTCTCATTTGACATAAGGAGTAAGTAGCAGAGCCAGGATTCCAATCTATATCCGTGTGGTTCCAAAGCACATGACATTAATCACTGGGCATTAAATTTTAAAAGCAAATGCAAATGTCACCGCCTGGTGACAAACCCATTGGGGAGTTAATTGCTCTCCCCAAGTAAGTTGTTCCTATTTCTGTCACAGCATTTATAATACTGTGCTTTAGTTTGCATCGTAGTAGACTGTGAGCTCTTACAGGTCAAGGACTATTTATACTCACCTTTACATGTAGGGTACCTAGGACACGCTGACACATACAAGATGGTCAGTAAATATTTGTTGAATAAATCAACTCACAGATGTTCTGTCCTTCCTTCTTACTTATTTTTTTTCCTCGACTCACTATGTTCCATCCCATCTTTAATATAAATGCAAAGGTGTCAAGAATGCCTGACACAGTACCCCATACAGAAAAGGCTTTATACAGCAGAGAAATTGTCAACACCTTTACAAAGTTTCCCTACACTGACTCCAAGACCTTGCCTCAAAAACAGAGCGACTACTACACACGACAATTTTAATGAGATATAATTTACTTATCTCACCTTTGGACAATGTATTCACTGGCTTCTTTGGACAATGGCTTTGGACAAATGTATTCACTCAGGTTATCAACACTAAAATAAAAATAATGAACATCACCCCAAAAGGTTATTTGCTCAGTCCTCTTCCCAGTTGATCTCACACCATAACTGTATTCAGGGAGCCAGGGATCGGCTTTCTGTAAATACATGGGGCATTTTTCTTTTCTAGACTTTCGTTACACTGAATATCATACAATACCTACACCTTTGTGTCTGAATTCTTTCACTTACCATACTTATTCTGAGACTGATCCATGTTGTCATGTCTTAGTAGTGCATTCATTTTTACTGCTGAATAGTATTCCATTGTTAAATATTGTATTTATACATTCACCTGTTGATGGACATTTGTGTTGTTCTCAGTTTGGATTCCATTAAATAAAAGAGCATTTGTGAACAACTCTTTATGTGCACATATGCTTTCATTTCTCTTGGATAAGTACCTAAGAGTGAATTGCTTTATCATATGGTAAATATATGTTTAACTTTATGAGAAACTGCCAAAACTCTTTTCCAAAGTGGCTGTAAAATTTTACATTCCCATCAGTAGTGTATGAGAGTGCCAGGTGCATCATATCCTCACCAACAGCTGGTGTTGTCGCTCATTTTAACTGTACCCACTCTAATGTTCTAATGATGTGTAGTGATATCACGTTATGGTTTTAATTTTCATTTCCTTAATGATGAATGACAGTGAAGATCTTTTCATGAATATATTGGCTGTCTATCATCTTTGGTGAAGAGTTTGTTCAAATTTGTCCATTTTTTGTGTAGACTTTTTATTGGTTCTTTTAGTGAGTCATAAGAGTTTTTTTTTAATGTATTCTGGAAAGCCGTCTTTTGTCAGATATATATTGATAATATTTTCTCACAGTCTGAGGCTTGCCTTTTCATTTTCATTTTCTTGCTGGTATATTATGAGGAACAGAAGTTTTAAATTTTAATGTAGCCAAATTCAAACATCTTATATTCATGCTTTTGCGTCCTATCTAAGAAATTTTTGTCTACCTGAAGGTTACAAAGTTTATTCTAAAAGTTTTATAGTTTTAGCATTTACATTTAGGGCCATGATCCATCTCATGTTAATTTTAGTGTGTGATAAAGTAAGGGTTGAGGTTCATTTTTTCTATGTCGATAATAAGTTTTTCCAGACCATTTGTTGAAAAAGTAATCCTTTCCATATTGAATTACCTTGGCATCTTTGTTGAAAATCAATTGACCTTACATATGCAGGCCTATTTTTGGACTCTCTATTATGTTTCATTGATCTATGTGTCTGAACTTATGCCAATAACACACTGTCTTGATTACTGTAGCTTTAGAGTAAATGTTGAGATCAGTGAGTTTTCTAACTTTACTCTTCTTTTTCAAAAAATTTTTGTTTTTTCCAGGCACTCAGATATCCATATAAATTTTAGAATCAGCTTGAAATTTTCTACAACAAAGACTTCTGGGATTTTTATTGGGATTTTACTGAATCTATAAATCATTTTGGAGAGAAGTGACATTTTAATAATACTGACTCATAACAATATTGATTTTATTGAGATTTCATTGAATCGAGAAATCAATTTGGAGAGGGTTGAAATTATAGCAATATTCAGTCTTCCAAGCTATCAACATGGTAAATCAATCCATTTATTCATTAATTTCTCATAGAAATATTTCTATTTTTCAGAGTAGGGTGCTCCGGACGCGCAGGCTCAGCGGCCATGGCTCACGGGCCCAGCCGCTCCGCGGCATGTGGGATCTTCCCAGACCGGGGCACGAACCCATGTCCCCTGCATCGGCAGGCGGACTCTCAACCACTGCGCCACCAGGGAAGCCCAGAGTAGAGGTTTTATGTATTTCATGTCTGGGGATGCTATTGCAAATAATATTGTCATAGTTATTATTCTCATTTCTATTTGTTTATTGCTAATATATAGAAATACAATTGATTTTTGCATACTAATTTTTTTTTTCTTCTGGTACGCGGGCCTCTCACTGCTGCGGCCTCTCCCGTTGCGGAGCACAGGCTCCAGATGCGCAGGCCCAGCGGCCATGGCTCACGGGCTCAGCCGCTCCGCGGCATGCAGGATCCTCCCGGACCGGGGCACGAACCCACGTCCCCTGCACCGGCAGGCGGACCCTCAACCACTGCGCCACCAGGGAAGCCCTATACTAATTTTGTATCCTGAAATCTTACTAAAATAACTTATTACTTCTACCAGGTTATTTTGTTTTTTGGGTTTTTTTTTGGTAGATTTGTGAGGATTTACAGCATATTTGATCATGTCATCTGTGAAAAAAGGTGGTTTTACTTGTAGCTTTCTAATTTGTATACCTTTTATTTCTTTTCCTTATTACACTGGTAAGAATGTCCAGTAGATTGTTGAACAGAAGTGGAAAGGGTGAACATCCTCATCTTATTCTTAATCTTCGGGCAAAAGGATTCAGGTTTCACCATTAAGTGATTTGATAGTAATAGGTTTTTCGAAATAACTTTATTGAGATATAATTCACATGCCACAAAATTCAACCATTTAAAGTGCACAATTCAGTGACTTTAGTATATTCATAGAAATGTGCAATCATCAGCCTTTTATCAGATTGAGGAGGTTCCCTTCAATTCTTGGTTTCCTAGGAGATTATTATAATGGATGTATGTTGAATTTTTTCAGATGCTTTTCTTACATCAACTGAAATGACCATATAGTTTTTCTCCTCTATTGTAATAAGATGAACTACATTAACTGATTTTTAATGTTAATCAACCTTCTAGTCCTGGGATAAACACCACTTGGTCATGGTATATTATGCTTTTTATATATCTCATTGTTGGTTTGCTAATATTTTGCTAAAAAATTTTGACCCATGTTCATGAAGGATATTGGTCTGTAGTTTTCTTTTCTTGTATTATTTTGTCTGGCTTTAATATCAGGATACTGCTGGCCTTGTAAAATGAGATAAGAAGTGTTTCTTCTGCTATATTTTCAAAATGAGTTTATGTTGGGTCGGTGGTATTTCTGCCTTGAATGTTTCATACAATTCACCAGTTAAGCAATCTTGATCCACAAGTTTCTTTGTAGGAAGGCTACTAATTATGAATTAATGTCTTTAATTGATATTCAGGTTTTCTATCAATTTTTGGAACAGTTTTGATTGTCTTTCAAGGAAATTTTCCATTTCATACAGGTTGTTGAGTTCACTGGCATCAAGCTGTTTATAATATCCTGTTAGTTACCCTTATAATATGTGCAGGATCGTAGAGATATTTCCTTTTTCATTATTGATATTGGTAATATTTATATCCTTTTTGTTTTTTCATCAATATAGCCAGAGGTTTATTTATTATATTGATCTTTTCAAAGAATCAGCTTTCAATTTCATTGATGTTCTTTATTTTTTTTTCTGTATTTTATTTCATTGATTTATTATTTGTTTCCTACTGATTTGGGGTTTAATTTGCTCCTATATTTCTAGCTTAAGGTAGATCTCTAATGATTATATTGGTTGGGTTTTTTTTTTAACATCTTTATTGCAGTATAATTGCTTTACAATGGTATGTTAGTTTCTGCTTTATAAAAAAGTGAATCAGCTATACATATACATATATCCCCAAATCCCCTCCCTCTTGCATCTCCCTCCCACACTCCCTACCCCACCCCTCTAGGTGGTCACAAACCACCAAGCTGATCTCCCTGTGCTATGCAGCTGCTTCCCACTAGCTATCTATTTTATATTTGGTAGTATATGTAAGTTCATGCCACTCTCTCACTTCGTCCCAGCTTACCCTTCCTACTCTCCATGTCCTGAAGTCCATTCTACACGTCTGCGTCTTTATTCCTGTCCTGCCCACAGGTTCTACAGAACCGTTTTTTTGTTTTTTTTTAGATTCCATATATATGTGTTAGCATATGGTATTTGTTTTTCTCTTTCTGACTTACTTCACTCTGTATAACAGGCTCTAGGTCCATCCACCTCACTAAAAATAACTTAATTTCGTTTCTTTTAATGGCTGAGTAATATTCCATTGTATATATGTGGCACATCTTCTTTATCCATTCATTTGTCAATGGACACTTAGGTTGCTTCCATGTCCTGGCTACTGTAAATAGTGCTGCAATGAACATTGGGGTGCATGACTCTTCTTGAATTATGGTTTTCTCAGGGTATATGCCCAGTAATGGGATTGCTGGGTCGTAAGGTAGTTCTATTTTTAGTTTTTTAAGGAACCTCCATAGTGTTCTCCACGGTGGCTGTATCAATTTACATTCCCACCAACAGTGCAAGAGGGTTCCTTTTTCTCCACACCCTCTCCAGCATTTGTTGTTTGTAGATTTTCTGATGATGCCCATTCTAACTGATGTGAGGTGATACCTCATTGTAGTTTTGATTTGCATTTCTCTAATGATTAGTGATGTTGAGCATCCTTTCATGTGTTTGTTGGCAATCTGTATATCTTCTTTGGAGAAATGTCTATTCAGGTCTTCTGCCCATTTTTGGAGTGGGTTGTTTGTTTTTTTGATATTGAGCTGCATGAGCTGCTTGTAAATTTTGGAGATTAATCCTTTATCAGTTCCATCATTTGCAAACATTTTATCCCATTCTGAGGGTTGTCTTTTCATCTTGTTTATGTTTTCCTTGCTGTGAAAAAGCTTTTAAGTTTCATTAGATCCCATTTGCTTATTTCTGTTTTTATTTCTATTTCTCTAGGAGGTGGGTCACAAAGGATCTAGCTGTGATTTATGTCATAGAGTGTTCTCCCTATGTTTTTCTCTAAGAGTTTTATAGTGTCTGGCCTTACATTTAGGTCTTTAATCCATTTTGAGTTTATTTTTGTGTGTGGTGTTAGGGAGTGTTCTAATTTCATTCTTTTACATGTAGCTGTCCAGTTTCCCCAGCACCACTTATTGAAGAGGGTGTCTTTTCTCCATTGTATATTCTTGCCTTCTTTATCAAAAATAAGGTGGCCACATGTGCGTGGGTTTATCTCTGGGATTTCTATCCTGTTCCATTGATGTATGTTTCTGTTTTTGTGCCAGTACCATGCTGTATTGATTACTATAGCTTTGTAATATACTTTGAAGTCCAGGAGCCTGATTCCTCCAGCTCTGTTTTTCTTTTTCAAGATTGTTTTGACTATTCAGGCTCTTTTGTGTTTCCATACAAATTGTGAAATTTTTTGTTCTAGTTCTGTGAAAAATGCTATTGGTAACTTGATAGGGATTGCACTGAATCTGTAGATTGCTTTGGGTAGTACAGTCACTTTCAAAACGTTGAATCTTCCAATCCAAGAACATAGTATATCTCTCCATCTGTTTGTATCATCCTTAATTTCTTTCATCAGTGTCATAGTTTTCTGCATACAGGTCTTTTGCCTCCTTAGGTAGGTTTATTCCTAGGTATTTTATTCTTTTTGTTGCAATGGTAAATGGGAGTGTTTCCTTAATTTCTCTTTCAGATTTTTCATCATTAGTGTATGCGAATGCAAGAGATTTCTGTGCATTAATTTTGTATACTGCTACTTTACCAAATTCACTGATTAGCTCTAGCAGTTTTCTGGTAGCATTATTAGGATTCTCTATGTATAGTATCATGTCATCTGCAAACAGTGACAGCTTTACTTCTTTTCCGATTTGCATTCCTTTTATTTCTTTTTATTCTCTGATTGCCATGGCTAGAACTTCCAAAACTATGTTGAATAATAGTGGTGAGAGTGGGCAAGCTTGTCTTGTTCCTGATCTTAGAGGAAATGGTTTCAGTTTTTCTCCATTGAGAATGATGTTGGCTGTGGGTTTGTCATATACGGCCTTTATTATGTTGAGGTAATTTGCCTCTATGACTACTTTCTGGAGGGTTTTTATCCTAAATGGGTGTTGAATTTTGTCAAAAGCTTTTTCTGCATCTATTGAGATGATCATATGGTTTTTATTCTTCAATTTGATAATATGGTTTGTCACACTGATTGATTTGCATATACTGAAGAATCCTTGCAGTCCTGAGATAAACCCCACTTGATCATGGTGTATGATCCTTTTAATGTGCTGTTGGATTCTGTTTGCTGGTATTTTGTTGAGGATTTTTGCATCTATGTTCATCAGAGATATTGGCCTGTAGTTTTCTTTCTTTGTGACATCTTTGTCTGGTTTTGCTATTAGGGTGATGGTGGCCTCATAGAATGTGTTTGGGAGTGTTCCTCCCCGTGCTATATTTTGGAAGAGTTTGAGAAGGATAGGTGTTGGTTCTCCTCTAAATGTTTGATAGAATTCACATGTGAAGCCATCTGGTCCTGGGCTTTTGTTTCTTGGAAGATTTTTAATCACAGTCTCAAATTCAGTGTTTGTGATTGATCTGTTTATATTTTCTATTTCTTCCTGGTTCAGTCACAGAAGGCCATGCTTTTCTAAGAATTTGTCTATTTCTTCCAGGTTGTCCATTTTATTGGCACAGTGTTGCTTGTAGTAATCGCTCATGATCCTTTGTATTTCTGCAGTGTCAGTTGTTACCTCCCCTTTTTCATTCCTAATTCTATTGATTTGAGTCTTCTCCCTTTTTTTTCTTGATGAGTCTGGCTAATGGTTTATCAATTTTGTTTATCTTCTCAAAGAACCAGCTTTTAGTTTTATTGATTTTTGCTACTGTTTCCTTCATTTCTTTTTCATTTTTTTTCTAATCGCTATGATTTCTTTCCTTCTGCTAACTTTGGGGTATTTTTGTTCTTCTTTCTCTAATTGCTTTAGGTGTAAGGTTAGGTTGTTTATTTGAGATGTTTGTTGTTTCTTCAGGTATGATTGTACTGCTATAAACTTCCCTCTTAGAACTCAGAACTTGCTGCATCCTCTTAGAACTATGACCGTACTGCTTGCTTCCCTCTTAGAACTGCTTGCTGTTTTGGATTGTTGTGTTTTCATTGTCATTTGTTTCTAGGTAATTTTTGATTTCCTCTTTGATTTCTTCAGTGGTCTCTTGGTTATTTAGTAGTGTATTGTTTAGCCTCCATGTGCTTGTATTTTTTACAGATTTTTCCTGTAATTGATATCTAGTCTCACAGCGCTGTGGTTGGAAAAGATACTTGATGATTTCAACTTTCTTAAATGTGCCAAGGCTTGATTTGTGACCCAAGATATGATCTATCCTGGAGAATGTTCCATGAGCACTTGAGAAGAAAGTGTATTCTGTTGTTTTGGGATGGAATGTCCTATAAATATCAATTAAGTCCACCTTGTTTAATGTATCATTTAAAGCTTGTGTTTCCCTTATTTATTTTCATTTTGGATGATCTGTCCATTGGCGAAAGTGAGGTGTCAAATCCCCCACTATGTTTGGGTTACTGGCAATTTCCCCTTTTATGGCTGTTAGCATTTGCCTTGTATATTGAGGTGCTCCTATGTTGGGTGCATAAATATTTACAATTGTTATATCTTTTTATTGGATTGATCCCTTGGTCATTATGTGGTGTCCTTCTTTGTCTCTTGTAATAGTCTTTACTTTAAAGTCTATTTTGTCTGATATGAGAATTGCTACTCCAGGTGTCTTTTGATTTCCATTTGCATGGAATATCTTTTTCCATCCCCTCACTTTCAGTCTGTATGTGTCCGTAGGTTTGAAGTTGGTCTCTTGTAGACAGCATACATACAGGTCTTGTTTTTGTATCCATTCAGCTAGTCTATGACTTCTGGTTGGAGTATTTAATCCATTTACATTTAAGGTAGTTATCGATATGTATGTTCCTATTACCATTTTCTTAATTGTTTTGGGTTTGTTATTGTAGGTCTTTTCCTTTTCTTGTGTTTCCTGCCTAGAGAATTTCCTTTAGCATTTGTTGTAAAGCTGGTTTGGTGGTACTGAATTCTCTTAGCTTTTGCTTGTCTGTAAAGGTTTTAATTTCTCCATCGAATCTGAATTAGATCCTTGCTGGGTGGAGTAATCTTGGTTGTAGGTTGTTCCCCTTCATCACTTTAAATATATCCTGCCACTCCCTCCTGGCTTGCAGAGTTTCTGCTGAAAGATCAGCTGTTAACCTTTTGGGGATTCCCTTGTATGTTATTTGCTGCTTTTCCCTTGCTGCTTTTAATATTTTCTCTTCGTATTTAATTTTTGATAGTTTGATTAATATGTATCTTGGCATGTTACTCCTTGGATATATCCTGTATGGGACTCCCTATGCTTCTTGGACTTGATTGACTATTTCCTTTCCCAAATTAGAGAAGTTTTCAACTATAATCTCTTCAAATATTTTCTCAGTCCCTTTCTTTTTCTCTTCTTCTGAGACCCCTATAATTCGAATGTTGGTGCATTTAATGTTGTCCCAGAGGTCTCTGAGACTGTCTTCAATTCTTTTCATTCTTTTTTCTTTATTCCACTCTGCAGTAGTTATTTCCACTATTTTATCTTCCAGGTCACTTATCCGTTTTCCTGCCTCTGTTATTCTGCTATTGATTCCTTCTAGAGAATTTTTAATTTCATTTACTGTGTTGTTCATCATTTTTGTTTGCTCCTTAGCTCTTCTAGGTCCTTGTTAAATGTTTCTTGCATTGTCTCTATTCTATTTCCAAGATTTTGGATCATCTGTACTATCATTACTCTGAATTCTTTTTCAGGTAGCTGCCTATTTCCTCTTCATTTGTTTGGTCTGGTGGGTTTTTGCCTTGCTCCTTCATCTGCTGTGTATTTCTCTGTCTTTTCATTTTGCTTAATTTACTGTGTTTGAGGTCTCCTTTTCGCAGGCTGCAGGTTTGTAGTTCCCGTTGTTTTTGGTGTCTGCCCCCAGTGGCTAAGGTTGGTTCAGTGGGTTGTGTAGGCTTCCTGGTGGAGGGGACTGGTGCCTGTGTTCTGGTGGATGAGGCTGGATTTTGTCTTTCTGGTGGACAGGACTGTGTCTGGTGGTGTGTTTTGGGGTGTTTGTGACCTTATTATGATTTCAGGCAGCCTTTCTGCTAATGGGTGGGGTTGTGTTCCTGTCTTGGTAGTTGTTTGGCATAGGGTGTCCAGCACTGTAGCTTGCTGGTCGTTGAGTGGAGCTGGGTCTTAGCGTTGATATGGAGATCTCTGGGAAAGCTTTCACTGTTTGATATTATATGGAGCTGAGAGTTCTCTGGTGGACCAATGTCCTTAACTCGGCTCTCCCACCTCAGAGGCACAGGCCTAACACCCTCTCTTCTTTCTTTCTTTTTTTTTATGACAGGCCAGGTGTCAGGCCTGTGCCTCTGAGGTGGGAGAGCTGAGTTTAGGACATTGGTCCACCAGAGATGTCCTGGTCAGAGCACCAGAACCCTATCAGCCACATGGCCCAGAAGAAAAGGGAGAAAAAAAATAACAAAATAAAATAAAGTTATTAAAATAAAAAAGTATATTAAAAATAAAAAAAGTCATAAAAAAAGGAGAGAAAGAAGAGAGCAACTGAACCTATAAACAAATTCACCAATGATAACATGCGCTAAAACTATACTAAAAAAACAAAAACAAACAAAAAAATACGGACTGATAGAACCCTAGGACAAATGGTAATAGCAAAGCTATACAGACAAAATCACACAAAATAGCATACACATACACACTCACAAAAAGAGAAAAAGGAAAAATATATATATATATCTATATATAAAAAAAGGAAGAGAGAAACCAAATCAATAAACAAATCTACCAATGATAATAAACTTTAAATACTAAACTAAGATAAACATAAAACCAGAAACAAATTAGATGCAGAAAGCAAATCCCAAGTCTACAGTTGCTCCCAAAATCCACCGCCTCAATTGTGGGATGATTCGTTTTCTACTCAGGTATTCCACTGATGCAGGGTACATCAAGTTGATTGTGGAGATTTAATCCACTGCTCCTGAGGCTGCTGGGAGGGATTTCCCTTTCTCTTCTTTGTTTGCACAGCTCCTGGGGTTCAGCTTTGGATTTGGCCCCACCTCTGTGTGTAGGTCACCTGAGGGCGTCTGTTCTTCACTTAGACAGGACAGGGTTAAAGTAGCAGCTGATTAGGGGGCTCTGGCTCATTCAGGCAGGAGGGAGGGAGGGGTACGGAATACGGGGCAAGCCTGCAGCGGCAGAGGCCAGCATGACATTGCACCAGCCTGAAGCACGCTGTGTGTTCTCCCGGGGAAGTTGTCCCTGGAATGCAGAACCCTGGCAGTGGCAGGCTGCACAGCCTACGGGGAGGGGAGGAGTGGATAGTGACCTGTGCTTGCACAAAGGCTTCTTGGTGGCTGCAGCAGCAGCCTTAGCGTCTCATGCCCGCCTCTGGGGTCCACACTGATAGCTGCGGCTCACGCCTGTCTCTGGAGCTCATTTAGGCAGTGCTCTGAATCCCCTCTCCTTGCGCACCCCAAAACAATGGTCTCTTGCCTCTTAGGCAGGTCCAGACTTTTCCCCGGACTCCCTCCCGGCTAGCTGTGGTGCACTAGCCCCCTTTAGGCTATGTTCACGCAGCCAACCCCAGTCCTCTCCCTGGGATCTGACTTCCGAAGCCCGAGCCTCAGCTTCCAGCTCCCACCCATCCCGGTGGGTGAGCAGTCAAGCCTCTGAGGCTGGGGAGTGCTGGTTGGCACCGATCCTCTGTGCGGGAATCTCTCCACTTTGCCCTCTGCACCCTTGCTGCTACACTCTCCTCCATGGCTCCAAAGCATCCCCCGTGCCACCACCCAACGCCCCCCCCCCCACCGTCTCCACCAGTGAAGGGGCTTCCTAGTGTGTGGAAACTTTTCCTTCTTCACAGCTCCCTCCCCGAGGTGCAGGTCCTGTCCCTATTCTTTTGTCTCTTTTTTCTTTTGCCCTATCCAGGTACATGGGGGGAGTTTCTTGCCTTTTGGGAGGTCTGAGGTCTTCTGCCAGCATTCAGTAGGTGTTCTGTAGGAGTTGTTCCACATGTAGATGTATTTGTGGGGAGGAAGGTGATCTCCACGTCTTACTCCTCTGCCATCTTGAAGGTCTCCTCCATACGAATTCTTTAAAACACATAAACAAGTCTTGAAGAAAGAAGCTCCCAGCTGTTATAATTTGTCTCATCCATTGCTCTCTTATAGAACCAGCCTTTGTTCCTTTTTTTCAGTGCCAGGGACTTGCTGTGTTTCACCTGATGTAATTTGTCCAGGCATTAATAATGCATCTTCAAGATGCAAGATGCATCAATTCCTTTAGTAACAGATCTGCTGGCAGAGGGCTATATTGTATTGTGCAGCTTTGCTTTTTTTTTCCTTTGTGCTTGGTCTAGTTTCACTGGCTCACAGGATGCTGCATGCAGAGGCCTCGCACCTGGCCCTTCAGACTAGAGTTCCTCATGCAAAATGCAGACGTTTACATTGTTGCTTGTAGAGTTTTATCCTTTTCTAATGTAAGCTTTTAAACCTATAAATTTCCTTTTAAGTTACATTTCACAAATTTTGTGAAATAATATGTTTTCTTTTCATTCACCCCAAAATATTTTCTAACTTTCATGTGATATCTTCTTTGAATCGTGCATTATTTAGAAGTATGCTGCTTAATTTCCAAATGTTTTGGGATTTTCCAGGTATTTTTCCATTACTTATTTCTAATTTAATTGCTTTTTATCAGAGAACACACTACATATGATTTCAATCATTTTAAATTTCTAGAGAGTTATTTAACAGCTGGACATATGTTTTATCTTGGTAAATGTTCCCTGTGTACTAGAAAAGAATGTGTATTTTGCATATGTCAAGTGGAGTGTTCAACAAATGTCAGTTTGTCCAAGCTGGTTGAAATGTTTAAATCTTCCATATCCCTAGTATTTTCTGTCTGCTTGATCTATCAATTACTGAAAGGAGTGCTGATATCTGCAACTATGAAAATAAATGTCTTTTTCTCTTTTCAGATCTGTTGGGTGCTTCATGCATTTTGAAAGTCAGTTAACAGGTGGATACACACTTAGGATTATTATGCCTTCTTGATTTATTGACCCCTTTTATCATGGTGAAATATCCCTGTTTATCCTTGATAATATGTCTTATTCTGAAGTCTATTGTTTTCTACTGTTAATATAGCTAAAACAGCCTTAACTTTTCCCAACATTGCCTTTTTGTGTCTTTATATTTAAATAGAATTTTTTATAGACCACATATTGTAGGGGTTTTTACTATCCTGTCTAACAATCTCTTACCTTTTATTATAGAGTTGAGACCATTCATATTTAATGAAATTATTGATATGATGGTATTTAAATCTACCATTTTGCTACTGTTTTGATATTTGTCTCATCTATTCTTTGTGGGGTTTTTTTCCTATTTTTTGACTTTCTTTTGGATTAATTGAGTATTTTTTAATTCCATTTTATCACCACTATTGGCTTGTTAGCTATAATATCTTTTTATATTTTAAATGCTCATCTAGGGTTTATAATATGCATCTTTATCTTATTTATGTTTACCTTGAAATAACATTATATACTACCTCACATATAGTGTAAGAATATTACAATAATATACTTCCATTCCCTTATCTTGTCCTTTGTGCTATTGTTGTCATATATTTTGCTTTTTCATGTTAAAATTCCCACAACATATTATTATTTTTGCTTTAAGCAATCAATTATATTTTAAGAAATTTTTAAATTATAAAAGAAAATCCTTGATATTTATCCACATATTTACCATTTTTAGAGCTCTTCATTCCTTTGTATAGATCCATATTTTCATCAGGTATCATTTTCCTTCTGCCTGAAAAACTACATCCTTGTAGTGCAGGTCTGCTGGCCACAAACTCCCACAGCTTTTCTTTGTCTGAAAACTGTTTTTATTTTATCTTCATGTTTGAAAGGTATTTTTACTGGGTATAGAATTCTAGGTTGACAAACTTTTTCCCCCACACTTTAAAGATATACTACTGTCTTCGACTCAACATAGTTTCTGAAGAAAATTCAGTTGTAATTCTTATCTTTTGTTCTCTGTGCATAATGTGCCTTTCCCCCCTATATTTACATTTAAGATTTTTCTCAGAATCAGTAGCTTGCTGTGGTTTGATTGTGAGGTTCTTGGAGAGGTTTTCTTAGTATGTTTCCTGCTTATGTATGTTCATAGAGCTCCTTAGATCTCAGTTGGTATATTTTGTAAAATTTGGAAAATATTTGGTCATTATTTCTTCAAATATTATTTTTGTTCTCTTTTTTTTCTCTCTTCTCCTTCCAAAGACTCCAGTTTACATGTTAGTCATTATGACATTTCACCACAGGTCTGTTTATTTTTCTTAATTTTTAAAATCTCTGTGTGTAAGCTTCATTATGGTTAGGTTCTACTGCAATGTCTTCAAGAGGTTCTACTGCTTTATCCTCAACATTATTTTTTATGTCATGTCTATTCTGCTATTAATCCCTTTATCAAGTGAATTTTTCATTTCAGATAGAAGTTCTCTTTGCTTTCTTTTTATGTTTCCCTTTTCTCTCCTCATCATGTCCATATTTTCCATTTAATAACTGATCATATTGAGTGTAGTTATAATACCTGTTTACATGTCTTTGTCTGATAGTTTTACAATCTCTGTCATTTGGGGGCTTATTGGTGTCGACTGGTTGTTCTCCTGGCTTTGGAGCACATTTTCCTGCTCTTTTTCATGTCTTGTCATTTTTTATTAGATGCCAAACAATGGGAATTTTTCATTGTTAAGTGTTAGATTTTGTTTAATTCCTTTTAAAAATGTTGGACATTGCTCTGACAGAAAATTAAATCTTTTGCAGATTAGTGTGATTTGTTTGATGCTTATTTTTAAGCTTTTTGATGTGGGTCTGGATTATCCTTTACCCTACGGCTATTTTAGTGCTACCACTAACACCCTAGTCTTACAAGGTCTTTACTAAATGTTCCATGTGTGGAATGGGACCTCTCTACTCTAACTGGTAAAAACTCAGATTATTCTTGGTTCTATGTGACCTCTAGTAATTGTTCAATTTACATGTACATAAAAAATTTTCTTTGCCAGAAATCTCACCCTACAGTTATGCAGATTTCTATTCAACCAAGGACTCAAATGGACCCATAGGCAGATTTCTGGTGCACTTTCTTAGCATAACTCCCTCCTTTCCAATACTCTGTTTCACAAATTCTAGCTGCCTCAGCCCACCTAAATTCTAATCTCTGTCTTCTCAATTCATCAAAATGCAGGGTTCTGTTTGGTTCCCTCTCCCTGTACCATGGTCCAGAAACTGTCTGGAGGGAGAAGGCCAGGGCAATCACTGGATTCACATCATTTGTTTCCCCTCTCAGAAATCATAGTGCTATGCTGCCTGATATCTGAAAACATATGTTTTTTCCAATTTTCTAGTTGTTTTTGGTGGTAGGTTAAATGGGGACCCTACTCTCCCCCATGGCTGGAAGTGAAAGGGTATGTAAATGCTTTTGTTTGAAAAAAACACTATATTTTAAGTACATATTATTTGTATAGCAACTCCATATAACATAAGACAGTTCCAAAAATACAATTGCTAACTGGTAAATCAAATGAAGAATGATATAAATCACCTAATATTTGAAGAAATTGTAAAAATCTTTGAACATGTAATAAATGAGGAGTTAGTATGTTATTCCCAAAATGTAATGGAAGCTTGTCAAGAAATCTGAGAATCATTTGCATCTGAATAATACAATAACTAGTTTTAAGGAAATAAGCAAATTTTCTTCAGCACTTCATCTGATAGTATTCAACTACCTAATGTTTTTTGCTCTTAGGAAAATTTTCTGACCAAATAACCTCTGCTCTTTTTGGTTGTTTCCACGTCTCCAAAATGTAAAGATGGTTTTCATACTAGGGTACTAAATAGAAGATTGCCTATGACACTGGATATCTCTCTAGAAAATAAAGACTCCTCCAAATTTTAAGACTCACAATAATTAAGAAAAAACGTTCTACACTACGTCTTTATTTTTATTGGGGATTGAGATTCTTCTTCCCAATCCTCTATGCCCCACAATCCTTCAACAAGACCATTACCACCACTACCATACAACTAGTCCCAGCTTACACGTAGGTTAATTTACAAACTCTTTTTTATACCACTAGTTGCTTAGAACTTGGAATGCATTTTTACACAGGTTAGAGACTTTCTGACATGCTGTGGTATATGTTAGAGATTCTATACAAGATCCACACCAACTTAGAGAGAAATCTTTTTTAGAAAGAAAATAGCTAAGCATGTTCACAGCACAACTTAATGACTATGGAGTTCACCTGTCCTCTGTTTTCCACAAATATTGATGTACCACCTCATGAGCATAAAGATTGGATTAGTCCTGGCCTTGGTACTAAGGCTTGGATTAAAAGTGGCATCTCAGCAAATTGCTAGCGAATTGGTCCATAAGTTGGCCAAAGGGCAAAAGCACAAGCCAAATTTTCCATTAATTCTGCTCAACATCCCTGCCATACTCAATGAACTTCTTTCAGTGCTGCAGGCTCATTGGTGCCTAGCACCTGATTGCCCCGAGGATGTAAAACATATATTTCACTGTTGTCTCAGAAGCTTAAAAGAAATTCCCTGCCAGAATAATTGGGTACTATGAAGGGGAAGAAACTCTTGTCAAGTTTCTAACTTAAAAATTTCATTATTGGGACTTCCCTGGCGGTCCAGTGGTTAAGACTCCATGCTTCCACTGCAGGGGGCGCGGGTTTGATCCCTGGTTGGGGAAATAAGATCCCACATGCCGTGCAGCCAAACATAAATAAATAAATAAATAAATAAATAAATAAATAAATAAATAAATACGGAAGATTCCTTAAAAAAAAAATCTCATTACTGATTATTGACTATGTGTCAGCTTATGTAATCCTCACAAATCTGCAAGGCAGGTATTTGTATTCCTACGTTTCGGATAAGGAAAGTAAGCCTTAGAAAGTTTAAATAAGGTGCCCAAGGTCACATGAGAAGTTGTAGAGGTAGAGCCAAAATTCAAACCCAGATTCATATGACAGCCAAAATTGTGTTCTTAATCACAGAGTTATTTTGCAAGTCCATGTTTGGCTTTTCACAGGTACAACTCTACAACATCCATAATCCTTTCAAGTGAAACTAAACTCTCAAAAGAGAATGAATGCAAGGCTGGGTAAAACAGGAATAAAACTAACCCTGCAATCCAAGTTCATCCTGGGTTCATAAGTTCTTTCTCTCCTTTCTTTCCCTTCCCTTCCTTCCCCTTCCTCCCTCCCTCCCTTCCTTCCACCCTTCTTTTTTCAATTGAGGTATAATTGACATATAACATTATATTAGTTTCAACATAATAATCATTTGATATTTATATATATGGCAAAATGATCACAATAAGTCTAGTTAACATCTGTCACCACACATAGTTACAGATTTTTTTCTCTTATGATTAGAACTTCTAAGATCTATTCTCTTACAGCTTTCAAAGATGCAATACAGTATTACTAACTATACTCACCATGCTGTACATTACATCCCCATGACTTAACTTATTCCACAACTGGAAGTTTGTACCTTTTGATCCCCTTCATCCATTTCACCCACCCACCCCCCAACCCCCACTTCTGGCAACCATCAATCTGTTATCTGTATCTATGAGCTCGTTTTTGTTTTGTTTTCAGATTCCACAAATTAGTGAGGTCATACGGTATTTCTGTCTTTGTCTGATTTATTTCACTTAGCATAATGCCCTCAAGGTCCATCCATGTTGTTGTAAATGGCAAGATTCCCTTCTCTTTTATGGCTAATATATATTCATCCATTAATGGACATTTAGGTTGTTTCCATATGTTGGCTATTATAAATAATGCTATAGTGAACATGGGAGTTTATATGTCTTTTCAAGTTAGTATTTTCATTTTCTTCAAATACCCAGAGGTGGAATTGCTGGATCATATGGTAATTCTACTTATTTTTGTGGAACCTCCATACTATTTTCCATTTTGGCTGCACCAATTTACATCCCCACCAACAGTGCACAAGGGTTCCCTTTTCTCCACATCCTTGCCAACACTTGTTATTTCTTGTCTTTTTTATAATAGCCATTCTAAAGTGTGAAGTGATAGCTCATTGTGGTTTTGATTTGCATTTCCCTGATGATTAGTGATGTTGAGCAACTTTTCATGGTGGCAATCTGCATGTCTTCTTTGGGAAAATGTCTATGCAGACCCTCTACCCATTTTTTAATCTGATTTTTTTTTGTTTTGTTATTGAGTTGTTTTGCTATTTTGGACATTAAGTCTTTATCAAATACATGATTTGCAAATATTTTCTCCCATTCAGTAGGTTGCCATTTCATTGTGCTGATGGTTTCCTTTGCTGTACAGAAGCCTTTTAGTTTGATGTAGTCTCACTTGTTTATTTTTGCTTCTGTTGCCTTTGCTTTTGGTTTCAGATTTTTAAAAATCATCACCAAGACCAATGTCAAGGAGCTTACCACCTATGTTTTCTTCTAGGAATTGTATGGTTTTAGGTTTACATTCAAGTCTCTAATCCACTTCAAGTTAATTTTTCTGTGTGATGTAAGATAGTGGTCCAGTTTCATTATTTTGCATGTGGCTGTCCAGTTTTCCCAACACCATTTATTGAAGAGACTGTCCTTCTCCCATCATATATTCTTGGCTCCTTTGCCATAGATTAATTGTGTAGGTTTATTTCTAGGCTCTCTATTCTGTCCCATTGATCTATTTGTCTGTTTTAATGCCACTACCATACTGTTTTATTACAGCTTTGTAATACAGTTTGAAACCAAGGTGCATAATAACCCCAGCTTTGTTCTTTCTCAAGATTGCTTTGGTTATTCATGGTCTTTTGTGGTTCCATATAAATTTTAGAATTGTTTTTTCTATGTCTGTAAAAAAAAGTCATTGGAAATTTGATAGGGATTGCATTAGTCTTTAGATTGCTTTGGGTAGTATGGACATTTTAACAAAATTAATTCTTCCAATCCATGAGCATGAAGTATCTTTCCATTTATTCGTGTCTGCTTCAATTTCTTTCATTAATGTCTTACAGTTGTTAGTGCACAGGTCTTTCACATCCTTGGTTAAGTTTATTCCTAGGTATTTTATTCTTTTTGATGCAATTGTGAGCAGAATTGTTTTCTTAATTTTTCTCTTGATAGTTCATTATTAATGTATAGAAACACAACAGATTTTTGCATATTGATTTTATATCCTGCAACTTTACTGAATTTGTTTATTAGTTCTAACCGTTTTTGGGGATTTTTTGGTTTGTTTCTTTTTTTTTTGGTGAAGTCTTTAAGGTTTTCTATATATAATATCATATCTTCTGCAAATAGTGACAGTTTTACTTCTTCCTTTCTGAGTTAGATGCCTTTTATTCCTTTTTCTTGCCTAATTGCTCAGGCTAGGACTTCCAATACTATGTTAAAAGTGGCAAGAGTGGGCATCTTTGTCTTGTTCCTGATCTTAGAGGAAAGGCTTTCAGCTTTTCACCATTGAGTAGGGTTAGCTGTGGGCCTGTTATATATGGCCTTTTTCATGTTGAGGTACATTCCCTCTATATTCATTTTGTTGAGAGTTTTTATCATAAATGGATATTGACTTTTGTCAAATGCTTTTTCTGCATCTATTGAGATGATAATATTATTTTTAACCTTAATTTTGTTAATGTGGTGTATCACATTGATTGATTTGTGGAGGTTGAACCATTTTTGCACCCTTGGAATAAATTCCACTTGATCACAGTGTCATCATCTTTCTATAAGAAAGAATGGTTGAGCTTGCTACCTCCTTCATAAAGTTACAGGAATCACAGTGCAGAAATTCCCTTGGCATCTTATCTGCTTCCTAACCTACAAACACCTCTACATGCACATTGTTCTTATCTTTCAAATTTTTAATTCATTTATTGCATACCCCACCCTCACAAGCAAATACATTCCTCCTCTTAATCAAAGCTTATTTCTGTACACATTTCAAAACACTCCATAACATCTGTGAAACTCTCCATCAAGTATCCTATCTCTTGCTTATATATTCAACTCCATCTTTACTTACTCCTTCCTACAATTTATAAACATTTTATAAAATCCCTTTTCAATTCTATATTGTCTTCTAACTACCTCCATGAATCTTTCTCCTTCAATTCAGAGATAAGCTTTTAAAAGCTTATCTCACAACATGGATTCATTGTCTCCACTTTCCACCTCTCATAACTCAACTCCCTAAAAACTGGCTTCCAGCCCCACCACTCGATCAAAATTACTTCCATTATAATCTCCTAAGACTTTCTAGATAACAAATTAATTAATGCTCTTGAGTATTTATTTTTGTGGATTTTTACAGCATTTGGTCCTACCCCATTCATTATTCCCTCCATGAAATTTTCTTCATCACTGGTTTCCACGACACTGTTCTGCCCTGTTCTTTTACCTTCTGCAGTGCTCTTTCTTAGACTTCTTGATGGGGTCTGCTTTCATGTCCACCCCCTTAAATATTGCTCTTCCCCAGTGTTCTGTCTTGGCTGTCTTTTCTCACTCTTAATTCTCTCTTTGAATGATTTCATCTATATCCATTCCTTCAACTGCAACCACAGGGGCTGAAATCACAATGGTAAACAGCCCTGTTCCTATGAAGCTTATGATCTAGTGAGAGAAACAGTCATTAAATGAATAATCACATAAGTAATACCACCACCATTGTGATAATTGCCTTGAAGGAAAAGAAGGCTCTTTGAGAGTGAAAGCAGGGGAACTAAATTAAACTGCAGGCACAGTGGAGGTTTCTATGAGGTCAGATTCAGCTGACCAAAGAGCAAGGTGGGAGGGACATATTCCAAGCTGAGAAAATACCATGCAAGGTGGCCTGAGGTGGAGAAAGTTCATTCTGAAGCTAGGAAACAACATATGTAAGGCTGCAAAAGTTAGCAAGTATCACACATTCAGATAAAAGCAGGTTATCCAAAGCGGTGGAGGAGCTGAGTGGGAGAGGGAAGAAGATAAGATTGATATATGCAGAGGCCAGAGGGGAAGGGCATTTTCTGACATACTATGGAGTTTAAAACCTATGGTTATTGTTGGTGAGGAGCCTTTGAAAGATTTCATCTGGTGGCAGCAAGGAAGTATACTTGAAGTTGAGGAACTTAGTGTCAGAGACACACTAAGCTATTAAAGCTATTGAAATAGCAGGAGTAAAATGAGCATCTGTAAAACAGTGGCAGTCGAAATGAAAATGAGAGAATAGAGTTAAGAAATGTGCAAATCAAAGAGACTAACACAGTGTGGGCGGATTGGATTTGCAGGTCAGGGAGAGACAGAGGAAGGGGGAAAAGATCATTCCCACTGAATGACTGGGATAATAGGGAGAGCACCGAGCTTTGAGGGAAGATAAATTGAATTTTAGACATGCTGAGTGTGAGCGGCCTGTGGCTCTTCCAGGGGAACGTGTCCAGTCAGCAGCTGGAAGTAGAGATCTGGGATCAGGAGAAAGGTCAAGTCTAGAGAACTGAGGGCAAGGGGACCTGGATCTGAGCTCCATATATGTAACTGCCCACTCAACCTCTCCACTTGGGTTTCTCAGGGCTTTTATCTCCCTCCTAACCTCTTCTCCAGTGTCCTCTGTTCTAGACAATTATACCACCACCCTTCCAGAGCTCTGTCCAGATCATCCTTGACACCTCCACCTTGTTCTACCCACATCCAATCAATCGCTGAGTCCTGCTCTGTCATCACAACATGTCTCCAAAAGGTCTCAAACAGACACTTCCCTAGGCTGCAGCTTCCAACTCCCTGAATCCAGCCACCTTTAACCCTCACCAAGTCTGCTTCTTACCTGGTATCTGTGCATAAACACCTACTCCCTCCCTATCCATCTCCACACACTCAGTACTGGGGGATTGATGAATAATCACATGAATAAAGGGCGATTATCAATCAGACACTTGTACTATGGATGAGTCAGTAGTATGACAGGAGAAATGGGCAACATAAGCAAATTTTGCCAACAGAAGGAAGCCCAAAGATGCAGATCTTGGCATACTGGCAGCACCTCTGGGTCAGTTCTTACAGGTGCATAAACGGTTTGGGCCAGTGAGAATGAAATAAAAGAATAGCAACTAAACCTGTGTTTGAAGTGGGAGTACAGGGTGGTATGAAAGACTTCATTTCAGGGCACACGTGCTTGTGTGGGTGCCAGAGGCAAGAGAGCTGGCTCTTTTGTGGTATTTTTTATAAGCCAGACATAGGCAAGCCCTGTACACGCAAGCATTTTTTTACTCTCATATTTTAGCATTAAATTTTCCATGAATGATTTTTAAGGTCTTTGCAATATCTCCCTGGTGATTTATCAGCTGTATTTTTTTCCCTTATTTCATTTCACATTTTTCCTACTGCTATATATCTTAGGGAATCCTTCCTTTTCATTTTGGCAGACTCTATTTTGTTTAAGGCTAATTTTTCTACCATACTTTAGATTCATCTTCCAGTTTCTTTCCTCACTCCTTCCCTCAGGTCATTCTCAGTCCTCTCTTGTAATGCCATCTTCACTTGGCTTCTCTTCACCCCATCAGACCATGTGAACTTGCTTCTAACATCTCCTTTCCTTTGAAACATTTACTTCTTCCCTCTAACCCCCAGGTGTGTCACATTAAGCCCCCATGGCCTTTAGAAAACAAAAGATAACGCCCTATCAGGGCATCGGGAGATAGAGCCCTCAGCTTCTCCTCAGGGAGAGGCCACTCTCTTCAGGATTGTATCTCATCACTCTCTGCAAAGAGATACAAGTGCATTGGAGGAGACGGAATGAAAAAATCTCAGATTTCCTCAGCAAGGCTTCTCTTTATACCTACGAGAAGAGGCCACACATAAGTGAGAGCAAGACCCACAGAGACGTGCAGGCCTCCTCAGCAAGTGTCTCAGCATATAATCTGCTTGGACGGTCAATCAATGAACACTAACTCCTGGGTCAGGAGCGCTAGCATTTAGAATAGAAACAATATGGCCCTTGACCTCAGATCTCAGCGTAGAGAAGCACATGTCATGCAGAGGCAGTGTCATATACTGATAAAAGAATGACTTTGTCCCTTATAAAGACCTGAGCTGTAATTCCAGCTCCAGCCATTTCAAGCTCTACCTTTATTAGCTGAGTGACCTTGGATAGGCTATTCAACCTTCTGAATATCAGCCTCCATATCAGTGAAACAGGGAAAATGGTAACTTGCATTGGATTGTTGTGACACATGAAGCGATTAGGGAAGAATCACATGAATAGCGTGCTTCTAGGTTTGCCTCTGGGTGCTAGCCCAGGTCAGCAGAGGGCTGGATCTGACAATGTACCTTTCAGCTTGCTCTGCAGCCATGAGCAACAACAGAGTTGAATCAGCCCTATACAGCTGAGAGTAAAGCTATAATATTGATAATATAGATAATATTTATTGAGCCCTTTTTTTGAGCTAAGCACTTTACATGCATTATCTCAGTTAAACTTCAAATTTTCCTCTATGCAAAGTACTGTTTTATAGATGTGGACACTGTAGCTCACAGAACTGACGCATCATTACCCAACCAGGATTCCAACTCCAGGGGCCTAAACTCAAAGCCCATATTCTAAGCCACTACACAAAGGTCTTGAAAGTTCTTTGCTCATGTATCCCTCAAAGAATTTTGATCAGCTATTTGGCACTTGTACACTTTAGGTTAGAATCAAAATTCTTCATGATAAGTTTAAATAGTTGCAAATGACATCATTTCTGGTATATGGTAGCTACTGAAACACTTGAAATATTTAAAAATAAACATATCACTCTTAAATATACCCAGCGGAATTTAAATACCACAGCAATTTGATCCCCATTATTATCCATTTAAAATATATGTAGGGCTTCCCTGGTGGCGCAGTGGTCGAGAGTCCGTCTGCCGATGCAGGGGACATGGGTTCATGCCCCGGTCCGGGAGGATCCCACATGCCGCGGAGCGGCTGGGCCCGTGAGCCATGGCCGCTGAGACTGCGCGTCCGGAGCCTGTGCTCCGCAACGGGAGAGGCCACAACAGTGAGAGGCCCGCATACCCCACACACACACACACACACACACACACACACACACACAAATATATATATATATATTATATATATATATATATATATAATATATATATATATATATATATGTGAACGCAATCTTCTTTAACAGAAATAAGTTCTGCTCCCCTTCGCAAGCTCTCCTTGCCCCCAACTGGGGGGGATGTATTTGTTCAAAAGGAGAGACCCCCTCTTTTGTGCCCACACAATATGTCACCTCCTCTGAGGCTTTCCTTGGCCCAGTTTACTTTCTTCATGGCATCTATCATGATATGAAATTATCTTGCACATTTACTAACTTATTCATTTACATTCTGTCTCTCCTAAGTAGTACATTAATCCATGAGGACAGAGTCTGTCTCAGTCATCACTATATCCCGAGCACATAATCATTGCTTTAACTCCATGAAATTGTATTTCTGTTCCACCTGTGCTATACAATTTTTTTTTTTTTTTTTTTTTTTTTGCGGTACGCGGGCCTCTCACCGCTGTGGCCTCTCCTGTCGCGGAGCACAGGCTCTGGACGCGCAGGCTCAGCGGCCATGGCTCACGGGCCCAGCCGCTCCGCGGCATGTGGGATCCTCCTGGACGGGGCAGGAACCCGTGTCCCCTGCATCAGCAGGTGGACTCTCAACCGCTGTGCCACCAGGGAAACCCTGCTATACAATTTTATTGTAATAAAAACTAACTTTAAATTTGAACATATTTTGTAGCTAAATAAAAAATAATTTTTAAAATTTCTGTGACTATAAGGCTATAAGTTAAATAATGTTTTCTTTGTTGTATTTTCAATTATTGTAGTATAATAGTATATAATTGGTAGTATAATAGTATATAATTGTAGTATATAATTGGTCAAAGTGAAACCATGCACCTCACATTGGACTTGAACCCACGCAGCCAGGACTCGAACCCAGCCAAAACCCACAGTCTTCCAACTGAGATCACACACCTGGTTTCAGGACTTAATGAAGCTCAGGTTCTTGATGTCTCATTGCAAAAAGAATTCAGTGAGAGACAAAGTGATAAGTAAGAAGTGGATTTATTTAGAGAGAAACACACTCTACAGACAGAGTGTGGGCCATCCCAGAAGGTGAGAAGGGCATCAGGGTATGGGGTTGTCAGTTTTTATAGGGGTGGGTAATTTCACAGGCTAATGAGTGGGAGGAGTATTCCAGCTATTTTAGGAAGGGGCGGGGATTTCCAGGAATTGGGCCACCGCCCACTTTTTGATCTTTCTGGTCGGTCTTGGAACTGTCATGGCGCCTGTGGCTGTGTCATTTAGCTTGCTGATGTGAGTGTGTACTGAGGCTCAAGTTCTTGTGGAAAAAGTCCACTTGTCTGCCATCTTGGACCCATTTGGTTCTAATCAGTTTATGTCATGTCCTCGGGCTTATGTCATTCTTTCAAAGGTTGTGCCCAGCCCCCTTCCCTCCTGCTTCAAAAGCAACATAAATACACACATTTTCATAACTAATTACTAAACATATAAAGATTTTATTGGAAATGTGTCTCTTAATGAGATAAAGTATTTTTAATATCTTGAATATGTGATGCCAATTATTTCAAAAAAACATTTTGTTTGGTGCCCTCAAGGTTTTTACACTTGGAACAATGAACTATGTCAGAGTCGGGCTGAGTAAGCAGTAGATCTTCCTTTGTAAAAGGGGGAGAAAGGAGAACTGACAAAACTCCTTAACTGTATGTTAAGTGGGTCTGTGTAGACTAGCAAAGTAGAAGTAGGTTGGAATAGGTTCTCTCTCTGATCTTTCACACTAAAGTGGTCCTTAGTTTAAAAAAGAGTAAGATAAACCACCTTTCAAAAACTGCACATGGCCATCAGAAAGCTGAATAATATTGTTCTCTGGCATAGGGTTAGTGTGACTCACATGCAGAAAAAAAAAACAAAAAACCAGTAGTTAGGTTAAGTTAAACATCACAGGGGACATCTGAATGACACAGTAAATGAAGAAAGAAAATAAATGAGTGTCTGCCCCAAAAGAGGAAAAATCCCCCACCCATGATATGCATTCATTCAAGAAATATTTACAGAAAGCAGGAGGGGAAAACTTTGGGTAGTCTTTTCACAGAAAATCACTCCATATTCCTTGTGGCTTAAGATTTTAGCACTTAGGATACCACAGAGGTAACTCCAAAGGGCAAGAACTAACCGAGACCCAGAGGTCATGCCCAATGGGAGGCCATATCGCTTTTTCTGATTGATTCATTCGTTAAACAAATATTTGTTGAGCACCTTCTATATACCAGGCTCAGTTCCAGGACCTGAGGATACAGTGTGAATAAAATATGCAAAATCCTCGCATTCATGGAAATCACATTCTAGTGGCTAATTTGCCTCTTGTCCTGGAATTTGTAAGGTAAGGTTTCAGTCTAAAAGCTCATTTTAAAATGGGGCACTACACTTCTATATTCAAAAAAAAAAAGGGGGGCTTCCCTGGTGGCGCAGTGGTTGAGAGTCTGCCTGCCGATGCAGGGGACACGGGTTAGTGCCCCCGGTCCGGGAAGATCCCACATGCCGCGGAGCGGCTGGGCCCATGAGCCATGGCTGCTGAGCCTGCGCATCCGGAGCCTGTGCTCCGCAACGGGAGAGGCCACAGCAGTGAGAGGCCCGCGTACCGCAAAAAAAAAAAAAAAAGATAAAAATTAAGAGAAAAAAAAAGCAATAAAGTTTCTTTTTATTGTAAAACCTCCATCCACCCCATCGGCATCCAATCAAAGGCAGAGGAAGGCCACACAAGTCACGGCTGCACTGCAGACTGTTCAATGCCAACTGATAAAAATTACCTCCTCACAGTTGGTTTGTTTAACAGGGGCAAACATCTCTAAGGCTTGGAGCCTGCGATCTTCATAATTTGCAGTGGCAGAATTAAGGCTCAGCAGGGACTTCCCAATTTGTTCCTCTTATAAGAATGACACACAACATTTCTTTATTGTAACACTAAAAAACTTGATTTCCACAACTCCATTCTACTGTAAGAATTGGGATTAAGGTCCATATCAGAATGTCATCCTCCATTGCCCTTGCTACCAACCAACCCCTGCAACAATGAGACATCAATGAAATTATTATGTGACTGTGTTAACTTCTTTGTCCAAAACCCAGATCATCCTAGTAAAATTTGCTTAATACCAAGCCTCAGAAACCTATGAAGAAGATGGCCCGCTGGTAATCACAAAGTAAGTGAACAGGAATTGTTCACGCGAATGCACGCGCACACACAGACACACTCACTCAAGCATGCACAGAGAGTTCCAAAATCACAGTATTAAATCAGCAGCAGGAATTATTGTAGCTGAACTAAAAATGAACCATTCACAACCCGAGGCTGTCCTTCTAGGTACTGACATCTTCCTCCTGAAAGAGTTGACAATGGCAGGCTGTCAAGTAAATACCTCACGGCCTCCTCCCGCTGTCCCAGGCCTCACACCGCAGCTTTACAAAGATAAAATAATAACTAATGCGTCAGTCAGGCCCTCTGTGCAATGTCTGTCAAGGCCCCTCCCAGGCCAGTTCCTGCCAGGAAATTATCACTGCCCCAGGAATGGCTGACAGTTCAAGTACAGCCCCTCCCTGGGTCTCTTGGTAAGTATGCTTCCCATTTCCACAACTCTTCAAAGTTGAAAATTACTTTAGAAACATTTTAATTACATGATTTAGGGTACTTTAATCCTCAGAACAGCCCTGCCATGTAAATCTATGCTGCTATTCTGGTATTATAGATGGGAGAACCTAGAGACTTACACAAGACCACGTAGCAGTTCACATCTGTGACCAACCATTCGGTTCCTGGGTAGATAAAGCGACTTGTAATGGTACCTATTTGCTATCAGAGATGTCCACTATGAATGTCCTCTGCTTCTCCTCTGTCTCTTTCCACCCCCTCCCTATTCCCAGCATTATGGGAACATGGTGGATACCTGAGAAATACTTAATGAGTTACCTGGCATAGCACCCCGGAGCAAAGATGTTGTTGAATCCACTGAGCACCACAGGTTCAACTGAATATAGAGCAGGATTTCCCAGATAATTATAACAGGGGAATGGATTGCCTTCCTAGTCTTGCCAAGAGGAAGCCAAAGGAATCCCTGGACGTTCACCATTCTGCCTTAGTGACCACAAGAGGGAGCTAGAGAGACCCAGTAAAAGTGGGCTACAACACTTCACTCCTCTCTGTGGTGTTCCTCTGTCACTCCCACACACATACCTAGCCACCCATTAAGTGCACTGGGGGATGGGGGCTAGCTGGAGGGCTCCCAGAAAAGTGCTCACTGAGGCTGGGAGTGACTGCAGACATCACTGACAAATGTTCACTGAACTGAATCCAGGGACAGTTCATGGGAGAAACTGATGGATGTCCCCTGCAATCTGGTTGTCTGTGGACACAGAGCCTGGGCCTGCTTGCCATTGAAGAGGTTGAGTGGAGCCAATGGGCAAAAGCAGAGTGCAGGGGGAGGATGGCAGGCTACACTCTCAACAGGAAGATGCTGGAGTTTCCTAGGATTCAAGTAGACACTGTGGGACATCTTGAGGGGACCCTGTCTGAAACAGCTGACTCAGTAACAGGTTGTGAGGTCAACCTCCAGAAACAGGAGGTCAGGGAGTAGTCAAAGAACACTAAGGCAGAGAGGTCCCCAGGGAAAGGTCTCCAAAGAAGCCAGAAGTGCAGCCCACAAGAGAGAAGACACGTGTAAGCATGTCAACCATGGAGAGCAACAAGGACCAAGAGAGAGCTGGATAAGCAGCACCAAGATAAGCAAAAGGATTTTGCTTTCCTTCTAGTCACCTACTTCCACCACTGCTCCTAGAAACAAACAAACAGGAATAAAACAGGAGGTGGAAAAATGAACAGCAAGAGTGTAACATTGGGCTTCCCTGGTGGCACAGTGGTTGGGAGTCCACCTGCCGATACAGGGGACGCAGGTTTGTGCCCCGGTCCGGGAGGATCCCACATGACACGGAGCGGCTGGGCCCGTGAGCCATGGTCGCTGAGCCTGCGCAGCCGGAGCCTGTGCTCCGCAACGGGAGAGGCCACAACAGTGAGAGGCCCGCGTACAGCAAAAAAAAAAAAAAGAGTGTAACATTATTGAAGGCAATAGTGGGGAGGGGGCAGGAAACTGATCCCTACCTTAACCTCACTGATTTGTGTCCATTTACTAAACCTGGTTGCATAATAGATTAAGATAAATCTTGAGGTCCTTCCTGATAGATCATACCCCAATCCTGCTCTGTCACTCCATTTCTTCCAATCATATGATATGGGGTGAGAAAGCAAAGTAGGGAAATGGAGCACACCTTCTATTCTCTTGTGAACTTCATCATGAGCACCTCAAAAACGAGGGTTCACACTAATAACCACGTGATCTCCAAGGTCAGATCCAGGCCAGCTCTAATGTTAAGTAACTTTAAGACTTCAGAGAACTAAACATCGTCCTTTCTTGGTCAAAAGGTTGGGAGGCCCTGGTTTAGTGGACTGGTAGTCCTCAAAACCAAAATCTAGAATCTGTTCAACAAATCCCTGTGTGACTTCAGGGGTGACAGTTCATTAATCCAAGTTTCAGTTTCCTCATCTGTTGCCTAAGATTCTTTTCATTTTTTTAATTTTTTTTAAATTTATTTTTGGCTGCATTGGGTCTTCGTTACTGCATGTGGGCTTTCTCTGGTTGCAGTGAGCGAGGGTTACTCCATTGTGGCACACGGGCTTCTCATTGCGGTAGCTTCTCCTGTTGCGGACCACAGGCTCTAGGAGCATGGACTTCAGTAGTTGTGGCATGCGGGCTCAGTTGCTTTGCAGCATGTGGGATCTTCCCGGACCAGGGCTCGAACCTGTGTCCCCTGCCTTGGCAGGCGGATTCTTAACCACTGCACCACCAGGGAAGTCCCTGCCTAAGATTCTTGAAATCTGCTTTCTGTCCATTTTCCTGGGACATGGGAAGACTTCATATGAGACCCATGTTAATAGTATTATATAGATGCTCCCAATGTAATACTACAAAGTTGAAACCTGGCCAAAATGCTTCCCTCAGGGGCCGGACCCAGTGGTACTAACTTGACAAAGCCACCATCAGAGGCTTGCAATTCCTTTCTTCTCATATAGCCACTCTTCATAAAAGAAAAGGCCAGTGGTTAGTGGTGCAGTTTGGTTTATCAGTGGGCTTAACTACGTGGGCAGTTTCCTATTATTTCGTTCATGTCTGAGCAGGTTGGGGATGGGAGCAGGAAGAGGGATCAGAACATAGAATTAGTCTGGTCACAGCCTGGGAGAACAGGTATCATTCCATGCAATAAAAGGAGGCTCAGTGTGGCAGGCAAAGCACATCCAACAGACATATAATGGTCCAGACAGCAGTGGCAAAGGCAAAGGGGATGGAGTGGTACTGTCTCAACAGGTGGGCACAACACAACAGCAGAGAATAGTCAGATAGACACTCCAGAGAAGGTCTGGAAGGCAGACCATAGGCTTCAAGAAAGTCTCTCAACAGATGGTAGATCCCAGACTTCAGGTTGGAATTTGGGGCAGATCTTTAGGCCTTAGGAATAGGATAAGTAAAAACAAGGAAGGAACAGATGAATAGGCAGGTAAATTAGAACGAAGAGGAAGGAATGAAGGTGGTCAGAGGGCCAGTTATAAAAAAAAAACAGAGTACAGGGATTGCATGTGAGAACAAAGCAAACACTCAAACATTCAAACCAGGGCTAAAGGGTGGAGGCAGACCATCAGCAGTGAGGGGAATGAAACAGAGGAAGCCTGTACATAAGATCCCATGGCTCCAGCTGGGGAGAGGAGGAACGTTGGACAGGGAAAACCAGGTTGGACCTAACACAATTTATGTCAGACTTGAGCAGAATCTGAAGATGATGAGATAATACTAAAATCAAGGTATCTCTCGCATTATAGTTCCTTACTTGCTCCACTCAGAATAAAATATGTTGATCTAGACAGAAAGATGGGCTCTCTAGAATACTTCTTGGATACTTTGTAAGGTGGGCATAGAGATAAAAGATGGAGTTACAATCCAAGTCCATGGCCTGGAGCAAGTTTGGAACAGGCCCTGATGCCGTACCATAGATGAGATTACAATATATTGATATTTTCAAGGATGCTTAATCAGTCTAGAGCAGTAGCATTCAAATAGTGAAAATGAATTCTAAAACATCATTCAGGGAAAATCACAGCAGCACATGTGAGGGAAACACAGCGAGTGAATTCTGGGCTACTGACCCTGAAGTGAGTGTATGAGATGACAGGGTTGCCTTGCCTCAAAAATATTAGTACCACTGGCCAGACATCACAGCACACAGTATCCAAAAATGGGCACACAACATATGTGATGAATAAGAAGGCTAAAATCTTTACAGTTCAACTAAGCAAGAGTACGGACGTTATACCTCTTCCTGTTCCAAAGCAAGGCAACGGTACAAATATTTCAGATGAGACCACTTTTGTTTTGCATTGCTGCTAAAGATCCTCTCTGAGTTCACTCAAACATAGCATGGTTACTCTAGCTACTTTATCAGTCAGGGTACAGGAAAACAGAAATCACTTCCTGTTTGTACAAGGGAAGCAATTTAGTGCAGGGAATTCCTTACAAAAGGGATCGAGGAACTGAGTCCTAAACAGCTTCTGACACAGGAGTGTGATCCAGAGATCAGTGACAGCTGGAACACTGCCCACTGCTAGACTGGAGGGATAAAAGGAGAAGGGGCTGTCACCAGAGCCCACCGGCTGGGCCCATAGGAGTATGCTGGTAACTGTTTCACAATGACTCTCTGTCGGAAGGAAGTTTGCCATTTTGAGGTGTAGATGCTCCCACCAAGGCCTAAGTCATCAATGTGATATCACTAAACACGGAGGTAGGAGAAAATGAACAAAATTGTCCCTCGTTAGCACGTACGAGCTGGTTCCAGGGCAATCCTAGGCTAGAGTCACTGGATGGAAGCTGTAGACCCACGTGGACTCGGCTGCTGCCAGTGCAGCCGACAGAAGCAGAGAGGGAAGGGGAATATACCCCATCATCTACTAGCGCCCCTTACTGACCCAACCCAGCCAGGAAGATGCCCAAGCAGGGTCCCCCTACAACACAGAGCAGAGTGAGGAAAGAAGGGAATGGATCTGGAATACTTGTAATCTTGCTGATACTTTTCACATACTCAATTAGATGAATTTGGCAATGCAGGGTTGAAATGCATGGGGCTTAGGGCTGCAGATGCAGTATCAGCATGCAACTATAAGTTCAAATTTGGCCTCAACATACAAAACAAATGACAGTTTTGAAACTCTGAGTAAATATTTAAGAGATGGGCTTTGAGGTATTTGAGATTTTTTAAACGACATTATTGAACATCTCATAATATCATAAGATACATTTAAGAGGTATTTTGTGTACTACAAGGAGAATTTCAAGCGACCAAAATTCCAGTCATCACATACTTTTCTCATCAAACACTCGCCATCATTCATTCAGCAACCATTTCTTGAGCACCCACTCTGTGTAGACTCTGTTCCAGACACTCGGCAAACAGCAATGGACAGAACGGACAAAATCCCTACCTTCAAGGAGCCTACACACTAGTAGGGGAACTAGACAATAAAAATAAACAAGCCAACCACATAGAATATTAGAAACTGATAAGCACGATGGAGAGGGAAAAGGCAATAAAATAGGGATAGGGAGTGATGAGGGGGTTCACAATTTTTAAAAGATTGGTCAGGAAAGGCCTCACTGAGAAGGTGTCATCTGAGCAAAGACTTGAAAGAAGCAAGAGAATACACCATGGAGATGGGGTGGGGTTGGGGGAAGAGCCCTCTAGGAAGAGGGAAGTGTCCTCAGGGTGGAAGTTGCCTAATATATTATAGGAACAACAGAAAGACTGGGGCAGAGTCAGGGCAAGGGGCAATACAGATCATGTAGTCCGTTGTAAGGTCTTTAGACTTTGCCTTGAGTGAAATGGGGAGCCATTGAAGGTTTTGAGCAGAGGACTAACATCACAAGAATCATTCTGGCGGCTATGTTTAGAGTAAATAGTAGGGGTCCAACAGTAAAAGCAGGGAGGCCAGTTAGGAAACTACTGAAATATTTCCAGCTCTCAGGAGATGATGTGGCTTAGGTCAGGGTGGCAGAAGTAAAAGTTGGAAGCATTGGTCAGATTGGGGATGTATTTGGAAGGAAGACACAATAGGATTTGCAGAAGGATTGGCTGTAAGGTATGAGAGTCGGAGAGAAGTTCAGGGATGACTATAATTTGGGGCCTGATAGACAACTATGAGTGGATTAGCTTTAGGGAGAAAAACCAGGTTTTGTGTTTGAACATGCTAAGTTTGAGATGTCAGATATTTAAGACAAGGTGTTGAATAGGTGTTGGACAGAACACTCTACCTTGTGTTCAGGTAGAGGTCTAGGTTGGAGGTATAAATTTGGGAGTTGTCATCAGGTAGATGGAATTTAAGGCCCTGAAACTGGATCAGATACCTAACACCTGTGGACTGAGCCTGGCAACCCTTCTGACCTGAGGTTCTGTAAAATTATTTTTACGGCCGGACAAGAAAAATTTAACATAAAAGTTTCTCTGCTATTTGAACCACGATCTCCTCCCTTTCAGTGTGTGTTGTGCATCTGCATTATACATTAACTACATCCCCTTAGAAGACACTGAAATGCCTACTTGCCAAAAAAAAAAAGAAAGAAAGAAAAGGCAATTTTCTCCCAGTGCCAGCAAGGTAACTCTTTAGGAGATAACATTCCTTTCTCAATCCTGTAGGGGGTCACAATGACCCACTACTCCCCTTTTTGGACTATGTAAACAGTTAATATGTTACTTTAGTGTATAACCCTTTGTCTCAAAAACTTATATAACTGTGCTTTGGCATCTAACTGGTGGAACAGTCCTCAGAGCTTTCTGAAAGTGTCTTTTGGGTTATAATCCTCGAGTTGGCGTGAATAAAATTTTCCATTTCTTTCTTGGATTGACTAATGATTAGGTTTTTTCATCAACAGATATTTAAGGCAAGATGTTGAATAGTTGTTGGATGGAACACTATCTTCAGTGTTCAGGTAGAGGTCTAGGCTGGTGGTGTAAATTTGAGAGTCACCAACATGTATATGGAATTTAAGGCCATGGAACTGGATCAGATACCTAACATGTGTCGACTGAGTCCGGCAACCCTTCTGAGCTGAGGTTCTCTGAAAAACTTAAGATAATTCCCTAAGGCACCCATTGTATGCAACAAATTAATTTCCCTCCTATGCATCTAGAACAGTACTAGTTACTTCCCTTGGGAAAATTGAGAAAATGGTCATTCAGATTGCTTTCTGTGTTGTGTGGTTCAGATGAGAAACCATCATTGGGAGAGGCTGATTAGGGTACTCTAAAATACAGGGCAAAGAAGAGGAGGGAGCAGAAAGAAAACTGAGAAGTGGCCAGTGAGGTAGGAAGAAATCCAGGGAGAGTGGAGACCTGGAAGGTAAGTGTAGGTAGTGATCAAGGGTATCAAATGCAGCTGATGCGTTCCACAAGGTGAACACCGAGAATTTATGGACAGATTTGGCTACACAGAGGTCTAGGGACCTTGAGAAGTGCAATTTCAGTAGATAGGTTTGGACTGGTTTTCAGAGAGAATGGGAAGAGTGAGCCTTCCTTAGATTAGAGTTATACAGTGATTTGAACTGGATCAAAACTTCCTATTAATAATTTTTCAAGCTTCTGTGTCAATCTGATTGAAGATTATTCTGAGTGGGCTTAGCTGTTTAGAAAATTATACCCATTTGCAGAAATTTATCTCTTAATCAGATTTTTTTTGATGTTGGACAATCAACAAAACAAAAATATATCAGGTATTGAGTCTCCAAGCGATTACACAAATCCAGATTTTAAATATTTGTGTTCATCATAGTCTGTTAGAGTCACTGGTTAACTTGAAAGAAGGTAGTTATTAGAAAACTGAACTTTTAAGAGAAATTCATGCTAATAAAATTGAACCTGTAGCTCAACATATTGGACTTTTGTATAAGTTTCATTTGTCAAAAATATTTAAGTGTCATTGATACAATCCAATCATTCCTATTGTTTCAAAGTTCCTTAGACACATCACCTATATGGAGAGCTTCAACCACTTGAAAGTTGACAGCTAACAATATAAAATATACTGTTCTATAGTTCTCATGATCCAGTGATCTGTTTATGTGATTTGCACAAATCACATAAATTCTCCAAACCCTAGTTTCTTTTTCTATAGGCCAAAAATGACAATACTGGAAGGATTCATTTAAAATGTGTTAAAATATAGTTTCTCAATAATGAAAGTAAGTGACATATTAACACTGGAGTAACTGGACCAACTAGAAAGTTTGAGATGCTTACTGACCTCGACAGATGGCCCAGCTGACTCAAGTGAATGGAACTAAAAGGATCTAAAATAACAGAAGGTAGAAATATCATGTGCAGCGCTCTTATAAAGGACTTTCCAGCATGCTTGCTATAGAACCCATGTGCTCTGCCGCTTTCAGGTGCCATTAGCACGATGTCATATCTGAAAGAGCAACTTCCACACACGCACTACGTCACCCACACCTTCACTTACGTGGCATCAACTCTTTCCCTCTTAGATCATCCAAAAGCTTCGGTGACTGGGGTATAGATGCTTGAGATTCTGTGGACTACTTGTTTTTCATTTTCGAGACTTTCTGAAGACAACTGCAGAAATACCAAGACCTTTGGAAAAAGGGCTGATCTTACTACATTTGGAGCCAGACTGCAAACCAAGAGAAATGGAAATATTACAAGCCTATTTTCCTGAAATCCGTGTCAGAGCTGCTCCAGCAATTTCTTGGCTTTATGCTTGACCTCAAAACAGGACAATCTCGTCTTCCAAATCCATCTGCTTTTTTAGCTTTAGCTCTAGCCTTATACTTAAATATGCAATTAAGTCAGGCACAGGGCTGGTAGTACCCAGACTGGCAAATCTGAATTATGATATGACCACTAGATATATAAATCAGATGGTAAACTCAAATCACAAATCCTATACCACAATATTCAACTCTAAGGAATCTAGTACCAGCAATGTACTGCCATATATTTTCAGACTATCTAAAAGACCCATGCTTCATGTTTAAATGATCCTAAGCCAGGGTTGTGGCTCAGGTTAGCAAATGTCAAGAATTGCAGTTGACGTTATCTCATAGCTAGAGTTTTAAAGTCCTGAATAACTTAGAGGAAAGTCTGAAAGAAAAAGTGGTTACCAGTGTTTAACGTAAAGACTGCAAGTTGAGAACTTCAGACTAATCTTCTACTCCATCAGTCTGGTATTAGCAGACTCAGGAAGCTGTTGTAAACAGTTGGCACTGCGTAGCTCACTCCTGCCTCCGTGGAGCTATATGCTCCGGCCACAGCTTCCCCACTGCACTCTCCCGAGGACGGCTGTGTCCAAGAATTCACGCAGCCAGTGCTCTTGGAAATAAAATGTAACCTTTCCCTTCGCAAGAGATATAAAACACTATCCTACGGTCCTTCATCCAGAGCCGTTTCCTGGGCAGATGACCAGAGGAACATCCATTCAGAAAATCAGAAATCAGGTTGCCAAGCAAATGAGAAGTTAAAGAGACAATACTGAGGGAAGAACCCATGTCGTCCTGATCCTTGCTTAATAGCCCTTCAAAATCTCTAGATTGGTTTCAATTTGTTCCAGGCCCAAGACACAAATTTATTCCTTCAAAGGGACAGAAAGATAGTTTTGGACAAGAGTAATCCCGGGAGGTCTAACCCAAAGAACACTAAAAGGTCAAGATCAACTTAAGTCCTACTCCAAGGGCCCTCTCGTCAGTTCCGGACCGCAGCCAACTTCTGGAGCCTGGCGCAATTCCAACTCAAACCACATGCTCGGCTCCAGAGCAACGTTTAGTATTGTCTGAACCAGAGAGGCCTCCAGGTTGCGTCGGATGTCATAGGTGTGTTCTGGTGAGCAGCAGTGCTTCCAGTTTGATTTTATTCTGGCTCAACTGTCCACCCTCACGTTTGAAGCAGAACTGGACCATCTTCTCATCCCCTCTCTTTTCACACCTCTTCCATGTAATCAAGGGTGCCACTTTATCATGTCAGATAGCATAAGCTTAATTCAAGAAAGAAAGAGAAGAAGGAGGGAAGGAAGAAAGTAAGGAAGGGAGAGAGGGTGGGATGGAGGGAGGGAGGATAGTCTATTAAAAGAGAGGGAGAAAGATAAAAGAAAACCTAGTGGGGAAAGAATTTTAGGCCTCCATGTAACAACTTTGAAGTGTGCCCTCCATCAACCTAAAGAGCTAAGAAACATGCAAACCATACACCTCTAGGACCCTTGCTTTCCATGGCTTTCTAGGACTGCTCTGGTATAATTTGCTCCATCGTTTGCCTCTTGTATAGCAAAAAGATCGTTTGATTTCCCTGCTAGCATTTTGTGCTTTGTTTTGGTTTTTTTTTTTAACTATCATGAAGTAAAATGGACTTTATTGGTGTACAGTTCTATGAATTTTAACACATATATAGATTTGTGTAAACACCACCATCTGTCAGGATACAGAACAGTACCATGAAGGAACTTCCTGGTGCTATTCCTCTGCAGTAACACCCTCCCCAGACTCCTAACTCAGCAACCACTGACCTGTTCTTCATAAATAGATTGTTAACAGTTTCTTTGGTCCACATTCCCAAACTAGAAATTCTACTATTTATAGCTCGAAAGTTAAGCATCTTGTTATGGCAGTAATTTTAATTCATATTAAAATGTATTCAAAATAAAATGTAAATTTATGTTAATAAGCATGCGATTATAAAAGGTGAGCCATCTGAATCTGTACCTTTAATTCCAGCCAACATCAACCTGGGATCAGGCAGCCCAGAAAACCGGACGCTGTTTATGAAGGCCTGGACCTTCTCTCTTGCCCCTGTGAACTTTCATTCACCCTGCTCTTGAATGCCCTTTAATCAGCCTCACATTCAGAATTGACGATGTATATAGTTTGTCTAGTTCTGACCTGCTGCTCCCTCTTGGACGTGGACTGCACTCACTCCTGCACACTCTGCACTTCCGGATTCTCTAATTATTTCACCTGGGCCACCTCCAGCCTTTAAGCTCCAAGCCCCAGGAGTGGCCCATTAGACCAGTATACTTTCTTGGTCCAACATGCTCTCAAGCAAGGGACAAGTTCTGAAGTTACTACATTCCCCAGCTTGCTGTACAATTATCCGAAATGTAAACCACATATACAACTTTTCTGAAAATACAAGATATTAAGAAATCAAAATGTATATTATACATCACTATATTATAACCTATAATATATTATATAATATTAAAATGTATATTATATGATTCTAACATTATATATAATGTGTATACAAATATATTACTACCAGATTTTAAAAATGGGTTTAGACTACCATAGAAATGATAATACATTTTGAACATTCACTGAAGTGGCCCTTTATGTTGAATCTTTATGGGTTGAACAGTCTATTTCTTATAAAATTATATGATCTGAGAATTTACACAATATATCTTTCTTAATACTTTACTTTAAGGCTATTAAAATCCAACATTATTAAATTAACATTAGTTATGCATTTTTTAGGTTTATAAATCTGAATCAACAAGTTCCTACCATCATCAAATTGCTCGGCTCTTTGGATTAAATGGAATTCTATGTAAAAATATGGCTTACTGATGATTTAGATATAACTGAGGTTTATATGTCTACTCCCTCTCTCAGCAGCACTATCTTCTTTGACTATTGTCAAATTAGTTAATTTCCTAATGACAACCAGAGAAAAATCTCCTGTTGCACTATTTCTTTGCATAAACTTACAGCTTGTTTGCTCCTCCATTACTGAGCTCTTATCAATCCCATAAACCCATAATTATGAAACACTTCTTCATTGCAATCCTTTTGGGAACAAGCCAAAGAACAAATGAACAGACATTTTTTTCATGTGTCTCTTTCCTCCTCACTAACTCACACTTGTGACATGACTAAGCTATCATTTCAAAGCATGTTTGTGATAGTGAAATGCTCACTAAACCCGAAGTATAAATCCATCATTCCTATCCCTGACATGTTAGTATGTTAACCTCTAGTTGGCAATAGCTGAAAAAGAACTCCAATCTCAATGTTTTCTCTATACATTGAGCATCTAATATTAAAAGAATCTGCATCTATGGCAAATAACCAAGTCAAGTTCATTACGTTCAATTTGTATAAAGAAATACAGATTTTTATATTAAGAGAAAAATTCTTAAATTCAAAAGGTTAAATACAATACAAAGTTAACATACAAAAATGAGTTTCTATTCACTAACAACAAATTTTCTGAAAAAAAGAAATAAAGAAATCTATCCCATTTATCAAAAACAATAAAATACTCATGAACAAATTTAACTAAGGAGATGACATATCTCTATACTGAAAACTATAAGACGTTGATAAAAGAAATCGAAAAAACTCAAATAAATGGAAAGGTACCCCACATTCATGAACTGGAAGACATGCTACTGTTAAAATGTCAATACTACCAAAGCCACCTATAGATTCAATGCAATTCCTATCAAAATTCAAATGGCATTTTAAATAGAAGTAGAGAAAACACTCCTAAAATATATATAGAACCACAAATGACCCCAAATAGCCAAAGATATCTCCAGAAAGAAGAACAGAGCAGGAAGCATCACACGTCTGATTTCAAGCTATACTTTAAAGCTATAGTCATCAAAGGAGTATGGTACTGGAGTAAAAGCAGACAAACAGACCAATGAAACAGAATCAATAGTTCAGGAACAAAATCGATAGCCCAGAAACAAACCCAAACATATGTGATCAACTAATATTTGACAAACAAGCCAAGAATACTCAATGAAGAGAAAACTGTCTCTTCAATAAATGGTGCTGGGATAACTGGATATTCACACGGGAAAGAATGAAACTGGGCCCATATCTTACACCACTCACAAAAATTAACTCAAACTGGATTAAAGACTTTAATGTAAGACATAAAACCATGAAACTCCTAGAAGAAAACATAGGAATAAAACTTCTTGACATAGGTCTTGGTAATGATTTTTTGGATATGACACCTAAAGCACAAGCAACAAAATCAAAAATAAACAAGTGGGACTATATCAAACTAAAAAGCTTCTGCACAGGAAAAGAAACCATCAACAAAGTGCAAAGACAATCTACAGAATGGGAAAAATATTTGCAAACGATACATCTGATAAGGGATTATATTCAAAATACATAAAGAACTCATACAACTCAATAGCAAAAATAATAATAACAATCACCCAATTCAAAAATGGGCAAAGGACTTGAATAGACATTTCAGATACATGCAAGAACAACAGATACAGGAAAGGATGCTCAACATCACTAGTCACTAGGGAAATGCAAATTAAAAGCACAATGAGATATCATCTCATGCCTATTAGAATAGCCATCATCAAAAAAGGCAAGAGATAACAAATACTGTCGTGGATATAGAGAAAAGGGAACACTTGTGCACTGTTGATGGGATTGTAAATTGGTGCAGCCACTATGGAAAACAGTATGGAAGTTCCTCAAAATATTAAAAACAGAACTGCCACATGATCCAGCAATTCCACTTCTGAGAACATATCCAAAGGAAATGAAAACACTAACTCAAAAAGAGATCTGCACCCCCGTGTTCATAGCAGCATTATTTACCAATAGCCAAGACACGGAAACACCCTAAGTGTCCATTGATGGGTGAATGGATTAAAAAATTGTGAAAAATTATATATATATAATTCAGCCAAAAAAAAGAGGAAATCCTACCATTTGCAACAAAACGGATGTACCTTGAAGGCACTACATTATGTAAAATAAGTCAGACAGAGAAAGACAAATACTGGAAGGTTTCACTTTCACTTATATGTGGAATCTTAAAAAAAAAAACAAAGAACTAAAAATTCATAGAAAAAGAAATCATGTTTGAAGTTATCAAAGACAGAGGGTGGGGGAGGGGGAATTGGAGGAATGTGGTCAAAAAGTACAAACTTCTAGTTATAAGTTAAATAAGTACTAGGCATGTAATGCACAACACAATGACTATAGCTAACACTGCTGTATGATATTTAGGGAAGTTGTTAAGAGTAATTCTTGAGTTCTCATAACAAGAAGAAAACTTTTTTTCCTTTTCTTTCTTCTCCTTTTAATGTATCTGTATGAGAAAATGGATATTAGGTGAACCTATTGTGGTAATCATTTCACAATACGTGTAAATCAAGCCATCATCCTGTACACCTTTAACGTATACAGTGATATATGTCAATAATGTCCCAATAAAACTGGGAAAAAGGGTTAAATAGAATAATCCTTTAAAAAAATAGTTGATGAAATTAAAGACCCTGACAAATAAAACCAAAAAATCTTGGCCAAGGGGCTTCCCTGGTGGTGCAGTGGTTGAGAGTCTGCCTGCCAATGCAGGGGACACGGGTTTGTGCCCCAGTCTGGGAAGATCCCACCTGCCACGGAGCGTCTAGGCCCGTGAGCCATGGCTGCTGAGCCTGCATGTCTGGAGCCTGTGCTCCGCAACGGGAGAGGCCACAACAGTGAGAGGCCCGCGTACCGCAAAAAAAAAAAAAAAAAAAAAAAAATCTCGGCCAAGTCTATAACATTGTCTGCCTTTGAATTTAGTATATGTTCATTTGGGTAACAATGGGATAAATTTTCATTCACAGTATTCAGTAGTAGTTCAGTACTTGGTTTCTCTCAAATAAGCAGTGTTGGCCCCAGAAGTCTGGCCTTCAATGCTTAGATGATCTCTCTTGATAATCAGCTAAAGATGCCTCATGGTTACTGATAAACTTTTGGGGAAATGTCATAAATAAATATTAACACCTATATTGTTATTTTGCCTCTTCAAACATTAGCACAAATCTTCTTCCTCTCTCTCTTTCTCTCCCCTCCCCTGTCCCTGAATTCTTCTTTTCCCCCTCTCTTTAGGACCTCATGAAAATACAAATGGTTAAAATGTTACCTATTCTTGATTAACATTACAAAATTTAGCATTCTTTTAGAATTCTACATCCACATCTTTAAAAGCTGAACATTATCACTGTTAAACTGCCCGTATACACATACAAACAACATTTTGCAAGTATTTCCAGGGGTTCAAAACCCCTCTAAAGCCTATCCATGGATATACAAAGGGTCTATAGTCCCCGGAGTAAACCCTGCTCCACAAGTTCATTCCCACACAGTCAACCATTCAACTCTCCCCTATCCCAAGTCTTGCCAACTCCTCAGCCCTTCCTTCGGGCAATACTGCTGAGCTCAAATTAACTTGTGACTGCCCTAACTTTCCCAACTCTTTCAACCCACAAGGCTTTCTACCTTTTCTGGCTTCCTTGTAATTCAGCATTCAATTTCCCTCTAAATGATTCATCTAGGTAACTTATACCTCTAAATCTAACTGGTAAATCCCTGAGAGCAGATACAGTATACCTTACATCTCTGCAATTTCCCCTGCAGCACTTGAAATAATGCCAGAAGCCCAATGAATATTTATTGAATAATCAACCCACCCATCTGCTTATCCTTTAGGTAGCCTCTGACCTACCACCACTACTTTGCCCAAGGAGAAGGATGGGGCCAAGAACGGCATCTTTTTGAGCAGTACCTAGGTTATGCAGAGTTTAGGCACTATCACTCACCATTTTGTTCATTCATTTGAATGTACATTGCAAACAGGTATTAAGTTCTTACTATGTGTCAGGCACTGAGCTAGGCACTGGCGATACAAAAAATGACAGAAATGTAAGCAAATATTTTATGGTGTGCTACATGCAATAACAGAGGCACACACAAGGCAGCAGTAGAAATGGAGTAGGAAACTATCTATCGAGAAGTGTTAATATAAGTCATCACTGAGAACAGGATGCTCGAAATGGATGTTGAAAGAATTAGTAAGAATTTAACAGATGAGGTAGAATGGGAAAGGCCCCCAGGAGACTAACAGCAACTGCAAAGCAACAAACACATGGAAATAGCATGCCTTTTTAAATCCCCTCCTCACTTTCCTTAGTCAGCCAACTTAACTTTCACATTCACTCACGTTTCAATAAGGCCAACTCACTTCACCTTCAGATTATTTACTTGAACTTAATGGGGATTTACTTTTAAAGATTGACTAAGGTGTATTGGCTAGCAAATATAAATATCAAAATACTAAATAAATTTAGAACTTTGGACTTGAAAATCCAATCCAAATCCAAATTACGGATTTGGAAAAAAATACATGTGACTGACTCAATATTCATATTATTAGGTTACATATTTTTATAGAGCAAATGTTTAATACAATGTTAATTTTAATGATCTGCCTGTCTTCAAGGGATAAAAGAACATCCAAAAAATGGTTTTAAAGTTATTTATTCAATATTTCCATTCCTGCATCATTCAGTTCTCCAAGTCAGTTTCAGTTTCTCTGTCTGCTGGCTTTATTAACCTCTCTTTGGGCTTCAATAACCATGGAATCACTTTTACTGTGAAGTTTAATATCCTGCTTTAAAATCCAAATATGATTCACATATTGCATCTTTAGTGTTTCTAAAACAAAACAATCTGCTTGGACTTAAAAAAAATTACTTTTCTCCAAAACACTTAAAAACATGCTTTCCAATATCTGGGAATGGGACTCATTTAAACACATGTGAAACTATAACCCTGCAGACTGTGGAACAAAAACCACATTCACAGAAATATAGACAAGATGAAAAGGCAGAGGGCTATGTACAAGATGAAGGAACAAGATAAAACCCCAGAAAAACAACTAAATGATGTGCAGCTAGGCAACCTTCCAGAAAAAGAATTCAGAATAATGATAGTGAAGATGATCCAGGACCTTGGAAAAAGAATGGAAGCAAAGATCGAGAAGATGAAAGAAATGTTTAACAAAGATCTAGAAGAATTAAAGAACAAACAAACAGAGATGAACAATACAATAACTGAAATGAAAAATACACTAGAAGGAATCAATAGCAGAATAACTGAGGCAGAAGAACAGATAAGTGACCTGGAAGACAGAAAGCTGGAATTCACTGCTTCAGAAGAGAATAGAGAAAAAAGAATGAAAAGAAATGAAGACAGCCTAACAGACCTCTAGGACAACATTAAATGCAACAACATTCGCATTATAGGGGTCCCAGAAGGAGAAGAGAGAGAGAAAGGACCTGAGAAAATATTTGAAGAGATTATAGTCAAAAACTTCCCTAACCTGGGAAAGGAAATAGCCACCCAAGTCCAGGAAGTGCAGAGAGTCCCATACAGAATAAATCCAATGAGAAACACACCAAGACACATAGTAATGAAATTGTCAAAAATTAAAGACAAAGAAAAATTATTGAAAGCAGCAAGGGAAACATGACAAATAACATACAAGGGAACTCCCATAAGGTTAACAGCTCATTTCTCAGCTGAAACGCTACAAGCAAGAAAGGAGTGGCATGATAAATTTAAAGTGATGAAAGGGAAGAACCTACAACCAAGATTACTCTACCCAGCAAGGATCTCATTCAGATTCAATGGAGAAATCAAAAACTTTACAGACAAGCAAAAACTAAGAGAATTCAGCACCACCAAACCAGCTCTACAACAAATGCTACAGGAACTTCTCTAAGTGGGCGACACAAGAGAAGAAGAGGACCTACAAAAACAAACCCAAAACAATTAAGAAAATGGTAGCAGGAACATACCTATCGATAATTACCTTAAACGTGAATGGATTAAATGCTCCATCCAAAAGACACAGGCTTGCTGAATGGATAAAAAAACAAGATCCATATATACAGTGTCTACAAGAGACCCACTTCAGACCTAGGGACACATACAGACTGAAAGTGAAGGGATGGAAAAGGATATTCCATGCAAATGGAAATCAAAAGAAAGCTAGAGTAGCAATACTCATATCAGATAAAATAGACTTTAAAATAAAGAATGTTACAAGAGACAAGGAAGGACACTACATACTGATCAAGGGATCAATCCAAAAAGAAGATATAACAATGATAAGTATACATGCACCCAACATCGGAGCACCTCAATACATAAGGCAACTGCTAACAGCTATAAAAGAGGAAATCGACAGTAACACAGTAACAGAGGGGGACTTTAACACCTCAATTACACCAATCGACAGATCATCTAAACAGAAAATTAATAAGGAAACACAAGCTTTAAGTGACACAATAGACCAGATAGATTTAATTCATATTTATAGGACATTCCATCCAAAAACAGCAGATTACGCTTTCTTCTCAAGTGTGCACAGAACATTCTGCAGGATAGATCACATCTTGGGTCACAAATCAAGCCTTGGTAAATTTAAGAAAATTGAAATCATATCAAGCATCTTTTCTGACCACAACTCTATGAGATTAGAAATCAATTACGGGAAAAAAACGTAAAAAACACAAACACATGGAGGCTAAAAAATACGTTACTAAATAACCAAGAGATCATTGAAGAAATCAAAGAGGAAATCAAAAAATACCTAGAGACAAATGACAATGAAAACACGACAATCCAAAACCTATGAGATGCAGCAAAAGCAGTTCTAAGAGGGAAGTTTAGAGCTATACAAGCCTACCTCAAGAAACAAGAAAAATCTCAAATAAACAATCTAACCTTACACCTAAAGGAACTAGAGAAAGAAGAACAAACAAAACCCAAAGTTAGCAGAAGGAAAGAAATCATAAAGATCAGAGCAGAAATAAATGAAACAGAAACAAAGAACACAATAGCAAAGATCAATAAAACTAAAAGCTGGTTCTTTGAGAAGATAAACAAAATTGATAAACCATTAGCCAGACTCATCAAGAAAAAGAGGGAGAGGACTCAAATCAATAAATTAGAAATGAAAAAGGAGAAGTTACAACAGACACCACAGAAATACAAAACATCTTAAGAGACTACTACAAGCGACTCTATGCGAATAAAATGGACAACCTGGAAGAAATGGACAAATTCTTAGAAAGGTATAACCTTCCAAGACTGAACCCGGAAGAAATAGAAAATATGAACAGACCAATCACAAGTAATGAAATTGAAACTGTGATTAAAAATCTTCCAACAAACAAAAGTCCAGGACCAGACAGCTTCACAGGTGAATTCTATCAAACATTTAGAGAAGAGCTAACACCCATCCTTCTCAAACTCTTCCAAAAAATTGCAGAGGAAGGAACACTCCCAAACTCATTCTATGAGGCCACCATCACCCTGATACCAAAACCACACAAAGATACTACAAAACAAGAAAATTACCGACCAATATCACTGATGAATATAGATGCAAAAATCCTCAACAAAATACTAGCAAACAGAATCCAACAGCACATTAAAAGGATCATACACCATGATCAAGTGGGATTTATCCCAGGGATGCAAGGATTCTTCAATATAGGCAAATCAATCAATGTGATACACCATATTAACAAGTTGAAGAATAAAAACCATATGATCATCTCAATAGATGCAGAAAAAGCTTTTGACAGAATTCAACATCAATTTATGATAAAAACTCTCCAGAAAGTGGGCATAGAGGGAAACTACCTCAACATAATAAAGGCCATATACAACAAACCCACAGCAAACATCATTCTCAATGGTGAAAACCTGAAAGCATTTCTTCTAAGATCAGGAACAAGACAGGGATGTCAACTCTCACCACTATTATTCAACACAGTTTTGGAAGTCCTAGCCACGGCCATCAGAGAAGAAAAAGAAATAAAAGGAATACAAATCGGAAAAGAAGAAGTAAAACTGTCACTGCTTGCAGATGACATGATACTATACATAGAGAATCCTAAAGATGCTACCAGAAAACTACTAGAGCTAATCAATGAATTTGATAAAGTTGCAGGGTACAAAAGTAATGCACAGAAATCTCTTGCATTCTTATGCACTAATGATGAAAAATCTGAGAGAGAAATTAAGGAAACACTCCCATTTACCATTGCAACAAAAAGAATAAAATATCTAGGAATAAACCTACCTAGGGAGACAAAAGACCTGTATGCAGAAAACTGTAAGACACTGATGAAAAAAATTAAAGATGATACCAACAGATGGAGAGATATAACATGTTCTTGGATTGGAAGAATCAATATTGTGAAAATGACTATACCACCAAAAGCAATTTACAGATTCAATGCAATCCCTATCAAATTACCAATGGCATTTTTTACGGAACTAGAACAAAAATTCTTAAAATTTGTATGGAGACACAAAAGACCCCGAATAGCCAAAGAAGTCTTGAGGGAAAAAAAACGGAGCTGGAGGAATCAGACTCCCTGATTTCAGACTATACTACAAAGCTCCAGTAATCAAGACAATATGATACTGGCACAAAAACAGAAATATAGATCAATGGAACAGGATAGAAAGCCCAGAGATAAACCCACACATCTATGGTCAACTAATCTAAGAGAAAGGAGACAAGGATATACAATGGAGAAAAGACAGTCTCTTCAATAAGTGGTGCTGGGAAAACTGGACAGCTACATGGAAAGGAATGAAATTAGAATATTCCCTAACACCATACACAGAAATAAGCTCAAAATGGATTAGAGACCTAAATGTAAGACCGGACACTCTAAAACTCTTACAGGAAAACATAGGAAGAACATTCTTTGACATAAATCACAGCAAGATCTTTTTGATCCACCTCCTAGAGTAATGAAAATAAAAACAAAAATAAACAAATGGGACTTAATGAAACTTCAAAGCTTTTGCACAGCAAAGGAGACCATAAACAAGACAAAAAGACAACACTCAAAATGGGAGAAAATATTTGCAAGCCAATCAATGGATAAAGGATTAATCGCCAAAATATATAAACAGCTCATGCAGCTCAATATTAAAAAAAACAAACAACCCAATCCAAAAATGGGCAGAAGACCTAAATAGACATTTCTCCAAAGAAGACATACAGATGGCCAAGAAGCACATGAAAAGCTGTTCAACATCACTAATTATTAGAGAAATGCAAATCAAAACTACAATGAGGTATCACCTCACACCAGTTAGAATGGGCATCATCAGAAAATCTACAAACAACAAATGCTGGAGAGGGTGTGGAGAAAAGGGAACCCTCTTGCACTGTTGGTGGGAATGTAAATTGATACAGCCACTATGGAGAACAGTATGGAGGTTCCTTAAAAAACTAAATCTAGAATTACCATATGATCCAGCAATCCCACTACTGGGCATATACCCAGAGAAAACCATAATTCAGAAAGACACATGCACCCCAATGTTCACTTCAGCACTATTTACAATAGCCAGGTCACGGAAGCAACCTAAATGCCCATCGACAGACGAATGGATAAAGAAGATGTGGTACATATATACAATGGAATATTACTCAGCCATAAAAAAGAAAGAAATTGGGTCATTTGTAGAGACGTGGATGGATCTAGAGAGTGTCATGCAGAGTGAAGTAAGTCAGAAAGAGAAAAACAAATATCGTATATTAACGCATATATGTGGAACCTAGAAAAATGGAACAGATGAACCGGTTTGCAGGGCAGAAATTGAGACACAGATGTAGAGAACAAATGCATGGACACCAAGGGGGGAATGTGGTGGGGGGGTGTGTGGTGTGATGAATTGGAAGATTGGGATTGACGTGTATACACTGATGTGTATAAAATGGATGACTAATAAGAACCTGATGTATAAAAAGAATAAATGAAATAAAATTCAAAACAATATATAAAATAAAATAAACAAATGCAATAGTACTGCTTCAGGATCATTTTCCTACCATTTTAAGAAGAAAAATTAATAACACTGCTAAACTAAGAAATAGGTACTAATGGCATTCAAATGCATCAGTAGTCTGGCTTTTAAAAAGTTTTTTTTAAAAAGTGAAGAACAAATGGTAGCAGAGGTGCCATTCCTGGCACTTAATCCTTTTTCAGAGACCTGAACCTATAATTGCTTTTAAAGACATGAAAACCTTCATTCTTTCTCCCCTGATATATCCAAAGAACACTTCTGAGATATCTGACATCCTAGAGGATGGTCAGAAATTTATAAGAAGAACATAAAGCCTCACTGATGGTGCTACATAAAAGGTGTTTTCGTTGCTGTTGTTAATTTCAGATACACATAAACAATCAGTTAAACAAGCAAGCAAAAATTTCCCAGAAAACTCATTGAAAACTATTTTAAGTTGTTTCATGAAACTCTGAGTTCAGATCTTGGCATCTTCATAGCTAGGACCCCAAAGTTGAAAACAGCAAGAGAATGAAAACCTGGATCCTCATACTAGAAGGGTGAGATAATGATAATAAAAATAAAACTAGAACTACCATATGATCCAGCAATATTCCACTCCTAGGTATTTATCTGAAGAAAACAAAAACACTAATTAGAAAAGACATATGCACCCCTATGTTCACTGCACAATTATTTACCATAGCCAAGATATGGAATCGAGCCAAGTGCCATCACGGACAAGTGGATAAAGCAGTGCAGTATATACATATACAATGGAATATTACACAGCCGTACAAAAGAATGAATTCTTGTCATTTGCAACAACATGGATGGACGTAGAAGGTATTACACTAAGTGAAATAAGTCAGACAGAGACAAATACTGTATGATTTCACTTATATGTGGAATTTAAAAATTAAAACAAATGAACAAACGTAACAAAATTGAAACAGAGTTATAGATACAGAGAACAAACAGGTGGTCACCAGAGGGGAGGGAGGTAGAGGAAGGAAAGAAATAGGTGAGGGCAAGGGCTTCCCTGGTGGCTCAGTGGTTAAGAACCTGCCTGCCAATGCAGGGGACACAGGTACGAGCCCTGATCTGGGAAGATCCCACATGACGCGGAGCAACTAAGCCCGTGTGCAACAGCTACTGAGCCTGCGCTCTAGAGCCCGTAAGCCACAACTACTGAGCCTGTGCGCCACAACTACTGAAGCCCACGCGCCTAGAGCCCGTGTTCCGAAGCAAGAGAAGACACCGCAATGAGAAGCCCGCGCACCACAACGAAGAGTAGCCCTCACTCGCCGCAACTAGAGAAAGCCCGCGTGCAGCAACGAAGACCCAACGCGGCCAAAAATAAAATAAATAGAAATAAAATAAATAAATTTATTTTTAAAAAAAGAAGAAATTGGTGAGGGTTATTAAGAGGTTCAAACTTCCAGCTGCAAAATAAATGAGTTATGAGTATGCAATGTCCAGTGTGTGGGAATACAGTCAATAACTATGTAATATTTTTGTAGGGTGACATATCATAGCTAGACCTACTATGTGATCATTTGGAAATGTATAGAAATATCAAATCATGATGTTCTGTAATGACAGTGTGGTAGGTCAATTACACCTCAAAAACAAACAAACTCATAGGAAAAGAGATTAGATCTGTGATTGCCAGTTGTGGGTGTGGAGGGGGCTGAAGGGGGAACTGGACGAAGGCAGTCAAAAGGGACAAACTCCCTTTACAAGTTACAAGATAAATGAGTGCCTGGGATGCACAACATGATTAATATGGTTAACACTGCTGTACGTTACCTATGAAAGTTGTTAAGACAGTAAACCCCAAGAGTTCTCAGCACAAGGAAGAATATTGCTTCTTTTTTCTAATTCTTTAATGTTGTATGTATGCGACTTGATGGATGTTCACTAAACTGTGGTAATCATTTGATGATGGATGCAAGTCAAATCACTATGCTGCACACCTTAAACCGATACAGTGCTGTATGTCAATTATATGTGGAAGGGAAAAGAGTTTTTTAAACTCTTTTTTTAAAAAATCTGTGCCTTTTAGAGCTTAGAAATTATATCTCAACAAAGTATTGTTAGCATTACAAAATAATAATACTACATTGTATTTGTATCATACTTCATACTATTAAGAATTCTTTCCCGAGATTCAGCTCATGTGATCACCCTAAACCGCCAACAGAGATAACAAACCTAGATTCCAGAAGTGATGTGCCCAAGGACGTGGGGCCGGCTAGCGGCAAGATTCGAATCACAGCCCAGATCTTGCTGGTTCAAGAAAAATATTTTCCATTACACCAAATATAGAATAACCAATCAATCTCTCTCCCTACCTTTCCCTCATTTTGTTTTGCATTTCTTAATAGAGTCATTGATTTTTTTAATATAGTATTTCAGAATCCTTAGACCTTCGTTTTAAGTTTCCAGCTTTAAAAATTTATTAATCAACCCCATATCAATTGCCTCTTTATTCAAAGTTAACCTTACTGGAAGAAGGGCAATGCAAAGCAAATAGAGATGTTTTGCATTCACTTCTCTTTTCTTCTCTTTTAAATCACTGTTGAAGTGTATACTGAATGCCTGTCTCAACCAGCAACAGTTTCTTCCCATTCATTTATTGGGCCAGGCCTTTCCCAGAAAACAGTATAATTGGTTTCATTTTTAGGTTTCCACAGAAAATCTCTCAGAAATATCTCAGGGAGCACAAGATGCATGCAACAAGTCTCAAATGATACCATATATTTGCGATTATAAAGCTCTAATACTAAGCTCAAGAACATATTATTAAATAAAAGTCTCTCAACACTTTACAAAAGAGTCCTAATAAAACCAGCAAAGGAGGGGCTTCCCTGGTGGCGCGGTGGTTGAGAATCTGCCTGCTAATGCAGGGGACACGGGTTCAAACCCTGGTCCGGGAAGATCCCACATGCCGCGGAGCAACTGGGCCCATGAGCCACAACTACTGAGCCTGCGCGTCTGGAGCCTGTGCTCTGCAACGGGAGAGGCCACGACAGTGAGAGGCCCGCACACCACGATGAAGAGTGGCCCCCGCTTGCCACAACTAGAGAAAGCCCTTGCACAGAAACAAAGACCCAACACAGCGGAAAATAAATTAATTAATTTCCTGAATCCCCAACTACTGTAAAAGCACCAGATTTCTTCCTTTCATTCATTCATTTGCTCATTCATTCATTCAACATGAAATTCACTATTGCCAGCAGTGTTCTAGGCCCTGGGGATTCAGTGGTAACAAGACAGGTTTCTGCCTTGTAGTGCTTACATTCTAGAGGGAGCAAGACAGGCAAGAAATCCATAACAAATAATATCCTATATTGTTAAGTACAATGAAAAATGAAACAAGGTAATGGGGAACAGAGTAGAAGCAGGGAAACCAATTGGGATGTGACTATGGTAGCCCAAGTAAAAGATGAAAGTAGGTTGGTGAAAAATAGTTAGGTTTAGCACTTGCTGATGGATTTGATGTTGATGCCGAAACTCTGCCTCTGAGCAATGGTGCCAAATTGAGTCTCAGAGACAGAGTTTTGGATGATGTAGAAAAGAATAGCTTTATTGCTTTGCCAGGCAAAGGGGGACACAGGGGGCTCCTGTCCTTGAAAACTGTGTGTCCCAACCCGGGAGGATTTAGTGAGGAGTTTTATAGCAATGGTTCAAGGGTGGGGTTGCTGATAAGATTAGGGTGTGTGCAGGGCCTGTACCCCTTTAATCTGGTCTCAGGTGGTCTCCTAATCTTGATGAGCTTCTCTGGTTCCTTTAATCTGGAAAGAAGAATACTAACACCTTTCATTTGTTGGGGGTGTTTTAGTTCTATCAAGAGCTCAAAGATATTGTTATGTGTGTCCCTTGAGGCGAACCAGGACCTGCCCCAAGGCTGCACTAGTGTTTCTTGGCTGTGGCCGCTCCTCCCTTGTCTCTGCATCCCCTCCCCTCTCTGATTAGCAACTGTTCAAATCTGCCCTTTGGAACTCAGGAAATGTCATGGAGGCTGGAGTCTGTTCGCTATCAAAAAGAAATGGGGGACACAGAAAGGCTTCCATGCCCAGGAGCCCCATGGGGTCCTACTCAGTTTCAATGTCAAGCTTGAGAAAGAGAGAAGCTGAGTATTACTTCATGATTTTGCCTGAGCAAATGACTGGATAATGATGCCATTAGCTAAGATGGAAAAGACCTTGAGAGAAACTGGATGGGGTGGGGACATCAAGGATCCTCTTTATTGTGATATCAAGTTTGAGATACCATCAACGTGGACAAGAAGAAGAAGGAGAAGGAGAAGAAGGGGCAGGGAGAGCAGGAGGGGGAAGGAGAGAGGAGAGGGAGGACGGGGAAAAGGAGACAACAAGAGTTGGATATACAAGTCTGAAGCTCAGGCGAGAAGTCAGGGCTGGAAATACAAATCTGAGAATCATCAGAATTCAGACAGCATTTAAAGTCATGGGACCAGATGAGTTCACCTCAGGACATGTGCAATCAGAAGGCATTCAAATCATGGCTTTGCCACGTGTGAGCCAACTTGGGAAAAGTCTTTAACCTTTCTATAACCTTTCTGTCCGGGGTTGATATATATCTGAACAGGCCAGGAAATATGCATAGCACTACACAAATACATGTTGCTGTCAAGCGCGTAAGAAATTAAATGCCACAAAAAGGTAGAAACAGTAAAACTGGGAATGAAAGTGCAAATTTCCTGACCACGGTAATAAATTACCAGTTACCGTAGCAGAAAAAATTACCAGCAAATTCCCTGGAAGAAAGCACCACTGAGGAAAGTGAAAATAGGGTTGCCCCTACCTTTGGTCCACTGGAGAGAGAAAAGATTTTCATTAACAAATACAGCAATTGAAAATAGTACACCAAGCTATTAACAGTGAATATTTCCAGGGGCTGAGTTTATAAAGAATGATTGATACCTGAAATTTTATCATGAACACATATTACTAACTATCATGACATATACTACTAATGGGGAAAAAAATAGTAACTCATGAGCTATTGTCAAGAAGCTTCCAATGTGAGACACTGCCAATATGAAACTTGGAATTACCAAAGGACTATTAAAACTGGTCTCGATGGTGATTCTTGCTAAACTGTAAACTAATGTGTGTTGGTAAAGTAAAAAGCAAAATAAGAACCAAATGAATACTCTTACAAGTGCTAAGGTTTTAAAATATAATTATTCTAGAAATTTCAAAGATCCCATACACTCACCTGTTATAAACTTAAAACTAATGAATAGGCAGACTTTTTTTTTCGGATTGAACCCATCAATATTTGTTAATCTTTGGAAAGCATTTTTTAAAGTAGCAGATAAATTAAGGATTGCAAAATTACTGTATTACCATACAGTAAGTATGGAGGAAGCAAGATTATTACCTGATTATATTCCTGCCATGCTTTTGCTTACTTATATATGCTTACCCTATTTACGTTATAGATTTTTTTCAATTTAACCTATACTCCACGGTTTTATTAGAACATCTTAGAGAGCTGCTACTCAGAAAAGACTTCATGTGATCTTTATGAAATTATAATTGCTGTTTTTAATGTCACTGTATGTTTTTAAAAATTCAGCACTAAGGGGCCTTAAAGAAACTGTAGTCTTTGCTGGTTTGAATTAAAAGGAAGACCCCTTCTAATCAGATAAACCTAAAGTCTTAACATGGTGAGAAATACTTTTCACGCTCTAAGTAAATCACTGAACAGAGAGCAGAATTTCTTAGTCTCTCGTAATTCAAGGTAGTAAGCACTAGATGGCACTGCTGATTCTTAACCACGCAGTTGATTTTCCAGGTTTTATGCCAAACTTAAGAATCCTATTAACAACATTCAAGTTCTTGGATAATTAAAGAAATTTTACACATTTCAAAGGGGGAAAGAACCCTTAAGCCAGTTTAGCATGTTCTCTACTATAATCCTTTCCTAATTGCTATTACTCTAAATCAAGTTCTCTAGATGAGGTTTTAAATATATAACTTTGTATAAATATAACTATAAATGTAAATATTAAAATTTTTAAATAAAATATTGGTGTACTTTCAGATGATAATTATAATTTAAGTGGAAAGAAATAAGGTTCTCCAAAGGAAAGACTCAGTTTTCAGCTTTGTTAAGCAACTTGCCACTAACATCCTAAGAGCAGGAGGGGCAAGGAGCAAATTATGGGTTTAGCTTCTCATCTCTATGATGGTCTTAGGACCTTCATATAAAGGCTCTTCTGTCCACTTTGGGACTGAAGTCTCCTGGTCTGTCCACTTAAAAACTAGAAGTGTCAATATGGCCAGTGCCCCACGCTGGCAGCGTCTGTACCTATTCTGGGCGTGTAAAGAGGGACTGACGGCGACAGTGAGAGGGCTCTTGACTCACCCTTGCACATGCTCTCCTCAACTCCTCCCGTCGTTCAGATAAACAGCCAGGGCCGGGACTAGATCTTCACCAAGCTAATAAAACTGCTCCAAAATCAAAAGCCTTGGAAAGTAATCTTACGTTTTGAAACATCACAACTTTTTTTTTAAGAACGTTTCTCTTTTACAAAGAGATACAAAGTAGCTTCTCAACTCACCACCAACAAAAGAAATACAAGTGATGCTGAAAATCTCTTAAAGCTAACACAGAGTGCCATTCACCAATTCATTCATTTATTCAATTAATGTGGCCATGTGCCTTGGATGGTGCTCAGAGCTAGTAACGTACCAGTGAACAAAAGAGATGTGGGTCCCGGTCTGTATAAGGCCTACTATTTAGTAATAGATATTGTTAGTCATACAGTAATAATATTTTTAATGTTGCTTATAAGTCAACAGACACTGGCATCGCCTCAAATCCTTTTTGGAAGTAAGCCTGATATAAACCAATGAAAATTTAACTCACTGATCATGGTATCATGGCAGGAAAGAACATGGATCTACGGAGAGTGAGAAAATAATTCAAAAGAAGGCACTTTGGTCTTTGGTGCCCCAATCTGTTCCATGGAAAGCAAACTGCCTAGGTGGTCACACACAGCTGCACATACTCTTTGCTTCGTTTTTATGAAGAAAAGCAAACAAACAGACACTGTAGATGCTTTACGAGAAAACAAATTGGGTGGTCTTCCTCAAATTGTTACTCCTTTCCTCCCAAAGTTCCACGTCATCTACATCTGCTTTAATAACTTCATCTTTATGGAAGTAAAATATTAACATTTTAAATATGGACTATGAATCATCAACGAAATGATAAATGCAAACAATTTTATCACATTAGAAGAAAGCCTTCCATTTTAGAAGGCTATTTTATCAAGAACCTCTTTCCTCAATTTTAGTCCTGAGGGTACACCATTCTCCAGTCATTCTGTCATGACAGACTGGTTTTAAGTCCCCGCTCTACACCTCACTCCCTGTGTGATCCTGTATTCCTCATCTCTCAGACGGAGATAATTCCGATGTCACGGTGATACAACACAACTAAGGGAGATCAGTGTGGAAAATGCTTGCAACAGTGCTTTGTACATAATGAGGGCTTGATAACAACAACTGTCACAGTGTCCAAATTTCAGTGAAGAATTCCATTCATATATTCATAACAGGAATAGAAACCAATGATGAGTAAGATTTTAAGAGAGAAAAGCATCTAGCTTCTGTAAAGAAGATCAAGTCTCCTGGCTTGGCCATACTATTTTCTAGGATATGGGAAAAATTTAGCAAATCAGATCACTGAGCCAACGGCGGGCATCTTTAAGGAATCTTAGCAAACAAGAGATGAAACTGGCAGAAAGAAGAAGAGTCCCAATTTTCAAAATTACAGAGAATGCAAGTTCTGCAGACTAACCCACAACAGCATTCTAAGCAGACTATTAAAATATGCGGTTACTTAAAGAATACCATGGGGCCACCACTAAGGTTCAGTGAGTCCAAACAACACCATTTCCTTCTTTCACAGCAGACTAATACATCTAGGAAATATGACAGATATGATGTAGCAAGAAAAAAATGCCTTTGACAGTAGGTTTATACTATCCTTTGGATAAGAAGAAGAAATACAAATTGAGTGATAATACACAGACTCATTATCTGCTAAATGACTGCCAAATGCTACTTTTAATGGATACATAATTTCAATCCAGAAGGAAGTATCTAGTGACCAGTCTCGGGGCTTTATGTCAGTCCTATTCTGGTAACCCCAGTTTACTTGAATTAAGCCACAAAGCAGCCCTTAAGGTATGTCAGTTCCCTAAGAGAAGGGACGTGTCAGCTGGTCCTTTGCTCCATCCCGGCTCCTAGAACAGGACATGGCATCCCGTGGGAGTTCATTAAATACTTGTTTGAATGAATTAAAAATGTGTCACTAATATGAAGTTAAGGGGATTAATAAATATCAGCAATGACTTAATCAGAAACCAAAAGGTCTTCACAGAGCAGAATGATGGCAATAGACCCAGGTAACTGCACGCAGAGGGAAAAGCCTAGCCTTTGTTGTTAGGTGAACCCTGGTTTCAATCTCGGTTCTGCCACTTGTCAAGGAGGGAAAGAGGGGTAGTGGGCAGAGAATTGAGGTGAACTTTCAATAGAAAGAGAAAAAAGGTCTTCCACATAAATCCAAAATTGATCACGTACTGAGTGAGAGAAGGTGCAGTTTTTAGCTAGGGTGGCATGTAACTGGGGAAAATATTAATTCCTACTCCAAGAATATAGTTTAGAATAATCAGACATGAGGTTCTATCTGGGCCACTTTTGAGAGTAAAAGCGGTCACTGTTAATTATGCTAGGACAACAGGTGCAAATTGGGGCTGCCCTCGGCAAACTGGGACGTACGATTGCACTATTTACAGCACACACCAAAAGCTCTAGACATTTGAGTTGATAGAAAGTTAAATGGATCAACGATTTGCTGTAATTGCTTTAAAAATATATTAGTTCGGGCTTCCCTGGTGGCGCAGTGGTTGAGAGTCCGCCTGCCGATGCAGGGGACATGGGTTCGTGCCCCGGTCTGGGAAGACCCCATATGCCGCGGAGCGGCTGGGCCTGTGAGCCATGGCCGCTGAGCCTGCGCGTCCGGAGCCTGTGCTCCGCAACGGGAGAGGCCACAACAGTGAGAGACCCGCGTACCACAAAAAAAAAAAAAAATATATATATATATATATATATATATTAGTTCACTGAGTGCTTACTATATGCCTGGCACTAAGTCCTTTACATGTATTGACTCATTTAATATTCACAAAAATATTACGGAATATCATTATCTTAGATGCAAATGAAGAAATGGAGTCACAGAGAGGTTAAATAACTTGCTCAAGGTTACTATTCAGCTTACCCTAAGGTTTACAGTAGCTGAAGAATTGGACTCCAAAGCCAGTGGCCCCTGGGTGTGTGCATTTAACCACTACAATATATAACCTTGGGCTGCACCAAAATGCATTGAATCAGGCAAAGGATAGTCCTGCTTGCCTCTGTTTCCGTCAGAGCACAGCTAGGGACATTGTTTTGATTCCAGGTCCATGGTTTTCATACAAACTAGGTATATGAGCATGTATTAAAGATGGCAAGGAGATGTGAGATGATGATACATATGGATGAGTAGAAGGAAATACTTAGCTTAGGGAAGAAAAGAGTTGGTAGGTCATGAGAATGGCTCAGCTATAGGATGGTCATAGGGAAGAAAAGTTAGACACAGTCTATTTTTTTTTAGACACATTCTTCTCATCAGCTTACAAACTTCTTTTAGCCATTGGGATCCAGTTCACATATGTAGTTAATTATATAATTAAATAATCATTCAATCAAGACAAAAGTTTCATGAAAACCTTACTACTTGTGATACACTCTGATATTTTCTATTCTACTCTACTCCATTTCTTCTCCTCCTCCTCTTTTAATGCTGGTCATATCCAACTAAAATTATTTTACAACCCCGGAGTTTAGCCTAAAATTTGAAAAATACTGCTGTATATGGTCCCAAGGCGAGAAACTAAAGAGCAGTGGACAGATGTTACATGAAAGTATGTTTTAACTCAACATAAACAATAACTAAATACCTGCCAGAGCGGTTCAAAGTTGTAATGGGCTATTTCAGAACAAGAAGAGCTCCCCATCACTGTAGGTGATGTAGGTATCCCATCATAGGCTACAAATAGAGTAGAGGGGATTCAAGTATTAGTTAAATGGCTGAGATTCAAGTATTAGTTAAACGGCTGGAATAGAAAAATATTAGGTTTTCTTTCCAAACCTGAGATCTCATTATTCTGAACCACATTTTTGTAACAGAAATAATATTTTCCCTTCAACAATGTCCATTTTCCAAAATACTTAGATATGTTCCAAGCTACCAAGATGTAATGAAAGAAGGAAAGTTGTAAGGAGACAAGAAAGGAAAGAAGGGAGGCAAGAAAGGGAGGAAGGGAGGAAGGAGGAAGGGAAGAAAGGGAAGGAAAGGAAAGAAGGAAGAGAAGGAGGGAGGGAGGGAGGAAGACAGGGAGAGGAAGGGAGGGAAAAACAGAAAAAAAGAGAACAGAGAGAGAGAAGAGAAATAAAACTAAATAGAATTTAAGTGTTTCCTAAGTAAATTAACGAGTTTTGCCTTCAAAATAAAGTCTAAAATCCCACTTTCCCAATCTCAACAAAAATGTAAATTGGGTTCACCAAGAGTGCGAGATTCCTAAGTACCCTGCATGAGAAAAAGAAGAAAAAAAGGCATCTGAAAATTACTCTGGGCTCTATAATTAGCTCTCATGGTTTTCTTTCAGATCATTCTGGATGATCAGATCAGAACAGAAGAGTGGAGACTGGCTCAGGACTTGATGTGTAAAATAGCTTTCAACAGGGTTCGGGCAATCCTTTTTGACAGGTATACACATTGCAACAATCCTCAAAGGCCACTTCTGGGAGACCCTCCTGACTCCTTTTGAAGATACTGCCAAGAAAGAGAAGAGAGAAAGTAGGAAGAGAAATCTAAACAGGAACAAAACAATTGAAAGGAAGACACTAACGCAAACCCCAAAGGATACAATTGATAAGATTAAAAATTCTATTAGACTTGACCAACCATACAACCCATGATTCCTGTGGGCTTATTACTAGCACATAGTGCTCTCTCGCCACCAGGTATCTTGTTTAATCCTTAGAGCCGTGTTCATGATCAAATGCTAACACCATTGGTACAGGGCTACGGGTTGCTTTCTGAGTAAGACTGAGGTTTCAGTGGTGATCTCCACAGGGCTTCCTAAAAGAAATAAGAAAGTCCAAACTGGGGTAAATGATCTATCCAATACTGTCAAGAGCTCACTGGATGCTTTTCACCAAACTCAGTTTCCTCACAAGGTCTCAGAGGAAAAGGGCGCATGGACCAGAACAGCTACAATCCAGCCACAGCTGGTTTTATTTGGTATTACAGGGAGATGGCTACACATAAATTAAACAAATAAAAGTAAATAAAAAGATATCCTCAACTGTAAACTCCTCTTTCTGACAAAATGAAAAATTCAGTATTTACCCTCAATTAATACTATAGGTACATATACTACCAACATGTAATAGAAAGTCTTTGAAATTTACATACTCAAGCTAAGTGGTTTTGAAATGAAGTGGAAAGTAAGAAGCTTTTTGCTAAGACCATCTGGGCATCTTAGAAACCTGAATCCTGAGTTGGACCCATTCCCACATTGCTATAAACCACACTACAAACTCTCAAATCAGGGACAGAGCCCTTTGTGGAAAGATGAGTTCAGGAAATAAACTGAAACCAGACTTAAGTTTGACAAGTCAATGAAGGCAGAGATTTGGAAGCAGAAGAAAAAGAATAAAGGTTGACATAATTCAGGTAGGGTGGAATTCGAAGCATGATAGGACCTTGGCAACACAGACCAGCTGGATCAAGATGAAGCCAAGACCAGGCCAGGCACTGTCTAGGGAAACACATACAAGCTCCAGAGGTCTGTCTACCAGGTGGACGCTTGCAAACCCAATGTACCATGGCCAAAGACACAGCAAGTTCACACTTGATTCAGGCAGACTTTGGGAACAGGAGAATGAATTCAAGGACAAGGTATGGCCCTGAGGTACAGATTCACAGTCAGAGCAAGACTTCTATTTCCAGCAATGTTGTGATCTAAGTCCACAAAAAACAAAACAAAACAAAAAAAACAACCTAGAAGTGCTGGATAAAATATGAGTCACAGGGAAGTGAGGGAAATTCTAGAAATTTGGGAAATTCTTCCTAAAACCAGGGAAGAACATAAACATAGATGTGTTATATTGGCACTGACATTTAGGCTGTCCAGAGAGTACTTGTTGATACGGGTAAGTAGGAAGCTTGGGTTTTCACAGCCATGTGGAAATAGATGATAAAGCCTCGGGTTTGTTCAATGTGAAGAAGTGGAACAGAGCCCCTCCTTGCCCCTATAAGCCCTCAAAGGGCTACTTTCTCAGTAAAAAGAGATGACAAGGAAACTGTCTATCTCGGCATAGACGTCTGGGGCCGGGGGAGCTTCCCAAAACACAAGGATCAAATTTTACTACCTAATTGAAAGGAAGGAACACTTCCAAACTCATTTTAGGAGGCTGGCATTACCCTGATACTGAAGCCAGGTGAAGATGCTACAAGAAAAGAAAATTACAGGCCAATATCCCTGATGAACATAGATGTGGTGAACATTCTCAACAAAATACTAACAAACTGACTTCAACAGCACAGTAAAAGGGTCATATATCATGATCAAGTGGGATTTATCCCTGGGATTCAAGGATGGTTCAACATACACAGATCAATAAATGTAATACACACCACATTAACAGAATGATAATTTCATTAGATGCAGAAAAAGCATTTGACAAAATTCACATCCCCTCAAGATAAAACTCTCAACAAATTAGTTATAGAAGCAATACACCCCAACATAATAAAAGCCATATATGACAAGCCCACAGCTAACACCTTACTCAATGGTGAAAAGTTAAAAGCCTTTCTTCTAAGATCAGGAAAAAAACAAGCATGCCCACTCTCACCACTTCTGTTCAACATATACTACTGTAAATCCTAGCCACAGCAATTAGGCAAGAAAGATAACTAAAAGGTATCCAAATTAGAAATTAAGAAGTAAAATTAATCCCTGTTTGCAGATGAGATGATCTTAGATATGAAAACCCCTAAAGACTCCATCAAAAAAACCTGTTACAACTAATAAATGAAATCAGCAAAGTTGCAGGATAAAAAATCAATATAGAAAAATCAATTGTGCTTCTATACACTAACAATGTGCTATCTGAAAGAAATTTTAAAAGCAATTCCATTTACAGTAACATCAAAAACAACAATATACTTAGGAATAAATTTAACCAAGGAGGTGAAATATCTGTACACTGAAACCGATAAGGCACTGATGAAAGAAACTGAAGAAAACACAAACTAATACTGGAAATCCAGTGTTCTTGGATTGGAAGAATTAATATTGTTAAAATGTTTATACCACCCAAAGAGATCTACAAATTCAATGCCATCCCTATCAAAATTCTACTGTCATTTTTCACAGAAATAGAAAAACTATACTAAAATTTGTATGGAACCACAGAAGACCTTGAATAGCCGAAGCAATCTTGTGAATGAATAAAGTTGGATACATCATACATTCTGATTTCAAACTATACTACAAAGCTATGGTAATCAGAAGAGTATGGTACTGGCACATAGACCAATGGAACAGACTAGAAAGGTCAGAAATAAACCTTTGTATATAGAGTCAACTAAACTCAGAAAAGGACACCAAGAACACATAATAGGAAAGGGCAGTCTCTTCAACAAATGGTGCTGAGAAAACTGGATATTCACATGCAAAAGAATGGAATGACTGGACCCCCCATCTTACACCACTCATAAAAGTTAATGTGAAATGTATTAAAGACTTAAATGTAAAACCTGAAACCATAAAACTTCTAGAAGAAAACATAGGGGAAAAGCTCCTTGACATTGGTCTTTGCAGTGATTTTTTGGGATAAGAGACCAAGGGCACAAAAGCCGAAATAAACAAGTGGGACTACATCAAACTAAAAAGCTTCTGCAGAGCAAAAGCAACAATCAATAAACTGAAAAGGCAACTTACAGAAAGAGAGAAAATATTTGCAAACCACATATCTGATAAGGGGTTAATATCCAAAAAAATATAAAGATCTCACACAACTAAGTGGCGAAAAAAAGCAAATAATCCAATTAAAAATAGGTAAAGGACCTGAACAGACATTTTTCCAAATGGCCAAAAGGCACATGAAAAGGTGTTCAACATCACTAATCATTAGGGAAATGCAAATTAAAACCATGATGAGATACCATCTCACACCTGTTAAGATAGCTATTATCAAAAAGACAAACGTTAACCAACACTGGTGAGAATGTGGAGAAAAGTGAATCATTATACACTATTGGTGGAAATGTTAACTGTTACAACCATTATAAAAACTTCATAGTGGTTCCTCAAAAAATAGAACTACCATATGATCCAACAATCCCACTCCTAGGTATATAGCCAAAGGAAATGAAATTGGTAACTGGAAGATATATCTGCACTCCCATGTTCATTGCAGCACTATTCACAACAGCCAAAATATGGAAACAACTTAAATGTCCATCAACAGATGAATGGATAAAGAAAATGTGGTATATCTATACAGTGGAATATTATTCAGCCATAAAAAAGGAAATACTGCCATTTGCAACAACGTGGATGAACCTGGAAGGCATTACACTAAGTGAAAGAAGCTAGACAGCACAGAAAGACAAATACTGTATGCTATTACAAGTGGAACCTGAACAAAACAAAACAAACCTGACTTCACAGAAAGAGAGTAAAACGGTGGTTACCAAGAGTTAGGAGGAGAAGTAAATGGGAAGATGTAGGTCAAAGCGCCAACTTTCAGTTATAAGTTTTAAGAATCTAATTTACAGCAAGGTGACTATAGTTAATACTATGCTATTATATACTTATATACTTGAAAGTTGCTGAGAGTAGATCTTAAGCATTCTCACCACAAGAAAAAAAAAAAGAGTTAACTACATGAAGTGATGATGTGTTAATTAGCTTGATCTTGCATAATCGTTCTACAGTGTATACATATATAAAATCATCACCTTTTACACTTTAAATACATACAAGTTACATTTGTCCATTATTCCTCAATGAAATTAGAAAACAGAACAAAACAAAACAATCAAAAAGAATCAAATTGGTATACTGATATTCCCTATTAAAAATGTCTTTCTACTGTTAAAAAGAATTATCCTACCTATGTAATTCAGGAACCCAGAACTGAGAAATTAATATTAAAGTAATTCAGGAACCCAGAGCTGAGAAATTAATATTAAAGTGATCAAGGGTGGGAAACACACTCGCAGTACCTGTAAAAATGAAAGGCAAACTCCCTCTGGAGCAGTGGTTCTCAACCTTGATGGTGGAGCTTTAAAAACTTTGAGGCTTCAGTCTCACATTCAGAGTATCTGAGTTAACTCGTCGGGGGTTCAACCTGCCATCCTAATTTTAAAGGCTCACTAGGTCATTCCGATGTGTAGCAAAGACTAAGAACCACTGCTCTGGAGAGATATGCCTTCAGTGCAGGCCACACAGGATCTCCACCAAGCATGACTGAGAAAACAAAATTTTACAACACCCAAAGGAGCAATCCACCATAAGCAAGAATAGGCAGAAATAACAAAAAACAGAGTTAAACCCACAAGAACTTTAGAGATAATTGAATTATTTGTTACAGACTATATAATAAGAACATACAAAATAAAGATGAAAAACCCAAAAATATAAAACTGGAGAAAAATACAAGCACAAAATAAAATTAGAAATGATACACTCATTGATTTTAAATACTCAATAAGTGAGTTAAACAGCAGATTAACAGACCTGTAGAAAAAAGTGGAGGCCTAGGTGACTGATCTGGAGAAAATACCTGGAATGTGACACTGAAAGATGAATAACTGGAATTGCAACAGACAAATTGAGTCATGCAGGATAAATGAGAAGGTTCAACATATACCTAATCCACGTTCCAAAAGAAGAGAAAATGGAGAAGAGGAATATTTAAAGAGATAATGAATGACATAAAATAGTTCAGAAAAAAATACAGAGAGAGAGAGAGAGACAGGGAGAGAGAACAAAGGAGATGTCAAGAAGCACAAATGACAAAGCAAATGATGTAAATGTTAACAGTAAGTGAATCCGGATAAAAGGTCTAGGAGTGTTCCTTGTTACTATGTTTACTTTTGCAACTTTCTTCTAAGTTTGAAACTATTTACAAATAAAAATTTTTTTAAAAAAAATTTTTTTTGGCCACACTGCTTGCGGGATCTTAGTTCCCTGACCAGGGATTGAACCCGGGCCCTTGGCAGTGAAAGCACAGAGTCCTAACCACTGGACCTCCAGGGAATTCCCTATTAAAAATTTTTTAAGAGATAATGGCTATTTTCCAGAATTAATGAGAAATAAGGATTACCAAATTTGAGTTTCAAGCAGGATAAATAAAACTAAATCCACACCTTAAGCACATCACATTGGAAACTATAAAATATGAAAGGCAAAGAAAGTGTCTTAAAAGTTATCAGAGAAAACATAAACTATCTATAAAGAGCAAAAGAAAATCACCGTGAGACTATGTCTCACACATGTTAGAATGGCTATTTTTGAAAAGACAAGGAATAACAAATGTTGGAGAGGATATGAAGAAAAGGGAATCCTACACTGTTGGTGGGACTGTAAATTGGTACAGTCACTATGGAAAACAGTATGGAGATCCCTCAAAGAACTAAGACTAGAACTATTATATGACCCACCTATTCCACTTCCTGGTACTTACCTGAAGAGCACAAAAACACTAATTCAAAAAGATATATGCACCCCTATGTTCACTGCAGCATTATATACGATAGCTAGGATATGGAAACAACCTAAATGTCTATCAGTGGATAAATGGGTAAAGAAGATGTAGCGTATATACACATTAGAATACTATTCAGCCATAAAAAAGAATGAAACCCTGCCATGTGTGACACCACAGATGGACCTTGAAGGTGTTAGGCTAAGTGAAATAAGTCAGATATTATTTCATTTATATGTGAAGCCTAAAAAACCAAAACAAATGAGCAAACAAAATAAAACAAAAACAAACTCATAGATACAGAGATCAGATTAGTGATCTCCAGAGGGGAAGGGTGCTGAGGGTGCGTGAAATGGGTGAAGGGGGTCAACTGTATGTTGATGGATGGTAACTAGACTTGTGGTAGTGACCACTTTGTAGTGTACACAGATGTTGAATTACAATGCTATATATCTGAATCTTACACAGTAATCAAAACAATATTATAGGCCTAAAAAAATATATCTATAGTGAAACAACAATTAGACTCAATAGACTTCTTAACAGCAACCACTTGAAGGATTTTCAGAGCTCACCTTATCTTCTACTGAGTCTATGATCATAATGTTTTCTCTCAGCTGCCACATATTCTGTCCTAATTGAGGGAGAAGACTGAACTGAGCTCAACTCAGCACTATCAAGGCCTTCAATTGGAAGAGATTGGGACAAGAGGAGCTGAAAGTAGTGATAAGCTAAATATCAATAAGTATGGTGCCCTTGGAGATTTATTGAGCATTAGCAATCCAAATGAAGAAACAGAAGTACTGCAGAATCTCATCCACTATTCACTCCCTTCCAGCCAAATGACAAGCTTAAAAGAAACTCGTCTTTCTAAATTGATATGTTAAATACTTCCTTTCACTGACAATATCAAATGTTGGCAAGGGTATGGAATAACTGGAATGCTCATATGTTGCTAGTGGGAATATAAAATAATAAACCACTTTGGAAAACAGTTTGGCAGTTCTTAGAAAGTTGAGATGCATTTATCATACAACCTAGCAATTCCACTCTTAAGTATTTGCCCAAAAGAAAGAAACACATGTCCCCACAAACACTTGGACATGAATGTTCAGAGCAGCTTTTTTTATAATCACCCAAAACTAGAAACAATACAAATGTTCATCAACAGATGAATAGATGAATTATAGTATATCTATACGATGGAATATTACTCAGTATTAAAAAGGAACAAACTACCGCTATACATAATTACACGATGACTCACAAAAACATTATGCTAAGCAATAAGCAAAAGACCCAGAGTTCATAATTCATGAGTCCATTTATGTGAAACTTTGGAAAACACAAATCTAATCTATAGTAACAGCTAATAGATGAAACTTCCCTAGAGCCATGGGAGATGGTGATTAATAGGGAAGGCAGCGACACAGGGGAAATTTGGGACTGATAGAAATGTTCTCTATTTTTATTGTAATGATGGTAACATGAGTACATACATTTGTCAAAACTAATAAAACTGTACACTTGAGATGGATGCATTTTATTATATGTAAATGATACCTCAATAAAGTTCATTTTTAAAATTTCCTCTTGCCACAAACATTTTCAGCTGTTTTCCCACACGTACTTATCATTTCATCATGATATACGTTTCCTACATTTTCTTCTCTTTGTTGTCTTTATCATTGTCTCACTTTTGAAATATAATTTTTCCCATTCATCTTAGGCTAGGTCATTAATTTGAAATTATTTTCTTTTTGCTCTAAAAAGTAGGATATGATGGAGAGATCCTGGGGTAAAGAAAAGAGTTGTAGAGTGCTCAAATCCCAGCTTTACCGATTACTGGCTATGTTACCTTGAGCATTAGTTAAACACTCTGAACCTCAGTTTCTTTATCTGTAAAATGGAAATTATAATAACACCACCTCTTAAGGATGTAAGGCATGTAAAAATTTTGGCAGAGTAGGCATTCAGTAAATGTTCATCTCAGTTCAACAAACGATATTTTCATTTAAATTCTTTATCGTTTATATTATAAGCTAGACAGAGGAATTAACCTAAATAAAATTCAGTGAACTTAGTTAAGTAGAATCACTACCCAATAGTGACTTAAGTGGGACTGAAGAAGTACATGAAAGCAATATCACTCATAGCTGAATCTGTGAACCAGTGCCCATCCATAAACTGCTACCAGTGTGAACAAGATAAGTATAGAAATTGAAAGTATTTAGAAAACTTTAGAGAAATTTGATATGACCCTGTACGATCTATATCAGTAAATGTGATTCAGAGTTTAAATCTTGTATAGGAGAAGGTTCTAGAGTAATTGCTCAGATTAAGGAGTTTGAGTCAAAATGTAAAGCGACACATTTCTTCCTTCATCAAGAAAATCTTACTATGAAAAAAAGTCAGCCAAACTAAATAATGTGCTTAGTGACATAGTAAAAATTATGAATTACATAAAAGCTAATGCATTCCATTTGAGAGTATTCTCTTTATGTGATAATATGGAAGCTGATCACAAACAACTGCAATTGTATACCAGGTACAGTGGTTATCTAGAAGAAAAGTTCTGTAGAGAATGTTTGGACTTTGAATAAATTCAGAGTTACTGATAAATAAGAAACCAGTTTGGGCTCAACTTTTTTTTTTTTTTTTTTTTTGAGGTACGCAGGCCTCTCACTGTTGGGGCCCCTCCCGTTGCGGAGCACAGGCTCCGGACGCGCAGGCTCAACGGCCATGGCTCACGGGCCCAGCTGCTCCGCAGCATGTGGGATCCTCCCGGACCGGGACACGAACCCGTGTCCCCTGCATTGGCAGACGGACTCTCAACCACTGCGCCACCAGGGAAGCCCTGGGCTCAACTTTTTAAAGATATGTATTAGACAGCCAGACTCGCCTATTTTTCTGAAATCTTTATGTTAATAATCTTAATATTTCCAAACAAGGAAGAAATGTAACATGTTTTCCAGTAGCAGATGACTGAAAAGTCAAAATAAACATTAGAAGCATGGAAGAACAGTTTTCACAGATTGTTATGTCATGTTTCATAGTTTAACAACAATTATCCATGCAGCAGGTAATGATTTTGATATTGCACATCTGCACAAAATGATTACCAAACACCTGACAGAATTGATAGAGTGTTTAAAACTTTTATACTCCGTCAAAAGAAGATCCATGCATAGGAAATTCATGGAACCATAAACTCATTCATTGAAACATAATTTAAATTTAATATAACTTTACAGGATAAATTGTTGGAACTGGCCACTGATGCAGCATTGACAATGAATTTTGAAAATACTACATCACTTGCTTTGTTTTTAAAAAACATTAAAAATGAATATCTTCAGCTGGTGAAATTGATTTAAAATCTCTTCCTCTATTCCTATCAGCATACCTCTTGAAACTGGCTTTCTCTATTATGATGCTATTAAAACAAACATAGAAACAGTCTGGATAGACATTATATGCTGCAAATAGTGTTATCATCAATTGAACCTGGACTGGATAAAGTAACGAGCAAGAAGCAAGTTGATCACAATAAAAATTTTTAAATGGATATACATGATGTCCATAAAATGTACATATATAGGACATTGAATATAGAGATTTACTATATCCTTCATAAATGTTTTGTTTAATATAATTGTAGAATATAGTAATAGTAATCTCTGTACTAATCATCTATACATATACTTTCAATAAACAATGTAAATAGTTTTGGTAACTCTTTTCTCTTTTTATTCTGTGTTATGTTTGTTCTGTTTATATTTACATAAAGACAGACATATAGGTCACTGAGACAGAATAGAAAGCCCAGAAACAAACCACACACATACAGTCAAATGATCTTTGACAAGGGCGCCAAGATTACACAATGGGGAAGAGACAGTCTTTTCAACAAACGGTGTTAGGAAAACTGGATATCCACATGCAAAAGAATGAAACTGGACCCTATCTTAAACCATACATACACACACATATGAAACCCTCAAAATAGATTAAAGACCTGAAACTATAAAATTTCTAGAAGGAAACATAGAGGGAAAGCTTCATGACATTGGTCTTGGCAATGATTTCTTGGATATGACATCAAAAGCTCGGGCAAAAATAGCAAAAATAGACAAGTTCTGTTTATATTTATTAAAATGTAATTTAAAAATTTTTATGTTCATCTGATTATATCTGTTGAACTACTTATTTAAAAAATAAGCTTATGGGCTTCCCTGGTGGCGCAGTGGTTGGGAGTCCGCCTGCCGATGCAGGGGACCGGCTTCGTGCCCCGGTCTGGAAGGATCCCACGTGCCGCGGAGCAGCTACGCCCGTGAGCCATGGCCGCTGAGCCTGCGCGTCCGGAGCCTGTGCTCCGCAACGGGGGAGGCCACAACACTGAGAGGCCCGCGTACCACAAAAATAAATACATAAATAAGCTTATGATTTCAATGTCTTTTTGTTCATTTTTAATACAATCATTTTCATCGAAATTTTACAAAATCATTAGTGTATGATGATTTGGTAACTTAAGTTGGTCCTTCCTCACAGATAGTTTGAAACCTTTTTTAGAGCATCTATACAGAATCTGGGAGTAAAGATAGTGCCTTATGCTGCATTTTTCCTCAGTTTAAGTTTTAGGAGTGACCTTTGATTCTGAACATCTGTTGGTGTTTCCCTAGGATAATGGGGAAAACCAACATGGAGGAATTCTGAGGAAAAAAATGTGGTTTTACAAGGACCTACTGTATAGCACAGGGAACTCTGCTCAATATTATGTAACAACCTAAATGGGGAAAGAATTTGAAAAAGAATAGATACTTGTATATGTATAATTGAATCACTTTGCTGTACACCTGAAACTAACACAACATAACTCCAACAGGATTGGAGTAATCAACCATACTCCAATATAAAATAAAAAGTTTAAAAAAAATAAAGGGATAAAATAAACTGTTGGGAGACACACACACACACACACACACACACACTGTGGTTTTAGCAAACTAAGGGTGGTCCAACAGAAAGTTTCTCGCTCTTAAGACTGTGCTGCCACCCTGTGGCCATTCTTCTTATGACCCCAAGCTAGAAGATGCATCCTCTGCTATTTATCTCCCTTTCCTCTCAACCCTAACACTTATCTCATCTTTCCCACCTAATTCTGTAGTGAACTTCATGAAGCCTACTGAACTCTCTGCTCTTCTTTATTTCATGCTTGCTTTTTTTCTTCAGTTTCTTTTTTGAAGTAGTTTGTTACTGCTACATGAATGTGGACATCATTATTCAGTGTCAACCAAACTGCAATGAAAGCAATGAATTATATAATTAATTGTGCACAGTACATTCAAATAAAAGTGAAATATTTTAGCAATAACATAGAAATTATTTTACTTTTTTCCACCCAAAGTGAAAGTCACCTTATATAAAGCAACTAGCAACACACAAGCCATCTTGGATATATCTCAAATTGGGATGCCAGAACATAGATTAGAAACAAATTTTAGTTTACAACTAAACTAAGTAAAGGTCTTTTAGAAACATATCAGTGTAGAAGAATTTGGCCTTTATAAGCTTCTTCATTATAATTTCATATACTTTTATATAGATAATATATATCATAACTCATCTGACTAAAGATGAAACATGGCAAGTTAACAAAGGAAGACAGGAGAAAGAAGTCTGTTTGGGAATCTAGATGTTTCTTCAACCCTTCTCCCTTCCTGTAAATGTCAACTCAGCAATAATAATTGTGAGCAGGAAGCCCATGATCAAGGTCCTTTGTTTCTCTGTGATTAAATTCAGCTTTAAAAGTCATTCTGTGCAACCTAAAGGAAGCTTTGCAAAGTCAGTCTCCTTTAGAGTTTTCAAAACTAACAGATGTAAAAAAAAAAAAAAAAAGTAGCTTAAAAAATGGTGGCTCATGCAAAAGAATGAAATTGGATTAAAGACTTACACGTAAAAGCTTAAACTGTAAAACTACTAGAAGAAAAAATAGGGGTAAAGCTTCTTGACATTGATCTTGGTGATGATTTTTTTGAATATGACACCAAAAGTGCAGGCATCAAAAGTAAAAATAGACAAGTGGGACTGCATCAAACTAAAAAGCTGCTGCACAACAAAAGAAACTTAGGGTAAAATGGCATCCTACAGAATGGCAAGCAATATTTGCAAACAACATACTCGATACGGGGTTAATGTCCAAAATGTATAAGGAACTCATACAACTCAACAGCAAAAACAAAACAATCTGACTTAAAAAAGGGCAAAGGACCTGAACAGACATTTCTCACAAGACATACAAATGACCAACAGGTATATGAAAAGGTGCTCAAACATTATTAATCATCATGGAGATGCAAATCAAAACCACAACGAGATATCACCTCGCACCTGTTAGGATGGCTATTATCAAAATGACAAAAGATAACAAGTGTTGGCGAAGATGGGGAAAAGAGAATCATTGCGCATTGCTGGTGGGAATGTAATTTGGTACAGCCATTATGGGAAACAGTATAGTGGTTCCTCAAAAAATTAAAAATAGAATTGCCATATCATCCAGCAATCCCACTTCTGGGTATTTATCCAAAAGAATTGGAATCAGGATCTCAAAGAGATATCTGCACTCCCTTACTCATTGCAGAATTATTCACAACAGTGATGATACGGAAACAACCTAAATGTCCCTTGACAGATGAATGGTTAAAGAATGTGGTATATACATACAATGGAATATTATTCAGCCTTTCAAAAGGACATCCTGCCATTTGCAACAACATGGCTGAACCTGGAGGGCATTCTGTTAAGTGAAATGAACCAAATACAGAAAGACAAATACTGCATGATCTCTTACACATATGAGGGGATTAAAATGTTAATTAGCTTTATTGTTATGATCATTTCACAACATACAAATACATCAAAAGATCAAATTATACACGGTAAATATATACAATTTTATTTGTCAGTTACATCTCAATAGAGCTGTTTTAAAAACTGGCTGGCTACTTGGGATTGCCTATCTCTAAAATTACCTTAAAATGCAATTGGTAAATATACTAGTGGATAGAGGCTCATTATTAAGGTAATATTTTTAAGTGGAATATCATTTGTTAAGGTCAAATAAAAGGTGAAATTTGAGGATCAACTTTTGGTTTTATATTTACCAGTTCACTGAGTTAGCAGGCGAAAACGGAGGCAAGAAGTAGGGACAGAAAGGCATGACCAGTGGCCAGAGGTGGGGAAGGAATGGGATGCAATAGAGTGAGCAAGCACCAAAGAAGGAAAATGTCACTGAAAATTAGCTATTAGCTGAGGTGGTAATGAATACACTTGAGACCCGTAAAAGGCACAAAGATCAACCTAAAATATTGACGCTAGAAGGAGCCTCCGAGAGGAGAAGGGAAAGGGCTGTTGCTATTGTGGAGACTGGAAGTTTGACTCTGAGAAACAAAACTGAGTGGTGACGCTGCTGCAAGAAGCCTTCTAGGTGCTTCCATCATCCCTGATGGATTGTTTTTAGAGGAGTATATATGCTTAAGAACTTCGGGTGGTAACTAATGGAAACACATACTAGTGATCACCACGCACTCCTTCAAGTGGGCTGAGGAAGAGGAGAGCGGGAATGAGGGTGAGCACAATGAATCATGATTATCAACACGTCAAGTGCCCTAGGAGACGGTGTGGAGACGAAGGGGGCAGGGGGAAAGCATGCAGAAGGGTGAGTGGCTCTTCCATCAGCCACAGAGGAAGGGCCACAGCTGATACAGGGGCAAAGCTTGTCTTAAACTGGAGGGAACCACACACATAATAGCAAGAGTCTCCCAGGGAATGTGCAAGATGAGGGAAATTGCTAGCACGTAGTAACCCAGGTTTGGACAAAATAAAGAGCTCCCCCCCCCTGCCGCCCCGCCCTGGCTTCAGGGACTGTGGGGCTACTAGTAGAAAGTGCCTCCCTTTGGGGAAGTCTAGTCTCTGCTCCTTTTGCAGGGGCCTCCCTCTCACAGAAGGGTGAGCCTCCAAAGGAGGGGCCCTGGCACCTCCACAGGTAACAGGACCAACAAATCTTGTCCACACCCCAAGCTGGGCACCTACTCTAGATCAGAACAAAGGTGCTGAGCTCAGGACTTGATTCTCGCAGCCAGAGGGAGAAAAACCCCAACACGTTCACTTAAACAGTAAGATATTACACTTTTATCCAGAATGGAATATGCATTCATGTATATTTTCATCTCTGGAACAGGTGGTTTGAAATGCAAATAAAGTAATAAGTGTCAGAGCCGTATCCTAGCAGTAGCTACTTTGCAAACGTTACCATGGCACCAATTCAACAGCGTTCTTAGAGGCAGCCACACCTCAGCTAGGTCTTTCTAACTCAGGACGGCCAAGTTCAAAGGAACTGACAGACGCAAACTGCAAGAGTCCTGAACCGATACAGGAGGTGAATTTTACAACACAATTGCCCGCTGAATCTACTTGAAACAGGGTATGGGACTTAAACGGGGAAAAAAAGGGAATGGACCAACTCCTAGGACACCTGGAACGTGATCCAAGCCTGGAGACAAAATGATGGTAATTATAACTGCTAACATTTGTTTTTAGTTGCTAACAGATTGCGCACAGATTGGGAACGGCAAACTCCATTTTCCAATTACTCCAGTGCAAACCGTGCTTTACCAGTACTCACTAATCCTAGTTGAGTGAAAAGAAAGCAGATTGTCCTCATGTATGGATCATTTGTGTTAAACTAAGGAAGGCTGTCCTCTCACAGCCGTAGCCCAGGGGGCCACTCACAGGGAGTAGATGCCAGGAGCTGGGTTCTGCAACTCTCTACTTCCTACTGCCAGTAGATCTGCTTGACTGAGGGCAACATGCATTTCCCAAGCACAGACAAAGCAGAAGGAAAAGGACTAGGTGGTAGGGACACAGGACGGTGGGGAAACAAGTCTTAGCCAACCCAGCCTGTGAACCAATCAAGGTTCCTGAGGTAGTCCCTGGGCTAAACAGGACATGTCTCAGCCTGATTAGGAGAGAACGGAAGGTCAGATACCAAAAGTTAACAAGACAAGACAGTCTGTCGTAAATGGCAAATTGATGATATAAACTACAAATTCTGTAAGTGTTCAAAGGAGGCAGGAATTCTTTCCTGCTTCCCCTTCAGATGAGGGTGTTTAAAATCTTCTGAAAAAGTGAAGACCTGCCAATACGGAACCGCCGTTGGTTGACCCTAAAAAGCCATCAACAAGAAGGAAACTCCAGAACTCCCATCATTACATATAAAAGCCACTAGTCCTCAAGATCTCCTTTAAGACAGTAATGATGCATCATTCATGGCCAAAATAGCTATAGGAGAGGGAGGCAAAGGAAGGCGTGCTTAGAAAAGCAATCAGGACTTTCCATACTGCCTTTATCTTGAAAACACAAAGACTTCTCCTTCCCAGAAGGATAATTCTGGGACTATTACATACAGTTATCTCTGCACACCCCACTCCAAAAAAAAAGTAAAGGCAGAAAAGGGCCTCTTGGTACTGCTTCCATAACATTTTAACCAAATCAATCTGTAAATTTCCTATGGGTGAGTTGACATTGTAATTTAAGTTATAACCTGGATATCAGGTATGCCGCCCAATGGCAGATCACATTCAGGGCACAATATTCAAAAGAAAGTGAGACTTTGGTCTTGGTTTCAGCAAGTTTTGATATTCAGAGAGATCCAGTTTCAGGAGTAAGGCTGAGAGAGGAGCAGATCCAAGGAGAAAACAACACTCAGTATCAAGCAGGAGATGCTGTCGGGTTCTAGGTGATCAGCCCACTGCCAAGGGTTAAGAAGGAAAAGAGTCCAGGATCCCATGGAAAATCTATGCAAGGTGTAAGAAGCCTCAGGGAAGGAAAATACAGCACTAAGGAGCCAACTGCGGTAAACACCCAATTCTATGGACTAAGTTGACATGTCAGAGATTACATGAAATATGGAATTTGATGGGTATGCGGTGTCCAGAGTTACTGAAGAGATATCAGCCATTAGGATAATGGTGACATGGGTAAAGTTATATCCCATCAACAGCTGGACTGAAGCTCCTAAAATATTTTCTTCCCAGGACAGGATTAGCAAAGGAACGCTGCAGGTTTCAGCCTGGAGATCAGGCTGTATCAAATACAAATACTGAGGTGATCTGGGTTGAGGAAGACAGAAGTTGATCAAAGAGCTTCCATATGAGAGGCTGTAATAAATACTTTTGAAGCGATAAATTAGATTTCGAAAACTGAGAAATTAATTTTGTTGCAATGGTCAGTTTATCCCTTTAAAATTTTCTGCTTTATTCATTTTGCTGCCTGGAGCAAGAGTTTAATGTACAAACAATACACACTAGAAGAAAATAACGGGGAATACTTAAACTCTTTGATGGGAAGTCTTTTCTAAACACAGTAGTAAAAAATAAATCATAATGGTAATTAGACCACATAAAATGTAAAATTTGGCTCACTTAAAAATACCATCAGCATAATTGGGCTTCCCTGGTGGCGCAGTGGTTGAGAGTCCGCCTGCCGATGCAGGGGACGCGGGTTCGTGCCCCGGTCCGGGAAGATCCCACATGCCGCGGAGCGGCTGGGCCCGTGAGCCATGGCCGCTGAGCCTGCGCGTCCGGAGCCTGTGCTCCGCAACGGGAGAGGCCACAACAGTGAGAGGCCCACGTACCGCAAAAGGCAAACAAAAAAAATACCATCAGCATAATTACAAGGCTCTATAAACCAGGTAAGATATTTGCAACAAATATGACAGCTAATGTTCTTGATACATAAGGAGTTATTGCAAATCAATCAGAAAAACCTCAAACAAACCAAAAAAATGGTAAGGGATCATATATCTTTCACAGAAGAATAAATACTACAGACCAATAAGCGTGTAAAAAGGTATACTTTGTACCTTTTCACCAGGAATTGAAAAGGTACAAAGTATAACCATAAAGAGATACTGAAGCTCACTTCTCAAATTGACAAAGGGCATAATAAACAACACTGGGAGACAGTGACAAAATTGGTACATCATCCTAGGAAGCAATCTGACACAGCTTGGTCTAATAATACAACTTTTAGTACTCTACATTAAAGAATTGGAGACAGGAACGATTTATTTACAGAAATGTTCATCAAAGTATTATTTATAATAATGATAAGAGGAAAGAACCTGTTATAGTTTTGTGATAAAATAGCCATGAACATTGTGTTTTTTGAAGAAAACCCTCATGACATAATACAAAGTGAAAAAACAAAGTATAAAACATGGTTTAATTATGTTGTGCATTGCAAACATACACAGCAAAAAGACGGGGGGGAATAGACCTGTTAACAGTGATGGGAATGTAAACTGATACAAAGTGGTATGAGGGTTTTTTTTATGTACCAGCGTTTTTAAAAATATTCTACAAAAGAAACACGTATTACTTGTAAAATAAAAAGTTACTTTAAAATGTTTCTAAAACTATATTATAATGCCCCTGGCTGCTGCTTAGGAACAATGATACTGAAGGGATATTTTTGTAAAGGAAAAATCATTACTTAAAATCTTAACTTTGGGGGCTTAATGTCCAAGAAGCTATTTATTTGGAATATCCTGAAGAATCATCTTTGCTTTCCAGAATAGTAAAGTTTCCAAAATGCTCTAATAAGACCCACCCACTGGAAATAAAACTCTCAAATGTCAACGAATGAGGGTCCACAACCCAAAGAATACTCAAGTGGCACTTCTCCAAGAAGTCTTTACCATTAAGCAAAATAGACCCTAAGATTCTATTCCCCAAAAGAAAACCACCTCCAACTTATTGCCAGTGATTTGAAGAAATAGCTGATTTTAAATGCAAGCACACTCAAAACCTCCGCACAATATATTAGATACTTTCATATTCAGAAAAGAATCAAAGGAAGAATATTATGAACAAAATGCAAAACCCCTGTTTATTTCTCTGTACTGTCATAAACTGGAATCATGATAACCTGGGGGATTTATACTGTTACTACTGAGAGCTAATATGTATTGAGTCCTTAATATGTGTCAGGCACATAATAAAGCATTTTATATTTATTCCATCATTCAATCCTCGACATAATCTTGTGAGATAGGTTCTATTCTTATCCTCATTTTACAGAGAAGGAAGCTGTGGCTCCCAGACATTCTATAACTTGCCAAAAGTCACAAAGCTGGTAAGCAGCAGAGCCTAGATTTGAAACAAGACAGTCTGTTTCTAGAACTTGCACTGTTAACTCATTTGCTCTACTGCCTCAGAATCTATGGAATAGGTAAAAGTGTATTGTGCCTTTCTTTTTTGTCTCCTACCCAGGCTCTGTCTAATCCTCAGGATTAGAATCCAGAACTTTCTAATCTATGGCTATAAATCACTATCTTTTAGAATCAAAGATGCTACCATAGGGCTTCCCTGGTGGCTCAGTGGTTGAGAGTCCGCCTGCCGATGCAGGGGACACGGGTTCGTGCCCCGGTCCGGGAGGATCCCGCATGTCCGCGGAGCGGCTGGGCCCGTGAGCCATGGCCGCTGGGCCTGCACATCTGGAGCCTGTGCTCCACAACAGGAGAGGCCACAACAGTGAGAGGCCCACGTACCGCAAAAAAAAAAAAAAAAAAAGATGCTACCATAGTTGCTAGGCTAATTCCTTTAAAGAAAAGTATGGCTCAATAGATTCATGCATTGTCTTTCATTTTCCCTGCATTGGTTTTATATATAATTTCTCTTCCTTGTTTAGGGTTGCAGCTAGAAGACAATAAAACGAGTAATGGAGCCCTTATATGAGGAATACCTAGCCAATCGTGGAACAATAGTAAAACCTTATTACTGGCTGAGATTCTCTCTCGATTGCTCTAATTGTCCTTACCATATTCGGACAGGTGAAGAAGCAAGAGTTCCCTACACAGAATTTTGTCAGATTTTTGGATTCCCTTATGGACCAACATATCCTCAAACAAAACACCTCACATTCTATGAACTAAAAACTTCTTCTGGAAGCCTGGTGCAAAAGGGCCATGCTAGCAGTTGCACTGGGAATGATACCCATCCGGAATCAATGTTATTTGAGATGAATGGTTACTTTGACTCCGCCATACACAATAACGATGGCATCAGGCATATCATTCTGTATTCCAGCAACTCCCCTTGCAATGAAGCTAACCATTGCTGCATCAGCAAAATGTACAATTTCCTGGTAATGTATCCAGACGTCACTCTTAGTATTTACTTTTCTCAGCTCTATCATACTGAGGCTGAATTTCCTACCTCAGCGTGGAACCGTGAAGCTCTCCGGAGCCTGGCCAGTTTATGGCCGCAGGTCACTTTGAGCCCAATAAGTGGTGGGATTTGGCATTCTCTCCTCAACAACTTTGTGAGTGGTATGTCTGGAGCGACTGTTTTCCAGCCCATTTTAACCGGGAGAGCACTGGCAGACAGGCACAATGCATATGAAATCAATGCCATAACAGGGGTGAAACCCTATTTCACCGATATTCTTCCCCAGGCAAAAGAGAATCAGAACATAAGAGCTCAGGCAGCTTTAGAGGGCTACCACTTAAACAATGTCTTTCCCAGACAGTCTTTTCAAGTGACAAGTGGACAACTGCAACCCAATCTGACCCTAGACCCCAGGGTTCCTGTCATTTTTGTACTGGTGCCTTTCATAAACCTACCACCAATCCATGTAGGACAAAACCTACATAAACCCAGGAATATCGTAAAGCACTTAAATATGCCTCAAATATCATTCCAGGAAAACAATGATCTCAGAATGCCTCCCGTTGTAATGCCAGTGGAGAGAGTAGAAATCACCGAACAGTTTGCTAGTAGCAAAGAGGCAGATAAAAAGAAGAAGAAGAAAGGGAAAAATTAAAATTGGCATTCCTACAACAAGAGACCAAACTACTACCAGAGGACTTGATTAGATAGGCAACAGAAATCTGGGAACTTTCTCTCTTAGGTCTGATCCAAGATGGAGATAAACTGATACACTAAAAGCAAAACCTGAATTATTTATTATCTCAACTATTATAAAGCAACACTGTTTTTAACATAATCCACAATGTTTCCATAAGCAACTTGATCTCTCTCCTGTATTTTAAAAGTGACTGTATCAAAATGGAGCCATTAGTAACTTGCTAATATTCTGATGTGGATAAGAAAATGTCATTACTCTACACTACCCACATCACCTTTCGACCAAAGAAGCCCATGGACTAAATAGCTTCCTAAATTGGTTTTGGTATAAAAATTTACTGCAAAATTGGAAAACAGCCTGAGTTACTGACATTAAGTGCTGCCTGCAAAGGCAAATCAGTGATTTTCCATTAATTGTTAACCGTGGACAGATTTTAGGCAGCTCTTTTTTTTTTTTTCCTAAAATGGTTCAAAATAGTTTGTGTGGAGAAAAGCTCTTTTTGCTAATTGATTAGATATAGCTGCCAAAATTGATTTTTGAAACCAGCCACCTGCTCAGTTTGATATTTCCCTCTTGAGCAGATAATAGAGGCAGGATAATACATGAAAGTCTCCAAAATGCCTTCCATCACACACCACATAAAATCCAAGCCACTTTTACTGGCTTTTAAGGTTCCTCCTCTACCTTCCTGTTGCTCTGTCTTATCAGCAGGAGTGTAGGTTCCTGTAGATCAAGCACTGTCTCTCTCTCCTCTTTGGTTTTCCCTTAGGGTCTGGCACAGTAGCCAGGCAAAACGTGGGTAGCAAGACTGTGAATCTACATCTCAATAACTTTACCAATCGCCACTCCCCAACATTCCTCTTCCATTCCAGCCAAGTGCCTGCTTAATCATACTGCGATGAACATCTTTTTTTGTTAGGATCCATTCCCCCCTTTTCTGATATAGCTTCCCAATGCATAATTTGTTTTACTTCCCTTTTATTCTGACCCCTTTCTTTGTTACCAGTGCACATCTATACTGTCTCTTAACATCTTGTTCAAAACACACTTCTAAGAAGTGCTCCTTGACTAACCCTTTGAGCATGTACATTAAAGCACCTTGTTTACGTTTAACTGTTTGCTGCCTCACTCCCCTCTTAGAAATATGTAAAAATGCATTACAAGAAAAATGTGTATTCATCTGTAACTTGCTACTAAATATTTTCTTAATATGTGTAAAAATGAATGCTAAGCTAATAAGATAGTTTTGCCATTAGAAGAAAAAAAGCGCATAATACTCCATGCAGAAGGAGCAGGAGGCGGAGGAGGGAGAGGAAGAAGTGGGGGCAGGGGAGAAAAGAAAAATGTTGCGCTTCCCTGGTGGTGCAGTGGTTGAGAGTCCGCATGCTGATGCAGGGGACACGGGTTTGTGCCCCGGTCCGGGAAGATCCCACATGCCGCGGAGCGGCTGGGCCCGTGAGCCATGGCCGCTGGGCCTGCGCATCTGGAGCCTGTGCTCCGCAATCGGAGAGGCCACAACAGTGAGAGGCCCGCGTACCGCAAAAAAAAAAAAAAAAAAAAGTTTACGATAGAAATTTCTATTGTGATTAAAATAAACACGAATAAAATTTTAAAAGGAATTTCTATTGTTAACCTGAAATTTTTTATAGATTTATTAGAATATAATTATATTGTGGGTATACAGTAATTATTATTTAAAGAGGTACTGTTGAAGTTTATTATTGGATCATGAAATCATGTGTCTACAACTTGGGATGTAGAGTTTTTTTAATAAAAGACCCTAAGATGACAAAATCAGGATCTCTGATCATCGTAAAAGTAGACAGATCCAGGTGGGTGACTCAGCTAATAGCGTCAGCAAGTTGGAGGGGCCTGGGGAGCCAGCTCTGAAACTTCTTGCCTTGTGGGCTCCTCAAAAAAAAAAAAAAAAAAAAAAAAAGTACATCCAATTAGATAATATGAGATGTGTCTCCAAAGTGGTCAAAAAGACCACAGTATCATTCAAGATTCAAAGGATCCAGATAGAAACATACTGTGAAATCTATGACGAATTTGTATTTCAAATGTATTTCAAATGTAAGCCTGGATTTCAGCGGTGTATAACAATGGGAGAAATGTTGCCAAAACAATAGGAAAGAAAAGTGCTTTTGACAGTTAAATTTTTGTACTGGTTAGATAAGACTGGGGCTAGGAAGAAGAATATTACTGATAGATCATGAGTCCAGGCCAATAAAGTCAAACTTTAGACAAGAGACTGTTAAAAGAGCATAAAGATATATGACCCTAGGCAAGTAGTCTCTATTTCCTCATCTGTAAAACAAGAGATATGAGCTAGCTCATCTTTAAGGTTCCCTTGAGCTCTTTTGCTCTAAGATGGCACATATCAAAGCAGTAGTTCCATGGAGTGACCTCTTACGTCGCAAGGATCAGGTCTTTCTGCTCACCATGCAACGGATTCTTGTTTGTGTCAAGCTGGCCCAGGGATTTAGGGAAGAGTAGAAATTGGAATGCTCCACCTTTCCTCAGCAAACTGGCAATGGTGATAGCAAAGAATTATAACTGCCACCACATATATGGTAATTCCAATAAGGAAAATACAAGCCAATAAATTAAAGGAGCTAGTGGTGTGCTGATATAAAAAAGGCAGGAGAGTAGGTCCCAAGAAACTGATGAGAGTCTGGGGGAGGGGAACATTTCCTTGGTGACTCAAACACGGTGCAGGGTTTGGGTCTCACCGTTGTAGGCTCCACCACATACTTAGTCATTATAGAGAAAATGGATTTATAAATCACAGGCAGACCAGATTAACAAAACTCCCAAGATTTACATATAAAAGCAGAAAGCTAATTGATTTCCAGTGAGACTTACAACTGGATATGAAACCAGATGTTCAAGTTGTCCAGCCTATACAGTCTCTCCATGTAGATAAGCTACATGAAAAGCCAAACTATAATAAGAGGGTTGCTCTGTGGATTAGAGGAGTTCATAATGTGATTCTAATGTTTAGTGCTGTCAGACTCTGTTTACCAGGGACAGACATCTGCCACTTGGAATGAAACGATGAGATACGCACAAGGGCACCTGCCCCCTGGACAGTGTTTAGGTGGGCCAAGGCTGTGAGAAAAAACATAAACCTCTATAAACATTTCCTATCATGACTAGTATTGATTTTCTATAGATGTTAATATTTCATCAAGCTACAATCTAATCCTGGGAGCAAATCTTATCTCTTTAAAATGATATTAGATATCTTTTCTTGATTCATAGTGCATGCAATCCAAAAAGTTTAACTCCCACAATGGAATGTTATTTATCTTGTTTCCAAGGGTTTTAAGGAAAGCCAAATGGTAACCTATACTAATTAAAAATAATATTATTACTACTTAACATTTAGTGAGAGCTATAGGTCAGGCATTTTTCTAAGTACTTAAATTATTAACTCATTTAATCCTCCCAATAATTCTATGAAGTAGTTATTATTATAGTACCTATTTTACAAATAAGGAAAGCTTAAGTAATTGCTCAAATAGTAAAGGCTGATCTGAGAGTCAAACCTAGGAGGTCTAGCTCCAGAACCCATGTTCTTAATCACAATGCTTTAATGCCTCTCAAGATAATAATAATGTGGACTCACTATAAAGGCGGGAAAAATCAATATCTATTTAGTACCAGTCCTGTGGCTTTTCTGTGATCCTGCTCAAACTAGTGTACCAATGGGCATCCTCTAGACTCTGGCAGCTAGGTAGGCTGAGTGGGCTGGGGTGGAGAACTTAAGTAGGTTCTAGACCCCAGAGTTTTGGTACTTTCCCCATACCCATTCCTTGTTACCCAGGACCTCAAAACAAACATAAGTCCTGAGATTGCCTTACCTTGGATGTCCTTGACTCTCAGGGATATACCAAATCAGAGGCCTTAGGCTTGGGAACATTGCTTTATTACCCTATTTAAATAATTAAGTAGAACTGGTTCCTGAAAAAACAAAAACAAAAAAATGATCCAGCAATTCCACTTCTGGGTATAAACCCAAAAGAATTGAAAATTGGGTCTCAGAAAAATATATGTACCCACATATTCAAAGCAGCAATATTCACATTAGTCAAAAGGTGGAAGTAACCCAACTGTCCACTGGTGGATGAATGGGTAAAGTGTGGCATATTCATACAATGTAATATTATTCAGCCTTAAAAAGGAAGGAAATTCTGAGACATGCTACAACGTAGATGAACCTTGAGGACATCAAGCTAAGTGAAATAAGCCAGTCACAAAAAGACAAATGCTGTATTATTCCACTCACATAGGGTACCTAGAGTCATCAAATTTATCATCTCAGAAAGTAAAATGGTGGTTGCCAGGGGCTGGGGCGAGGGTGGAATGAAGAATTATTGTTTAATGGATACAGCGTCTCAGTATTGCAAGACAAAAAGAGGCCTGGAGATGGATGGTGGTGATGGTTGTACAACAATGGAATGTACTTAATACTACTTAACTGTATACTTTAAAATGGTTAAGATAGTAAATTGTATATTATGTGTATTTTGCCACAATTTTAAAAAATTAAGTGGAATTACTGACACCTACTGATCTCTCCATACACACACACACAAACACACACACACACAAAAAGGTCATCTTTTGTGGCGGACTAAATATTAGGTAACAAGCTCTATGTCTAGTCTCAAAATACTGAGATAAGGTGTGGAAGGCTCACAGGAATATCTGAAAACCAAATATATTTTTTTTAAATCATTATAAGTTTTTTAAAGCTCACAATTTATAGTTTATTTCAAGCTATTGTGTGCGTTTATTTAGACTCTCAGTACTTAGCTATACCCTTATTTTTAGCAAAAGGTAAGTAGTAGAATTGGGAATTAAGAGACTTACTGAAAGTAGACATAATTCCCATACGAATCTGCCACTTGCTAGTTGAGCATTATTGGCTGAGTTACACAACCTCCCTGAGCCTTAGTTTCCTCATCCGTAATATGGGAACACTAATTCCTAGGCCCTAGATTAAATAAAATAAGTAAAGAGCTTATTTACCAAGTGTCTAGAACATAGTAAACACTCATTAAGTGGTTGTTATTATTCATAAAATATTAACAGAATAACAATAGACAGTAGAAAGGGATAGAAAATGTAGGATCTTTCAAATTTTATCAACCCTATAAGTCTGAGATAGCTACTTTCTATAGGAAGTAAAGATATGTTACTAGAACTTGGGGGGCAGAAGAAAAATGCGTTGATTTTAATATTTTGCTTAAATAGTTAATAGTAGCAATGAGAAAAGCAATATGTCTGTGGTCATGGAAGATATTAAAATAATTGTACGAAATATTTTGTGGAACTTCTTGCCAATAAATTGGCAATCTAGATGAAATGCATGATTTACTAAGAAAAATATAAATTCTAAAATTGACTCAAAAGGAGAAAAAAAACCAAACAAGTCAATAACCACAGAATATAAAGATGATCAAAGATCTACCTCTAAAAATCTGAGCAAGCCCAGATAATTTTGTAAGCACATTCTACAACTTTCAAAGAAAAAACAGCATGGTAATTTTCTATTATTCAAACTATTCCAGAGCATAGAAAAAATGATGAAATCTTCTCAATTCATCTTACAAAGCTAGACTAATCCTAATATCAAAACTGGATAAAGATAGCACAAAGAAATGAAACTGTGGACCAATCTTATACATATAGATTCTGAAATCGTGTAAACAAAATATAAACTAACCAAATCTAAGAAGTAATTAAAATAGTCAAATAGAGTTTATTCAAGAAATGTAGGAATGATTTAATGCAGAAAAAATATAATTCATCACATTCACAAATTAAAAGATCCAAATCTATAAGATTTTAGCATTAGATTCCCCAAAAAAGCATTTGATAATTTCAGCATTCCTAAAAATCATAAAGAAATAGGAAATAAAAACTGGTAAAATAACAAAGACATTTCCATTAAAATAGAAACAAAGAAGAGAAGCCTACTATCCAATTTTTCAACACTGTTTTTGAGCATCTAGCTAATGCAACAAGATAAGAAAAATAAATAAATGTAATATAAATATTGGAAAAGATGTAAATTAACATTACTTCAAATACTATGATTTATATTGTGACAATACATGTAGTTTTAAAACAACAGTTAGCATTAATAAGAGATCCCAGGAATGGGAAAGAATATAGAATAAGTAAATTTTAAAATTTTAGCTTTCCTTTATATTATCATAAACAGGTAAAAAACTTTTTAAATAGAAAGATTCCCATTCACAAGGATGTTTAAAAAACAAGGTTTATTCTTTGATTGAGCTCTAAACTTTTCTCCTGAGATAAAAGTACAGATTTAAAATTTTTTTTTAATCTTTGAAGAATAAAGGTCCTATCATAAAATAGTTCACCCTATCTGCTCTACCTCAGTGTGTAATCATGAAGTTATGTAAATCTAAAATTAATCACAAAGAAAAACCCAAAGATTTGAAGGTTAGTGTTTCAACACTGAACCAGTTCATTTGGATATTAAGTACAAGCATTAAACCATAGCATAGTCTATGGATAACATGCATTTTTATATTGTAATAATTATGTTGCTAGAGAACAGTGGTATTAAATTATCATTACCAGAACTGAAAATTGTTTATTTTATATTTATAATACTTTTGACATGTTTGATTGAGTTCACTTCCACTTCAAATAATAAAAACAATAGTGCACAGGATTCAATGTTTTGGTTTGTTAATTAATAAATATTGACAAATTTGGGGAAAAGAGCACATAGTAGGTAAAGTACTTGGTTTAAAATATCTGAAAAAAGAGATCTATTACAGGATAGTTTCATTAAAATCCTTTCTAGGGCTTTCCTGGTGGCGCAGTGGTTGAGAGTCCGCCTGCCGATTCAGGGGACACGGGTTCATGCCCCAGTCCGGGAAGATCCCACATTCCGCGGAGCGGCTAGACCCGTGAGCCATGGCCGCTGAGCCTGCGCATCCGGAGCCTGTGCTCCGCAATGGGAGAGGCCACAACAGTGAGAGGCCCGCGTACCGCAAAAAAAAAAAAAAAAAAAATCCTTTCTAACTAAAAAGATCCTTCACTCTTTGCATCATCACAGAAAATCAGAAAGAGGTACATATTACCATTGCAGCATTAACCTTGAGAAAATTCAGATTCTGCATTACTTTAGTAACCAAACCAGGTTACTTGCACAATAAATAAAATGTCTTAAAACCATATGGATCCTTTATTTCAGGGATAAGCACTCATTTGAAAAATTAAAATAGGAAAAATAATACTACTTAAAATGAGTTAAGTGCCATGATCAACATAAAAATTTGGAATTTGCAAGAAAGTAGAAGAATGTTTATTTTCTAATTAAAAGATTATTAAGGACTGCTTTCTTCACACACACACACACACACACAAATTTCCCTAAAGGTTTATATAGAGTTAACTATTAGCTAATGAGGGTAGGGAGATAATTAATGTATCCATTAAAAAAAGCTCTATCTCTAAATATGATTCCAAAATTAACTTGTCAGGTTAATTCATTGGATGGAAAGGTGTTGAGTACCCACTGGGCACTAGGTACTTACCACTGTGAGACAATAAAAAATACTGCATTGGAAAAGGACATTTTTAACATGATTACATCTCAAATGTAATATGCTTTATGTGGCTAAGAAGTAATTAATTATATTTAACACATTCAACATACAGAGCAAAATTCTGAGCAATCAAAACAATTATACACTTGAACAACTTGATTTTTAAAATTCCAGTCACTATTCCCTTAAGTTGATTTCTACTCTGGTGCTCTTTCCCAGTTCTAAAAAAAGAGAATAAAGAAATTTCCTAAATAAGCCCTAATACAAAAGAACAGAAATGTAAGAGAAGGGATGTATTAGCTCTTGAATCCTTGTTTCCATTTGTTCTCAAATGTGCTTCTAATGTTCAATTTTCTCTTCAAAGAAAATCTTGATTTAGGAGAACAAAAAGTACAATCATCTTTAGCATTTAAACAAGTATATTGTTTAGCTCTTACTAGAGTTAGCAAAAGATTGAAACTGAGAAAAAAATATTAAAACAAATCTTTATTCTAAGTTATATAATGCCATTCACCTTAGTAATGATCTGATACTTTGGTATACGACTTTTTAAAATAAATAATACCAACAGGTAGAAAATTTTCCTTTGCTGTCTTAAGACAGCCCTTGGGGGAGTTTTTAGCAGTGTGTTTGCTCGTAACTTGAGTGTTGACTTAAATAAATGTCACTTCTGTCACTTAAATGATATTCTTATAGAAGGGTAATTTAATTGGGAAAAGAAAAATGCCATACTGCTTCTTCCTCCCAAGAAAAAAGGATGCATTCCATTCCTGAAGGGTCTCTAGCTATCTACCTATCTATCTATGTATACGTATATACATATTGATATAGATACAGATATATATATACACATATGTATGTATATATGCCCAACAAAGGTTGACTTTGAGATCTCTCTTCCTCTTCTTTCTGATTCATTATTCTCAGTGTGACCCTCAAGCTGTACTGCCTATCACATTTATTCATTCATCAATGAATAATTGAGTACCTGAATGTATTGAGTACCTTCTGCATGCTTAGCTTTATGTCAGATGTAAAGGAAGATACAATATATACGTATAACTGAATCACTGCTGTACACCACACAACATTGTAAATCAACTATACTTCAATTTTTAAAAAAAAGAAAAGAAATATAAAACAGTCTCTGCCCTCTAGAATCTATCTCTTCCAGCCGCAAGATAAAACACAATATATCATTAAGTAATTTATAAGACTAGTGCCAAAATCAGTGGTACAGATAATATGCAATTTATATTTATGCAGAATTTTAGAGTTTCAAACACTTTCTTGTATTTAATCCTCAGAACAATCTTGTTAAGTACACATTATTAGCCCCACTTTTGCAGTGAGGAACCTGACGTTCAGAATTTTAAGTGGTGTGCCTCAGTCAATAGATTATGAGTGGAAGGAAGAGTCAAGACACGAGCCAGGGTTTTCTGATTCTAAGCCCAGTTCTCTTTTCAGTTACAGCACAGGAAACCAAGGACTGAGGTACTTAGGGCAGCAGCCAGCCTTCTGCTAGACGTGAAATTAAACTAAACCTGACAAACGTCCAAATTAATTTTATTCTGCAGATATTTGTATTTCAGTGTTACACACACAATCCAACTACCATTTCCTCAGTTTTAATGCTTTTTACCTGCTCAATAAGAGCTTTGCTCTCATAAATGGAGATGTCAAATACAATAAAAATCTGGCCTAGTGGGATCGTATAAATCTTAAACCATAAAAATAAATCTTAAAGGTCTGCTTTCAACTAATCCTTACACATTTTGTTTCCCCTCAGCGCCAGAGAGTGTAACTCGCCCCTACCCTTTTCTACCATTCCTGCTCCAAACAACCACCTATTTTAAGATGTCAATGACTGACCCTACCCCAAATTCCACAGGTTCACCTCAGTCTTACCACCGGACCCCAGCCCCTACCCAGACACCTCCCCCTCCTTCCCAATGGTTACGATACCTAATTCGAGTTCTGCAGGTGCAGCCGCTATGCTGTTACACAGCACTGACAAAAGATATGACCTTTCGATTCCGTCCTTGGGGACCTCCCGCTGGCCGCGCAGCGTAGGTCCAACCCCGAGAAAGGGGCTCCCGGCTCGGGAACGAAGCCACGGGCAGCACACAGTCCGAAGCGATGCCTCTGACAACTAGAACGATGCTGGGCGGCTGGGCGTGCATCACTCCACCTCATACTCCTGCCAACTGCAGGGGACTTGGTCCGGCAACCAGTCCATCCCACCTCACAGGCAAGTCCGTGCCAGCCGGGCCTTACGCAGGACCCTGATGACAGGTCCTTGACGGCGACGGCTGAAGCAAAGCCAAGGCCTCCCGCCCCCAGTGCCCATCGCAGCCAACCTAAGACCCCCTAGACTGGACCGCAGAGAAGCGTTTCTATGGAAACCCCCTAGGGATCACGTGACGCACTAGGAGGGCCAATCGCCTTTTACCTCTGCCCGCCGCACCGCTTTCCGCCCTCCCTCCTGCCCCTCCCCCTCCCGCCCCCGCCTCCTTAGCCCCGCCCCGCCCCTTTCTTGCAGAGAGGCCGCACCTGCGCACTGCGTCCAGCGCGCTACCTCCCTGGTACGCTCCCCTTGGAGGAGAGCAGGGGCGGCGTAGGAGGCTCAAGAAGAGCTTGAGCCTGACGAGGAAGGAGCTCGGCCAGCGCGCAGGCCCAGAACCACCCGAGCCGCGGCTGCCCGCGACGCCTCTGAGCGGAAGAGGGAAGTGAAGGCGCCAGTCTGCGGGTTCCAGCTGGGCTGGGCTTGCTAAGGTAGAGACAGCACTGAGAGGAGGCCTTGGCCACCGATCCGGATCGGGATGTCGAAGAACACGGTGTCGTCGGCCCGGTTCCGGAAGGTGGACGTGGATGAGTATGACGAGAACAAGTTCGTGGACGAGGAAGACGGGGGCGACGGGCAGGCCGGGCCCGACGAGGGCGAGGTGGACTCCTGCCTGCGGCAATATCCTTCTGTTCGCCGGCCTCCCCACCCCACCCGACCCAGCCCCTCTTACGGACCCCGGCTGCGGGCAGGGCGTGAGGGCGGCGGGCCCCGGCCGGGCACCGGGTTCGGAGCTGCCCCTAGCACCCCTGTCTCTTTGGGTCCCCGTTTCTGAGAGGGCAGGGGGCTCTCCCATTTCTACCGAGTCGCCCCGAGACCCCAGGGTCCCGCCCTCGGAAAGTTGCCCTTCCTGGAGCGCCGTCCACGCCCCCGATTCCTCAGGTTGCTCCCGGAGTTCTCGCCTCCCGGGAACCCGCGGTGCAGGCCGCGCCCTCGCGGCGCTGGTGCTGGACAGTCGGGCTGTTGCGGGGCGCTGAAGTTGTCCTTCCAGAACCGTATTTACCGGAGTCTCATTATCACCCATGTCTGATTGGGAGGAACGGGCATCTTTCTTCAGTGATGTTCTTTTCATTGTGGTGTAGTTTTGTTTTGGCCCCGTTAGGATAGTTTACTTCATGCTGGGAGAGATGGGGTGGTTTGCAGAATTGAGGCCCCTCTGTCCGTGCCCTTTTTTTTTTTTTTATAAGAGAAAGGGATTTGGCAAAATATAGATTGCACAGAATTTGTTAACCGGGGGAAAGGTAGTGAGTACAAAACCACCAAAACTGCCCAGAAGGAAGCTGGGAGCCTTTCACCTGTTAAGCAAAGGGCAATAGAAAGAAAACACGGAATGCATGTAGAGAATCCTTGGAAATATTTAAAATAAACCCCAGTGAATAAAATAGAAAGCGAATCATTTATACAAAACAGAATCATTTTGTAATGCTGGAGTCGTTTCCATTTAGTTAAAATGTGGCTGTCAGTTCCTGGTTGTTGTTTCTGCATATTTAAATATTCATTACTTTGAGGACGCATTTGCATCAGATCTCTTTTAGTAAAATGTAAATGTTGCAATAACCAAAGCTGTAGTTTTAGAGATTCTCAATTGCTGAATTCACTCCTTTCTAATTATTCTTGGATGTATTCATAAGATTAGGAAGCCTTGTTAGACTCTTTCCTCATCAGTGTCCTATTAAATTAAATGGGGAAATGTATGAGTGAAAATATTTGGTAGCAGCCATAGCTGGTCTTAGAAGTACCTAAAATACAGCATTAGACATTTATCAACATACAGATGTTTCTTTGGTTTCCATGACTTTCCCAATCAGCTGTTGCTGTTTTGCATTATTTAAATACTTAAGTGTTTGAGGTCTTATAAATGAGCCAGTCTGCAAAAGGCATGCTTCTCTAGAAATCCATTAAGCCTTGAAAATAACAGCCTACCACCAACCATGGGTTTTTTTGGTCAGACCTTTTTCTTCAGAACATAAGTGGTGAAGATTATTCTGTGTAAAAACATTCTTGGTGATGCATAAATGATGTTTTGTGAGACTTAACTTACTTTAGGTGACATGTGATGACTCTTAAATGGTACTGCTGTATCCATATAGTGAATCTTCTTTTTAATCAATTCATCTTAAAATATAAAGATATTGTCTCTTCTACTCTTGTTACAAGAAGAGACAAGCCCTGTTCAGGCACTACAGTTGGAGGAACAAGTGAACTCTGTGGTTTTCCTTTTAGGGGAATGCCTGTGTGTTCTGACAGTCTAATTGGCCTTCTGTTTCTCATACTTGCTAACTCACTGGTGCTTTCTAAGTGAGACTGAATCTAATAGGTGTGGCCTAAGACAGTTTGAATGATATCTATTGAAATATGAGAGAAAATACCCAAAACAGAAAAATTAAGCTGCCACCTAAGGGTCATTGAATTATATCTTCTATAATGCCTCTTTTCATCCATATTGAGAGATTGCTAATGTGTATCATTCAGATTGCTAGAGTAATCTGCCCGTACTTTCTACCAGCATTTCAGTTAATATAGAATATAATTCTAGTTAAAGTTTGGTCTTTATTTTTCCACTTAGAATCACATAAAAAGATGTATTTTGGTTGAGGATAGGCTATTTCATTTTGGTGCCTAATAATTCTGATATATATTTTAGAATTTTAAAAAATATCACTCTGGATAGTGTTTGCATATGTGTCTAACTGGAAAGTGAAAGGTTATCAAGGTGTTCAGTTACTAATTAGAACAAAGGATGAAACAGTTTTTGCTTTATTTTTTAAAAATTGAGTGTTCTCTTTTGTTTTCAGTATTTTACCTATGATGGACATCCTTGAAACCAACATGTTGAATTTTCCAGTATTGAACGTAGCAATCATACTAATTTTTCTTTCTATGCATAATGTCAACTCTTAAGAACCAGTGGTTCCTGGGAGTTACAGCACTTTCCTGAAGGCTGCCCGTTTTGCTATCCCCTTAACCACCATCACAGGAAACATGACAGCTGCCCTACAGGCAGCTCTGAAAAACCCCCCTATCAACACCAAGAGCCAGGCAGTGAAGGTGAGTCACAGACAACACGCGTTCTCTGCTGATATCTGAGCATTCTTCCCAAAATCCTCTGAAGCGTCACACAATCAACAAATATTTTAACTATTTACTATCTTTGACATAGAAGAGTTTACAATGTAGTTTGATAGGTAGAAAATTTATATATGAAAAATAGCACTCTAACATTGAGTTGTGACAATCCTGCATGGTAGACACACTAAGTTCAAACATTGGAGAGATCTGTGTGTTTTTAAATTTGCTTAAATTCAGGTTGAATTTAAGCAAAGCCTTGAAGAATAAAACTTTCACAAAATAAAGAGTTTCTACTTGCTTTTTAAAGATTTTTTTTAATTCTGCCATTTTCATAGAATTAAATTCTAATACTTAATTCTGTTAAATATTATAGAGAACTCAGAAATGTGGGGGAATAAAAAAGTAATCATCCATAATCCCACCGCTGACCATAGATAATGATTACTTTTTGGTGTTGCTATATGCTTATAGAGTTTTTCTATGAGTGTTTTTTTTTTTTTTAATGAAAATGGAATTTTATAACCATTTTCAACTGTATAGCAGCATACATGAACGTCTTTACTTGGAAATAAGTTTGTTTCTGCAATATCTTTTTTAATGGCTGCATATAGATAATGCTGCAGTTTAGTTATATATAATCTTTTGTCATATATTTAGATAATTGACCTTTTTTTCTGTCATAAACAGTACTGAAATGAACAATTTTTGGTAAATTCTTAATTGTTTCCTTTGAATAAATTTCTAGAAGTGAATGCCTGCATTTTAGACTGCACATTTTTTTAAGGCTTTGGTACATATGGTATTGCCAAATTGCCCTTCAGAAAAGTTGTGTAATTATATTCCCTGTAGCAGTCTTTCAGTAATTCTTAAGAACCTATTTACTTATTTATTGTTTAAAATGAAGCCCAGAGCATTGACCCCACTGTCCATAGCTATTCATACATCCTAGGAGCCCCAAGAATCTCCTTAGTTGAATACTAGTAAGTAATAACTTAGGTAAATGCATAATAATTATCTAGGCCACATAATCTTTTATAAGGGGAAATATTTTCTTGGTTTTTAGAAGTGAATAATGTCATTGAAATTTCAGTTTTACCACCTTTTGCTTTTATATGGGTGGTTTTTTATCATAGCTTTGGATGGGAGGTTATAGCTCTGGGTGCAAGGATATTTTTCTAAATAGACTAATTGCATAGTCTTTAAGCTGAAGATAACAACAGGTGGTAGAAACATACTGTAAAATCTGACCAGTTGGAATGCTGAAGGTATCACTTTGTGTTGAATAGAAAGAGAAACGTTGAAAGGGGAAATGAAGTGTTCCCTGTGCTTGGCTTGAAGGGTAAAAAAATAACTTTGCTGTTGGAGCAGCCTTTTATCAAAGAAAAAAGATCATTATGAATGAAGATCACTATATCATATCTATAGTCAAGTGACTATAGATATGAAACAAAATAAGTTTTAAAAACTTAAATTTTTGTTTATTAATAACTTATTTTTGAAGGATGGTTGATGGTAGAACTGCAATTTAGTTTCCTCTTTTTTTGTTTTGTATTTTTTTTTTAGATCAAGAAGTGAAATGTATTCATTTAATAAATTGATAACTTATCACATCTGTCTGTAAGCAAATCCTTTCGGCTCTACCCTCAAATATATCAAGCATCTGTCCACTTCTGACCACCTCCACTGCTACCATGCTAGCCAAAACCGGCCTGTCTTATTGCAGTAACTTCCAAACTGGTCTCCCTGCTTCTGCGTCTGCCTTGTCTCCTGCTCTCCCCGCCCTCCTCCAACCCCACCGCCCCCGGCTTATTCTCAACATGGCAGCCAACTGGTCATGTTAAAGTGTAAGTCAGATTATATCCCTGTTCTTCTCAGAACCTCCCAGCATCTTCTCATCTCTCCGACAGGAAGCCAAAGTCCTCACAAGGGCCTGCAGGGCTTACGTGCTCTGTCTTCCCACTACCTATCTGACTTCCTGTCCTCCACTCTGCTCCAGCCACCTTGGGTCTTCTTGCTCTTCCTTGAACACACCGAACACACACTAACAGCAGTTATCCTTTTCTCTGTCTGAAATACTTTCCTCAAGTACGCCACAAGTTTCCTCTTTCCTTCCGGTCTTTACTCAAATGTCACATTCTCAGTGTGGCCTTTCTAAAACTGTAACCCCACACGCAAAAAATGAGTCTAAATGATGTTACTTATTTACCCTCAGGATCGAGCAGGCAGCATTGTCTTGAAGGTGCTCATCTCTTTTAAAGCTAATGATATTGAAAAGGCAGTTCAATCCCTGGACAAGAATGGTGTGGATCTCCTAATGAAGTATATTTATAAAGGCTTTGAGAGCCCCTCTGACAATAGCAGTGCTATGTTATTGCAGTGGCATGAAAAGGTAAGTTATGAATTATACACTTATATGACTGATTCCTTTGTAATAGAGAATAACAATGACAGCCTCTCAACAAAAACAATAACTATTTTGACTTTTTGGTTATACATCTTTGCTATTACAAATAAATGCATGAAAATGAAAGTTTAGATTTATGCTTACTAGCCTTGGTCTTAAGAGACGCTGATATGCAACACTTAAGTTTATTCAGTAATGATTATTATTTATTAAACACAATCTTGAACTTCGAACTAAATCAAAACTTTGAAAAGAAAATAAGTAATAAAATCAAGAATTCTTCAACAATGGCCAAAAGGTGGAAACAACCCAAGTGCCCATCAACAGATGAACAGATAAACAAAATGTGACACATACATACAATGGAATATTATTTGACCAAAAAAAGGAAGTTCTGATACATGTTACAGCATGCATGAACCATGAAAACATGCAAAGTAAAATATGCCAGACACAAAAGGACAAATACTGTGTGATTCCACTTATATGAAATATCTAGAATAGACAAATTCATAGAGACCAGAAGTAGATTAGAGATTACCAGGGGCTGGGGAGAAGGGAGAATAGAGAGTTATTGCTTAATGGGTACAGAGTTTCTATTTGGAGAGCTGAAAAAGTATTGTAAATAGATAGCAGTGATGGCTGTACAATATTTTGAATGTAATTAATGCCACTGAATTTTACATTTAAAGATGGCTAATGTGGCAAATTTTATGTTATATTTTACCACAGTTTAAAAAAATGAAATCGGAGGTGGGATCAAGAATTCTTACATTTTTTTTCTCTTTTCATGCATTTTGTTTTGCAATATAAGCAGATGCTAGTATACTATCTGCCCCCCGCCCCCAAAAAAATAATGGCTAAGGGGAATTTTTAGCTTCAGGTAAAAAGTTGGTAAGGTAATCTTTAATACCCAACTCTTATATTATATTGGTATAGATATAAGCAGTGTAACATTCAAATAGAACCAACCACAGGTAAGGTGTATATTCGCTAACATCTTACAGTTACCAAAACTCAGTTTTTCAGAAGCTATTATCTTGGTATCTGAGTAGAAACACACATGTAAGCTATGAATAGGTAGCAAAACTTGCTGTTTTACCTGGATCAAGTCACTTTATTCCTCACACACTGTCAGATATAAAGAGCTAACATTTATGGATAGGATTATCATACCTCCCAGTTTTCCCAAGACAGCCCCAGTTTATGCCTGTTGTCCCAACATAATTATGAATAGTTCCCTTTTACTCTACAGTGTATTGGTTTGGAGAATAATTGATATAGTCATCCTATTCATGGAATACTTTTTATTCACCAGCTGCTGTACTTTTGGTTTATGTTTCATGTGATCCTTACAACAGCCCTATGAAATATATAAATATCTTTATCATCCTCAATTTACAGATGAAGAGCCAGCATTAAAACCTATCAGCCTAGTTTCAGTATAGTTTCAGGATTATAGCAAACATTGACTGAGCAGTTACTGTATTCTAAGCACTTTATAAATATTAACTCATTTAATCCTCATAAAAATGCTAGGATGGAATGCTTGCTATTCCCCTTTTGTAGACTGGAAAACTGAGGCATGTGTTAAGTCTTCATCTCTTCCTAACAGTCACCAGTTTTTGACAGTCTTACCTCCTACATACTTCTCAGATCATCCACTCAACCATCTCTAACATTTTGTTGCTATAGTTTCCTAAACTGGTCTCTTGACTACCAGTTTTGCCTCCCTCAAATCTGTTCTCCACCCAGTTGCCAGAATGCTGTCTCTAACTTCCAAATCTACCCTTGTGAATCACCTGCAGAATCAACTCCAAGTTCCCAGGTCGAGCCTCATCTTCCATGTTGTTCTTCCCCTTATGCTCCATCAGTAAGCATAATAATGTGTTTTCCCTGAACACACCATAATGTTTCACACCTCTATGCCTTTGCTCATGATTTTCTCTCTGCCCCGGTGCCTCTTTACCCTTTATGTCAGTCTGTCACCTACTTATCCATTTAATGTATCGTTTTCTCCAGGAAGCCTTCCCTCACCATTTCACATTCCTCTATGCCCTCAGGTTGGGTATATGCCCCTCCTCGTGCTTTTATAGCACCCAAAGCATAGCTCTGTCATTTCATGTATTATATTATATTTAGATGATTTGTTTATATTGTCTGTCTCTTCTCAGTAGACTCGAATGCTGTATTTGTTCACTTTTGTACCCCCAGCATCTAGCACAATACCCAGTACACAAAGGTATTCAGTAAGTGTTTCCGACTACAAGTAAACCAGGGCTTCAGATTCCTAATTCTTAGTCATGACTTCCAATTTTCCAAGGCAAAGTCAAAGTTCCTAAGTTCTTAGCTATTAAACAGTATTTTCTTAACTTGCAAAAAGAAAAATCTGACAAACTGACTAGTCTAAACGGAACTTAAAATGGTTGATCCCAGTTTGAATTTCTTCCTGACACTGCTGAGAGCAGAACGAATGTCCTAAATTTATATTTGAGCACCTGTTTGCGGCAAAAACATCATGCTGCAGATCTTTAAGAACATATTATTATTTGAAAACAACACACTAGAATGTAAACTAGGATCTCACTAGAATGTAAGCACCTGAGGGCAGGAACTCTGAAGGTTTTTTTTTTTTTTAATTACTGTATCCCCATTGCTAAGAACAGTGACTGGCCCATCATAGGTGCTCAAGAAATACTTGTGAAAATTAGTGAATCCAAAATCAATTGCTGCACACATTCTTCCTTTAAGAAAAATGTTTTTGGAAGCAGCCTAAGGGTCCATCATCAGATGAATGGATAAAGATGATGTGGCACATGTGTACAATGGAATTTTACTCAGCCATAAAAGGAAACGAAATTGAGTTATTTGTAGCAAGGTGGATGGACCTAGAGACTGTCATACAGAGTGAAGTAAGTCAGAAAGAGAAAAACAAATACCGTATGCTAACACATATATATGAAATCTAAAAAAAAAAAAAGAAGGTTCTGAAGAACCTAGGGGCAGGACAGGAATAAAGACGCAGACATAGAGAATGGACTTGAGGACACAGGGAGGGGGAAGGGGAACCTGGGACAAAGTGAGAGAGTGGCATGGACATATATACGCTACCAAACGTAAAATAGATAGCTAGTGGGAAGCAGCCGCATAGCCCAGGGAGATCAGCTCGGTGCTTTGTGACCACCTAGAGGGGTGGGGTAGGGAGGGTGGGAGGGAGACGCAAGAGGGAGGAGATATGGGGATATATATATACGTATAGCTGATTCACTTTGTTATACAGCAGAAACTAACCATTGTAAAGCAATTATACTCCAATAAAGATGTTAAAAAAATAAAAGAAGAAAGAAAAATGTTTTGCTTGGTGTGAGAATTGAGCCTTTATGATTCTGCCAACATTGACACTTTGGTTTGTGTTTAGGCACTTGCTGCTGGAGGAGTGGGGTCCATTGTTCGAGTCTTGACTGCAAGGAAAACCGTGTAGGCCGGCGGGAACGGATATCTCCCATGGGGTGGGAGTTGCTGGTACAAAGACCAAAACAACCAAATGCCACCGCTGCCCTTTGGGTAGCATCTGTTTCTCTCAGCTTTGCCTTCTTGTTTCCTTTTCATATCTATAAAGAAGAAAATTACATATCAGTTTTTCTTTAATGAAATTGGGATAAGGTAGAAGAAATGTTTCAACAGGAATGTCTCATTCTCTCAAAATGATTTCAATGATGTGTATACCAGTCTGTACATAGCGTAATTTACATTCAAGTTTAATTGTGCAATTGTTAACCCCTATTGGCTGGTGTGGGGGGTTTTTTTGTTGTTTGGTTTTTGGGAGCTGTTTTTTGGTTTTGTTTTTGACTAATAGTGAGAAATTTAATCAGAATTTGAGGCCGGTTTCCTAACTCATTGCTAGCCAGGAAATGATCTTTATAAAAAATTTTTGAGAGACTGGCAGCTATTAACATTACAAAACTGGACTATACCCTTATTTAAACAAAATGTGTTTCTGGAACAAGTGGTGGCTGAACACCACAACCAAGTTCCAACTCTGTTTCTGCTTGCCTCCAGATTATGTGAGTTTAAGTACGCTTCTTCCTCTCAGCATCCAGTAATCGTGGCCTCTTGATTTCTTTGTGGTCACCCAGGGTACAGAGCAAGGAATCTTGCTCTACACAACTGTATCTGTAAAATGCCAGACCCTGTTTGGCATGAGCATAAAATTTTTTTTCTAATAATATGGCCCTATTTGGGGAAACTACTCCAAATCAGGAAGGATGTGGAAACTATGATGTAGTTGAAACTCTGGGCAGCCTCTGAATGAAATGCTATTTTCTTTAGAATTATAGTAGCTGCCTTCGACATCATGAGGTATATAACTAGTATTTAATATGTCCTATAAATGTCTTCAGTGTTTTTCAGGGTAATTATTGGGATCTCAAAAGATTTGGTTAGGATCCAAACACATACACATTCTGTATTTTAGCTCAATGTTTTTTTTAAAAAAAGAAAATGCCACACATCAAAAAGTATTCACTTTGTTGGACAGACCAAATTGGTTCTCAAAAAATGACCGGTGCTTATGTAAAAATAATTATTCGGTAGCTCTAAAACAAATCACCTGAATGCTTATGACCATGAGGGAAATCAGACTGTATCTAGTATTTACATTAGACACCAGTGTCATAATCACTGACTTGTGTGGAAACTGGTGCAGAAATTCTGTAAACTCTTTGCTGTTTTTGATACCTGCTTTTTGTTCTGTTTTGTAAAAATGATAAACTTCAGAAAATAAAATGTCAGTGTTGAATAATTTATTTTTCTCTTACTTTAATACTTATGAATGCATAGTTAATGAAGAGGAAAGAGTTCCTGTTTTACCACCAGGTTATTATACTCTTTGACAACTAATTTTGTGTAGAAGGTTTATAAAACTACTTTATTCAAACATAAGGTAGTAGAGAAGAGGAGAGAGTCATTAATAAATATTAATAATGAAGCCTCTGCAGTGATTCCGTAGCCCTCTGGATGTCCGCTGAACACCTGTAGTGTCACTGCTCAGAGACCTAGACTAGATTGTGCAGATGAGTCCAGCAGCTGCAGTCGATTATTCCCAGCTTCTGAACTCTTTCTTACACCTCACATCTACTGTCCTTACCTACTCAAGGCAACCTCTGATTGCCTTCCCACTGTACCTGGCTAGATTCCCACTTTAAAGCTTTAGAAATTCAGAGGGCTATGAGTAAGAAAAGCTAAGCTATAGGTATTAGAGGTGGTCAAATAGGTATAACATAACCACATACAAACTTTAAAATGAAAACAGAAGTGATATTGCAGTACTTTTTCATAAAATTCGTCTTAACATCACTTTCATGACTATAGTGTTGGGGAAAATTCCGGAATTCCATATTTTATAGTCACAGGAATGGGTGTATTCGAAATTTGCCAACAGCTTTACTCAACGGAGATAATTAAAATATGTAACAGAACAGCACAGGGGCTGAGTCAGAATGGACACCAGCTGGAAACAAGTGGCTCAACTGATGCATCTCGGATAAATGTCAGCCCAGGTGATACTAACTGTGACACCGCACCGTCGTGGTGGAGAGAGGGGGTATAGTCAGCATGAATTGTGGAAAACAGATGTAAATGCTAAGGGACACTCTGGACACCCATTCCCTTCTACTTGAATCTCAGTGGTTTGTTTTTAACTATTGCTGTGTGTTTTGCTTTAGCCACTTTTAAAGGGGAAAAAATGGCACACGTACCCTTTGTTGGTCATTCAATAACAGTACTGTTTAGGTAACTGTTATCGAATGTCATACTTGATACTTGATAGTAAGTATGATGATGTGTTACAGCATTCCATCAACACACAGGTGAAATTCATCTGTAGATGGGACAAATTAACTGAATATTTTTTAAGCATGAACTGTGTTCCCCATGATCACAAAGGACATAGTGGAAAAGTAACTTTGATCTTGCTCACAAGTTGCTTTCAGCCTAATTGCGAAGTAATTAGTATTTGTAGGTGCAGTTAATCAGTGTTGAGGCAGTAGTGAGATCAGGGTGGACTGCAATAAACTGAGACAGATCAGTCAGAACTAGGTCGTGCACAGGCAGAAGGGGCAGGTCCAACTGAAATGGACAGAGTAGAAAGAAGAGAAAGTCGAAGTAGGTTTTTGGTTTTTTTTTTTTTAGCGGTACGCGGGCCTCTCACTGTTGTGGCCTCTCCCGTCGCTGAGCACAGGCTCCGGACGCGCAGGCTCAGCAGCCATGGCTCACGGGCCCAGCGGCTCCACGGCATGTGGGATCTTCCCAGACTGGGGCACGAACCCGCGTCCCCTGCATCAGCAGGCGGACTCTCAACCACTGCGCCACCAGGGGAGCCCCGAAGTAGGTTTAATTGTCACTGTCCTTATGGTTTTAATGTTTTTAACAAAGTTATAGACGGTGAAATTTATTAAGAGGATTAGGTTGTGGTAAAGTATCTCCAAGGGATATTCAAGAAAGTCATGAGCTTTTTGATAAAAATTTTTAGCTGAAATAGACATTGATGGTCACTGAGTCTCACCCCTTTTACAGTAGTAAAAGAAAGGGAAATTTAAATTTTATAAGAAAGAAAGTAATAAAGAGCTTCACTTATAAAAAATGGATATGAATAATTTTATCCTTTAAGTATTTTTGATCATTTCTTAAAACATCAGTTATGTTTAGTGTTCATTTAAAAGTAGTCTGAAACATTGAAACAATATCAGGAGTCCTGCATAGGTCCATGTGGCCCAGAGTTACCCAAGCTTAAGAGATATAACACAAATAGATATAACACAAATAGCAGGAAACCAAAGGCATAGTACCCCCAGCGTGTGGTAGTAATAATGGCTTTTAATTTCCGAAGCAAGATTCTGAGTGAGAGTAGGTGGACTAAAACACGAAAGCCACCCTTTATTGAGTACTTAACTATATGTCAGTCCTATCATACTTTATCTTCAGAACTGAAGCTTAGAGAATATGCATAAGACACACAGTTTGCAGGAAATGAATTCCAACTCACATCTGCCTGACTCCAAGGTTGTACCACACTTGTCTCTCAACTCTGGTGCTTGGGGAACACAGGTGTTTCCAGGACAGATGAGCATTGGCCTTTCTCTAGGAATCTCTAATCTTGATGCTTGGGCGTTACTCTTGAGAGGTAAAATCCACTCCGGAGCCCTTAAATGAAGCAAAAGTTGACAAGCAGGGCTTCCCTGGTGGCGCAGTGGTTGAGAGTCTGCCTGCCAATGCAGGGGACACGGGTTCGTGCCCTGGTCTTGGAGGATCCCACATGCCGCGGAGCGGCTGGGCCCGTGAGCCATGGCCGCTGGGCCTGTGCCTACGGAGCCTGTGCTCCGCGGCGGGAGGGGCCACAGCAGTGAGAGGCCCACGTACCGCAAAAAGAAAAAAAAAAAAAAAAAAGTTGACAAGCAGAGAAGTCAAAAGAAAGATTTGGAGAAGTGCTGCTACGCTAGAGGCATACTCAGTAGCACACAAAGCGTAGCGTTGCTATTTTTATATCGTGAGTCTTACTTGCCTTTTGATGATTACTAAAGTGTAAGGTAGAGGCCAATTCCCAAAACATACATAACTCCACTACAAGAAAGTGACTGAGGGTTGGGTTTCTCAAAGCATGCAGTTTCTCTTGTGTCTTGCGCTTTACCCAGTATTTTTAATAGGTTCCTCTTTTCCGTGTTTTCATAGATGATGTCTTTTAACTAATGAAGTTCTGTTTTCATTAGATTTTGTCATAATTCCATTTAGCAAGAACCAGAGCTGCAACCTCTCATTTCATTAGCCAAGTTAAAGAGTTTATTCGTCATAAACTAAAAATTATTTGCTTAATTGATTCTAGGAATCACTTTGGCCACCTTCAATATAATTGCCTGGTGTTCCATTTTGGAGGTACCCCAAATTGGAAGCTTATTTCTGTCCACGCTTCTGGAGTGCCCTCACATTCCAGTTTCAAAGCCAGTTGAAGATTAGTTTTGAGGGGAAATCCTGGGAAATGGGAAATTCCTGAGATAACTCTGGGTGTGAGGAAATCAGGATCAAAATCACAGACTGCATGGATAAGGAACCAACCCACCATTCACCAGGCACCAACCCAACAGCAAATATTTGACTGTGTTCCTCGTGCATGGCGCCATCACATGTTGGCCAGCCTTGGGTTGGGTTTGGATAAATTCTAACCTGCCGTTGTCTTCTCCACCCTTCCCACTTCTTGTTTTCATTTGCCTTGTATCCTTTCCTTTCCCTAATTCTTTTCTTCTCTATTTTATTTTTCTCTTTCTTCTGTCCCTGCATCTACTGCCTTCCTTCCCCCTCTTTCCTCTCTCTACCCTCCTGCCTCATTTATCTTACGCTCATGCTCAGGCACTCAGAATCATTTCTACTAATTAAATATGTGGTTCTCAGGCAGATTAAGTAATGCCCTCCCACAATTCCCCAAATGACTCAAAATATTTGAATTGCTTATTTCTAAACTGCAAAAATGCTGATTTTTATTTCCATAGATTGCTTTGGCCAGCCGTTGAGCAAATAACCCGAAATCTAGGACCAATTTTTAAATACGTTATTTTCCCTTTCGATTTACGAATAACTTAACCTTATAGACAAAAAGAGTACAAAAGAGCACCAAAGTGATTAGGAATGGGAAGGTAAGCCCAATTAAAAAACAAATTAAATGAGCTCAGAACATTTTAGAAACGAGTGCTCTAAAAGAAGGCTTCTTTTGTCCGTATTCCTGCCGTGGATTTTTGCCCCACCCCACCCCGCCTCTCCACCTCAGCCCAACATCACTGACAGAATAGGTGAAAACCCCAGCATTAAAATGTTCTGTGTACTAAAATGCAGTTGCCTCTTACACCAGCCCGTCAAGCTACAGAAGCCTGGGACGCACAGAAATACAGCATCTCATCGGCCTCAAGGTGGTGCTACTTCCCCACATTGATGACCCACAAACACCAGAGGACTCAGAGTTCACGCTTACATTTCCGTTTTCCTTCATCATTTATGTTACTTGTATGTTTAAAGAGAATAAACATAAATTATCTATGTTTTCATCTCTTTCACTATGAGACAGTTGCGTAAAGGCCGGATACATGAAATACAAATTGCATGGTATGTGACTCACCTACTGAATTCCACAGTCCAGCTTTCTAAGACTTAACACATTTTCCAGCCGAGCATTTAGCTAATGTTCCCCAGGACACCCTCTTGACCTTCCTATGAGTCTTCCAGAAGACTCTATGGCCTTCCTGGAGTCATAGTAGCCATGTCTTACTCATTCTCCACAATCCCTTGACATAGTTGATGCTCAGCAGATATCTGTTAGTTGCATAATATTGATTGAGCCAAATCATCTGACTAAGATATCTCCAAGTTCTATGGACAGGTCCTAGGATGCCCGAATAGGAGAACATATTAGAAGCAAAAATTTGAGAGCTATGCAGAAAGTAAAATCCTCCTTAGGTTCAAATAGCCTAGATCCAATCAAGTTTAGTCACAAATTCAATTCACTTCAATGTGGACATTTAGGCAGAAAATGTATCAGCCTCAGGTGGAAATTAGAGCCATGATGGGTAACATGTGCAGCTGTTATAGTGTGTGGCTCTGCAAGTTACCAGAGAAAGTGACCGAAGGACAGAATTCCAGCTCACATCTGACTGCCAGTGGCATCAAGGGAATTTACAGTGGACCAGCTTTCGTTATTCTGTGGCATCACCTTCTAAGATCGGAGATGTGTCCCAATACTTTTTGTTTTCCTTAAAGGTAAAAATTATTAAATAGCATCCATGAACTTATAACCACCTTTCCTGACTATTTATACTTAAGATTTTCCAATCATGTCAACTCTTAGGGTCCTGAATGCTGTAAATGGACAATGCTGTTGAATAACACGATGCCTCCTTTTGTTTATCCAAAAATTGAACCAAGATTCCAGAAGTACCTCTAAATTAAGCTTTTCTTCTATTTGATGACTGAGTTAAAAGTCAGTGTATTTTATCTTTTTAAAAATTTTAATTTACTTATTTATTTTCAAATAAATTTGTTTGTATTGTTCAATATCCAAAAGACAAAGAAGATGTACTGTGGTTATTTTCCCCTCCCCCACCAGTTCCCCTTTTAACAACCAACTAATATTACTAAATTCTCGGGCATCCTTACAGATACAGTGTATGCATTTATAAGCAAATGCCTATATATTTCCCCCTTTGTTTATATAAATACTAGCATACTATAAATAGTGTTCTGCACCTTGCTTTTTCGTTAAGTATAGTTTGGCAATAATTTCCTGTCAGTACCTAAAGAACTCCCTTATTCTCTTTTATGACTGTGTAATATTCTATTGTATAAATAAATGTACCATAAGTTACCTAACCATTTCCCTACTGATTTAGGTGGTTTCTGATCGTTTGTAATTATAAATGATGCTACGATGAATTAACGTTTAACAACATTGCATAAACCATTTTACCTATGTTCAAACCTATTTATAGATAATGTCTAAAAGTGAAATTTTAGGTCAAAGGGTACGTATTTATAATTTTGATAGATTGCCTTCCTTAGAACACCAATTACACTTCCTCTGGTGATGTAGGAGAACGTTTGTTCCCCTCCGCCCATCTTCCCTATGTGTTTGTAATCAGACATTTATATCTTTGCAAATCTCATAGGTTAAAAAAAATGATATCATATATTTGCATTTCTTTTCATGTAAATGAGGTTGAGCATCTTTTCATATGTTTTAAGAGCCAGTTTTCTTTTCTATTTCTATATTTCCTTTGCCCAATTTGATGGGGTTTTTTTCTTATCGATTTGTGGGAGCTCTTTTTATCATAGGGATATAAGCCTTTTATTTGTCATAGAAATATCAAATGTTTTCTTGCAGTTTGTCTTTTGACTTTATGATGGTTTTTATTATGAAGAAAAAAGTTATTTCCTTTTTCTATAATTGAGTTTATTAATCTTTTCATTCATAGTTTTTAGTGCTCAAGTCATACTTAGAAAGGTTTTCCCAGCTCCAAAATTAAAATTAAAAATTTTCTAAAGTTTCCTTTATTGTTTTTATGATCTTCAATTTTAGATTTTTTTATTTGAAAACATTGATTTTTTTTTTTTCCTTCTCAATAATTACAGTTCCAAATTTAAGAATCCCAGTGATTAGTTTGTCCTCAGGCAGAAGTCCCACAGAGTTCCTAATTGACTAGCTTGCTTGCCTTTTTCAGGACTTGAGGGTAGTTTTCTTAAGATGGACAGCTAACCCTACCCTAAGTATTTCACATGTTAAGGTACAATTCACTGTCATTCAATCAAGTATCCATTGGGTTGGCCAGAAAGTTCGTTCGGATTTTTCCATAAGATGTTACAGAAAAACCCAAATCAACCTTTTGGCCAACCCAATACAAACCAGGGACTACTTGGTGTCTGTAAGATTCAATCCTTATTTTTCAGGTATTAAAACAAGTTAATTGACTGATATCATGGTATCACTAAGTAATTGAACATTGGTTCCAATTTTCTTAGTCCTCAGACAAAAAGCAAAAGATTTCCTTAATTTGGATATAATCCCCAGTGTTTGTTCTAGCTAGAGGGAAAAACATCTGCTGCTGAGACAAAGCCATTTATGAATGACATGCTACAGCTGTTGGATCAGGAAGTATATAGGCAAGGCACATGCTGCTTAATGGTGACTGGAGTGCTGTGCTGAGTGGGACATTTTGGGAGCCAGCAGGAAGGCGAACCATGATCATTAGTGATGTCCGCATTGGGTTTTAGAGGGGTGAAGTGACAGTACGCGTGCCATTCAATTATATTCAATACCTGAGTTATTTGGTCCTGGCCTTTATCTACAGCCCCATCTCCAACTAAAAATAGGACTGTCTAATATCACAACTCCCGGGGACCCCATTCATTGGGCTTGCGTTCTAAGGCGTGCCACTCATAGGAAATTGGCATAAATGGTGCTACCCGATGCTGTAGAAGATGATATTAACTAAAGCTTTGCTTAACCTTATGTGCCTACTACCTAAAACTGATACCTACATTTCTCTACAGGTCTGCTCCATTCTTATTTTTATTACCAACAGCTTCCTCTCATTTACCAGTCAAGTGACAAAACGTGTCCATCAGAAGCCCCCCAAGTTTTCCATCTTGAAGTTCAAGCACCCAGACCAAGACTGACTTCTCTTTCTCAGTTCAACTTCCAAAGTCCCAGAGAAGGTTTCTGATTGGCCCAGCTTGAGTCTAGAACCAACCTCTGGACCAATCAACTGTGAGTAGTCGTCTGGATCTCACTTTACTAACATGCAAAGTATCACAGTAACTCCGTGGATGGAACATAAAAGAGAAAAGTTTCAGAAACAGGGGATTCTTCTTCCAGAAAACAATAAATATGTGTTTCATAAATAGATTCTTCTAAGGCAGAGTCCATGGATTATTTATCTCTGGTCACTTTATAAAACTTGCATGTAATTGGGGTCCCTCATATATGTTATTGAAGGACAAGGCACCTTTTGTTGAATGATGAATGCATGAATATTGGTATAGTCCCCATTTTAATGAAGTTAGCTTGGAGAATTATATCGCCTAGAGAAATATATACATTACAGTGATCAATTAGAATTTAAGAGTTTGGTTATAAACAAAACTTTTTCCACTACATGAAGGACTTCAAATGGAATATTATAAGAAATACAGGTGATATGGTGGAATAAAACAAGCTTTTACTTTGGAACAAACAGACCACACAAGTTATGTGATCTCTGTTAATTTGCTTAACCTTTCTGAGCCTGTGTATTCATCTGTAAATACAATGTCATCTGCAGCATAAAGTTGTTATGGGGCATGAATCAATAAGGAGTGTCAAATGTCTAACATATCTATTGGATTTTCAAGAAATGTTAGTTATATTTTCTTTCTGTACTAATTGACTGATTGATCTCGGTCTTTGCTGAAGTTACTTCTCAATTTTCCAGCTATCTTATATGTCTGCATGTCATCCCATTTGACCCTACCATTGCTGATTTTTTACACGATAGGCTCCGAGAGGCCAAAAATTATGTCTATATAACTCACTCTTTGTAAGGAATAATAAGAAGAAACCTGACTGTGCTTGGGAATTGTAAACATGCTATTTGATGGTAACAGTACCTGGATTACTGAAACAACCTTCTCACTGAGGATCACTGATCTCCTCACAGATCACTCCTCACAGATGCCTTTCAATCCATTCTCTACACAGTCAGATTTAAATAAAAGATTTTAAAATCAAAATCATATTATATTTCTCTACTTCTTAAAAGGCTTCAAAGGCTTCCCATTGGTCTTAGTATAAATCCAAACTCCTTAACATGGCCACAAAACTCTGTGTGTATTAGCCTCTGTCTCTGAGCCTCATTGCTCCTCCTCAATCTCTGAGCCCCAGCCACAGGGCCTTTGCACATGCTGCTTCCTCTGCCTGGAATGCTCTTCTCTTCCCCTTCCCATTCACCTAACTCACTCCTCATTCAGTTTAGTTCCTCAGGAAAACTTTTCCTAACTCCATCTGATCTAAATTAGGTCCCCTTCATAGCCCTGAGTAGCTATAGCCCTTTTCTTGTGTAGCACTTGACACTATTGTAATTTACATGAATTTATATGATTATCTGATTATCTTTGTCACTACTAAATGGTCCACTCCATGAAAACAGGCATTACGTCTGTTTTTGCTCACCATATTTCTCCCCTGTCTAGCAGTTACCCAATATATAGCAGATGTGCAGAAAATGTTGGTTGAATAAATGAATGTTAAACAATAAAGATGACCAAGAATGTAGTTACTTATTGCCACATAACAAATTAAAACACAGTAGCTAAAACCAACAATAATCATTTTAAAAATTCTCCATTATGGTTTATTACAGTATACTGAACATAATTTCCTGTGCTATACAGTAGGCCCTGGTTGTTCATCAATTTTATATACAGTAGTGTGTATCTGTTAATCCCAAACTCTTAATATATCCTTCCCCCACCCCCTTTCCCCTTTGGTAACCACAAGGTTGTTTTCTCTGTTTATGAGTCTGTTTCTGCTTTGTAAATAAGTTCATTTGTATCATATTCTAGATTCCACATATAAGTGATATCTGTGGTATTTGTCTTTCTCTTTCTGACTTACTTCACTTAGTATGATAATCTCCAGCTCCAACCATGTTGTTGCAAATGGCATTATTTAATTCTTTTTTATAGCTGAGTAATATTCCATTGAGTATGTATACCACATCTTCTTTATCCATTCATCTGTCAATAGACATTTAGGTTGTCTCCACGTCTTGGCTATTGTGAATAGTGCTGCTATGAACATTGGGGTGCGTGTATCTTTTCGAATTATGGTTTTACCCAGATATATGCCCAAGAGTGGAAAGGCAGGATCATATGGTGGTTCTATTTTTAGTTTTCGGAGGAACCTCCACACTGTTTTCCACAGTGGCTGCACCACCTTACATTCCCACCAACAGTGTAGAAAGGTTCCCGTTTCTCCACACACCCTCAAGCATTTATTATTTGTAGACTTTTTAATGATGGCCATTCTGACTGGTGTGAGGTGGTACCTCATTGTAGTTTTGATTTGCATTTCTCTAACAATTAGCGATGTTGAGCATCTACTCATGTGCCTATTGGCCATCTGTATGTCTTCTTTGGAGAAATGTCTATTTAGGTCTTCTGCCCATTTTTGATTGGGTTGTTTGTTTTTAAAACTATAATAATCATTTATTATCTTTCACAATTCATGTGGGTGAGGAATTTGGTGGTGACTTATTGAGTATATGTATATATATTTTTTTTTTGCGGTACGCGGGCCTCTCACTGTTGTGGCCTCTCCTGTTGTGGAGCACAGGCTCTGGACGCACAGGCTCAGCGGCCATGGCTCACAGGACCAGCTGCTCCACGGCATATGGGATCTTCCTGGACCGGGGCACGAACCCGTGTCCCATGAATTGGCAGGCGGACTCTCAACCACTGCGCCACCAGGGAAGCCCTATTGAGTATATTTTGCTTTGAGTCTTTTATGAAGTTGTAGTCAAATATAAGCAGCACTACAGTCATCTGAAGGATTGTCTGTGGCTGGAGATCTGCTTCCAAGGTGGCTCCCTCACAAGGCTGGCAAGTTTTTGTTGACTCTTGGCAAGAAGCCTCAGTTCTTCTCCATATGGGCCTCAGAGCAGGGCTTCTTGAGTGTCCTCATGACATGGCAGCTGGTTTCCACCAGAGAAAACTGTCCAAGTGTGCAAGGCAAGAGCTGCAATTTTATGACCTAACATTGGAAGTCACATACAGTCATGCCCTCTGGTGGTCTCACGGGTCAGCTCTGACTCATTGTGAGGCTGCACGAGGACGTGAATACCAGGAGGTTTGGATGATTGGAAGCCATCTTGGGGGCTGGTTACCACAAATACTTCTTTCCAACATTCACATTTGAAGACCCCCGATGTATGAAACATTTGTACAAAGAGGCGGGGCATCATTCCCCAAGGCATCTCTACCTTCCCTGGAAATACCCTTGTTTTCCAAATTCAGAAACGCTAGTGAAAGTCTTAAAAGGTGACCTTCTCACACAGGTAGAGTAAATTAACAAGGTACTGCCCCCTCCCCCAAAGACTCCGCCCCATTTGAGTGAGTAGGAGGTCACGTTCGTTTCCCTACTCTATCACTTCAAAACTTATCACAAAACTGAGAGGCTGAAAACGGCACACATTTATCATCTCACAGTTGCTGTGGGTCGAGAATTTGGACACAACTTAGCTGGGTCCTCTGGCTCAGGGTCTTTCTCAAGGCGTAGGGCTTGGAGGTGCCCTCAGCTCAAAGTTCAACTAAGGGGGGAATCGGTTTTGCACATGTTGTTGGATTAAGGGCCTCAGTTTCTCACGGGCTGTTGCCCAGCGGCTGTCCTTTTGGCCACACTGGTCTCTCAGTCATGTAGCTCACAACATGGCAGCCGACTTCATCAGAGTGGGTGAGTGAGAGAGGATGAGACAGTGCTAGCAAGACGGAAACACAGCCTCTGTCACCTAATCTTGGACAGGACATCCCATCACTTTTGTGGTATTCTTTTTTTTTCTTTTCATGTTTTTTCAGTTTTTTAAAATTTTTTTATTCCTCCTTTTTATTTTAGTTATTACTGGCTTATTTTATTTGCTGTGTTCTGTTCACTAGAAGCAAGCCAGTAGGTCCAGCACACATTCAGGGAGAGAGGATTGCACAGGGGTGTGAACACCAGGAAGCCGGGATCATGGGGGTCACTGGCTGCTTCCTACACCCACCAGCTCTCTGAGTGAAGGAGAGTCTCTGGGCCCAGCAGAGACTTTCATTGCACACTCCACCCCAGTTTTACTATTTCCCTCCCCTTGGGACCCGTTCTGTAGATAGACTAACCTGGAGTTTCTGGAAGCAGTCATGGGAAAAATTCCGTCCTCTCACCAGTATTAAGACTTCTTCCTTTTTCTTAAAAGAACAAAACACATAGTTTTTCATATTTCAAAAGTAATACAAGCTCATTGTGAAATTACAACAATCCCAAAATATAAAAGCTATAAATAAAAGTCCCCTAGCATTTCTCCCATATCCCAGAGATAACCAGTGTTAATCGTGCAGTCTCTCCCTTTTTCCAATACATGTGCTAATATCATATTCTTATTAATTTATCAAAAAGGTATGAAACTCTTCTGTAGGTTTTCGTTTTGTTTGTGTTGCTTTATTTGTAGGAGCTTGGCCATCTTTCAATAGCAGCACATGTAGCTCGACCTCATTCTATTCCTGTGCACATATATCATAATTTACCTAAACACCTCCCTGTTGGTGGTGGCGTAGCTTTAAAAAAAATTCTTACCTATTATACTCATTATAAACATTGCTGCAATGTGTATATGTGCTGCGGGGGAAGGGTGTATTTGCACATTTGCATATTTCAGCAGAACAGATTTCTTGAAGTGGAATGCCGAATAAAAGTGTATCACGAGTATATCCCAAGGTGCTCTCCAGAAAGGTTGTTCCAATTTCAACTTTTCCAGAGCTGACCGTGAGCATCTTTCAGAGTAAAGTCCCTGGAGGAATTGGTCTGTTGCCTTATGAGGGGACCCAAGATCCTGTTAATTGTGGGAACATCTAAAAGCAGTAGAGAAAACTTATCAAAGGTCATGGATGAAATCAAAAAACCTCAGATCTATTCTCAGGTGATAGCCTAGTCCTGATTCTGCTTCGTGGCTCTGTGCTAGTACTTGACCAGGGAATGCAGCTGTGTGGGCCTCACCCACAGCTCAGCCCACACCACAAGCAGGGTGACGCTGAGATGCTCCCAGAAGACGTAGTTCCTCATCCTGGGCAAGACATTCACATGACTGATGAGTCTAGAATAGACCCACTGATTCTCCCATCTGGGGCTTTGCAGAGGTCAGTCGGTGACAAGTTCCTTCCCCAGCAGGTCGAGAGGACCCTGCAGGGCCTCTGGGTTGGGAAGTTTCCTTGATGGAGCCTTTCTGACCCAGCAATCTGAGCTGGGGTGGAAGGAACTGAGGAATTCAAAAGCCACAAACCCCTATAAACAGCTGGCACCCAAAGTCAGACCATTCTGTGCACAAATTCAGGCTGTATTTGTCCCAGTTGCACGACTACACTCATGATCTCCCATGAAAAGGAAGCAGCACTCTGGTGGTGATGACACACACAGGTAATCATTCACTTAGCTATACACTTAGCATGTGTGCATTTGACTACTTGTAAATTATATTTCAAAAAGAGAGAAGGGATGGAAGGAGGGAGGGAGCATAAAAGAGAAAGAAGAAAGGGAAGAGAAGGGAAGGGAGGGACAATAGGGGACAGGGTCCCACATCTGCCCATCCAAGCACACCTTGCCTCAGGTTGCTGGGAGAGCGAGGACCTGTGAGCCCTGTGCCCTGAGTTCCAGCCTGGACTGAGTGAGAATGAGCCGCTGGTGTGGCCCTGAGCCCTTTGCTCAACAATGGGGCATCCACTGTTGAGAGTCAATAGTAGAAGGGGTGGAGCTTTAAAGAAGAGCTTCTCCGCAGTAACAACTGCGATGATGATGATGTAATAGTGTGAAGTGTTAATGGAGGATATGTCCCTCACCCTCCCTGTCATTTTGTGACCTTCCCCCAGATTCTTGTGGAGAAATAGGAGGCTGCCATTTGTCTCAGAGGAGAATTGTCATGGTGGAGCCAGAGAAGAAAGACAACAAATTTTTGGCTTTTAAATTCAAAAGCAATGGTCCTAAGTAACACTGAAAGATAGGGTGGAGGGATGGAGAATGTTTGCAGCGGTGGTCTCCTCTGCTCCACCGTCCTCCCCCTTCCAAACCCTCTCCCCTGCTACCACTCTCCCCACCCCTGAAAAGATAAAAAAGGGAGAGAGACCAGCTGGATGGGTACCGATAAGAGAGACGCTGAAGGCCAAGTAACCCAGAAGTAGCTAGTTTCAAAAAGGAGGGAATGACAGATGCCTAGAAAAGTTTGGAAATTTCAGAGTAGGGAAATTTGAGTAGGTTTAAACTTGAAGTGTTTGAGTATGTCTGGAACTGAATGAGATTATGTTTTCTGCCACCAGAAGAAAAAGAGGGCTAAAAATAGAAAGTTTGGAAAAATATAGACTTTTTTGGCATATCTCTATTGGTGGGAAAATGAATATTTGCCACAAAAGTACAGCTTTTTGGAGTGAACGTTTTTGCTTGTCTTCTGCATCACCCTTATCGCAAAGATGCATTTTCCAAGCCTAGAAATCACATATGTGCCCTAACTAGGACAGATAAGAAGAGAAAAGGAAAAAAAGGAAAAAAGAAAGCGTAGTCACAGCTCAGCTCTTGTCCTCTGGAGATTTTCATCCAGAATGTCAGTTCAGACACCGAATGGGAAAATAGAAGGCACTAGATTTCCCTTCTACCCTTGCCAAGAAATATATGTTTCCCAGGCCCCTGTGCCCAGGCCTGCCAGACCAAATTAGGAAATGAGAACCACATGACAATGAGCCTCATTTCACAGCCCCTTTTACTTCCTCATTCCTGAATATGACTCAAGAGACACCCAGGAACTGGGTGAGGGAGAAAGGGTTCGGGTTATTGAGAACTGCCTGATGGCCAGCTATGGGTCAAGCAAAAAGAGATACTATGAATAAGGGTTTCTGCAGCCTGGATCCATCACCTGGACGTGTGGACCCCCCTCCCCCTCCTCTCCCCACATCCCAGCCTAACACCGGCCTCCAATAGAAGTGGAAACATCCCCCTGATTCACCCTTGACATGGGGGTTTCAGTCCTAAGAGTTGAACTGGAGGACCAATTGGCTAAAGGTAACAGGTGAGCCTTTTTCAAGTTCACAGGGAGCAAAAGAACCTAAGATTCTATGGTTTTATCTCCCCAAATGGGTTCTTGGTGAACAGAAGCGTGGAGTGCAGCTGAAGTGCAGAAACCCCACCTTGGGTGCTTAAACGATTGGGAAATAGTTTCTGAAGCAAGAGCAATAATGATAACCAATCAAACACTGGCCCGAGATTTTGCAAACTGGGCCCAGAGGAATCATTTGAGGTCTAGACAGGTGTTGTAGTTTCACACGTTATAAAAAGCACAGAGTATCTTATTGAAAGCCAGGTGGCTGAAAGACAGCCAAAAGAGAAACAGGAATCCCTTTTGTTCATGGGAGATGGCACGTCAGAACAACCAATCTACTGAAACACTTGAATTCTGGAGGAAAGAAGAGTTAATTTGAATACATTTGTTCAAAGTCCTAAGAACTTAAGCATAAGCCATTTCCATCTTCTGGGAATGGCTTCCAGCCCACACACCGTAGAGCATATTTTCAGCTGAACTGGTATTGTCCCTGTTGTTTTACTCTGGCTCGTCTTATCAGCCCCAATCACATGTAGGGTTTTTTAGGACAAGGACCTTGAGTCAGCCTTTGTTTAAGAGGGCACTAGCGTATGCAGATTGGGAAGCTTGGTATCAACCTTGGATTTCAATTCTCCATTTCTTTTTCACAGTTAAAACGACAAGTATGAAGATTGATAAGAAAATGATCACAATGTAGTTTAGAAAACAGCTAATTCAGGGGTGTGACAGTTTGCCTGAACAAAATGAAAGTGAATTGCCGGTCCTTGAATTGCTAAATTTAAAACGTGAACATTTGACTTAAAAACATAACCAAGAGCCAATTTGTTAATCATTGTCCTGGAATTGAGCAAAAGAATCTGATTTTTAAAGCTAACTTCATGGTCAACTAAACACATTTTTTTATTCCTCAGAACTCATCTTGAAAGAAAAAAAAAAAGCCCTCTGCAAAAGGAGACTTCCTGTTTGTCACCTGTTCAGTGCTTTTCCTCAGACCTGGTAAGCAGGGCCCTGCTGGATTTCAGGTCTTCCAGCTGGTACCCAGGTTGCTATGGAGATCCAAGGAGCAGAATCCAGAGTGAGAGGTTATCCGAAGAGTCCCTGCTTGGGGCCTGAAAACAGCTCAGTGGGAGCTTCAGCAGATGACACAGATTTCTCCAGAGTTAAAATGAAAGCCCTGGGGAGCAAGGATTCACCTGCTTCTTTCCCCAGGCAGAGAAAATCTAGTTGTTTAAGAGTCTGTCTCAAGAGATAAGCATTGGTGAGAGGATGGAAAAAAAGGGAACCCTTGTGCACTGTTGGTGGGGATATAAATAGTTTAGCCACTATGGAAAAACTGTAGAGGTTGCTCAAAATATTAAATATAGGACCATATGCTGCAGCAATACCACGTCCTGGTATATAGCAAAAGGAAATAAAAACAAGGTATCAAAAAAAAAAAAAAGTCTGTCTCCATTTGACTTTAGCAAATGACCTCAGCAGTCCTTTATCTGTAGTTTCACAAATCACCTCAGGAAAGCTAGGAGTCACCAAATCTCCAGTCCCGCCAGCAGGGACAATCTGCTTCCTACCCACCTCTCTGTCAAGGTGCCCCAGCCGGAGCCAGAGAAGAATTCTAGACCATTCAAGGGGCCCCTGTGGGATCAGAGAAGGCACCTGGGCCCAGGGCAATGGCTAAGGGAATGGACGGAGTTGCAGGCCCGGTTTCCTTCAGCTAAAATGTGCTCGAGGCTGAGGCCCACAGGGCCAGGTCCCTGGGGGGCACAAGCACCGCGAGGAAGAGCACAGGACTCTGCCAGGGAGTCCAAATTCCAGATTTCTCAGACATTTGTTAAATTTCTGGCTATTTTTGTATTTGTTTTGATATTCATTTACCTTTATAGAAATTTGTTTGAGGTCACAGAGGAAACATTTCCAGTATATTTAGGCTTTTAAGCAGCTAGAAAGTCAAGGCCATGTTGCAGAATCCCCTGGTGGCCCGTGTGCTGATGGGAGACCCTGCCTCTCCCACTCCCAGCCTCCTCTTGCCCAGCTGCTGAGATGTTGGTGGGGATCTCAGATTTATGCCTTGCTGAGACAACATGGCCAGAAGCATCCTTTGAGACTTATTTGTACAAAGCTATGGGAGCGGATGGATGACCTCTCCATCTCCTCCATTTCCTGCAGCAGCCACTGGTGCCACCGGCCTCCCAGCCACTCTGGCTGGAAACACCAGGGACTTCTTCTTTTTTTTTTTTTTTTAGCGGTACGCGGGCCTCTCACTGTTGTGGCCTCTCCCGTTGCGGAGCACGGGCTCTGGACACACAGGCTCAGCGGCCATGGCTCACGGGCCCAGCCGCTCCGCGGCATGTGGGATCTTCCTGGACTAGGGCACGAACCCGTGTCCCCTGCATCGACAGGCAGACTCTCAACCACTGCGCCACCAGGGAAGCCCCACCAAGGGCTTCTTTATCTTTGATTCCTCTTCCTCTTTATCTCCATGTTATTTTTTTGCTAAACTTTATCTTCAGTTATTGACAAGGTTTTAGGGATCATACTCACAAAATCTTTCAGCTCCTGGGACTTAATGAATCTGGATTAAATAACTGGAATTTCTTTAGAGCAGCTATCAGCTTCCTCACCATCCTCAGCCTGCGTCTTCATTCCCTGTGTAACTCAGGAACAAAGTAGAAGCTGAGGAGTTCTGCTTTTTGACATCTGTTGATGTGACGCCGTCTGCACCGAGCAGCGACCCTCCCTGCTCTTCCTCTGACACTAAGAGCTCTTTATGTTGTCCTTGGTGTTCTGTGCGGCCTCAGCCCACTCTGGGCTTCAGCTTTCCCTGTACTCTGACTTTGATCTCTGCCCAGCCTGTGGATTCCTTCTTGGTCATGAGCCACGTCTTCTATCATTTGTGCGTGTCTGGCCCCCTGAGAGAATTCCCTGGGGGGGGTCCCGTTGCCTCTCCATTTCCTTTATCTCTAGGATCCCTGTGTCCCAGGTGGCTGTGTTCACCTCTGAGAATCTCCCATCTCTCTTTAGCAATCTGTTGTTTTAGGGTCCTGGGCTGGGGCACACATCTAGTTTTCATTTTTTATTGGCCAAGGCTCTTTTTAGTTTTCATTTTTAAAAAATGTTTGATATGCAACAAAACTAAGTAGAGCAAACTGAAGCAAACTCTGAAATTTAGTATAAGGGCCTACAAATGTCCCTCAGAGGATAAGGGTGGGAATTCAGATGGGCCTCAGGAAAAGCTGGAATCAGAGGCTGGAAGGTCACTGAGTTTCACTGTCTCTGTGTCCCTAAAGAAGGAGGGGGAAGAGCACAGCCTAATAGGGATTTACTCCCCATTGATTCATTCAGCAAATATTTATCATATGTCTGGACACCGTTTTAGTTGTTAGAGACACTTACAGGGGAAGCAAAAGAGAATCTTTAAGAATTATATTTTGCTAAATGGGAGGTACATTTCTAACTCTCCCGTACCCCTCCCCTTTTTTTGTATTATGAGGTGGTCAGTTTCTAAACCTTCTACACCAGTCACTGTCTTGCTTAGAACAGCATTTCCCCTTAAACACTTACTGACTTAGGAATATGCTTACCTGAAGGGAATATGCTGAAGAAACACATAAATGAATTATCCAGAGACCTGACCTTCCTGGAGAGAAAGACCCATGGAGTATTTAAGCACATCCAGGAAAGATGCAAACCACATTCCTGGCTCTGTGGCTAGATCACATTTAGTGATGGATACTGTGGAAAGAAGACACAGGACTGAAAAGGCCAATTGCATCCAAAAAGAGAAAGTTACAAGATGTGTAGGACAAGAATTAAATCAGATTAGCCATAATTATTTTTTTAATTTTAGATCAGTGCATATTGATTAAGTTTTTGATGTAAGATGTTAGATGCTCGGTTCTGTGGAAAACGTAAAGAAATGGAAAGCATACTCCATGCTTTCAAAGAGCTTACAGGGCTTCCCTGGTGGCGCAGTGGTTGAGAATCCGCCTGCCGATGCAGGGGACACGGGTTCGTGCCCCGGTCTGGGAAGATCCCACATGCCGCGGAGCCGGTGGGCCCGTGAGCCATGGCCGCTGAGCCTGCGCCTCCGGAGCCTGTGCTCCGCAACGGGATGAGGCCACAACAGTGAGAGACCCGCGTACCGCAAAAAAAAAAAAAAAAAAAAAAGAGCTTACAGCTAGCTGAAAAGATGAGGTAGAAAACAGATAATGTAACATAAAGTGCTTGTGTTTTGACGTTTGATTATAAACGCTATAGGAATTCAGAAAAATGAAAATTGTTGAGATTAAATTAGGTGAGGAAAGGCTTCATGTAGAAGAGTTTAAGCTCGGCTTTTAAAGAAGGGCAGGATGCATATGTGCAGAAAAAGTCAAAGAGCCATTTTATAGTGAGGAGCCAATGTCTTTACTTGTCCTACTCAGGGTTCAGAGCTTCAGTCATTATGTGTTCCTTCATTAATTCATTCATCAAACTTTTACTGAGTGCCCAGCAATGTAGGTGCTAGATATATTGTGTATAAGGATTCATGTAACCAACCAAACTAAATCGTTACAGTGACTTTAAAAGCACCTTCCACACCATTGATATTTAGCACATATTTTGAGAGTCTACCATGTGATAGGCACAAAAGATAAGACTGGAAAAATCAGATGTAGGTCCTGTACTCCTGGAGCTTACAGTCTAGTTGGGAAACAGTCACTTAAACGAGTAATTACAATCATGTGCAGTTGAACACGTGGTTGGAGAGGTGGAGAGAGGCTGCTCTGAGGGCACAGGGCAGGAGTAAATAACCTCACTGGTGGGTCAGGGAAGGAGAAGACTGTAACCCTGTAGTTGTGGTAGGCAGAATCCTAAGACGACCCTCGGTCCTAAGATGCCCTTGTGTAATCCCCTCCCCTTGTGTGGGCAGGAACTGTGACTTGCTTCTCACCCACAGACTATGGCAAGAGTGAAAGGACTTTGCAGAAGTAATCGAGATCCCTAAACAGCTGATTTTAATCAAAAGAGAGATTACTTTGGGTGGGCCTCACCTAATCAAGCAGGCCCTTTAAAAAAGGGTCTAGAGACTCAGTGAAGTAGAGACCCTCCCTCCATTGCTGGTCTTGAAGAAGTAAGCTTCATAAACTCGATAGCTACAAGGCAACGCATTCTGCCAACAACATGAGGGAGCTTAGGAGAAGGTTCTTCCCCAGTCAGGCTTCCAGGTGAGATACAGCCTAGCCAACACCTTGATCTCAGCCTCCTGAGACCCTGAGCAGAGGACCCAGCTGGGCCATGCCTGGACTCCTGCCCCACAAAAACTGTCAGAGTAAACGTGTATTATTTGAAGCCACTAGGTTTGTGGTGATTTGTTATGCAGCAATAGAAAACGAACACAATGGTAGACTAGACAGGACTAACTTATGATGTCTTCCTGGAGAAGGAAGGCCTTTAGCACTGAGGTTTTCAACTAGCATTGCTGAATAAGGAGACCCATGCTGAGTTTTCTGCATCCTCCCTGTGAAATCCAGGCCCAGTTTATATGTAATAAACAAGGTCTCCCTGCCCACTTCCTGAGCATTTCCTGTCTGGTACTCTTGAGGACACAGAAAGTATTCCCGGCTATTATAAAGGTACCTCACTTTATGCAAATAAGGTGATACTGCCAAACTCCATAAAATTCTATTTTTTTCAAGTACGGTTGTATTTGCTTAATTTTTGTTCATTTGCTCAATTAACAAGGGTCTACAGAGCACCTGTCATGTGCCTAGAACATGAAAGAATGAGGGAAAACTGAGACCTGGTCCCACCCTTTGAGGAGCTTGAGAGAGGAGCTTCATGTAGTAGAAGAAGTTAAAGAATGATGAAACGCTGAGCTCTAAAAGTGGGGAGGAGGACGTTATTGCTGAGTGCCAAGGAATAATGAGAATAATAAGTGATTTCACAGGCCCCTCCCTCAGAAAAAGGAAAGCATTAAGAATGTTCTTAGCTTCCCACTGAATGAACGCATCCAACAGGGGCTTGTGATCTGTTAGCAAAGCAAACGTAAATCTTGCTTATACAGAATTTTGAAATAATTTTGAAGGCTTTGAGATATCCAACCAGTGTCTTAACAAAATTTATTCAATAAATATTTTCTGGGGGACTTCCCTGGTGGTCCAGTGGCTAAGACTCTGCCCTCCCAGTCCAGGGTACCTGGGTTTGATCCCTGGCCAGGGAACTAGATCCCACATGGTGCAACTAAAAGATCCCTCATGCTGCAACTTAAGATCCTGCACGTGGCAACGAAGATCCTGTGTGCCGCAACTAAGACCCAGCACAGACAAATAAATAAATATTAAAAATAAATAAATAAAAAGTTTTTTATTTATTTATTTATGTCTCTTATTAGTCAACCATTTTACACACATCAGTGTATACATGTCAATCCCAATCTCCCATAAAATGTTTTCTGAACACCTACTATATCAAGTGCTTTGCCAGGAATCGAGAATACAGTGGTTTATCTGTTAGAATGTTTTAAACGATAAAGAAGAGAAAACACCATTTAAACGGCTTAAACAATAAACGGATTGATTATTTCATCAACAAAGAAATCCTGAGTAGATTAGCACCAAGATTGGTTAATTTAGGAGCTCATCAACATAATTAAGGATCCAGGCTCTTAGTTTTTTCTTCTCTTTTCCTTAAGACAATGGCTTGCTCTTAGCTGGCTCTCCTGATGGTCATAAGATAGCTGCCACTGTTCCAGACACATCTTCACACTACTGTCTAGGAGAGAAACAAGTACTGTTTCTTCCCATGTGTCCTTTTTTATCAGTAAGGAAAAAAAATCTTTCCCAGAGATCCTCAGCAGACGTCCCCTGATGTCTTATTAACTAGAATTCTATCTCACACCTGTGGCTAAACCCGTCAGAACCCCACTCCCTGGGGCAGTGTTGGGAGTTCACCTCTCCTGAAGCACATGGCCTCCAGAGAGCAGAGACTTGAACAAAACGGGGGTTCTACCAAAGGAAAAAAGGGGCATGAAGAGGTCCTGAGAAGGTCATCTACTAACAGTATCAATGACTGTTGTAATCAAAGACAGCAGTACTGTTTCTGTATTGAGGTGCAGAAACAATCTCACAGATGATATACAATTACAAATTGTGACAAATGTCATGAGCCGAGAGAACCGTGTGCTGTGAGGGAGAAAGCAGAGTGAGCACAGGGAGGTCATGGATCAAGAAAGGGCGTCCAGGGCTTCCCTGGTGGCGCAGTGGCTGGGAATCTGCCTGCCAATGCAGGAGATGCAGGTTCGTGCCCCGGTCCGGGAAGATCCCACATGCCGCGGAGCGGCTGGGCCCGTGAGCCATGGCCGCTGAGCCTGCGCGTCCGGAGCCTGTGCCCCGCAACGGGAGAGGCCACAACAGTAAGGGGCCCGCGTACCGCAAAAAATAAAAATAAAAAGAAAGGGCATCTAGAGGAGCTGAAAGATGAGTAGGAACCAGCTGGGCAGAGGGTTGGGGGAAAAGCATTCCAGGCAGAGGAAACCATCTGAGAACATGAAAGGCGACTGGTGCCCAGGAGCACTGGAGGGACAGATGGGAAAAGGCGTGGCATGGGGCTGGGGCGTGGAGAGGGTCCTTCCTGAACCATGGGAAAGAATTTGGATTGTATCCTAAGAGCAATGCTAAGACACTGAAGGTTTTAAAACAGGGGCATGATGTGATCCAACCAGTGTTTTTAAAAGATTCGTCTGGCTACTCTGTGGGAATAGATGGATGAGTGAGCAGAGGTTAGGAGACTATACGTTCACCCACAAGTTGATGGTGGCTTGGGGACGGGAGGGAAAGTGGACAGAAATGTGTGAACGCCATTGCTGGGTCTCTGGGGGATACAAGGATGGGGCAGTCCTAGGACATCCCCCCATCCCAGGCAAACAGTCTGTTCGAGGGGCTAAGACACAGGTGCACGCTTTAGTAAGAGTGATTAAGTGTCACGTGGGAGTTCAGGAGAAAGTAAGATCACGGGTTTGGAGGCTTGAGGCTAGGCCTGATTTCAGCATAGCTTCCAGAGGAAGGTGATATTCGAGCAGGACCGAAGGGCGTGCAAGGTGAGTTTGAAGGTGCACACATGGGAAGGGCAGCCCAGGGAGAGGAACCAGCATGAACCAAAGCAGAGAGGCAGGAAATGAAGGCCTATGGGGAGAGGACAAAGCAGTCGAGTTTGTAGGGAGTTATGAAGGACATTCTTCGAAATAAGGCTGGAATAGTCATGGACATCAGCTTAAGGAGTGTTCTCTCTGGCAGACTCTGATAATAAAATAAAAAGGGGACTAGACTTAAGTAAAGTCTATGTTAGCTACAAAACCACTTGGTTTTCCTAGGAATACTCACTGTGCTAATTGAGTTTTAATTTTTTTTTTTTAACACAAGCAAATAGTCCCTTTCCTCAGTAACTGAAGTCTTTTTTTTTTTTTTAATTCATTTCTTTATTTGGCTGTGTTGGGTCTTGGTTGCACGCAGGCTTTCTCTAGTTGCAGCGAGCAGGGGCTACTCATTGTGGCACGCAGCCTTCTCATTGCGATGGCTTCTCTTGTTGCGGAGCAGGGGCTCTATGTGCACAGGCTTCAGTAGTTGTGGCACACGGGCTCAGAAGTTGTGGCTCGCAGGGTCTAGAGCGCAGGCTCAGTAGTTGGGGTGCACAGGCTTAGTTGCTCCGTGGCATGTGGGATCTTCCTGGACCAGGGCTCGAACTCCTGTCCCCTGCATCGGCAGGCGGATTCTTAACCACTGCACCATCAGGGAAGTCCTGAGTTTTAATTATTTATTCAGTGGATGGAATAGCACTATCTCTTCCTGCCATCACTGCTACCTGCAGGTCATTTGCCAATTTCTAACTTCTTTTTAGAATATATCCCTTCATCATTTATTGAGTATTGGCGCTGGGGATCCTAGAATTAAAAGGCATGGGCCCAGCTCTCAAGGAGTCTAGGAGTTTGGGCAGATGAAAAGAGAAATGGCAACAAATATAATTGTTTGGGAAGAGGTGGTACAAAGGAGTGAGAAATTCTCTCTACTACCTGGAGTGTGGAACTAGATTTCAGACAGGTGGTGATATTTAATTCGGCCTTAAGGGATGAGTAGGAGTTTGCCAAAGAAGTGAGGTGGGAAGGCCTTCCAAACACAGGGTGTGGTCTGTGCAAAGGTGCATGCACGTCTTCTCAATTCTCCCATCTTCGATCCTACAAGCTTTATAGAATGGACATTTTTAAGTTTTATTTTCAGGCTCATGGGGGAAGTTTGATGATAACTAGCAGGTGCTTTCAGTAACTGCAGAACAAGAGCTGGCACCTAAGTATTTGACCCTCAAAATTGCATTTTACCTTAATGCTACTCTGGTGGAGAGCAATTAACAAGAAGTCAGGATTTTAGTAAATCAAACTGGTTATACCCTCTACTCCCAATTATTTTACTGACTTCTACTTTTCCAGGGCAGCAAGGGAAAGAATCGTAAATCTGTGTTTTGGGGGACTTAGTAAACACATTAGTCACCAATGAGACCCCTTGTCTCTTCAGTTTTCACAGAAGGATGGGAGAAGTCACAATTCACTGTCATATCTGGCTCCTAATTTTGCCATTTGCAGGAGACTGGTTCCCTCTGAGCTTCCTAAGTGTTCACAAAGGTATCTCAGTCCCAGATAGACACCCAAGACCGTCCTGCTCAGAAATTTGATTGCCAATTTTAGCTCAAGATAAAAAAACCAAATATATCAAGACGGTCTATGAGGGTGTGAGAAAAGAGCTATTTTGTCATCCAACACCCTCATTTGACAGGGAGCTGGCCAGAAGCTGCCGCCCACAGATGGGGAAGGAAGACAGAGAGGAAGGGCCGGGGGACAGAGCAGAAACATTTTGGGGAACTGCTGCATCACGGGCAGTCTCTGATGCACTTCCTCTCTCCTCCACCCTCTGCCCCGCTTGCCCTCTCTCTCCTTCTCTTTCCTTTTCTTTCGCGGTAGGCTTATGCGTCAGTTGCCGAAAGGTGGGGACATTTCCTGCCGCCTTTGCAACACTAAGGTGTCTCAAGGGAGGCTGTGCCCCATTCTGAGCTCCAGGCCGAGAAAGTGAGGGCCAGGGCAGCCCTGCCAGGGGAGACACCAGCTCACTGCCTCCCGGTTTGCACCCGACCATGTCCCTGGCCGAGACCATCAGCCTCTGGAATGAAGGGGTGCTAGCAGCCGACAAGAAGGACTGGAAGGGAGCCCTGGACGCCTTCACCGCTGTCCAGGACCCACACTCCAGGATTTGCTTCAACATCGGCTGCTTGCACACGATCCTGGGAAGCATGCCCGAGGCGGAGAAGGTGAGTGGAGATGCCTGTGCCCGTGGCCTCCCCCGGGCCTTGGTCATTAGCGGTTCTCAGCTCGGCTTCTCTTTAGAAACCTCTCAGGAGCTTCGGAAGCACAAAAGCTGCGCAGGCCCAACCCACCCCCAGAGATCCCGATTCAATTGGCCTGGGGAGGAGCCTGCGCAGCCACAGTTTTGAAAAGCTCCCCAGGTGGTTCTAACAAGCAACCGGCTGGGAACCCTTAGCTGTGGGTTATGCTCTCCTTTATTCTCCATCTATTACATTCAAATCATTCTGGAAACTTTCTTTAACACCTTTTTGAAAGCCTCCCTACTTTGTTTTTTCTATCAGCTGCTAGCCGCAGAATTTCCATCTCACTGCTTCACACCTGATTTTAAAGCACTGCTTTTGGCTTTCCGAGACGTTCCTGTGTGTGAGCTTTGCCTGCCCAAGAGATCAAGAGAAGGTGCTTAAGAAAAATCGGTTTCATCTCAAGTGACAATTCTGATCAATTATGTGGTGCATTCTTTTAAGGATTCTGAGGCCGGTGGAAGGAAAGCAGACGGTGATTGATTAATGATGTCTGCCGAGGACAAGTTGTGGGATGTCATGGTAACTTTCTCAACTATTTTTTCTCTCATCCTCCCTAGTATGGGGCTGAGCATTCTCAACAGTCACTTTTTCAGATTGGGCATGGTAAGCTGGAAACGGTATGGCGTTTGGAAGCGGAAAATCTAGGATCAAACCCCAGCTCTGCCTCTCTCTGGACCTTTGGTCTTCAGGAAGTCAAGTAGACTTCTGGCTCTCAGCTTCTGGAGAGGTTAAACATCATGAAGATTGAGTGAGGCACCAACTATTTTTTTAAATTAATTTTTATTGGGGTATAGTGGATTTACAGTGTTGGGTTAGTGTCTGCTGTACAGCAAAGTGAATCCGTTATTCATATACGTATATCCACTCTGTTTTAGATTCTATTCCCATATAGGAGGCACCAACTAGTAAAGTGCTGTGTAACTTCACACCACTGTGTAAATGTTAGTCCTTATTTTTACCTTTTACTGCAAGTCTTTGCAAGGTGGTGTGGACTCGCAGGCCCCTTGAAAGGGCTAGTTGCTACCACAGCCATTCTCACCCTGACAAAGAGGGAGAGAGAGGCCGCTTGGAACACCTGCAGAGACTGCCAAGCCTGCCTCCCGGCTCCAGAGTGGGCAGACAGGAGTGCAGAAGGGCCCTGCGTCTGGCTGGAGGGAGAGGGCCTCCACCTCCTCTCTGGAGCCTGACCAGGGGCTGAGCCAACGGCACCGCAGATGTACTGTCAGGAGAAGAGGTTGGCCAAGCTCGGCAGCTGGTCTGGGTGCAGCTCTGCCAGCAGGGGCTGTTGCCTCCGGCCTCTCAGGGCTCCTGGGCGAGGCTGTGCGGCCCAGTTCACCTCTCGGCCCGCCCACTCCGCCATCCACCCTTCGTCTCCCTGCTCTAGGTTTCTCTTTGCTTTCTTCTGCTCTGGCATCTCATTCTTTCTTTGGTTTCATACTTGAGTCCTCACTCCTGGCATTTTCTATGCATTCTTATTTGTTATTATTTAAATTGTATAATATTTCAAAACAGTGAACAAAATGGCCCTAAGAACACACATACTGATAATTACCTTAATTGCATAATATTTCTGTAATACATTTATAAAATAAATATTACGCTGTATATAACATTTTAATTAGGTTATTTTCAAATTTGATTACTTTTATTATTTTAATCCTGTCACTAATCTTGAAAGGCAGATGTGAATATCCCCATTTTACAGAGGAGAAAACTAAGGTTCAAGGAGATTAGGTAAACTGCCTCACGCTATGCCACTAGGAAGTGACAACACAGGGCATTCTGATCCCTCAGCCTCCGGTCACCTTCAAGACACGAACCATTCTCGTGACCTTTCCTGGCTCACCCTCTGGCTCATCTCACACCTCCTCACTGCCTGGCTGTTCTCCCCACAGGCCTTCACCGAAAGCATTAACCGAGACAAGCACTTGGCAGTGGCCTACTTCCAACGAGGGATGCTCTACTACCAGATGGAGAAGTAAGTGGTCCAGTGTTGCACAAGCTGGAGAAATGCACAGAGAAACCCCGAGGGGGTCTTGGTGATGCTGGACCTGGTGTTTGAGCAGTATCTCCCCAGCCTCTGTTGGGAAGCATGACTGGACCTTCTCTGGGAAGTTATGCAATCAGTCAGCAAGAGGCAGAAGCCCTCTCCGGGGAGGGAAAGCAGGCCTGCTGCCCATTTATGGCCCACAATGAGCCTACATAACTACCACAGGCTAGGTGTGGCACCCCACCAGTGTTCCTGATGGGTCATAGCCCAGGTGGTGATACCTTGTCCATCACGGGAGCATCCGTGGTGGTCTACTACTATGAGGTATTGAGCTGTCACACAATGACGACTGTCATGAAACCACATCAAAACCCTCCTTCGTTCCTGCAGAATGTGTTTTCAAACACCCGGTTTAATCCATTCAATGAGATAATTCAGCCACCAAAGTGAGAGTATAAGCAACATTATATGTACAAGAATATATTAAGGGCTTCCCTGGTGGCGCAGTGGTTGAGAGTCCGCCTGCCGATGCAGGGGATGCGGGTTCGTGCCCGGGTCCAGGAAGAACCCACATGCCGCGGAGCGGCTGGGCCCGTGAGCCATGGCTGCTGAGCCTGCGCATCCGGAGCCTGTGCTCCGCAACGGGAGAGGCCACAGCACTGAGAGGCCCGCATACCGCAAAAACAGACATCTAGCAGGGGGACTCCCACCCCGTTTTAAACACAAAGCAAGCCTTTTGAATAATGCCAGTTCTTTCTTTCTCCCTCATCCTGGGCCCAGATCTTTAACCATCCTGATGGGCAGAATTATGAGGAGGATTTTGTTGGGCTCATTCAACCCCAGGGAGACACAGGCGTTGTTATTTCACAGCTGAAACTCAGCTGCTGAGCCCGCTCGCCAGAGAGGCAGGTACACCCGCAGGTTAGTGGTGACAGAACTCACGCGTGCCCTCCGAGAGGACCTTCCGTGCTCTCACAAACAGGCAGTGGAACGTGAAACAGGACACCTGCCTTTCCACCTGCCTGCTTCTTGGCTCAGTGAGTCGGAAAGAACAGAGATGCTTACCTCGCCCCCCTTCAAGGGAATGCCTAAAAGGATGTGTAAATGACTTGAAATTCTTCTTTCTTCTTAAGGAATGACCTGCCTGCTTTTTTTTTTTTTTTTTTTTTTTTGCTGTACACGGGCCTCTCGCTGTTGTGGCTTCTCCCGTTGCAGAGCACAGGCTCCGGACGTGCAGGCTTAGCGGCCATGGCTCACGGGCCCAGCTGCTCCGCGGCACGTGGGATCCTCCCGGACCGGGGCACGAACCCGCGTCCCCTGCATCGGCAGCATCGCCCCGCATCGGCAGGTGGGCTCTAAACCACTGCGCCACCAGGGAAGCCCTGACCTGCCTGCTTTTAACAGGTTTTACAATCAGCTTTATTAACAAGGATGTGTTAGAGGAAACCATCCTTCTGTTTCAAACGCAGGTCTCCTGCTGCTGTTCCTCCTGCAGCCCCTGCAGCTGTGGGACCTCCTTCCAACCAAATGATGACAGAATGTCCAGCTTCCCTCCCCCCACCTTGCCGCTACCCTGGGACCTCTTGGCCAGCCTGCCCTCCTGGCCCGCTCCAGGCTTCCCCGAGATCAGTGTTCCAGCTTCTACAACTATGTATTTTTATTTCCTGATAATAGTTAATACAGTATGTGGTGTTCAGTAAGCATGTAAGAAAAGATTGGTATATGAATTTAATTGCCAGTTTTAGAGTTGGACCTGTAAGTATTAATAATAATAGTAAATTATTATATATATATAAATATGTAGATTATATTACTTATATATATAATAAAAATAGTAAATTACTGTGTGTGCCAGGCACCGTCCTAAGCACCTGAATGCTTTGTGCTCTTACTATTCTCTAATTCTAAAGATGAGGAAACAGAGAAATTAAGTAACTTGCCCTTTGTCAGTAGATAGTAAGTGGCAGAGACAGGACTCCAGTCTCGGTGGGTGTGACCTCAGAGGTTAGCCCCAGGAGCACACAGTAGCCAGCTTCTCCTGCGCTCTGCCCCTTGAGTGTAATATGCTCCTTGTAAACAGTGCACTCCCTATACTATCAATGTGGAAGCTGAGGCCAGGGAAGCAATTTGCCAGGGTCTCCCAGTTAGCGGCGGGGCTGGCCGCAGTCTCTCGGCCCCTGTCCTAGGGTGCCTTCATTACCCCACACCACCTCTCGAGGGTCCCCGCCAGCCTGTGTCCAGATCCCAGGCTTGCCTTCAAGGGAAGCCACACGTGGCAGCTCTGGGTCAGACAGTGTCCGGGGGGCTTTTGGTTCAGTTGTCTGCTGGGAGCCACCAGACAGCCACATTTGTTCCTGCCAGGACAGGGGCTGGCGTGGGGATGGGGAAAGCTTGATGTTTGCTGCTTCTACCCCCTGCTGTCTGGCAATGGCTCCCTCCCACCAGGGCATCTGTGGAGGTCAGGGGCAGGCCAAGCAGGTCTGGTCCAGGTCCTGCCCACGCCCCCATGGGTACTATTTTTTTAAGTGGTTTTTGGGTTGTTTGTTTGTTTGGGGGTGTTTTTTTGGCCGCACTGTGTGGCATGTGGAATCCTAACCAGGGATCGAACCCGTGCCCCCTGCATTGGGAGCCCGGAGTCTTACCCACTGGACCACCAGGGAAGTCCCGCCCATGGGCACTGTTGATATGGTCGGCCCTATTCTCCACCACGAATCCAATGACAGCCGCCCTGATTCACCTTGAGCCAGTCAGCACAACGCCAACCCAACAAAGCAGAAGGGCGGTGCCAGAAGTGCTAGAAATGCTGTCTGGCTTAAGTGATGCTTTCTGTTTCCTTTTTCCCAAAGCGTGTGGAGGAGGAGGGAGGGGACAGGAGACTACAAAGGCCACAAAACCAGTAGCTAAGCTGGACTCAGGAGAAGCTGAAAGAGAAAGCTCTGGGCAGGAGGGTGATGCCAGTGGCAGTGAGGAGGGGCCCCTTGGAGCTGCGTCAGGCTGGCCTGGCCTCCTGGTAGGAAGCAAGGCACAGGCCATGGTCTGATCAGCCCCGTGGGGACGTGGAGGCCAGCAGGTGCTGCTCTGCTTAAAGCTCTCAGGGGAGACTGAGGCTCTCTTGGGAAGTGACAGAAAGGTGGGAGGTGTGTGTAGTCAACAGAGACAAAAATACCTGTGGCTGCCTGAAACTGGGAGGCTGGCAGGGTTACTGGCATGCACAACCCCAGGGGGTGCCGTTCACACTGGGTTCTGTGGGATGCTGGGGCTCAGGATTGGCGAAAAACTAGAGAAGGTCAAAAGAGATTAGACAGGCTTCTTGTCCTAGTGAGACGGACGTGCAAAGAGCAGCAGACACACGTTTTATTCTTTATGCCTCCGTACCTTCAACTGGTTTCTTTCCTGCAGATATGATTCCGCCCTTAAAGACCTTAAGGAGGCCCTGACTCAGCTTCGAGGGAACCAGCTGATCGACTACAAGATCCTGGGGCTACCGTTCAAGCTGTTTGCCTGTGAGGTGAGAAGGAAGGGCCCAGCCTGGGCAGGGGTGGCTGCTGGCTGAGGGGCAGCTGACAGATGCACGTCGATCTGTTGACACATCCGGGAGCCTGGAAAAGGCATTTCGCCTCCCCTGCCTTAGGACTCCGATTTTTCCCTTAAGAAAAGACTCAGATCAATTGCTTCGGGCTCCTCATGGAGTCCTCAGTTACCTGAGTTCATGGATTTGAATAACGTGAGGCTCAAAGGACCATGTAGAAATGAGTTTGCTGGGTTCTCTGAAGGGAGGCTTAGCTGCACACGAGTATGTTGGCCTGTGAAAGTTGTCCCAATAATTTGTATAATTCAGGCGAACAGACAATTTTCTCAGCATCATACTGACAAATCCAAAATCACGGGTTCACTTGCCATACAGAACCTGCCTTAACCCCGCGCAGTTCCCAAGTTGACACTCTTTGCGATGCGTGGTCTGGCCTCATGTACTTGGTATATACCCAAAGAGAGAGAGGACAATTTAGCACCAAGCTGTCCCCTCCTGGTCAAAGAACAGCTCAGAGCACACAGTTAGGAAAGGTCTCCATAGAAGGATAACTTATGTTCTGTATGACCAAGACGGAGAGGCATGTCTGGCTGTGACTTCATAGGTTCATGTACTTTTTCCAACCCACCCTCTGCACTCCCGTTCTAAACCCCAAATATATACCAGTAGCTTTAAAACTAAAATTCATGCAAATATCATAGATCTTTATTTAGAAGAATTGGTGAAAAAATGTCCCCTTGTTTTAGTTTCTCAGACAGGAGAAGCCAAGTGTCCCCAGGGTCACTCAAGGCTAATAATAGAGTCCACAGCTGCCTGGGCCCCTGGGGACACATGTCTACCCCCAGCCCTGTGACAGGATAGCAACTTACTTCAGTTCTCCCACACTAGGGAAATGAGGCTTTTCGGTGGGAATTGGCTGGCATTTGGCCGGCTTCTAGAGTACCGTCTCTCAACTGTGGTCCTTTTGATACGTTGGACCAGCTCATTCTTTATTGTGGGGACTGGCCTGTGCATCGTAGGGTGTTGACCAGCATCCCTGTCCTCTACCCACTAGATGCCTGTAGCACCCCACCCGCAGTGTGACAACCTAAAATGTCTCTAGATATTGCCAATTACCCCTGATTGAGAATCACTTACACAGAACCGCTAGAGAAAGAATCCTAGAATGGTACTATCAAAGCAGAATTCCATGGGAGGAACATTCCTCCTCTAATTGGAGTTGAAATGACCAGGGGGCAGGAAATACTGGCTGTATGGGCTTCTCTGTAAGTGAGGCTGGACTTTTCAGGGTCCCGTACACCACATGGGACACTCCAGTCACTTCCCTACTTATAAAGCCACCGCTTCCTTCCCACCAGGGTTCTGAGAAATCACACCATCCTTTTTGAAAAGAGTCTGGGGCTTTTCTGGTCATGGAGTCATAAAAACCTGTTGCTAGAAAAGGTCTTAAGAGCAGGTGGCTGAGAACCAAACAGGAAGTTTTAAATGGCTTCGAGCTCTCCTTTCTTCCTGCACACGTGTTCAGGGTTGGGCCGGGCTGGCCAAGCATGTATGCGGAGGGCAACAGCTCATTGCTGCTCAGAAATAGCCCAGGAAGGGAGCCTAGATCTCCGTGTCTGGGCTTGGTCCCTGTGTCCGTCGTTCAGCACGAGCCACTAACTCTGTGGAAAAACCAACCATGTCCCCCATCCATACTTGCCTTGATAAACTGTCCTTTTTATCTGGATGAGGCCCTGGACCAAATCACAGTGTGGGTGGCAGGCTGGTATAGAGAAGTGTATTAATGATCTGCTGCTGATTACCAAATTGCTCTACAGCAGAGTGGCTTAAAACAATACTGTTGATTCTCTCACAGTTTCTGGGGTCAGGAACCCAAGCTTGGCTGGGTGGTGCTGGCTCAGTGGCTCTCGTGAGGTTGCAGTCAGGATGTTGGCAAGGCTGCTGTCATCTGAAAGCTTGGCTGGGGCCGGAGGATCTACTTCTAAGGTGCCTGGCAAGTTAGTGTCACTGGTTGTCAGGAGGCCTCAGTTCTTTGCCACATGAACTTCTCCATAAGGTGGCCTGAGTCCTGTCATGACATGGACTTCCGCCCGAGGAAGTAATGAACCAAGAGAAAGTCATGTGGAGCCTCAGTGTCTTTTATAACTTAGCTTCAAATGTCACACCTCCCTCATTCCCATAATATTCTATTGGCTACACCTGTCAGCTCCCTTGGATGTGGGAGGGTGAGAATCACGGGAGCCATCTTGGGATCTGAGAGACAGGGATCAGATCCCTGCCCAACACTTACTAGTTGTATAAACCTAGGGAAGTCATGTGTCATTTACTAGCCTCAGGTTCCTCATCAGCTGTAAAGAAAGGCTGAGTACTTACCTCATACACATTTGCTAATAAATTCACTCGTTTTTGCATACATTTATAATGCCTGCTGGTGTCAGGCAGTGGAGGTCCAGGAGTCCACAAGACAGTGTCAGCTGCAGAAGCTCATGGTCACGTGTAATGCGAGGTGATAAGGTTAGGGCAAGAGAAGGGCTAGGGAAGGACTATGGAAGCACGGAAGTGAGGCCCCTACCTTGTGTGGTGGTTGTGGGGTTAGAGGTAATGCAGATAAAGTGCCTGGCCCAAAGGGGTGGTCAGTAAATGGTATCGTTGATGATGGTGATGATGATGATAAAGACAATGACAAGGACAGGCAGCACTGATTTCCAGGAGCCCCAAGTTCTTCGTAGATTTAGCCTTCTGACTGCAAACACACAGAAACCCCAGATGGCATCAGTCTGCAGACTCGGCCCTGTGCTCTTCCCCCAAACCATGTGGGCTCTCCCCGAGAAGGCAGGCGAGACCTCTTTGCTCAGCCTCCGGGCAAGTCCCAAGATAGTTCCCCAGATAATAGTAATGAGAGCAATGAATTCAGCACCTCGTGTGTGCCAAGCAATTGAACTCAGTGCTTTATGTGAATTATTTATTTCTGACAAAAATCTGGGGGCAGGAAACATTACTATCACCATTTTATAATGAAGCCGAGGCCACATGCTAGCAAACAGCCCTGGGGTACCTCCACTGCACTGCCTCCACGTGTTAACAGCTTGGAAGGCCAACAATCCCCTTCTCCAGCCGGGCCTCGGTTGACCAGTTCTACCTCCTCTCTGAGGCCCTGGAGAACTGCCCACACCCCACCCCGGGGCATCAGGCTGTGACTCCCATCACTTTCACCTGGGAAAAGCTTATAGCATCTCCTGGCTGTTTAGTCGTGCTCCATACATGCTGCAAGGAGCCCTAAGAACTTGCTGCACTGTCGTTAAAAAGAAGTAAAGTCAACCCTACTTGTGAGCTGCCATCTTGATTTTCTCCCACCCCAGGTATAGTGCTGCCCTGGGTTTGTATCGAGCCTCCTTCCACCTCCAGTGGACTTTTGCCCATAGAGTTTCCTCCTGCCCATATGACGACATCACAGTCTTGTTACTCCTGTGTTCTGCACAGGGTTCTCTTGGTGCTGATGCCGAACGATGCATCTGGAACCCTCTCTCTCTCTCCATCCCACACCTGTCCAGTCTTTGAGCCCTGGCTCAGTGGCAGAAGCTGGTCTGGGAGGCCCCAGACCTGTATTTTATTCCCAACTCTTCAAGGGGCGTTGACCACACCACCGTTCTCAATACCAAAACCACACAATAATTCTAGTCCCCTGCTGACCTGCCTGGCTGTTGAAAGAACGCACACGATGTTGGATTTGTGCATTACATGATGTTTTCTGTACACCGTCCTTGTGCTAGATATAACTCAGGAGCAAGATTGATGGTATTTTGGATATTCCCAGGAGAGCTGGGAAAGGGAGAAATGTCACCAGGCAATATTCCGGGAACACACGTGCAAGCTCTCCCCTGCGTGGTCCCTAGATTCCGAGCAGCCTCAAGTTTTATGTTGCGGCCTGTGCTTTTCTAGGTGTTATATAACATTGCTTTCATGTACGCCAAGAAGGAGGAATGGAAAAAGGCTGAGGAACACTTAGCATTGGCTGTGAGCATGAAGTCTGAGCCGAGACATTCCAAAATCGACAAAGCCATGGAAAGCGTTTGGGTGAGTGCGCTGGGGAAGCAGGTGGCAGGAGGACTTGCTTGGGTTTGTGTTTGTTTTTAGTGCACGTGCGGATCGGGACGTCGTAATCGTGGTGCTTTTAGCTCCTCTGAACTCTGGGTAACACTGATCTTGGGGCATGTTTCCATGTGGTATGGGACAGCAGAGCCCTCCTCATGCCCCTCTGAGGGGCGCCTGGTGGCAGCCGGGGAGGGGGAGAGGCTGGGGGCTGGGGCCGGCACACAAGGGCAGAGGCTGTGCCCGCTTGCTCACCCCTGGGTCCTCGTCACCTGGCTCTGTGCCAGGTGCATGACCGCTCTCAACAAAAATGCATTGATTATGTGAACGAATGGTGAAACGTGTCCATAGTTGGAGCACAGCTGGGGATGAAGCTGGTTTTAAATAAGATTTTTAAATACCAGGAACGAGGGGGCTCAAGTCAGTCTGTACATGCCTATCCACGTCTGCGGACACCAGTCCCAAGAGAGCACTGTCGTGGGCCTTGCTTGGGTCAAGGGCCACCTTCGTGGTTGTGGTGCCTCCCGGGCCGTGAGTACCAGCCCTGCCTGAGCCACACAGAGTGGGAAAGGGGCAGCTCCCCTAGGAGAAGAGCGTGCTGGGCAAGCAACACCCACAGATGGCCTCATGGCCCCTCGGTGTAAGGCGATTGTGAACCCAAAGGGTCCTACCTTAGACACCCTGAAATAATAACAAGTCCGGCCCTGCACGTTGAGAAGAAGTGCTCTTGTGAGGTTATCTCAACGGATCCATGCCTCCATTCATTGAGGGACGCAGAACAAGCACCCTTAGCCCCATTTCACAGGTAATAAAAGACCATGTTCTCTGTGTTTTAGAAACAGAAGCTGTATGAGCCAGTGGTGATCCCTGTGGGCAGGCTGTTTCAGCCAAATGAAAGGCAAGTGGCTCAACTGGTCAAGAAGGATTACCTAGGCAAGGCCACGGTAAGTGAGGTCACTCAGCGTCCCCTGAGACCCCTCCGGCATGGGCCCTGTGGAGCAAGGGGAGAAGGACTCTTGGGAAAAGGGCACCTGCCTTGTGGCTCTGCCCTGGGAGAGCAGCACCTTCTAACCCAGAGGGTCAGCAAGCCCATCCTTAGCCGCCCTCCACTTCTGTTCTTTTTTTTTTTTTTTTTGCGCTACGCGGGCCTCTCACTGCTGTGGCCTCTCCCGTCTGCCCTCCACTTCTGGAACCAAGTACCCGCGAGAACAGATCCAGGGTGTGAGAAAGGAGGGAATCTTGGGGAAAACCACAGAAGGAGGGGGAAGCAGTGCTGACCGAGCCCTCACACCTTCCTTTCTCCATTTCAGGTCGTGGCATCTGTGGTGGATCAAGACAGCTTCTCGGGGTTTGCCCCTCTGCAGCCACAGGTGAGGTGGTCCTGTCCTTCTCCATGGGTCGAGGTCTCCAGAGCTCTCTGTGAAACACCCAACTGGGGAGAATATTTGTGCTGAGCTGCCTCGTTTTAAGGGCTCCTTCAGCTGAGCTCTCAGTGCCACTGAGACCCTTCTCTGTCACGGGTCCCATGACTGGTGGGGGAATGAGGCAGTTTTACGCTTAATCTCAAGTCCTCAGGAACCAACACTCCTGCTTCTCCCCAAATGCCAGGCTTCACTTCTCTAAGTTCTAAGAGCTCTGGTGTGTATTGTCTCTCCCGAAGTCTTGACCGTTCTCTCAGGAAATTGAAACACAGCTAGGGAAGGCTTTTTCACAATGCCTCTTCTCAGACACAGGACACAGGGGCTGGTAGGGGACTCCCATGGGACCCGGGGCCTGAGGCCGTGGCTCTTGTGGCTGCATCTGTCTGCCGGCGTGCAGAAGATTTCCTCGGGAACACAGGTTGGGGGCCCAGGGTGAACCATCTTTCTGCTCAAGCTGGGCTCAGAGACACAGATCCAGATGGATTAGGTGACAGTGGGTCTAGAAATGTGAAGGCAGAGCTCCCTTATGAAGGGAAGAGGGTAGGGCCGGCTAAGGAAAATTCTAGCTCTGCTGCAAAAGAACCGTGATGGACAGGAGTGTCGGTCCACACTAGCAGAGGGAGGCGTTTCTGAGCGTGGCAACCACGGTCCAGTGTACACACATCCGGTTACCCTGAGAGCAGCGCTGACAGCCTCCGGGGTCAGAGAGATGACCGCTGACCGACACCGGGGCACTGGAGGGTAAGATGAGCAAAGGAGGAGAACAAGAGAGCCACAATTCTTTGACCTCTTGCTTCACCATAAAGTTGAAGAGAGCCTTGCGGGATTCCCTTGGGCTTCAGGGCAGCCAGGGGACTCCCAGAGGGGAAGAAGCCTGGATAACTGGGCTCCGTGCTATTCAGTGTAGAACAGGGAACACACCTCAAAAGGAGAGTCTTGCCTGCTCAGTGGCCCTTGGGTTCGTTTTTAAATACCCACGAGTGTCATGTGACAGAGCAGACGATAACTATAGAGCAGCGCTTTGGGAAACTGTTCCAGGAAGGGGATGGAGCTCAAAGGCAAAAGCACCCTCATGACACGTGTTGCTCTGTGATCGCTGAACTCCAGAGACCAGGTGTGGCTCAAGATGAATTGCTGTGCTGGTGAAACCTGGGCCCTGGGAGCTGGTGGGAGGCGTTATTTTCGTGTTTAGTCAGGGCACAGTGTCCTCTCCCTAGACAGTGTTCTGATTGAGCCAGAAATGCAGTCTTTGATATTCTGGTCTGGAAGGAGGCTTAAATTACCCTTAACCGTCTGTTCTCTCTCCCCCTCCTTCACTTACTGTCCTGCCCTTCTTCATTTCTCCTGAATGTTCAATAGGCAGCTGAGCCTCCGCCCAGGCCCAAGACCCCAGAGATCTTCAGGTAAGTTAGATTTAGGCCAAAATGCAGACTACCCAAACTCCAAGCCTGAACTGATGGCAACAAAGGGCTGAAGAAGGTGAAGCTGGGGTCGGGGGCCAAATCCTGTGCAGTTTAGCCCAGCATGCCCGCTCCTCCTGCTTTCAGGGCTAGAAGGGAGTGAGGCAGGGGACGGAGCCCTGGCTGTGGTGGGGTCGACATGGGGGTCTGGCCACAGCTGCGTGGTGGCCCCGTGTCCCCAGGTCAAGGTGCGCCCAGAGAGTGAGGGGTTGTTGCTGAAGTGCAGCAGTGTCTGTGGAAGGTCGCCGCTGGGGGCCGCACGCCGACCTCAGGGTGGAGAGCTCTCTGCAGGCCGCAGCCCCCTCGGAGGAGGGGAGGCCGGGCTTCTGGAATCAGGCGAGCAGAGTGATTCCAGAAGCTGGAACGGCACGTCCTTTCCTGTGTGGGCGTTTTTCACTCCCTATTGGCACCCGTTTTCTGAAGAAGGAAGAGGAAGGACTCAAGAAAAAGAAGTCATGTTTCTGTAAGATGAGAAGCCAAGAATGACATAACCTACAGCTTTCTTAAGAGTTATCTCTAAGTGAGGAAACAAGCCTAGCTCCCGCGTCCGATAGGGAAGGGTGTCACAAAAGCTGAAAAAAGTACCAAAGCAACTACAAAAGTCAGGGGGCTGGATTCGCTCATTCCTCAACTCTCCATGTGCTGGTGGGGGCAGTATCCCCTATATACATGAATCCGGTGTTTGGAAACAAAAGGAGGGGCTGGAGGGAAAGGCAGGAGCAGAGTGGGAGGGAGGGAGAACCAGCAAGGCCAGAGCGAGTGGAGGGAACGTGGGCCTGCCTCAGTCACACGCTCCGAAGTGGCACAAATGGGACGCCCCAAGGGCAAAGCAGGCCTTGAGGAAACGGTAAAGGAGAAACGACATTGTACAAGGCACAGCTAGGCCAACCTCAAAGCTCTTTACGCTCTCCCCCAAGCCTCCCGGCTCATCTCTCCCCCCGCCTGGTGGGGGGCTCATCTCTCCCCCGCCGTGTGCCCGACCCACCCCCATGCTGGCTCTAGGTGATTGCTCTTCCCCCCTCCCCAACTCATCTTCCTCACCCCGCGGGCTCTCCCCCACCTTCACCTTGTGCCCCTCCTCTGATTGGGCTCTACCCAGGCTTCGGCGCTGGCTAAGCATACCCAGGAAACTTCCTCCTCAGAAGGGAAGGGAGGGCAGGGATGCCAAGGCCTCGTTATGAGTGTTGTTATATTTCTTTTGTGCCACTTGCACGTATGGTTACGGAGCACGTTCACGTGCAGTTTCCTACCGAGTCCTCTTGGGACCTCAGGCAGGCAACCTCCCTGCTCAGGGTCACCTGAAGTGGAGTTAGAAGGTGCCTGGAGTGAGCCGGCTCCATGGCCATAGTTGCTGGTCCATAGCGCCAGGGGATGGGATGCGGTCCAGGCTAGACAGTGGTTGGGATCTTGTATCTTGTGTCTATCCCCTCTTCTTCTCCCCCCTGCCTCCCCCTGCAGGGCTCTGGAAGGAGAAGCCCACCGTGTGCTGTTTGGGTTTGTGCCTGAGACACCAGAGGAGCTCCAGGTCATGCCAGGGAACATCGTCTTTGTCTTGAAGAAGAGCAGTGATAACTGGGCTACGGTCATGTTCAACGGGCAGGTATTCAGAGGACCAGGGGCGGGCTTGGGGGCACGGGATCCTGGCAGCACATGGAAGAGCTTTTTGAGGAGCAGTACCTGCTACCCTCTTTCAACTGTCCACCCACCCCTCCCCATGTCTCTGGGCTGTTCTGTGCTGTGACCACTGATGAGCGCATCTCTATTTCCCACTTTCTGGCTCCGTGGTGCTGCACTGCAGAAGGGGCTTGTTCCCTGCAACTACCTTGAACCAGCTGAACTGCGGATCCATTCTCAGCAGAAGCCCCAGGTACTGTAGTGCCAAGGTCTGACCTGTTCCCCCCACTTCCCCCCCAAGCCCCCCACCGACAGACCACGGAAGAGAGAAGAGCAGCGCGGAAGAGGCGCTGAAGACACACTAGTCCCGAGCCCACCTTGCATTGGTACCAGCTACCCAGAGTGGAACCTGGGGATGAAGGAAAAAACCCAGATGTGCTGAGTAGAGGCATTCGCAGGACCTACCGGGGCCCCCCAGCTCTGTGATTCCTCCCGGTCAGGGGTGACTTGACCAAAGCTGTAGCCTATGAATGTTAGGTCTTCCCAGAATGTCCTCTTCACCTGGAAGAATAGTCAATGTGTTGGCTGGTGAAATCCATGCAAATTTAGAAATCTGCTTTAAAACACTGAATGAGCACAGGCCTTGCCAGCCACTGCTTCTGATGCTGCTGCCACCGCACCCTCAGCCCCCATCTCAGTGACCTGCCCTTCTGCCAGGCCTGAGGAGTGGTCTTTGCTGCATCCATGCAGATGTCTGATGGCAGTGGACCCCGTCTCTCTCTAGACTATGCAACCAGTTGTCCTCTGTGGGCTTGGCCCTCCCTGGCCAGAGTCACTATGTCCAGATGACTTGACAAGTTCTAACTGCCATGCAAATGGGAAGTGGAATGTTTCCTTTGAAGGGGCAAGATGTGGAGTGAGAGGGTGAGCTAAGACAAGACTCGGGGTCCTACCCCATCTCCAGTGGGTTTCCAGTGTGGCTCAACAGGGTGATTAGGCAGCAAGGGCCTTTTACCTGGGGGCTAGGATCCTCATTTCTACTGCGATTGGTTTTCACCAGGTCAACCTTGCGTCCCATTTAACCAACACTTTCCTTAGTCTCCCCTGAATGTTACCACCCCCCCCCCCAGCTTTTAGGAAGTCGTTTGCATCTGGCTCCTTTCCATGGGGGTCTGCAGGGTCTGCCCTGCCCCCAACTCCTACCCCTGCCTAAGAACTGTGTCTGAATGAAGGTTCTCACCCTCTCTTCCTGTTCCCTCCAGGAGGAAACCTCGCAGGAGCCTGATATCCCAGGTCCTCCCAGTTCCAGGGCTCCTGGGAGACCCCAGTTGTCACCAGGTTTGTGTCTCTGGAGCAACATCCCAGGGCTGGGTGTAGCTGCTCTCCCAGCCTTCCAGGGAAATGTGGTTTCTTGTCCTCCCAGCAGGCCACTCAGTTTAGGACCGCACGGCCCCAGAGGCCCCTCCCTCCTGTACCACTCACCACTCACCAACCCCAAACATAGGACATCGATGGCCTTCCTCCCTGCCTGCTCCAGAACACTCGTGGGGCTTGGGCACACGTAGCTGCTTTCTAGGGGCACTGAGTATCCCAGCTCGCTCATCAAGTACGGAGACCTCAGCCCAGGAGGAAAGTTTCAAGTAATTGCTTCACATGTTTACTTAAAAGGCGGATGCAGTGGCTCTTTTCAAATGTCTGAGGAACTCTGTCTGGAAAAGAAACTGCTCTGCAGAGCCCTGAGGGCTGGACAAAGAACCATGGGGCAAGTGTGAAAGGCAGACTCTCCTGATGTGTGGAGACGGCTGCCCTGGGAAGTCAGGGGCTTTTTGTCACTGGTATAGATTAAGCCGATTCTGAGTAAGTGCTTGGCAGCGGTGCACTGAATAGGTGGCATGTCCAGATCCTAGGTCAGTGATTGTCATGCCCACCTGGTCATTAGAATCACTTGGGATGCTCCCCGCCCCTATTTTTATTTTGAAAATATCAAGCCTACAGAAAAGTTGAAAGTATAGTACAATAAACACCAGAATACCTTTCACCTAAATTCAGTAATTGTTAACATTTTGGACCATATACTTGCCCTGCTCCTCTCTCTAGTATAAAATGTTTTTCTAGTGGCTGAGCCACTTGAAAGTAGGTTACAGACTCATGATACTTCACCCTACACTTCAGCGTCTGTCTCCTAAGAACAAGGACATTCTTCTGCATAAGCACAATATAATTGTTATATCTAGGATAATGTCAATATTATATCTTAATTATATAATATAAATTGTATATTTCATATTCAAATTTCTCCTACTGCCCCCCAAAATGTCCTTGATAGCTTTTTTTTTTTTGGTATTTTCTGTCTAGGGGTCCAGCAAACATATTAACCTAGGAAGATTTTAAGAATTTGGATTCCTAGGCCTTTGATTCTGGTGTTTTAGGACTGGAATCAGGCTTAGGAACCTGTATTTCTAGAAAAAACTTCCCAAGTGATTCCAGTGATCAGCTGGGTTTTAGATCAGTGATCTTTTTTGATCATACACCCCTCCCCACCACGGTGAATATCTTTAGAATATCTTTTTGTTTTGTTTTGTTTTTTTGTTTTTTTGTTTGTTTGTTTTTGCGGTATGTGGGCCTCTCACTGTTGTGGCCTCTCCCGTTGCGGAGCACAGGCTATGGACGCGCAGGCCCAGCAGCCATGGCTCACGGGCCCAGCCGCTCCGCGGCATGTGGGATCCTCCCGGACCGGGGCACGAACCCGTGTCCCCTGCATCGGCAGGCGGACCCTCAACCACTGCGCCACCAGGGAAGCCCTAGAACATCTTTATCTTCTCTTATATAAATTATATACATACTGCTATATTAATATATTTTGCACATTAGAAAACATACACAAAAATAAGGGACAAAATGAAAATAAGTGGTTCTAATATTTCTTCTAGTGGCCCCTGGCTCATCTTACACTCTCTGATTTTCATTTCTACGGAGCCCACTGCTTTAACTGACCTTTGGGAGTCTTGAATGATACCACTACACCAGCAGCACTGCTGTTAACTGACTTTGGGGAATCCCTCCCTAACCCCATGGGTTGGTGAGAATGCGATGGTCCTTTGATAATTACCTATATCCTCCCTAAATCAGAGACTTGGTTCATCTGTGTGTTCATGGCTTCGCCCTTCACATCACCCCAGTGATTTACCCTGCAGTTTATTACGATTAGTAATCATCCCAGAGGTTAAAGGACATGAAGTTGGGTGCCCTGTTCTAAGAGGTTTCCTCTTGTATATGGCAGGGGCTGGCCAAGAGTGTTCATTCATCATTGTCTTTTGTTTTATTCCTTACCTTCTTCATTTAGGTCAGAATGAAAAAAAAGAGCCCAAGGTAACTTTTTTTTTTCCTTGTACTATTTTAAGTGGTAGAGGAAGGAAGAGCTTGGGCTGCCCACTTAAGCATGTCCACGGGTGTGTCTCCCTGGATTACAGAAAGAGACCCAAAGGAAGGGTAGACCAGATGCTACCACATATACAGGGACACCCTCGACAGTCCCTCCCTCCTCCATGCACACACTGCCTACTGGCCCATGGCTGGTGGGCCAGATCTAACCCAGCAGGAATTCTTATCCAAGTGAGGGTTGGGCTGGAGGACAGAGCTCTGAAGGCCCTCTTGTGTTACTGTGAAACCAGGTACTTCTTGGCCTCTCCCTGTCACGGGGTGCTCCCTGTGATCCGGCATGTTTCTCAGAGGAAGCCTCAGACGCTCATGAGTTCCCTTTGCTTGCTCTCCCCACAGGAAGTCAAGCTCAGCGTCCCCATGTCCTACACACTCAAGGTGCACTACAAGTACACAGTGGCCATGGAAACTCAGCCCGGGCTCCCCTACAGCCAGGTCCGGGACATGGTGGCTAAGAAGCTGGAGCTCCTACCGGAACATACGAAGCTGAGGTGAGCTCCACGCAGGGGGCAGTTAGGGGGACAGCTGGGGAGCCTGCTGCTGGCCTGGTGGATGGCAGTGGAGGATGGTTCTGCACCGATGCTCTCTGACTTGATTCTTCCTCGTTATCTCTACCCAGCTATCGGCCTCGGGACAGCAGTGAGCTGGTGCTCCTTTCAGAAGACAGCATGAAGGATGCCTGGGCCCAAGTGAAAAACTACTGCCTGACTGTGTGGTGTGAGAACACAGTGGTGAGTGCGGTGAGCTCAAGGGCATCTGAGGCCATGTTTCTAATGGGCCGCTTCCTCAACAGCAGTTCAGCATTTACCCGGCACCTTCTGTGTGCCTGTCACTAGGCTTGGTGTCAGGGATACGGTGGGTGACAAGCCTCAGCTCTGCCTCTGTTCCATTGCATCCTCACCTGGGTTGCAGCCAAGAGAGGGTTTCCCACAAGAGAAGAGCAGGCCCAGGCGCCCAAAGAAAGCTTCTAGTCCCTTCCATCTGCTGCCACACCTAACTGTTTCAATGTTTAGACCCATCACTATCAAGCAAGGTTGGAATGAAGTCATAGCTTGAGGCTGAGCTCACAGCCATTCTTCACCTTAAGTTTCCACGGGTTAGAACACTTGGGAGTGAAAGAAAGTAGTGAGCATTTATTTCACAAAGAGATGCCTTGGATAGAAACCTCCTACTAACAGCAAAGCATCTATTGAGAACTTCCCATGTGCCAGGTACCATGCAGTCTGTGTATAATTCTCATAATCCCCATAACTCTATGAGGCAGGTATTGTTATCCTATTTTGTAATTTAGGTAACAAGGCAAAGGGAGGTGAACCTGACCAAGATTACACAGAGCCTGCCTGTTGTACTCTTGAACACCTCGTGATACTAACAGTAAAAGGGCAGGTTATGTATAGGACCTGAGGTCTAGAAAAGAGTTAACTGACTTTCCAGTAAGAATAAAGGGAGTCAGAAGCAAAGTTCGAGGCTAAAAGTAGTAGATACAAGTTATTACTCTTGGACTTTGTCCCTTAGTCTCTCAAGGAAAAGTTGCCATTTCTTTTCGTTGTAGATGTTAATTATCTCCCCCAATAATGGTCCTTGGAAACCAACCATCTGCTGTCTGTCAACATACTTTGTTTGCCTTTTATGTGATTTCACACTAGTGGATCATACAGTATACACTGATATATTCTTTTGTGTTTTAGTAGTCCATTCCTTTTGAATGCTAAATGGTATTCCACTGTATGGATACCACAAGTTGCTTATTCATTCACCTGTTGGTGTACTTTTGGGTTGTTTCCAGCGTTTGTCAAGTGACATTAATTCTTCAACCAACATTTGCTGGGCTCTTACTGCTCTCTTAGATAGGCACTAGAGATATAAAAACTAGTTAAGACACAGGCCCTTCTTGGGGGGAAGACAAGGGCAAACAGATGACTACAAAGCATGTGTTAAGTAAACTGATGGAGATGCGTGAATGCCTTACTGTGTTATATAAGCACTCAGGAGGGTATCTCACCCAAAGAGGCTGGAGGGAAGTGGGACAAGTCAGTAGCCTTCCTAGAGAAAATGATGCTGAAATTTGTCTTGAAGCTTATCCTGAAAAAGGTACATAGAAATTAGCAAGGTGGAGGAGGTTAGGATGGATGTGTTACATAGATGGAGAGAACAGAGGGAAGACCACAAGAATCACCATAATGGGAAAAGGGGGCTCAGTGCTACTGGATGTAACCGGGACAGCGGCTGGAGACAAGGTTGCAAAGGCCACGGGGCCAGATCAGGGAAGGCCTTGTACACTGCTGTGCTAGGATGATGCTGTGAGCAGGGAGAAAATAGAGAGGGCTTGCTTTGGATTGATGATTCAAGGGGCATATGAGCAAGACAGGGAGCTCAGCTAGGCTGGCTGGTGGGCTTCCTCTGAGTACTCAGCTCCCCATCCACAGTCTGGAGGCTGGGGTGTCCCGACCAGAGTCCGTGAGTCTGCAGTCTCCACTGTCCAAAGCTGTTGTCGAGTAGCGTCCCAGTGACACTTCGGTTCTCCCTCTACTCACCTGTGTTTCCTGCTTCAGCGTTTGTCGACTGTGGCATCTGCAGTTGTATCAGTCTAGGGGGTATAAAATTAAATAGTTCCTAAGTGAATCCTTGGTCAGTTACCAGTTTTCACGTGCAAGTAGATTTTGAGGCCGTGGAAATGACCAAAGTGGGAAAGCTATTCCAGACCACGCAGGCCTTGGGCCCACAGTGGAAGGCAGAGTCCCTCCACCAAACCCGCATCCCTACAGCTGGGCAGGGACTTCTGCTCAGTTAGGGAAGGGTCTCTTTGGTAGGTTCTCACTCAAAGGCAAATGTTCGATGGAAAGAAAAAAAATGAATGGGAGGGGAAGAATTAAAGAGGACGGGCCTGGAGGAAGGCCCTGTAGTAAACCCCACAAAGTAAACCTTGTGGTTATCTAACAGTTCAGAAAATTGCCTTCAGGAAGTAGAGACGTTGGAGCTGAGACGTCCTGGTGCCTCTGGCTGAGAGGAAAGGCCCAGGGCCCTGAGGGTGCATGCCAGTGCAAGGGGTCCCTTGAAAGTTTGAAAGGTCACTCTAGGTTTTCCAGTTGTCTGTTTTTGGACTAATCCCTTCAGTTCTGTCTTTAAAGGATTCTGCTTAGGAGTTCTGCTCTAAATGTGAACTACTTCACTGAAAAGGGTTTTTTTTTTTTTTTAATGTTTGAGATCATTGTTAATTTCTGTAACAATTGTTAACTCCTGCAGGGAGTTTCTGATTAATAGATTTGGGATGGCGCAGAAAATTTGCATTTCTGTAACAAGGTGCCCAGTGTCGTGGGTACTGGGGAAAGGGTGTTGGATTTGGGAGTTAGAAACCCAGGTCTGACTTTAGGTCCTGTCACTTACTTGTGACTCAACCTCTGTTTCTCCATCTGAAAAGAAGTAACACTAGTACCTATTCTACCTTTTTTCAGGATTACTGTAAGGTTTCAGTAAGATTTTAAGACTATCTACAGTCCTGCATACCTTTTGGTTTCATTTATCCAACCATCCGGTGTTCATAAAGTACATGCCAGGTCTATGCTAGGTACTGACCACAGACTGGCCTTTCTGAGTTTATAACCCAGGTGCTACACTGACATTTTGCTGACTGATGCTGACTTTGGTGATGTTCAATGTTCGCTGCAGGAAGTTAGGAAAACTAACAGGCCTTTTATTATTTCAGGGTGACCAGGGCTTTCCAGATGAAACTGAAGAAACCAAAAAATCCGATGCTAATAACCAGACAACAGAAGCTCAGCTTAAGGAAGGGAGCCAAGTGGTAGCACTCTTCAGCTACGAGGCTACCCAGCCAGAAGACCTGGAGTTTCTGGAAGGGGATGTAATCCTGGTGTTATCAATGGGTAAGTGCTACTCCTGGATTAGAGTAACTAATTCACGTTAGCAGGAATAAATTCAAGAGCAGAGAGAAGAAAACATCAATAAGCTACAAACTTTAGCCGATGTTTTCAATATCCTGCCTAGCTTTCAGCCAGAGGGAGCAAAACTGAGCACTGACCTTTCCATCTGATGCTCTCTCCTGGGCAGGGAAGCAACAAATGGCAGACTTAAATCACATTTTGATTATTAAAGATTGTTTTGGAAGCCATGGATTCTCATACCAGAACTAATGAATTGGAAGGTGGTTAGAATCATTTTGCCTTTGCACCAAACCACATGATACTGATCTTCTGCAAACTACAGTTCTTTGAATTGATATACTTTTCGAAGATGAAGGAAGAAGGGGATAAATTTTGCCTTAAGAAGCAACTATTCAGAATTGCTCTCTCTGGCAACTTTCCTGGATGTTACAAATCAAACACATTAAACATTGAAATAAGTGGAGGGTTCTAATTTAGTTCTTCTCAAACTTAAGTATGCTCATGCATCCTTTGCAGTTTGTGAAATAAAATTCCTTGGCCCAGCTCCAGAGATTCTGATTCGGGTCTGGGGTGGGGCTCACTAATTTGCTTTTTTTTTTTTTTTGTGGTACGCGGGCCTCTCACTGTTGTGGCCTCTCCCGTTGCGGAGCACAGGCTCCGGACGCGCAGGCTCAGCGGCCATGGCTCACAGGCCCAGCCGCTCCGCGGCATGTGGGATCTTCCCGGACCGGGGCACGAACCCGTGTCCCCTGCATCGGCAGGCGGACTCTCAACCACTGCGCCACCAGGGAAGCCCTAATTTGCATTTTTAACAAGCTTCTAGGTGATGCTGGTCTACTGACCATACAGAGGAGCACCGCTCTAACTGATGGTTTGACAGAGTCTTATTTCTCTACCTGGTAACAAGCAAGAGTCACATCAAAAGCTTCATTCACATTGGCTGAAATCTTGTGCATTAGTAATGCAAAGTAGTGAAAACCGAACACTATTATCAATTATAACAGAAAATCTAACAGGTTAAGAAACGAGAGCAGGAGATTTTAAAGTTAATGGGGTGAAGAGTGAGTGTACGCGACTGTGGCAACTAACTCAAAATATGAGTAATGAAAAACAGAAACAGGATGCACAATCAGTGCCTATCTTCTGAAAGGGAGAATGGAAACTCAGTTGTAAGAGTTGGATTTAACTCCCCACACCATTTTTTAAGTGTCAGTATCAACCAATCAGCTATATTGTCCAGAGGTTTTTTTTCAGGGTTGGGGATAAGAAAAAGACAAGTGAATGCTCTGAAAAACCTTCTGGGTAGGTATGCAGAGAAGGTGGTGTACTCTTTACTGGGATATGTATAAAAGTCTAAGTTGGTCTAATTCAGAAAGTATCCATGTAATATTTTGATATAATAACACTTACAGAGAAAACAGAATTCAGCATAAACATTGTGTGGGGCTGAGGGGCGAGTTCAACTGTATTCAACAGTTATGAGAGAGTTTCATTCCAGAAGTTTCTCAAATTTAAAATGTGAATCACCTGGGGAGCTTGTTAAAATGGATTCCGACTCAGGTTTGGCGTAGGACCTGAGATTTTGCCATTTCTAGTATGCTCCCAGGATCCACGACAAACAAATGCTGCTCCGTGACTCACATTATAGGAGGAAGGATCAAGACAACAGTTTGCAATTAGAATCACCTTGAGTGAACTTTAGAAAAAACTCTGATGCCCGACCACACTCCACACTAATTAAAGCAAGAGCTTCTGGGGACAGGATCCAAGCACCAGTGCTGCTGTAACATCTGATACAGATGTCTTACATCCAAAGAGGAACTTCTGAACTGGTTCTATGGTCTGGTAGATGGGCTTTGGAGTAGGTCATACATACCTAAGGTGTCTGGTATTTATTGGCAGAATGACCCTGAACAAACTATTAATCTCTCTGGGCCTCCTTTTCCTTAGTAAAACGGGGATATTATCTACAACTGAGTTATGAAGTCTGTGTCTGCACTTATAGGTGCTATGAAAATTCTTGTATTTTACAAACATGGACTGAACCCATCACTAGCTCCAACTCTCAATTCTTTGATCATTCCCCAGTGAACATTCATTATTAATATATTTAACCAATTGCATGTCCCTTTCCTGTAATCAAAACAAAGATTCCCAACAAAGCTAAAACTCTTTGTTAAAAAAAAAATCGTATCTAAAGATTCATTATTCAATTCCTTTCACTTTATTTCTTTGGTAACATTTTGCGAAGTCTAATTCATTCCTTTGCATTTTATTCCTCCATTATCATGTCTAAGACAGAAACCAATAACGAAATGGCTAAGTCCTATGTTTGCTCTTACCTCCAATCACTTTCCAAAGCAGACTTTTCCCTGTTAGCACAACTGGGGGGTGAAGGACTGACAAAAGATGTGTGCAATATTCAGATGAGGTAATTCTCCTATACTCATTTTAGAAATTGAAGTATACTTTTCCTTTTATCAGTGAATGAAGAATGGCTGGAGGGGGAGTGCAAAGGGAAGGTTGGCATTTTCCCCAAAGTTTTTGTTGAAGAACGGACAACGGCAGACTTGGAAAGCACTCCCAGAGGAGTCTAGGATGTTTCACAACCTGCAAAGCTGAAGAGAAGGAGGCACTATCATTTGCAAGATTTAGCACGCCTCTGCAGCACACTCTACAGACATCGCTGTTTGGACGTATTAATTCATCTACTTTTCCCTGTTAAAATTTAACCTATTAGACAGTGATGTGGAACTTAAGACGATGATTACCTTGGAGGTGGCGAGGGGGTGGTGGTTGGAAGAGTCTGGAAGGGCATGAGGGGGGTCTTCCAGGGCACCGATAATCTGTTTCTTGCTCTGAGTGCTGGCTACCCAGATATGGTCAGTTCGTGAAAATTCACCGAGTTGTATACTTACTATTGGTACAGCTCTGTGTGTGTGTGATGCCTCAATAAAAAACTTACAAAAACAAGATACCCAGAGTGCAGGCCCAAGACCTAAGTGTAATTACCCCCATTCCTATCAGACTCCTAGGGCCTCAGGTTACTTTACAGGTAATTCAGAAGGCACGCGCACACACACACAAAATTAACATTTTGGGGGGTTAACGGTCTTGTTGCTTAAACAGAACCTAGACTGAGTTATGTACCCCTGAAATACGGCTTTTAATTCCACAGAAAATTAAAATACTAGAACTACATCCCTTCATGTGTTCTCAGGGAGGAACATTTCTTAAGAGTTCAATAACGAATGTATGCCACGAATAAATAAGAAACGAAAAGCAGCTGTGTTCAGGAAGCCAGTTGGTTAGTACCACCCTACTAGGTAACATTTTATAGTAAGTATTCTGCTAATATACATGATAGAATGCTATCGGTTTATTCTGGTTATCATTTAACCAAATGGCCCAGTTTTTCAGGGTTAACTTGGGTGAGAGTTTTCCATAAATACTAAAGACCTGGACTTAATCCCCCCACTTCCTTTTGTAGAATACATGTGGCTTTGTTGACAATTTTTCAAGTGTGTAGGTGTGTGTGAAAAGCACAGTTAGGAACTGAAGTGTAGACTGAATCCACATCAAGGTGAAAGGGCAGCTGCTGGGCGTGCACACACACACTGGTGAGCTGTGGTGCTGGCTTCTGGCACATGCAAAGGCCCAGCAGGCTACCACTGGAAATATGAGACACAACTTGAAGAAATACAACACCAAAGCAAAGAACACCAATTACTGTTGCTGCTCATCACACTCAGTGAGTTTACTGGGCCAAAAGGATAAACTATCTCTGAGTTGCTTTATTAAGGGTGACAATAAGGATAAAAATGCTGAGCTGTTAAAAGAATTGACAGTTTCTTTCTACCCATCCCTTTCCATAATCCTGCATATTGGTTAGGCACCTTACTAAAAGCAAAAATAACCCTGAAGCATATTTGATTTTTGACCTTCTTTGCCTTCCCCTAGATGACTTGTAAGTAGTTTAAGTTTTTGTTTTTTAAGCTGGATTTTCTTTTAGGATAAAAAAGAAACAGTCTATACACAGATCTGGTTGGAGAGAACATGGTTTAATTAAAGGCAAAGCTGAATTCAGCAGCTGCAGGTCTTGCACAGACAGACCAAAACAAAAAACAAAAACAAAAAAATAAACACAAAAGAAAGTTTACTACACAAAACCAGTTTCTGATGAAGATTCTCCTCTCCCTCCTCATTACTCCACACTGAGGATGATAAGGCGAGGAACCCCGCCCCAAGAGTCAGAAAACATTCCAAACACCAAATTCTCATGCAGAAATGGGGCTGTAGATGGGACGTGGGCACTACGTGGGACCGAGACGGTGAACCTGGTGAGCTTGTCAAGGGCACAAGAATCCGTGACACTTCAAACACTGGAATGTTGCAGCTGCCTGAATGCAGAGCTCAAACACACAGAGTGGGTAAAGGCAGCAGGGAAGGAGGCTTGGGACGGAGGGAAAGGGAGAAAGGTGGACACGGGGAAGGGGCTGGAGAGAAGCACAAAAGGTTTCATATTGCCATCGGGTGGGGGACTTCACCCTTTGGGACCTTTCAAAAAAATAAAACAAAACAGAAAAAACCCCAAACACCATGTCAAACTAAAAAAGCAGTAATGTAAGCATACAGGACTCCAACCACTGTCTCGGAACAGCAATGAGCATGAATCTCACCCCTTTTCATTGCTGGGGTTGCCCAGACTCCAGTGACGACCGGGGCTCCTGGATGTGCTTTGCTCTGCAGCTGTTTTCCAGCTCTTAAGTCCCACGCTAGCTCCACACACTCACACACATCACCCCTCCCCTCTGGGGGAGCAGACGGGCATGTGCGTGCACACACGCACGCACACACACACACACACACAAAGGAGAGCTCTCCCAGAAAATAAACCCTACCACTAGCACAGCAATTGGACATTTAGATTGTTTCCATAATTTCCCCTTAAAATATTACTTTTCCAGGAAATGACTATCAGTAATGCTGTCCTTCTGTTTCTACCCAAGAAAATTTTCAGTCCTCTTTCCTTCTAATAAATATCAAATAAAAGTTTATTTTCCTTCCTTTCGCCTTTTCCAGAATGGACTTCCTTGTGTTTTCTTCTCTGCGTGACGCACACGTGTCCGCGTTGCCTTGAATTTCACTCTGAAAGTGGAGGCTGGGAGACTGCAGCCGGGCAGGGGCCTGGCCCCTCGGTGGGCTATGCAGATGCCGCTGCTGCTGCTTCCTTCTTCTTCAGACTGTCTTTCGGGCCCCAGCTGCTGGACCCCATGCTGTTGCTTGTTGGCGAGATGTTGTGCATGTTAGGAATAATAACAATTACTAGCACACAGCACAGGGTAGAAAAGGGGTGGAGGTAGGGACAGGAGGAGGTGGGTGGTAAGTAGGATGGGGGCACAAAAACCAACCAAACAAAAAATAACCACACTGAAAGCTTCTACCTATTAAAATGCGTCAGGCCATGAATGGACTAGCCTGCCTTCTGTGGGACTGCCTGCTTTGCTACCGTAAAATGTACAGGAATCAAAAACGTTAATTTAAAATCCTACAGCAGTTTGTCTGCAAGTCCAGCCCAGCACCACCACCCACGCTGCATCCTCGATTGGGGCTCAAGCACCTACAGAGTGAAGGGCATTTCCTGCTGGAGTCTCCAGGCCAGAGGAGGGCCCACCAGAACCTTCTGAGTGAAAGTTGAGGCCTTGTCCTCTCCCTTATGGAGCATTTCCACTGACTGAAGAGGTCAGCTTCCCCATCCTGTCACCACCAACCTCTCACAGGAGCAGTGCACGGGGCTTTCTTTGCTACACACTGACTAGAAGAAGCACATCCGTGTATGGAAGAATTCAATGTGATATCTTACTACTGAGAGTAATAACAATAATAAAAGATGTTCAGGAATAATTTCAACTACATTCTCAGTCACCAAAGCAATCATTAATGGATTCCTATTTTACTCCCCAAAGAGGAAAAAAAGGACTGAGACGTTCCCATTGGCTTCTCCCATCTGCCTTCCCTTCTCAGCTTTCACTTCCCATGTGGCTGGGGACATGCACGATGGAGAAGGTGAAAGGCGGTGATATCAGGTAACTGAGTGAGACAAACAGCAGTTCCTCTCTCCCTCCGGAAGGCCCCGGGGGGACGGAGAGTTCCTGATGGTTTTTTCTTTTTGCTGCACTGCAGACATTTCGTGCACACTCAGCGGGCTGGTGGAACACTTACACCCTCTCAACAGCGAGAAACAGAAAAGAGGGCTGCCACCTGCAGGGGACTGTGTGGGCCAGTCCTGCAAACCCAACATGCCATGGTTTATGGAGCCTTCATTCCCAGGGTTGCCACTCTGGCCTCAGTGTGGAGGGTTCATGGTGCCTTGTCCCCGCTGCTGTTTCTGCTTCTGCTGCATTAACAGCTGCTCCAAAGCGGAAGGCCCAGGATGCATCATGGAACTGGACCAGATAGACTGAAAAACAGCCCAGAGCTTGTCAGCAGAGGTCAAATGCCCGGTTGTCTTTAAGGGATTTGTTTTTCAATCCCAGCCAAACATAAAGGCATGTATGCCCCAAGATTCCCAAACCCTAAAAAACCCCAGCTATTAGAAAAACTTGTTGTAAGACCAGGTCTTCAAGACAGGTTAGTTCTCATTAAGATCATTTTAAACCAGAAAAGGTGCAAGTATGTTTTACATAAAGTCTTTTTGCTAAAACTCAGCTCCATGTGAGACCAGAGCATTTACCAGAAAGGTTTCAGGCAAACAAAACATTTCTGAAATTAGATGCCCTTCTTTGACTTGTTTAGAAAAGGCTTAAATGAAATATTCCAAGGTGAGTCCGAATTTTCTTAATCTTAGAATCCAACTAAAACCTTCATGTCTGTCCGCCTGAGGATACTGCTTTATCACTAGTGAATTCACAAATTAAAAAAAAAAAAGTCCTATTCAAGAATCTTATAAGGCAGACCATGCTTCTAGGACTTTGCTAGATATGTGCTATGAATCAATCCTAAGGGCCTTAGGAATAAGATTAGCCATTTATGTGAATGAAAGCAGAGACATCTCTTGCGGTTCTTGTTCCTGATCCACTCACCTTTAGGCTTTCCATGAGGACAGCAGAAGAATCCTCCATGGATGGGCCATGGCCTGTCCAGGAGCCACTTGAAGTGCTGGCCTGATGCCAACTGCTCTCAGAGGATGATGTTGCTGAGAGATAATCAATGCCAAACCCACCCATGGCTAGGAATGAAGAGATAAGAAGAATTCAAGACGTTGTTCTATCATTGCCAAATGCCAAAAGCTAGGGAAGGGTAGAGTAAGTTCTTTCACTTTTGCTAAGCAATGAAGTCTGGATCTCACCTGGCTTATCAGTTTTCCACCGATCTGCCGTTCTCCTATCCCTGTTATCCGGAGTCCCAATGGGTCCAAAATTGGAGAATGGGACAGAATTGTGGTTGTGTGTCGGAGGCGAGCTTGGCAGGCTGCTTGGGTTGGAGGAATGAGGAGACTGGCTGGCTGGTGTTGAATGATCTATGAAATAATAGCAACGCAGGACATTGAACAAAGATGTTTCACAAACATGCCAAGAATGAAAGTTTCCTGTAGGTCTGATCACTTAAATTCTGTTAACAATAATCACAGGGTTTCAGGAGAGGCAAATAAAGGCCCCAAAAGGGATCCTGCCAAATGCACTCGTCTGTCCTGCTGTGCATGCCTAAGGCACACTCCTTGCCTTACAACTAAAACAGTACACAGTTTTGTCAAATAAATGCATTCTTTTGGTGTGCCTCTTTCAGATGAGTATAACTGCTCTTCTCTATCAGAACAGAATTGCCTAACCTTAAAAATTACTATTAACTCTGTATTTTTAAAACCGCAACTTTTCCTGCAAAGAACGAATATCTACAAATAAAACTAAAAAACAGCTGCAAACCTTAAGATAAAACTCATATTTTTCTCCCTTACAACTCTGTTCATTACTGAGGATGTAAAACAGCTTTTTAGTGTCATTTATCATATGAACCAGTGCATCAGGCTTTTTTTCCTATTTTCCTTCAGAAGTTACTTTAAAAACAAACAAATAACAACAAGATACAAACAAAACCCACCAAGACACAATCATACTATCTCTTAATCAACTTGAGTGACGGGAAATGCAAGGTCTATAATTTAAAGACTAGTCAATACCTGAACTGGCAGGAAGTGATGGAGACCATGGAGTCCCTTCAAAAAGGGAGTACAATGATGTTTCCTGGGGGGCCATTGAGGGATTAAGTTCTGCTTTAGAGCTGGTTGTCAGGTTTTTCCCATATACCTCATTGAACACACTGTTATTTGGGTATCTTTCCTGAAAGACAATGACCACCAAGTTAACAAACTCACGCCAAAGAAAGAGATTTAAGAAAATGCAGTGTTCGTGCTCATGGATGCTTATCTTAAGCCTTTCTTTGCAAGACAAACTTTTGAAGGCTTTTACTTCTGTTTCTTTCAGTTTTCCCGTTTAATTCATTTGCCTTTTATTTTCCCTCACCCTTTATTTTGCTCTATGTAAACCACCTGGGTTAGAAAGTATGAATAATTTACTTGCTGAACAACAGAGCCCCAGAGACTTTAACATGAATGAGAAGTTAAACAGTTCAAACTTATCCAAGTCTCTAGTGTACCCTAATCAAAGGGGGGTGGGGAATAAAATCAAATACCTGGAAAACACCAATATATGGAAGAGAAAGGAAAGAGAAAAACAGACGTATTGAAATAGAACGGGAAAGAAAATACTAGCCCACAATAAAAGCACAAAGCAGGATGCTTCACAGTTTACGCACCTGATTGAGAGAGAATCCGGTGAGCGACAGGAAAGAGGATGAATGTGACATGAGCTCCGAGGGCTTCTCCAATAAGGATTTCTTCACGGTCCCGGAAAAAAAGGTAATTAAATTATGCCTTCCATTTTCTTAATATTAATTTTAAGATACCACCCAACCAAAAGACCACAATTTAAGCATACTTGTACTCACCTATCTTGTACAATTTAAAGCTTAGAAGATATAAATTCAAATCCGTGAATACCATGACACCAGATAAGTGCCAGTTGTCACAGGTGAGACAGAGCCCTCCTGATCAGCACCTCTAATCTGGCACAGAGATCCTGGCAGGGACCCTGGAAACTGGCAGTTTGGAGTGTTCACTAGGCAAGAACCTCAGGAATCCCTTTGTCAACAGTTGCATTTAAAATACTCTCAAAACAAGAAGGGGAACTGACCTGGCACTGTTTTCTCCCTAAATTTTTAAAACACTGACATTAATGACTTCTAAAAAGCCTTTAAATCCATTTGACAACTGGTTTTGTTAGCATGGTTCCTAACAACTCTATTTGTGGTATATATTAAAATAGTTGCTGAAGTCAAGCTTACATTTATTGGCCCTAAGAAAGTTATTAGGGAAAAAAAAGCTGAATCTCTGATGCTCACTGTCACTGAATTGTTGGTCAATAAACCATTTATTAAACACCTGCTGCATGCAAGGTACTTTCACACACATCATTAACGATGTTAAATATAAGAAGGGCTACCGTAAGGTTTTTTTAAACATGAAAAAAAATCCACTAAAAGGCCCCCCTCCGCTTGTTCCACCATCAGCTTCATTTCCGACGGAAGGGGCAAGCACAACAGGAACTAAGAGATTAGGAAACTAGTGTACAGAGATGTGCTCCCCTGCCTGTCCCTCAAGCCACCCCAGCAAAAAAAAGCAGCAAGAAAGGCAAACACATAGAGGCAACAGTTTAGTATCTGGACATTCAACAACCTCTAGGCACTGCCCTTGCACTACGACTGTTCAAGTGTCTAGGGGATCTTTTATTTCTGCTAACTTTAGTGGGGGAAGTGAGAGGTCTCTGTGGCCACTCACTCAGGAAAATTCTTAAGGGAACTTCAAGTGCCAGGGATGGCAGTGTGTCACGAGAGCCATTAAGCAGCTTTCAGTTCTCCTAATACTAAAATCAATGCACTTTAATCTTACGAATGTCTTCTTACTCCGTGTTTACGGGAAAGGAACAGCGAGAAAGTGGAACTCAAGAATTGTTTTATGTTTTATTAAGATGGCATGAAGGGAGTGGGGGAAAGACCTCATAGCATACATCTTTCTTACAGTCCCCCCACCTTAGTAAAATATCTAAACAATGGCATTCTTTGAAATGCACACTGGGTTACAGAAGGTTATTTTTAAAAGATACCACTAATCAATTCTTAGACTTTATTTTATGTCATTCTAGTTATTTATCTCTGTGTTCACTCATTTATGGTACTCCAACTATGTTTATAAATAGAGGCCTTTTCATTTTCACTCATTCTGTTTATGAATCTGGCTCTGAATTTAGATCAGGGCTCTTAGTTAACCAAACAGAAAAGAACCACATACTGTTCGGTAAAATCAATCTAGAATTTTTTTATTCAGTAAAACATCTAGAACATTATTTCATTTCATATTTTGAATACATGAGGAAAAATCTCACTGCTCCTAAACAAGATTAAATGACACCTAAAATTCCTGGGTCCAGGTGGAAATGATACCTGAAAAGTAAGTTAACTGGCCAGCATCACATTCTGTGTGTGACCAGCCCTGCAGGATGCTTTCTGGATAACATGTAACAAAGCTATAAGATTTGGGGAAACTATGGAATCAGACATGTTTTGCTATGTTCTACTACCATTTGAAGGTTAGTTTGGGCAATCAGGAAATAAGTTTTAAAATTCTATAAAAAAGGAAAGCCCTAGAAAGAAGAAACCACCTATTCCAAGTACTACAAAACCTCAGAAAAGAAGTTGAGGTTAGAGCAAGAAGAATTATGTAAAATACATACAAAGAGGCTTCGTCCAGGAAGAGAGGCGAGAGGCCCCAGCAGAGCTGGGTAAAGATCAGGAGGGTTAGAAAAAATCAGCTCTTCCTCTTCCTCCAAGGCAGCCAGACTCTTTAACAGGTCCGGAGGAAGTAGAGGGGAGCCCTTGGGGTCCTAGTGACAGAAAGGATCACAGTGAGATGCAATAAGGGATGACAAAAGCACAAAGGAGTAGTGGCATGATTAGGGGGGATGAAGGCAACTAAAGTCAAGGAGGAAGAAGTAATGAATAGTGAGACAGTATTATGCAAAGAGGAAAAGGCTCTGAAACACCAAAGCAAAGTGACACGAGGACAATGGTAGAGAAAGATCGAAACAACAGAAAGAAGCAAAAGTAGTGACAGAGCAGAACATAAAAGGTTAATGTGGGAAGTGAGTAAAACAATGCAACGGAGCAAAGTGATTTTCCTATCTTGTGCTAACAAACAGAGAAACAGCTTTTTTAAAAGTTACAAAAACATACCCGTTTCTCATGAATAAAAAGCGCAAGTACAGGGAACTCCACTATCAAAGATAACTGGCTTTGTTCCTCTCAGAAAACAATTTGTTTAAATATGCAATAAACCTATTTTTAAACTTAAGATGATTCAGCCCAACTGAGAGGAGCTTTGTCTCAGAATTCTCTAACATGCTGTGTTAGAGATTTCTGCACATGATTTCTCTGCCAGACCATCACAGGTCAAAATCAGGAACAGAATTCTTCAGCTCCCCCAAATCAAGCATACTATGCAATTGTAAAGAGGAGACCAAAAGCTGCACCCATTTACTCAGCAGCATTCTGCAGCACTAATGAAGCAGAGTGACCTTTATAAACACCTACTTGAGAAATTTAAAGGACATGCATCCTCAGACCTAACTCTGAAGTGCCTGGTGATAGGAAAGGACACACACCTCAAATGGCATCCTGGGCACAGGATCCTGCTCTGGACGGAAGACTCCCGGTGACCGTTTGCCCCTGCGGTCCATGTTGGCTTGCTGTGCCATTACAGCTCTGCTATCAGCCATGCTGTAGGAAGAATCCCAGTAGAATTCTGGGATCTTGACTTCTGAGGAATTATGGTTATATGGCTCCATGGGAAAAGGCTTCATTTTTTTCTCTAGAGGCTGCTGCTGCATTACAGGAGGTTGCAATGACGGCTCAAACAGTTTTATGGGGTCTTGGGTTTGAAGGTAGTAGGGCTGTTTCACAGGCATGATTTTCCCTAATGGGCCTTGAACCTGAGGGGGATTCCACAGCTGTTTGGAGGCATCTGCCTGTTGATACTAAAAAAGAGATGCCTGTCACCAAGATGAGGATAAAATGCAATGTTACTTACACTCAGTACTCAGGAATCACAGAATGAATCTGAGAGATTTTACCACCAACAAAACTCTAGGCAATGCAGTTTTGTTTACTCTAAGTTTTTCAATACACAGAGCTTTCTGGGAACAGATTAAGGGCACTGAACTCATGTTCTCTTTCAGTTCCATTATTTAAGAGGTTTAATAAATGAGGGTGTGAGTGTGGGTGGGCGCGCACACATTTCTCCTTCTGCTTCAAGTGCTGTGGGATGACAAATTATTTAAGACTGGTATCATTAACACCTCATCAAGATTACGATACTATTTCCCTTCTGTAGTTTAGGTTCAAATAGAGGAAATTATTTACAGAAAATCCTTTTCTATAAAGCTCATAAGTAGTAGCAGCAAAGAATGGTAGTTAAGATCTATTGTCCTTTACAAAAGTAAAAGGGAGAACACCTGAACTTTCCTAAACAGCAAAGAGAAGACTTACGTGTTCCCATAATCATTACAAGTCTAAGCAAGAAGTAGCTGAAGGCCTAACTAGTATTTTTAATTAACCAAACACAGAATAATTTCAACCTTCCCCTCTCCTTACTTCAGCTGGACAGTACACACAACTGTGAATTACCTGCTGGAATCCAGAGTGGTGAGGAGGGCTTTTCCCCAAAGCCGGCACAGCTTTTGTAGGGGATTGTTGCTGCTGAGCTAGAGCCTGAACCTGCAACTGGCTTGTAGACTGTGCTGTTGGCTGAGCTGGTAAAGATGTAAGGGGTTGCTGGGAAGGTGGCTGTGGTTGTTGAGGTCCCTGGTTCATCGGCCCTGGTCCAGAGGGCCGTTGCTGGCTGTAAGGAATGTGGGACTGTTTCCCAGCTTGCACCTGGTTTCCTGCTGGAGAGTGAGCTGTAGGCTGAAGAAAGGTTCCCGGGACAGAAACACCAGCTGGGAAGGTGTAACCTGAGCCCATAGAAAATGCCACAGGAGGGGGGATAACATAGGTTGGGGGCGGGAACCCTTCAAAACAGAAGAACATAGCTTTAGTTCTAAGGAAACTTAGCAAAAGAAAGACAAAAAATAGTATAGTCATTTTGGGCTGGGGTGGAGAAGAGGTCTTCTAATAAATTATAAAAGACAGGGATCAACCGTCAAGTAAGACTGATCAAGTGTCAATCTTTAACCTGATTTCAAGAATTAAATATAGACTATTGGCTGCTACTTCTATCCACGGAGGTAACTGGAGAATCCGAAAGGCAGTTTCTTAGATGCCATGGTTAGTGACAGGAATTCCTTCGTAATAACAAGCATACACTTGTACATAAACTACAGAGAAATGGCTCAAAAAACAATTTCATAAACATTAGGGAAAAGAGAACTAACTCCCTTATACCTTTTAACATTATGGTTTAGTAATGTCACTCAGAGTCTAAAATTTCTCAGTGGGTTAATAGAAACTCCTACACAGATGGAATTCAGCAGAAGAAACTACAAAACATATATTTTTACCTGGCCGGCTGGGAAGAGGAGGAAAGGCTCCAGGGTGATGAATGGGGATGAACTGGGAGTTACTTGCTTGACTTGGAGCTTGAGTTACAGGTGTTTTCCTGGCTTCAGACACTGGAGTCCTTCTTAATTCTGTCTGGGATTTTACCTATGACCAACCAGAAGCAAAACTATCTATAATAATCTGAAACTCAAACATGTCAGAAAGAAGCACCTACTCTCAGAAAGTATTTAAAATCCTACTATGTCCCCCCCGCCAAAAAAAGTATATGTTGCAGATATTTCACTTCACCTAAATTAAAAATGGGAAAGTCAAATTATTTAATTGCCAAAAAAAGTTATAAGGGCTTAGTTTTACTTGTCTAATTATTTTGCTTTCACAATATCATAAAAGTACGAAATACAGAAAAGACCTGAGAATTCATTTGTTTTACAAACGAGACATCTGATGCCAACAGGTTTAAAAAGCTGCCTATAATCTTAAGCCACTGTTATGGGCCCCATGGCCCTGTATTCTCTTAATGTACATGAATTATGAATGAATAATGACCACTAATCCACAGATGAGACACTTTTGGCCCTCAGTTTAACTTCATCTGGGCAGCTTTAAGGGTATCAGTCAGGCATCCACCCTCCACCCTGCAACCCTACCACCCCCAGAATAAATAAGGATACTTTCAGCAGTAAGAAACAGGCCTGAGATCCTACAGATGGAGCTGGAGAGAAGTAGATGCCATATGCACTGCTCAAGTAATGTAAAGGTGAGTAAAGTGAGTAAAAATAGGTAGCATTTATAGAAAACTCAGGATGAGGTACAGAGGGCGGTGATATATTGACTACTGTCAGGTTTTCTTTAATCATCAATAGTCAGATTTAAAAAAGATGAGACCAGAAAAGAGATTTTATTTTCCGTCTGGACCTTTTGGGGAGGCAGTTTCAGAGGATAGAGCCAGAGCAGGCAGGAAATGCTGAACTCTTTATCCCTAAAACACTGGTCCTGCAGCCTTATAATTCTTTTGTTTTCTTCCTTGCCTTTCCCCAACACCTCTCACTTTCTCTGTGCCTTTCCTCAATTTCTACCATGTTTTTCTCTGTTTCTTCCCGTATTATTAACCTTAAAACAGAACTACTATGTTCTTATTTCTCCCTTTCCCTGCAAAAAACTGTAAGGGAAATGCACTGCACGTAATGTTTATTTGCAAGCAGGCTTCAAAACTGTAAGATTCCTCATGCCTACTGTAAATAAATACATTTGCCAAAACGTGTTAATAATCAAATGGCTACAAACATTAGCGGTGTTAATAAAACCAGCACAGAGTAAAGACCCTTTTGTTTATATGAAATCATCTGTATCTCCCTGGAAAGGGGGGTGTGTGTGTGTGTGTGTGTGTGTGTGTGTGTGTGTGTATATTTAAAAGAAAAGTCACAAATAACTGAGCAGTGTTTATCCTTTCCCAGCAAGAGACTTGGGTTCTTGCTTTACAAATTCCCATGAGCCAGGATAACACTGAGGTTATATAATGCTACTAGCTGGGGCTGGTATAAATGTCAAGGAAAATAGCCTCATCTTTCCCCAAGAATATATTTTATTTTGTATAGTGAATCTGAAAAACAAAAAACAAAAAACCACCATGTAAGCCTTAATATACTTGGTTCTATGGGATCTATAAAAGACCCCAAATTTTCCACTATAGCATTAATAAATCACAATTATACCTTCCAAAGAAAATGTAATTCTTTGTGAAACTGATAGCTCTGCAACTGGTTATTCCCAGCCACTTAAACTGGAGAGAACTGACAAAAATCAGGTTGAGATTTTTTTCACTCACATTACAATTCCTGAGAGTTGGTGGAGTACCCATCTACCATAGTTCTTTACATGACCTTACTATGCAGCCTTCTAAGAATGCATTGAAGCTTCCAGAATAGTCAATTCTCAAGGCTTTAGGAACAAAATGAAAAATCTTGCCTTTTGTGTGAGCCTTCCTCTACCTGCTTTATAGTTCAAATACAGCTTACCTGCACTGCCACATTCTGCTTTCCTGTTTCCTGTAACTTTTCTAAGGTGCATTTCTTGGTTTCTGTTTTCCTCTTGTTGTTGTCCTTCTTTCCATCATTCTTAGTTACAGTTATTCCTTTGCTATAGTCCCTTCTCACCTCTTTGGGAGGAAAACTTCTTCCTTGGTCTCTGTTCACTTCTCGTGGCTTAATGTTCTCTTTGAAGGTGACCACTGGTTTCTCTCCTGTGTCACAGTTGTTGCTTAGATTTCGGCCTGTAGACAGCACTGATTTCAGTCCTGGGTTCCCATCCACAGCCAGTGACTCTATGATGGTTGTTTCTTGCAGAATGAGGTTCTCTTTGGCTTCACTGGGCTCTTCCAGTATTAACTCTGGGATTTCTGTGATAAACAACAATTTCCCTACCTCATTTTCACACTGAATCAGCCTAAAAAAGTAAAAATAAATCCATATATGAAAAACACAAATCTAAAAGACAATAACAACTGAACTGTGTATGGGTCCCACAGCCTTAAAATGTGGGAAACAGCAGGGTATAACGGTGTGGATTCAGGTAACATAAAAAGCAGTTATGTAAACTCAGATTCTCATTATCCCACTGAACATCACCACCACATGTTTAATGTTCTCTAATAAGTACAGCTACATTTACTCAGCATGTTTTAAGCACAAGACACTAGACTAGGCCCTTGAAGTAGCTATAATTCCTGTTTTATAGGTGTGAAAACTGAAGCTCAGAGGTATTATGTTTATTCAAATATGCAACCATGTGAGTGGCTTACAGTATAATATGAACCTGAATACAAAAATGAATATGAAACAGTTACTGACTTTGGAAAGGTTATAATCAACCACAGTGATCCTAAGGACACACACCTGGGGAAGTGGCAGAACTGGACACTGAATTCAAATCTATCTGACTCTAAAACCTATGCCCTGTCTATTACACCAACTACCATACCTGCTTTATATTTAACTAGCACCATCCTGGTCTGTCTTGACTGAAACTGACCACCATGCCCCTGTCAATACAAATCACCATAACTGTGAACATACAATTTAGTTAGATTTATATAGATGTTTATAAATTGGAGAAAAAGCTCATGATAAACAGTGGCGACAAGGCAAACTCCTCTAAAATAGGCAGTGTAATGAGAGAACAGAGGTTAAATAAAGAGATACGTATGATCACTAGGGTCATAGTTTGATGCTGTGTTACCAACATTTTGACTTAAGAGTTTACAATCAATAGCATTACACCAAGTCTAAAACTCATGTGGGGGCTGTGTGTGTATCCGATGAGGAATACCTTGGCTGATTATCTGCGATCCATTTGCCTATAGAGATCAAGCGCTGCTGTCGTATTTGTCTTTGCTGACCCTCTTTGTCTCCTGTAATACCCTGGTGGCCTTTGGAAAAATCCAAGTTCCTAAAATTGATATAAGCAAATTATAGAAAATTAAACCTAATGAACTGCAATGGCTTCAGATTTTTCCATACAGGTTAGCTATTTAATGTAAGCAACTGCATTTGTTTGAATTTATTTACGCTCCCAAAGACTGTAAATACAATGAAGCAAAGTAGAAAAGACAATATGCAAAATTCACTATATTAATGTGATATTTTTACTTATATTTCACTTTCTCACAGAGGAGCTCAAATAAATCACCATCTTTTATTGGGAAAGATTCTTTTATCCTAAGAATAAAGTTTTCATTAACACTAACCTTGCATTATAAGTAACTTACTTCAAATGACCATGGCAATGCTAAGGGTCTCTGAAATGCCTATTCTAACAAATAGTAGTAATCTATCCACTTTAAGGTGGCCCAATCTAAATCAGAAAAAATGTATACATATCATAAAGTATATAGAGCAAAGAACTAACGTTAGAAAGGTAAGTCAACCTAAAAAATAAGGATTTTTCAGATTTCTCATTAAGCTATCTTTAAAAAAAAAAAAAAAAGCAGCATCTAAGAATTGCTAGGCAGTAGGTCAGATACTAAGGATACAAAGATAAATGAGAAATAGTCCCTACCTTAAGGAACAAATAATTATGATTTAATCTGAAGAAATAAAAGCTAAACAAAGAATAAGAGAAGCATAATAAAGAAGGGTTAGTTTCTTCCGATAAGCTTTGAAAAGGTTTCACAGAGTTAAGTGATACCTGAGCTGGACCTTGGACAGGTATGGTTAAGTGCTAACAGGTTGGTAAGGGAAGGGCAAACGAGGAAGTGGGAATGTTCTAGGCATAGCATGAACAAAGTTTTGGAGGAATAAATATACAGAGCTATTCAAGTACAGGACATAGTGTATGTATAATATGTGTAAGTATTGGAGGGGAGGAAGGTGAAAGTGGCAGGAAATATGACTGAAAAACTAAGCATTTGGACATTAAGCTAAAAAAGATATTATAACAACGGAGGATGGGTAAATTGAAGTTTTTGTATTAGTAATGGGACATCATCAAGCCTGTACTTTAAAAATATAATTGCTGAAGCAGAGTAGAATGGACGATATAGGGAAGTTGATTAGGAAGCTTTTTAATACGCTAGGTAAACAGTGATAAAAGCCATCTACCTGAAAGAAGGTCTCAAAGCCAAGAATCCTTGTAACTCAAACTCCTCTGGAAGTGGTGTAGCTACAGAAGGGCAGAAAACAAGATTTGTAAATATCTTAATTAAAATATTGTCATTCAGCAGGACATTACTTCTTAAATTAAAAAAAAAAAGAGTATTTTTTAGACAGAAAGAAACTACAATGTTCATAGTTCTCTGCTCTTCTTTATAGTAATCTTGATAGAATAACTTACCTGTCAAACCCCTGCATGTTGCCTTTGGGCCCTAGACATTGTCCTAATACTCACCTACTACTCATTGCTGAGGAGGATGGGTACAATGTACTTTTTTTCCCCCTAGCAGCCTTAAAGATTCAAAGCCTCGGATCCATTAATCACAATGTTTAGGTTATCTCCTTGTTAACTCAAAGTATTGAATACCAACATTGACAACACTTGGGAGCTTGTAAGAAATACAGAATCTTGGGCATTATCCTAAACCTACTGAGTCATAAACTGCATTTTAACAAGATCCCAGGTGATTCATTTGCAAATATGATGCTTGAGGGGCACTGATGTAATGGAAGAAAAATAATCAGAAAGGAGTCAACTACGGATTGTTCAGTGCAGGATTATTTATAATGGGGAAATTTTTTAAGCAAATGGACAATGATAAAATAAATTATCAGAGCCATAGGACGGAATATTAAGCAGCCTGTAAAAATCATGTTCCAAAATGTTTAAATGACAAAGGAAAAGGCTAACAATGTAGTGTTAAATTATAAAGCAGGTACAAAGTTGTATCTGATATCAATCACATGCAGGTTGTGTGTATGTACACGTAAGTAAAAACCTCAAAGAAAATACACTATCATGTGAATAGTACAGAAAGTATCTCTGTATGAGAGAATTAAGGGTGACTTGTGTTATGTTTGTATGTCCCAAATGTTCTATGATAAGCAAGTATTACTTTGAAAGAATAATGTTGTTCACATTAGTTCCTTAAAAAAAACTGCTAAGAGTGAGGAGGAAAGGAAGATGGAAAGAATCTGAAGGTACTACTACACTCTCTGGACTCCTATGCAAATGTAGCTAAACAGGAGAATAAGCTGCTGAGAGAACTGGAAGAACATTACCTCTATTTCCACCCACTTAATCAATATAGAGCTCAAAGTCACTTCTGAATTACTACATTTAAAGTCAAACACTTAAGAACAAAACCCTGTTTTTCTCTGGCGTTAAGCCCACTATTAGTGATGGAGAACAATGTCAGCGACACAGGTTAAGGTAGCCCTTACCATTAGTACTTGAAAGATCCTCTTCATGGGGATGGAAACTATTCAGAAGAGAAATTAGCCAAGGCCAAATGCTGTAAATTAAACAGATAGTTCAGACTTTATTTTTGCATGAAAAACCAGAACACTAATAAGCCATGAAAGTGTTACCTATAGGACCGTGACTACGTATTTTTCCCTTGCTTCAGCATTTTAAAGGCTGTATGATTTCCTAAAACATATTTCCAAATGTGTCTAGATAAGATACACCAAAAGGGCCAAATTTCCATGATAGAGACCTACTACTGCAGATCGTTTCCCAGGCTCCTAATTTAACAATTAGCAAAATTAATTTGTCAGTTTTAAACATTGATATTTACTGAGAAAACTTTGACCAGAGAAATAGCACATTATGTTTTTATAGTTTTCACATACATTATCAGTTGTGGAACCCATTACTAGTTTTTAATCTGTGATGGGGGTGTGGTTACATCATAGTCAAATCACATTCTCTGTTCAAAGTGATGACTATGCCTTTTTATGATACAACAAAATCCACACATTGCTGTAATATCCTTACTTCTGTTTCCTAATACAAAATTTTTGCCAAAGTTTGCAAAATATTAAAAAATATTCTTAATATTTAGTTAAAATATTAAAAATAATCACGATCTACTGAAGGTAACATTAAGGTTTTCTTGAAATATTTAACAACCAATGTTGGCGAAAAGTGTGTTTTAAAAAAAGAAAGCCCAAGGTGAGTTGCCCAGGATAGAGAAATTGGATGTACATCACCACATCACAGAAAAAACCTGGAAGCTGACAACTATTTCTGACAGTTTTACACTTTGAAATATGGGAATATGCTGCTTAAAAAAATATAAATGAATAATATAGAAAAAATATATAAGGAAATAAACACTGAAGAATAAATGTCTGCTACAAGTCTTTGGGGACATAACGAATTACGAGACAGTTGAAAAAGAAGGTTAATAACCCAAAAAAGAATGTTAGACTAGAACAACAATGTCTTTATGCAACAAATATGAGATCTCAAGAAACAGACTACAGAAAAAGAGTGTGAGAAATGATTTAATGATATATTGCTTTACCCCACTGTGGGTTACTTAAGTCTAACTTTGCTTTCTACAAAGGAAAAAAATACATCACTATTTCATGCATTTGTTAGCTTAGGATAACATGCTCTCAAAAAAAGTACAGAGGAAAACAAGTTCTAGAAATTGTAAAGGCCCAAAAGCAAGAAACTGAAGGTTATTTGAATATATATAAAACTTTGAGTTCACAAAGAGGAATTGTTTTTTTCATCATTTGAAAGATGTAAATGAAGATTATTACACCTTGATATATCAGACATATAAGGAAAATCTTCAGTTTTAGAGAAATACCCCATACTAGCCTAAAATGAGTAGTAACATAATTTAAGACAGAATGAAATACCTGCAAGGCCATAATTCTAAAGATCCCAACAAATCTAAGAGAAGGAATGGGGAAGAGAAAGTGATAGGGAAGAAAAAGGAAAAATGTTTGTAAACAAACTATTCCTTCTGGCTGAATATCCTTTGCAACGATAAGAAATGGGAATGCACCGGGAGTTCCTTGGTGGTCTAGTGGTTAGGACTCGGCGCATGGCCCGGGTTCAGTCCCTGGTCAGGGAACTGAGATCCTGTAAGCTGTGTGGCATGGCCAAAATAAAATTAAGAAGAGAAAGGGGAAAAAAAAAAAAGAAAAAAAGAAAGAAATGGGAATGCACAGAATGGGCCTAAAAGATCACTGTATAGGAACAAAAAACTGAATAAAAATATCAAAGCTGCTTTCACAGCATTACTGATATAAGTTACTGAACCAAACACAAGTTCTAAAGTACACACGGGAAGGAAAAATGTATACCTCTGGTAGAGAAATGAAAACCCGGTGCAAGAAAGCAATGCCTAAAAATATGTATGACTTGCTAATACCTACATTGGCACAGAAAGGAGATGTGTAGTATGCTGTACTATGTTGCTAAACTCTATTCATGACAATGTCAAAAATGAAGGTGCTTAAAGTTAGGTTTGAGGGGAAAAGAGGAAAGAGAAGTATGCAGTAAGAGGGATCACAGGGTCTTAAACGTGGCTTGGACATTTTCTAGGTTGTGACCTTGGTCAATGTGTAGATACTGGGCCACAAAGCAGATATTTCAGAGACTCTCCTAATATCCACCATCAAAATATGCAGGGGAAAAAAAATATATGCAGGGGAGGAACTTCCCACTCACTGCAAAGCCTTACTGGAAATATTTATTCCTATAATCAAAGGTACACTGAAAGCTTTCATTTGTCACTGTAAAATGAATAGTTCCTAAGAACTGTCAGAATTATTCTGAGTAGAAATTACAGAGAAAATAGTGAGAGCCAAAATAACTTCCAATCTTCTATGCTTAAAACAAATATAACTCAAATCGGGTGTTACTAAAAGGCAACAAACAGCTTATGTACAGAAAAGAATGGAAGAAGTAAAAATCTCTTCCCTTCAACTCCTAAGCATAATATTGGGGCATATTATAATGAATAAGAAACAAACTGGTTTTATTTCTATTTCATTTTGAAATGTGAAAAATGCCTTTTCCCCAGGATGGCAACCAGGAACAGGGGGAGCACACAGGGAGTCAGAAATCCTTAAGATTGTGCCTCACATGAAGAATTCAAACAAATAAATAAAAAGCATACAAAGAAGTCTTCAGTTCAATTTCTAGAGAGTAGGTGGAAAATACAAAGTCTTCCATTATTCCAATACTGTTTTAGAAGGCAGTTTCTACATATCTGAATATCAAACAAACAAAGCACACAAGCTAACATGAAACTCTGAGACACTTACTACTGTCTTTCATCCACCACTGCCTCCTGAAAGACCCTGGGTCTGAGTCTCAGCCAGTCCATGGAGACCTTGACTGCAGGTAGGGGATAGGCATTGTAGGATTCCTCCTGAGACTTGTTCTGGAGAGGACACTTGCACAGGATGCCAAGAAAAGACACTGAAAGAAAAAATGTGTTCAGAGAGCATAAGATATTTGAAATTGTGTACCAGTCCGAATTAAAATATTATTATGAGCCTCCTGCTGTATCCTACTTAATACTTAAAATATCTTACAGCTTCTTTCTAAAAAGCCATTTTCTTTCCTATGTTAAAAATGTTATAGATACAGTTGATGAGGGGGTGTCAGCAGATAAAAGGACAGAACTTAGGGTTTAGGCCTCCTGATTCGATATTAAGAAACGTAGGACACTTTTTAATGTTACTAATGCTTTGTTATAATGATGAAAATGCCTAAGATCATGCTTTCCAAAGAAGATGGCACAGAAAGTTAAATGATTTAATACTCACTAAAGAGGGCCAGCAACTGTGTCCAACACAGCTGCTCATCTTGGCTATAACTATGCTGTTCCGTTTCATTGCTAAAGTCACGAAGGTGATGAAGTTGAAACAGGTTAATGACAGTGACGTGAACTAACTGCTGAGAGTTGAAAGCTTTTTGGAATAGCAGCCTCTGTAAAAGAAGACAGGAATACTGAATATATTATCAAGAACAGAAGCCATCTTTGACACAAGAATTAAACTGGCAGTCTGCATTTAAAGCCACAAAGGTAACATTTATAGATGAGTATTTTAATTGAGTCTGACATGGTCTGATGTTTCTCATGTTGACTTTTTGCCTTGAAAGGATTAAACCCAGACACCACAGAGCTGTTTGAGCTGTTTTTTTTTTTTTAAACAATACTTTTTTCCATGAGAAACTATACATATATATTTTATAATTTTAAAAAATACATTTATTTATTTATTTATGGCTGTATTGGGTCTTCATTGCTGCGCATGGACTTTCTCTAGTTGCGGTGAGTGGGGGCTACTCTTCATTGTAGTGCATGGGCTTCCCATTGTGGTGGCTTCTCTTGTTGCGGAGCACGGGCTCTAGGTGTGAGGGCTTCAGTAGTTGTGTCACATGGGCTCAGTAGTTGTGGTGCATGGGCTTAGTTGCTCCGCAGCATGTGGGATCTTCCCAGACCAGGGCTCGAACCTGTGTCCCCTGCATTGGCAGGTGGACTCTTAACCACTGCGCCACCAGGCCAGTCCCTGTATATTTTTTTAATATGATCTGAGACAAACATTTTAGGAGACTATCAATAAATTTATACATCTTAATCCATTAGAAGCTGTTTTATAAGAGATGCAAACATACTAAAATATTAAACTGGGACCAATGACTAGAAAGTAGGTGCACAGAGTGAAAATCAAAATTTCAAATAAAAAGACTCAAAAAATATGTTTTGAACTCTTGGCACCTAATAGGTGACTTAAAAAATTTGTCATAAGATTTACTCTTTCAAAGGCTTGACACATTTAAAGAAACTTATTTATTTTTAATATTTTTTTATTTATTTAATTTTTGGCCCTGTCAGGTCTTAGTTGCAGCATGCGGGATCTTTTGTCGCAGCGTGCAGGCTTCTTTCTAGTTGTGGTGCGCAGGCTCCACAATGTACAGACTCAGTAGTTGCAGCACGTGCGCTTAGCTGCCCTGAGGCATGTGGGATCTTAGTTCCCCAACCAGGGGTTGAACCCACGTCCCCTGCATTGGAAGGCGGATTCTTAACCACTGGACCACCAGGGAAGTCCCAAAAGAAACTTATTTATAAATGAGAGAGACAGCAAGAACATATCTGGAACACAGGGTAAATGGTAAACTAAAGCAATCATTAACAAGTGTTATAGGTGCTTCAACAAATTATTACACTTACATTTTCCCCTATTAGAAAAGCATGTTCTTCATAATCAAATTTCTTTTACTTAATAACTAGGTGTTCACAGTGACCTGCTAATAAGCACTATATGGAAAAATTCACCTACATGCTCTCAGTTAGCCTTAACTTCATCACCCTTCTACCTTAATATCTACAGAAATTTAGATTACTCCCATATAAAATATTTTTCAAACACAAGTTCCTAACAAAGTTGATAGCTATTAGAGATAATACCTGGCTTTGCCCTACACTTTAGCATAGCCAAGTACCTTCCCTCCCCAGGGAAAATTTTTGGAGAAAGTGGGCGATTCACTGTCACTAGCCTTATGGTGGGAAATAGAAAACTACTTACAGTTCTACCAGCAGTGACAAGAGATCCTACCATCTCAGAAATTTACAGCTGCCTTTGTTTAGCCTATTCTGAGATTTTTTTTTTTTACATAAAGAATCTGAAATATCCAGAATAAGTTCTATAATTCTACTAATAAGACCTTTCACGTTATCATTGGAAAACAATACAATTCTACTTTTCTTTAACTCTGTTCTATCATCTCTCTGTTTCCTCGTCATCTGCCTTTCCAGTATATACATCAAGAATGCTCACTCCTTTTCTAAAGATATCGACCATTTTTCTTTCCTCTCCTCTACTCCGAATGTCCTGAAATGCTATCTCTTCTCCAGAGTTCTCCCACAAAACTTCTCCTTCAATGTCTACATCCAACCTTATAGATCAAGCTGATCATTTACAGAAATGCATAATATTGGCATGAGAATATTAATTTGTATTTTTCAAAAAGCATTTTTTCCTGTAAGTATAGTTTATAGCAATGTATCCCTTGTATCTATAAATCCACTGGCATTTATTTTAGAAGGTGATGTCCTACCGAACAAATCCTAGCCCTTTAAAAAAATTTTTCTAGTGTATGCACAGAAACATTAAAGCATATGAGTGCAGCCTAGTACTAGCAAATGATAATGTAAGTTCATGAACACACAGACTTTGTCTTGTTCTCCCCTGTATATCTCTAAGAGCTTCAGAAAAGTACACAGTAGACAGTAGGTACTCAAACACTTAGTGAAGGAATAACCCAGACCTTTAGAAGTAAATATGTAATTATTCAGTTGTAATTTCATAACATTTGGATTGTATTTTAGTAAACAAGAGGAGTTCCCTGGGAAGAAAATCAAACCGGAACTGACTTATTGTTTCTCAAAGACACTTTCAACAGCAGTTGAGGAATATACTGAACTAAATACCATTAAGAAACAGCACACATTTAACAGACAGAAAAAGCCTTGTATCTCAATTCCTAAATCCCAGGCCTTAAGTCCTTCAACGAACCTCAAGTTGGTACATGTTTCTGCTTAGTAGCTAAAGACTTGCTAGTTAGACAGATACACTGATGTTTACATGTGGATAATACTAATTATCTATAAAGGCTTTAGAAATACTTACTCAACTATGCTAAAATTTCACTCCAACAACTTTCTTCTGACATTTCAGTACTGGGTGAGGTTTAAAATAGATCTGCCTCATACTATGTTTAACTTCAGAGTGTTGGAATGATATTTCAAAGTGTATTTTAGCAACTGCCCACATACACCCACCAGAACTTCACATTCAGAAATATATCTGAAGAGAGTATTAGTATTCGAGGTTGAACCAAATACAAAATTGACTAGATTCTATACAAGAATAACTTACATAGAGAAGATCTCACTAAGGTAGGTCCCCCCTTCCTCCCCATTTAGGGAGTATATCTTTCACAGAACAAGAGCTGGAAGCAAGATCAAAACGTCATCTGGTCCAACTCCCTGCTAGTTAATGGGACTGCATCTAAACCATCCAAGAAAGATGGCTGTCAATCCGACTCTTATCTCTCAAAAGAGAGACCCCCTCAGTAACCCCCTACAGTCTTTATTTAAATTTTAAGATTTTATTTCTGACCTCAGGAAGACAAAGGTGTGTTATTTTAAAATAATCCTTCATAGAACTGAAAACTTATAATGAAACTATTTAGCCTTGTTTGTTCTTTCTAGGCTGAACAGCCTAGGGCTTTAAAAAGTTGGTTGTTTCTTTCATGTACCCAACTCTATAAATCATGGGCTAAATTTAAATAGGTCACTAAGAGAAGCAAAGAACAGAAGGGGACTCTAGAAGCTTATTTTAAAACAAACTATGTCTATTATAGTTATTTAGTATGATCTCTTACACATAAAAAGTATCAGCTAAAAATGACTATCTGTAAAAACTATTTCACACTGACTATATTTGGCTAATTTATTATCTCAACTGTCTAAGTTCAACAATCTCTGGAATGTGAAACTTTTATAATACTTATAAAACTGTAAAGTAGTTACAGACAATTCCCCAAGTGTATAGATACTCAGAAGTAACCAAGAAATATAAAATGTTCTTTGAGACTGTCTTGTTTACTGTTGATTCTAGTGACTAAAACAGTGACTGATACATACTAGTCAAATATTTGTTGAATAAATGAACTAAAAATAAAATTAATACTAATACTTAATTTTGACTCCTCCAATATTATATAAATTATACTACATTTAAACTGCCAATTTAATATACTAGTAAAAAATTATTTTCATATATATAAATAGAACAAAGGTTACTTAATTTTATCTCCTTATACAAATTAGTACAACATATTCCTGCTGAATGAAACTCTCATTACATTCCTTCAATCAACCACAAACTCTGACAGATCAAAGCACAATGAGAACAACGCGCTCGGTTTGCAGAATGGGATTACTATCTATGAAGTAGGTAACAGAATCATATCTAAATACAGAAACCATCAAATGTAGGACTTCCAAAACTGAGAAAAGAAAGGTGCTTGGTCTGAGAAGGAAGGAGGAAAAACTGTTTTTTCCCACTATGATATTTTCTGCCAAATGATATTTTCAGCTACTTAGTGAAAACACTGCTGCTGTATTTCTTTATATAGACAGCACCTCAGTTTAAACTGAAGGAATGCTGTATGCAAGAATTTCACATGCTTTAAATTTAGTTTTTATCAACAGTTTGCAATTAAGTAATGACATAAAAAGTGGGAGTAAGCCTCCTCCAAATCTTACGCTTCCTCATTTAGACAAGACAAAAAATTCTCTATTTAAAAAAATCTAACCTTAAACTGTTCTTCCAATTTCTCTCGAAGAGGGCTCAACTTTTCCAAGCTCTTACTCAGGTACACATGACCATGGAACTTAATAAAGGCTTTGATGAAGTCAGAAACACCCCATTTGGTTTTCACCTCATCCCGGCTGAAACGAAAGAAAAACTTCCATGAATCTTAAGCAACAAAATGGCTAAAACCTCTTACAGGAGACTTCGATTTGCAAAAACACATTATTTGAGCACCTGTGACTCAAGGAGAGGATTCGGCAACTGACTGACTTTTCAACTGCAACACACTCAGATGAGTCAGTACTCAGCAGCCTGTACTCCTCCACTGGGAACAAATTAGAGGCTGACTGGTTGAAATTCAGTGATGACTACATGCAAAACTATTGTAATGTATATGTTTAGAAATTAGGCAAACCTAAGAGAAGAGAAGCATAGGTAACTGGCCATTATTTCTTACATGCCCAAATTTGAGGGGTGAAGGCTACCAGGTTACAAAGTCCTCTTGGAAAAGTCAACCCTACCTTTCCAGTGCTTTAGAAAGTGCTTTTTGTAGATTAGTAGAGGCAGCTGGGAAAGGGAACTTCACAGCAATGCTTCTGCAGTAGTAGAAAATTGTGGTCAGATGGTCTCCTTTGGAAGAAGCTAAGATAGCCAACTGATTGTAAGGCTGACCTAGAGGAGAAAGTTAAGATTCTAAAGCAACCCAAAATGCATGAAGTCTTGCTATCAGAACATAGAAGGTCAGTTTTTAAATCTTTATATTAACAATGGGGAGTATTTTATGAAGTAGATCTCATGACTACCTCATTAAAAATGGCATAATGTAAAACACACTTCAGCTATGGTACATATTGTATTTAGGTTGAAAAGTCACATAGTTAGGATGAAGAGCACAATAAGTTCAAATAAGACTTCAGAAAGGGCTAGACAATAAATACTTTTGGCTTTGTGGATCTAAGAGTCTCTATCACAACTACTCAACTCTGCCATTGTAGTGGGAAAGCAGCCACAGACAACATGAAATAATTTGTCCAACTGCCATCCCTGCCTTCAAGCGGCTCCTTTAGAATTTAAAGGACTTTCAATGTGGCTTAACAATGTAGATCACCAAGCATCTACAGTAATTTAATTCAAGAATCATTGCTAATGCCTATCTTGGGAGCCATCAAAGGACAAAAGCATTATCTTTTAGTAATAAGAGAGAATTTTTCTAGGAGGGAAATGATGGTATTAAAAAGAAAATTAGGGGGCTTTCCTGGTGGCGCAGTGGTTGAGAGTCCGCCTGCCGATGCAGGGGACGCGGGTTTGTGCCCTGGGAAGATCCCACATGCTGCGGAGCGGCTGGGCCCCGTGAGCCATGGCCGCTGAGCCTGCGCGTCCGGAGCCTGTGCTCCGCAACGGGAGAGGCCACAACAGTGAGAGGCCCGCGTACCGCAAAAAAAAAAAAAAAAATCAGGCACATATTTAAAAAAAAAAGAAAATTATTCTATAAGTAATTAAGGAAGCCAGAGTTGTTGAAACAATTTTAGATCACATTAGGAGATATTCTATTTATATTGCTTTACTGACAATCATAATATTAGTTTAAAAAATTTATTTCCAGTTACAGAGAATGTACAGTTAAAAGGAAAAATATAATAATCAATACCAAAACTCAACATTTTTTTTGGTTTCTTAACACTTGAAAGATGAGCCTTGAACTATTTACCATTTTTCTATATCTAGAGTAAAGTGTCATAATCAACCACAAGTTGACATGGCCCACTCACCATTAGAGGGGACAAGCTGAGCCGCATGCCTATAGTAGGACTCTGCCTGGCTGGTCTGGTTTCTGTATCGAGCTGAGAGGAGGAAAAAGAAAGTTTAGTTTAAAAACAAACAAACAAACAAACAGATAAAACAAGCATTAGGGTAATATTTCCATAACAGCTATAGTTTAACAATTTAAAATTAATAAACACATTAAAATTAAATTAAGATGATTAAAGAAAGAAAATATTTTAAAACAAATTAACTATAGGATTATGTGTGAAGTGTCTATCCGGCCTTCCCTATTTGGGACATTCAGCATGTAACCAATTTTAAAGCTTACCTAGCCCCCTTTTTCAGGTCCTCTAGTGTCATGCATCACCAGCTCCCACTATGGACTATGCTGGTGACCTGGAGCCGGCCCACAAGAAGGGGTGAGTTATATGGCACTTAAAAACAAAACAAAACAAAAAACACTATACAATATGATCTGAAATTTATGTATTTCTTCAATATCTTATAAAGTGATTTTGAAAAATGCTTCATACTGGACTTCCCTAGTGGCACAGTGGTTAAGAGTCCACCTGCCAATGCAGGGGACACAGGTTCGACCCCTGGTCTAGGAAGATCCCACATGCCGCAGAGCAACTAAGCCTGTGCACCACAACTACTGAGCCTGCGCTCTAGAGCCTGCGAGCCACAACTACTGAGACCGTGTGCCACAACTACTGAAGCCTGCGCGCCTAGAGCCCGAGCTCTGCAACGAGAAGCCACAATGAGAAGCCCGTGCACCACAACAAAGAGTAGCCCCTGCTCGCCACAACTAGAGAAAGCCTGCGTGCAGCAACGAAGACCCAATGCAGCCAAAAATAAATAAATAAATCTGCTTGAAAAAGAAAAATACCTCATACCTATTGCAATATTATTTATGTGTGTGCAAAGAATACATTGAAAGCAAAACCAATCTAAACATACTACTCACTGAATCTCCCTATAGAAATTTTAGTGCTTACTTTCATGTGACCTCTCATGAAGTCAATGATTTATGACATCAAGAAATCTAAAATCTTTGAACTTAAAGCAGTAATGCTCTCCATTCCTTGTTATTTGAGGACAGCCAAAACATAATCCTATAGTTAATTTGTTTTACAACCCTTTTAGGTCACCTTAAAGGAATGAACAAGAATAAATAAGTTATATAACATTCCCAGATAAAATATATAAAATGGAAATACAAATCTAACTGTGAAGAGGAAACAATTAAAAATGAGCTTTTAATGCACTGGTAGGAAGAAAAAAAGGCAATCTAAGCTTCAGAATGACTAATTTTTATAAACTCCACAATTCCAAAGGAGTACAGACTTTAGAAAATATTATGGTCCCACTCTGAAAAATTTAGCTTTGGTTACATTTTTGCTGGTTTATTATTTGCCTACATCTGCATAAAGTCTGAATAAAATTTAAATCTGAATATGGAAGTTACTTCCTTCAAGATCCTTTGCCAATCCCAAAGCATTCCGAAAATCTAGGTTCCTTAAAATACATTTTATAGTTTCCTCTTATGACAATTTAAGTTGTGTGTGTATTTTTAAAGGAAAATAATTTCTTTCTGTGACTACTCCAAAGAAAAGCATGAATGCATTATCAATTCCTTCACACCAATGGCTCACCAATGTCTCCAAGGTGGACGAGGCAGTGCTGGCATATATAGGAACAGGAGCTAGACTGTGGCTTCACTATGGCGCTGGTATGCGTCTGTTTATTGCTGATAATTCCCAATTGGGAAGACTTCACACGGCATGGTAAATCTACATTAAACACTGTACACAGTTCTTGTAATAACTAAAAGGAGAACATAAGCAAGATTTAGTATTGAGTCAGAACTGGTAAGTCAGAAGTGCTCTAACAGTAAAGTCTGCATGTGTAACTAATATCACATACTACTGACACCTGAGATAGGATAACCTTTCATAGGATAACTAGTAACATTCATTACAAATCACATCTTTTGAGTTCTCAAGTATTAGAGCAATCCAAGATGTACATCTAAAAGGAAAAGCAGCATTAAAAAAAGGACCACTTAAGGAGGGTATTCAGACTCATTCAGCAAGCAACTCCATGAAATTATCTATCTATCTATCTATCTATCTATCTATCTATCTTCTTTTCCTCTTAGAAACAAACAAAACCCATTAAACACTGGTGGTTGGTTACAAATTTGACTTAAATACAAACCAACATATTTGGCAGACTTCAGGAGTTTCTTGAGACTTATTTTGTTAAGCCCAAGGTCAACTTGTGCCTTTGCATACACAAAAGATCTCATGGTACTACAGACCTGGAAGGAACTTCCGATATTATGTAGAGCACCCACTCTTTCTTCCTTTCTTCTCTAGTCTTATGGTATAAGAGGGTTCCTCTTCCCTGTCAGAGATAATTTCTCTGCCTGAGCATGCTATTTCATTCTTGTCTGCCTCCAGCCTGTCATCCTCTCATTTTTTAAATCTACTTTCAACTTCTCAAGCTTCTTTGCTGTGGCCTATAAAGTGTTGCCCACGAAAAATAAACAGTAAGTATTATTATTAAAAAACCCACAACACACAGAATGAAAGCACTTTCCCTTGACTCTAGATTTCTCCTTTAGCAGCCTTCTAATGTCTCTTCTTCTTCTGAACCAAATTCCTTCAAAAGAGTCCACGTGTCATATCTACTTTCTCAATTTCTGTTCACTCCTTAGTCCATTATGATCTGACTTCCACACAACCCCTTCTCTCCTCATTCCAACATCCACAACCACTCTACTGAAACTGTTGTCTGTATGACAACTGGTTATAAATAAGCAAATACGATGGACATTTTCTAGTCATCATCTTACTGGATCTCTCTGCTACATTTAAAACAGTTGATGTTATGGTTGATCACGGAGCTTTTCTAGTTCTTTTTATCTTGCCAATCATTTATTTTCAGTGTCCTTCATTCAAAGGCTTTTCTTCTCCCACCTTAATCCCCGCAAGGGTTTCATTCTTGGCCCCCACATAGCTCTTCACATTCTATTCTCATTCATTCAAGTATTTACTTACAAATATAATCATTCACATATTTGGTTACTGTATCACACACCATGGTAAGCAATAGAGACACAGAGATGAGTAAAATAAAATTTGTGTCCTTAAAGAGTTCATAGCTAAATGAGCAAGACAGGTATATAAAGCAGGGAGGAAACAGCAGGAGAGAGGAGGAAGGGAGGGAAAGATACCAAACATGACAGCATAAGCCAACAGAATATTCTTCATTTATAATAAACTTCATTCCCTGGGTTATCTGATACATTTGTCTCACTTTCTCCTTGTGATAAACTGGTAGCAATACAGTATGTAGATATGAAGCTCTACTTTTTCAGATGGGGATATGAAAACAAAAATATCGAGTCATTTGACTAAGGTTACAGAATTAGAAATATCTTGATTCTATCAACCACTCTAATATGTGCAGAATTCACAATACAAAATAAAACACCTTGAGCACCCAACTCAGAAGGATATAAAATGTCCCACCGTTTTCCTAATATAAAAACCACCTCCATAACCAAATATAAAATCCTGTATTCCCTTCTCATGAAGCATAGCAATTATCTACATCTTTACTTATACCTGTACATTTCTAATGGGCAAGAAATTTGCTGACATAAAACTGAGTAAACAAAATTAGTGCCCAGAATGGCTAGAGTCTGGAAATATAAAAAAGCAAGAAGTACAAGAAAGGAACAAAAAATGGAAGAAACCCAAAAACTGATGATTGTGGAAGATGGCAAGAAGAAACATAACACAGCATAAAGAACTGAGTTCAACAGGTACTTAACAGACTGGAAAATTAGGCAAGGTTGAATATCTATCAAAAAGAAAAAAGAAAGTTCATGAAAAGTAAATCAAGCATGGTTGAAACTTCATGTGAATGTCTTATAATAAAATTTTTGCCAGGCTTCCCTGGTGGCGCAGTGGTTGAGAGTCCGCCTGCCAATGCAGGGGACGCGGGTTCGTGCCCCGGTCTGGGAAGATCCCACATGCCGCGGAGCGGCTGGGCCCGTGAGCCATGGCCGCTGAGCCTGCGCGTCCGGAGCCTGTGCTCCACAACGGGGGAGGCCACAACAGTGAGAGGCCCGCGTACAGCAAAAAAAAAAAAAAAATTTTTGCCAGAACCCAGGAGTTGTAGGTAGAGATACCAGAAAAGTTCCTGCTGGTTCAGGATTCCAGGTGAGAGAACACTAGTTTAGAGGCAGAAACGAAGTGGAACTAAAGAAGAGAAACACATGTTTAATAAGTTGAACAAAACTATATTTGGCAATTATTCGGTGAAAACTCTTTTATACTATTAGCTCTTCACTCTACACTAAGAACTGAGAACTAACTATGAAGATACAGAATACCATCTTTTAACTTACTATAGAAACTTAATGCTTTCTTTTGGGCTCCCATTTTCTTAGAATAAGGACTACTCTACTGCTCTGTTCTTTGATGTTTTTAAAAAAACCCATACTGCACGATGTTATATCTTTACTTCGATTGGGAGTTTGGTTCTGACTCGAGGCATCATGCTTTTATTTATTTATTTATTTATGTAATTTTTATTGGAGTATAGCTGCTTTACAATGTTGTGATAGTTTCTGCTATACAGCAAAGTGTATCAGTTATATGTACACATATATCCACTCTTTCTTAGATTTCCTTTCCATTTAAGTCACCACAGATCACTGAGTAGAGTTCCCTGTGCTATATAGTAGGTGTTCATTAGTTATCTATTTTATACATAGTAGTGTATATATATCAATCCCAATCTCCCAATTCATCCCCCCCGAACCATGCTTTAGTTAACAAAATATCTAAGTCAAAATCATCTTCACAGGATAACCATGTATCAGTCTCTTGTCAATCCACTCCACTCAGATTTCTATCTCAAGAACTCTACTGCAGTCACATTTCATCAAATCCAAGATACCATAACTTATAAGATGAACTATTATTTCCATAACTTTGAGGGGAAAAAACCCAATGCCAATTAAATGGTGACTGACCATTTGTAAACTTATCCCTATCTCAGAGGTGTTAAAATATGAAAAAGTTTTAGAAATGAGGAAATATGGTATTCATTAATTTCACCAATGACTTCCATATTGTCAAATCTAATTGATCACTTTTAAATCACCTTACTTGACTTCTCTGTAGCACTCAACAGAGTTGATCACCCCTTCCTCTTGTTGAAATGCTTTTCTCTCTGGCTTCCAAGGCACCATTCTGACTTTCTTCTATTGCAATGTGGCTCCTCCTGTGCCAAACCTGTTCCCACCTAGTCCCATGGGTTTCAATGCCAAACACTAATGTCTAAGTCAAGGTTCTTTATTGTAATCATAAATTTTACTCTGGCCCTGCCCTTTTCACTGAGCTCCAAGCTTATCTAATTACCTATTTGACCCCTCCTCTCAAACAGGCATCTCTCTAATGTAACATGGATAGAGCTGCCTTCTCCTCAGTGTTCCCTATCTCAGTAAATGGTATAACCAGTCAGCTAGCTGCTCAATCTGATAACTCAAGTCATCTTTGACTCTTCCCTTACCCTGATTCCACACATCCAATCCAAACCATCAGGAAGTTCTACTGGCTATACTTCAAAAATCCCTTAATAACCTTCCATTACTACAGCAGCATGCTAACTACCTTCCATTCCTGACCTGCTAATTCATTCTCCACACAACATCCAAGGTAATCTTTTAAAAATGCAAATCTTATCATGGTATTCCCTTGCCTACTTTCCAATGGCTTGCAACTACACTTAAGATTAAAATTCAAAACTCATCTTAGTCTATAAGGCTGTACAATGATTTGGACTTGGTGTACTTCCCCAATCTGGTAGCTTAATCTGCACTGCATGTCATCAAAAAAGATGTATGAACATTACTGTTCACAACATCATTAACTGTTTCAATTATCAAGCCAAAATAACAACAACAAAAAAAAATGCAAGCAACGAGTCCTATTAATGTTGAGATCTGAAAAGAAGTTTATTGCTGATCATTCTACAACTGTTGTGATCACTCAACCATTGCCTATGGAATGCAGTGGGGAAAGATCAATGCTTGATTATAAAAATTTTAAAAAATAAATTTCAAAATTAGATTACTTGTATATTTTTCTTTATAAAACAATATTTTGAGACATTTGAATGATTTTATTATTGACTTGCTTATAAAGTGTTTTTGCAAATAACATGCCCCCTCAACAAAAATGATGATTCTTGCTTTATTTGTCTGGATTTATCAATGTCCAATCAAACCCTTGGAAATGTGTTACATGTATATCACATCATAAAAAAAGGTTAAGAATCATTTTTCAAGATAACAAACAAGTCTGTGTAATGGCTAATATAAAAATGTATTGCAGAAAGTGGATGCTTTCCCTCTACCTCCACCAGGGCCAGCTGCAGCAAGTCCCTACTACCCCTCCCTACCTACTTCAGTTGTGTTCACAGTTTAAATTTCTACTACATGAGGGAAGGAAGCGATTTAAGCTGGAGATGAGACTGGAGTTTTAAAACTGGACTAAGTTTAAAATCCGAACAGCAATCAGAATGGTACGAAATCTGTCCAAGATGTTATGACGGGAATCCGGAATTCAACAAAGCATAGTTGAAAGTAGTGAAGTGGGGGTGGGGGCTGGGATACCATTTCTGTCAACACCCCACTGAGCTAAGGCTATTCAATTAACATGTAGAGTCAAATGTACACATAATTCTACATCATGATTTTCACTTAATAATAACAAAATTTCCTCATCTTAAAAAAAAATCTTCATAAATAGGACCTAATTAAACTTAAAACCTTTCACAGAGCAAAGGAAACAGTCAACAAAACGAAAAGACAACCTACTGAATGGGAGAAAATATTTGCAAGTGATATGACTGATAAGGGGTTAATATCCAAAATAATACGTAAACAGCTCATACAACTTAATATCAAAAAACAACCAGATTAAAAAATGGGCAGAAGACCTGAATAGACATTTTTCCAAAGAAGACATACAGATGACCAACAGGCACACGAAAAGAGGCTCAACATTGCTAATCATCAGAGAAATGCAAATTAAAACTACAATGAGGTATCACCTCACACCTGTCAGAATGGCTATCATCAAAAAGAGCACAAATAACAAATGCTGGTGAGGATGTGGAGAAAAGTGAGCCCCCATACACTGTTGGTAGAAATGTAAATTGGTGCAGCCACTGTGGAAAACAGTACGGAGGTGTCTCAAAAAAATAAAAACAGATCTACCATAGGACCCGGCAATTCCACTCCTGGGCATAAATCCAAAAAAAACGGAAACACTAGTTCAAAAATATACGTGCACCCCAATGTTCACAGTAGCATTATATACAACTGCCAAGATACGGAAGAAACCTAACTGTCCATCAACAGATGAATGGATAAAGAAGACGTGGTGTGTGGCGCTGTGTGTGTGTCCCCACATACATACATACACAATGAAACACTACTCAGCTATAAAAAAGAACGAAATTTTGCCACTTGCAACATGGATGGACTTGGAGGATATTATGTTAAATGAAATAAGTCAGGCAGAGAAAGACAAATGCTGCATGTTATCACTTGTATGTGGAATCTAAAAAAACAACAAAGCAGTGAATATAAAAAAAAAAGAAACAGACTCACAGATATAGAGAACAAACTAGTGGTTACCAGCTAGGAGAGGAAAGGGAGAGGGGCAAGATAAGGGGTAGGGGATGAAGAGGTACAAACTACTATGTATAAAATAAATAAGCTACAAGGATATATTATACAGCACAGGGAATACAGCCAATATTTATAATAACTATAAATAGAGTATAACCTTAAAAAATTGTAACTATGTTGTACACCTGAAACAATATTGTACATCAACTAAACCTCAAAAAAAATCTGCATAAATACCATTTATAATAGTTTCATAATTCCATTTTTCAGATAGGCTATAATTTATTTAACCATTACTCTATTGCAGGATATTGGTATTGTTTTCAAGTTTTAATATTTGAATTATAATATCTATTTGTTCTTTTAAATATAAGTATTATTGTTAAATATCCACTAATCTATGGACAAATGGACAAAGAAAAAACTGTACTGTAAAAACAAAAACTATCTGATAACTTCTGTATTTCAAAAAACTTTAAATAAAATGAAAGAACAACAGAAGAAATTGGAGAAAAAGATGTTTGTCAAAAAAAAGGAAGAAAAATTAATATCCCCTTATATAGAAAAAGCTCAGACAAATCACCATGGAAAAAACTAGGGTCTGAACAATGAAAGGTAAAAGTAAATGAATAAATGATTTATATAAAATACAAATATGTACTAAAATATAAAAGTTCAACATCACTAGTAATTAGATTACATTAAATTTTAAATGAAAAATTATTTTCCATCTATCAAGTATAAATTATTCAATTAATCATTCATTTGCCTTTATTGAAATATTTAACACTGGTGAGTGGATGTCAAGACAGACACTTGCATACACTGCTGATGGAAATACAAAAATATAAATGATAACCTTTTGGGAAAACAATTATGTGTATCAATATAGTATTAAAGCTCCACTCATCCAATGATTTAATTCACCATCCAATGAAGAATCTATCCTCAGGAAGTAATCCAGTATTAGAGAAAATGCTTTATAAACAAAGATGCTTATCAAACTGTTTAATAATACAAGGAAAAACTTACATTATGTTTATAAAGCTGATAAAAGAATGAATAGGTACAACCATGTACGAAAGTATAAAAACACTAGAAACATACATATTAAAAGTGGTAATTTATCCTGAAAGAGAGGGTAATGAAAAATTTTTGACTTTTTATAATTTTCAAATCTTTTGAAATTAGTATGCATGTTTTTATAATCAGAAAGCCAAAAGAAACACTATATCTATTAATGTATACATCTCCTCATTTAGACTGGATATTCCCTTGAAAGTTAAAGATGGTCTCTTTTCTCTCCAATTCTCAGTGTCTAGTATTGTGCCTTACAAAGAGTAGACTTTTAATAGCTACTTGTAGAATGAATTAATCTTTAACATCTGCTAATAAGGATTAGTTAGCAGCAAACCACAATTCCCCTCTCCAGAAATATCAACTTTTGCTAAAAGTTGGCATCAATTTAAAAATGAATTCTGAGAACAAGAACCATACTTGAGTTCTTTCAATGATGAACTGTGATGAATGTTTTAGTCTAAGTAAAACAAATAATCTCTGTAAGATGATGGCTATTTGATATCTTTTAACAGTCTTTTCTTTCTCTTCATTCTAAAAAGTAGTAAAACCAAAATGGAGCCAAAATACGGTAGCAATGGTCAAGTAGCAGCACAGAGAGTAGGTTCTTGAATTTCTTTCGGAGCAAGATCTGCAAAACCTTGTCTTGTCATTATAAGATGAGAATTTATACACGTTATTAATTAAATTATGAATGCTATTACAAGTGGATGAGATGATGTTTTCTAAAGAATTCTGCTTAAATAAAATTCACTGTCCAAAAAGATTTATTTAGTCTTTTACCTTGCCTGATTCAGAAGTCATATCAAGATGTAACTAAGGACAAGGAAAGTCTCTGAAGACAATAAATAATAGCTTACTATTCAAACTGAGGAAAGGCTGCTCTATTTCTTAGGTAGTTTAATAGCACTGAAGCTCCAGATAAATTCTACTGTATATATAATACTATGAAAACTCACTTGATATCACGAATTTTGACTATTTCTTACCTGGCAAAACATAGCTGTTACTTTCACAATGACTACACCCACACATTTACATTTGCTCTACTACCACCTGTAACTCACTACTTCTGCTGTTTCACTAAGACATTGCTCTCATTACCCTTTTTTTAATTCACACAATAATACCTCTAACCTTTAAGCTGAACCATCACCTTTTTAAGAGCAGAGTCTTTACTGTTTTAAAGGTCTTATGGTAAGTAATTTCAGACATTTTGATTCATCTGAGATTATAGGTGATCAACTCCTGGATGGACCATACAGTGGGTACCCCAAGTGCTTATATGAACAAGATGTGTACAAAGAGAATATTCACTACTAATTTTAGGAAAATTGGTATATAGTGCAGAACTCACCTGAGTATAGAAGCCACTAGCTGCCTCTAGGAACAGAGAAAGGTTTGCCTGAACTTCACTCCGATTCGGGTTTGCTCGATTCTTTGCCTGGCCTTGTAGTGTTGTGATCTGATTCTTAAAGGCATGATTCCAGCTGAAAACAAAATGTAATTCTATTTGGTATAGCAGTGACTCACTGGGCAGACACTGGTCCCCCTGAGAACAAGAAAGAACTGTTTGTTATAATTATAACACACTAGACAGTAAACCTGCATTAAAGTTATTCACTTAAATAACTTTATGCTCCCCTTTGAACAAGACTAGACAAGCAGTAGAATGCAACTGACCTTAGTAAACACTTACCAAATGTTCGAATAATCAGACTGTGGCTTCAGTTATTAACCTTTTAGGGCTACTAGACTTAGAACCTATTTAGGAATCCTCATACAAAATTAGAACTACAGTGGCAAGACCAAAGTAAAAGCAAGCTATTAACAAATTTCCATACATTGCACCATTGTGTCAAAAAATATGTGAGTGTTCTGTATCAAGTGGCATGTCTGGGGGTGAGGGTGGGGGAGATTTTTTTGTAAATATTAAGCCATATCTCTTATTTCTCTAAAACTTATTTCCCACAGCACTCAGTTCTAGTTCTATTTAATAGTTTATTTCTCTTGGGGTTAATATTTTCGTTAGAGCTTGAAATATAAACTCATTTTGACATTTCAATTTTGGCTGTTCAAACTAAGAAACAACACAATGCTGAAATATGGCACACCAAAATCCTGTTATAAAATGTCTTTCGAATTGTATAGAGAATCATTTTAAATTCAGTTGTGGTGAAATACAGTCACTCCCTAATTTGGAAATCACAGGGGAAATCACAAAGAAACAAAACAAAAAAAGGGAACTAGGATGGAGGGAAGATATTACTGGCTGAAGGAAGCAAACACAGATAGATAGAGGGTTTACAACCTACCTGGAAAGTACCTAATTCTTTATCAACAGCAGCTTTTGAGGCTCTTTTGAAGCACTGGGGTTTTTAATGATTTATGAGGGCAATCAATCACTCCCTCAGCATTTTTGATGCCATCTTATCCATGACTCTAATATCAAAAATATGGGTTTGAGTGCTTGTGATTAAGCTCTATTACTAGATCTCCTAACAATATAAAGGTTAGATGTGCTATATAGGAAAAACTAATCTTCACCACTACTTAGGGTAACAGGCATTATTGAAAAAGAATATTCTTGATTTTTAATTTTCCACCAGGCTAATGTCCTTGTTCCAATTTATAAGGCAAGGCCTTCCATGAAAGACATTTATTTACTCAGTTGGGAATCTGGTCATCTGCTATTTCATCCCTAATAGAAAGAATGAGTGGAATAGCCTAAATATACAAAATCTTTCTTTAGTCTTATTAGGGGGGAAAAAAAGGAAACACCTATTTATTGGATTAAAAGGAAGAACTTTCCTTACAATGGAAACACATTTTCCTTTGGGAGAAACTTATAGAATCATATTTATCAAAGAAAGCCTACTTCGTATTTCTTTTTTTAAATCATGGCTCAAATATAGGACTGAATACAATACAGAGAATCCAAACACTGTCTCTTAGTACTTGAAACACATACAAATTTGTTTTTATGGTACGCCCTGAAGACCTTAATAAAACTCAACTCTAAACATTTCTCCTCTTGCTACCTAAGACTGTATCTAAAGTAATATCAATGGTCAAATATTTTGTTCAAAAAGATCACAAGTATTAGAATTTCTTTCCTTTTTTTTTTCATTGAAAAAGTTTACTCTGAAATAGGTTAAAAAGAAACAACCAAATTGTTCTCTTCTATTCTAAAGTCTTGGTGAGATTCCTGATCTTACAGGGACATCCCAAATGATAGTACTTACAGATCCTGTTCTACTTTCTTGTCTAAAGCATATTCCAAATCAGTAACCAGCATCTTCTGGTACAGGTCCTGCAGAGCCTGCCTGGATGTCCAGACCTCGGCTGGACCCAGCTTAGAATCTGAGTAACAAAACAAAAACAGAACAGTAGATGATAAACAGATAGTTAAGACCATTATGCCACACCAACGATTCCTTCACTCTCCATTCCCCAAAGCAAAAACATGCTTTAAACAGATATCATAGATAGCTGCAGAAGTTTTATACTACTACATTTCAGATGACTTTCACCTTTTGGCTAATGACTACATCTGTTTCAAAATGCTTCTGTATTTGTCTTTTAGTTTTGAAATAATGCCATGAAATGAAAAAGGCTTAAAAAAAGAGAATGGTTCACCCTTTGATCTTGGTTTGGATTTCTATGCATTCATACCATAGGAAGCCATATGCCTCATAATAAGTCACCCCATTTGAAATGACGGACTGCCAAGTTGGTCTGTTTACTCTCATAACTATATCTCTTTGTCCAAAGAAGCTTTTCTCTTTTTCTTTTGAATCATTTTCACAATTGTCCTTACAGAATCCTCCTGTCAGCTCACAATCCAGCAGCTGTTTGGGCATTCTGCTTTTACTCCTACTCTCCTATGTATGTCAAGCCAATAAAGTCTTGACAGTGAGTGTTATTTTAACCATCGGTAGACTGCTTGCCAAGACACTTTTGTGAGCAATACGTACTTGCTATTTAATGTAAATGAGGACCAGTAGCAGACAGTGATTAAACTGCTCAAGAGGCCAAATGAGAGACTGGGTGCAAGATGAAATCAGAAAGTCAGGCTATAACTATATGTAATACCAAATTGGGGCCATATTGTCTGCCAGAGTCCTACAAGGCACATTAGCCTTTCTGATTACTAGGCTTATGAGTGCAATAATTGACAGTGAGCTGCCTCAAGAGAAGAACTTAATAATGGACTTTGCAATTATATATTTCCGGCTGCTAGTTAGCCTGTCTGGTTGCATTTAGTATTTTGCCGCTGCACAATGGCATAATCTTCACTCTCCTTTAGGTCTGCTATTAGTATCTACAGCCAGCATAATCCTGTTCTGCATACAGAAACTCCCAGACATCAGAGTTAATCCTTACAAGAGTTTGCTGGCTACTAAAAAATAGGGCCTATTTTTTGGTATCAGGTTCTCGGTCCCTTCCTTATTAAGCTTTTAATGACTAAATAAATAGATTTATAGATTTATTCAACCCTGCTTCAATTCACTGATTGCAGGAAAAGGAATGTAAGGGATCATTAACTCTGACCTATCAGTGAGACTGTCATTTAAATGAGCAGACTTAGTATCTTAAGGACAGGTCACCTTCTGGGCAGGTCAAATGTCCCCTACAAAAGTCAAACCCTAAGCCTACTTACTGCGGGTGTTCAAGAGTTAAGAAAATGTAAAAGGTATATAGATGGCTTAACATTGTTCCATGCACAATTTCTGTCACGCAATATAGATTATGCTTACAATGCCAATACAAGAGCATAATACAGTAGCTCAGAGCTGACATCAGAATCCATAGTATGGAAGATGATGACAGTTATGTTAATAATGGGAAGAACTATAAACCTATAAAAAGTGTTTTTGGTTTTTCCATTATTTTTCTTGAGCAAGATGACAATGAGATTACCTAAAATTCTTAGAACATTAGCCTGCAATTCTAGAGGTTGAGAAAAAGAGATCTAAATAGCCCATTTCCTCTTGGTTGTAAATTTTGGCAGGTATGCTGCTTACAAGTTTAACTCTTTGCAGGTTTCACTGCAGAACTAAAATCTTCAAAAATTAGCATGAGATCCATTAGAACTTATTGTTTTTTTACATTTTAGGACAGTTATAGAAAGCATATTGCTGTTATGCTGTTATAGAGAACATGTTGATCACTACATAGTTATTGCCATATATTTCCTTATTTTGGAGTTAAATTCATCTGCTCCTTTTAGTGACTAATTCCAGTTATTCTTTCAAAACACCTTGGCTGTTATTCAAAACAAAAAAGGTGAGAAAAGAAAGAAAAGTGGCAAGGTAGCTCATTCAATTTCAAGGACTTTCAATTCGCAAGAGTTTTCCTGCAAACATTTTTTTCTGAAGGTTTACCTACTATTCAAGTTTGGGGAATTATAAACACAAAGATATAAATCTTAATACTATGAGATATTTGTGTTTATATGGTATATGAATTATTTTTTCTGTATCTCTTAAGTAGCTAATAGTTTGTAAAAATTAAATGCATTAAATTAAGTAATATTCAAATCAGTGTAGCACAGATAACATAAAAATTTTGACAAGCCATCTAAGTAAGAATGCAAAGTATAAAAACAATAAATATTTAAAATAAATAGTAAGTTATCATCCCCTCTGGCAACCAGGACAGTACTACAAGTAGTATAATAAGATGATACACTTCCCTTAACTTAATGGTATAAAATAAGTTGTGAAGAACAAAAGAGCCAGCGAATACCTGTCATGTCAGCCTTCAGGACTTCTGCCTGCCTAAAAAAGGGAAAAAGAACCTCAGTTAGAAACAAACTAGGCTCACCCAACATAAGTAACACTAAAAGTTAAGTAAAATTATATATGACAGTAAGAATGTATAACAGCTCTATTTGTGGCACTGCAAATAGTGTCCCTGCTTTAATGTTTAGAGTAGCATTAGATCTTGGCAAATTGATGCCATTCCTTACAAGTTCACAGGGTCATCGCAAACTCTTCTACTGAGTAGAGTTCATTTTCTTACTGTTTACCTCCAAATTTTCCCTCCATGAGGCCAGGAAATTCTATGTTTCTCAATTCACTAGCCACTATAACTATTTCAAATCTCCATTCTCCTCAATTCTTTTCGGCAAAGGACAGCCCCATACCTCAGGAAAAACAATGTCCAGTTACTAAACACTTACAGACACAGAGCCCTCTTCTTTCTTACTCTTGTTAAAATACTAGCAGTACTGCATCTCTTACTTAAGACCAGTAATTACACTTAGGTATGCTCTTTCTAACCTTTTTAAGGACTTCTGCTCCTTTAATTACCTTCTCCCCTCTTTCAATAATTTAAAAACTTCCCTCTCTATTGGATCCTTCTCACAGTATTTAAACATGCCCTATTCTCTCACAGATTTTAAAACCTTCTATCCTAGATTCTCCTCTAGCTGCTGCTTCTTTTCTCTCTCCCAAATTCTTCAAGAATTGCCTATATTCAAGAGGTCCAAAACTGAACTCATGACCCATCCCCACCCCCATCCCTGGTTCTCTTTCTAGTGTTTTGTACCTTAGCAAATGTATCATGGCTTTCCAGTTGTGAAAAGCAGACACCTGGAAGTCATCCATGATAACATTCTCTCAAATCCCTGGTAATCTATCAACTCCAAAAAAGTTTACCTACCAAATACATCTTGAATCTGTAGCTCTCCCTTTACTTCCTCTTCAGTCACTATAATTCAAGTTACAAGCATCCCTTGCCTGGACTATTGCAAAGCCACCAAATTGTTTTCTCCACTTCACTCTTGTCTCATTTCATTCTGCTCTCTCCACTGCTATCAGAGGGATCTTTAAAAAAATGCAAATCTGACCTCACCAATTGCGCACTTAAAACCCTTTAATGATTTTCCACTGCTTTTAGGGTAAAAACCAAGATCTTTATTAAAGTGGTCTACAAAGTCCTCTGTAACTGAATAGAGTCTCTGTACTCTACTTCTACCATTATTCTCTTCTCTCCTTGGTCTCTGTGTTCCAGCCCCTGGACTTCTTTCTGGATTCTCCAATGTGCTTGGCTCCCTTGACACTCAGGGCCTTTGTAAAGAAGAGTCCCTTTGCTAGGAATACATCTTCCTCCTTTGTCTGGTTAATTACTCATCCTTTGTCTCAGTAGAGACATTACTTCCTCAGGAAGCTTTACTTGAACCCTGCATACATGAAGGATATTCCTGTTTTATGCTCTCAAAGCATTTGTATTTTTTCTTTACAGTGTGTATCACAGATTTTAGGAATGCTCACCATCACAACTTCTTTGCCTACACAGTGGGCATTCAATACATATTTTTTAAGTGAAGAACGGAAAAAGGCTAAATTATTTTCATATACTCTAAAAAGGTAAGTATATAAACTTACGAGATTTCCATTTTTAAAAACAAAATTTGACATAAAAGCTAGAGAATATTTAGAGATTCTTCTATAAGTTTTACTGTAAAAGCTTTATGTAATTTATTATTTGATAACAATTGTGAATTTTAGTTTCATCAAAACATAACATGAATCTTTTTGTTTTCTTAGCTTTTAAAAAGATATCTATATTTTTTAAAAATTAAGCTTTCAAATAGAATCACAATAGGATGCTATAGAAACCACAAGAACTATCAATATAAATGAACAATACCAAATAAACAGCTACACTTAGTCCTAAAAGGTAACATCACATCAAATTCCATTATCCATAAAGCCTAGTTTGAGTGTTAAACTTTAGCCATAAAAAAAAAAAAAAAACCCTCACAAAGTATTTGATTTATGCCCTTAAAACCTAAGATCAGGGCTTCCCTGGTGGCGCAGTGGTTGAGAGTCCACCTGCCGATGCAGTGGACACGGGTTCATGCCCCGGTCCGGAAAGATCCCACATGCCGCAGAGCGGCTAGGCCCGTGAGCCATGGCCACTGAGCCTGTGCGTCTGGAGCCTGTGCTCCGCAATGGAAGAGGCCACAACAGTGAGAGGCCCGCATACCGAAAAAAAAAAACCAAAAACCTAAGATCATACTTAGGAATAGCACACATCCTAACCTACCAACAACCTCCCCTCCTTCCCCACCCCAAAACCCTCCTAGAGTACTAACTTATGAACCTTATACTGAGACAGCCAACCTTACTTATGCATCTCCACTGGATTCAATACCTTTCATTCTGAGCTGCCAAGTTACAAAGGACTTATTTCACAATGCTTCCATATGTTAGCTAAAAATACATACTCTAGTTTATACAAGATACACTTAGGATCATGTGTCTAATGATTGCTTTCTCTTTCCAAACAAGATTTGCTTGTAAAGATGGACAAATGTCATCTTGGTATGCTAACATCTGCCTAACGAGGATACCAATTTCCAGTCAAATGAAGATCATATTGAGCATATAACAGGAACTATTTCCAAATAATCTGCTTCTCGGATGGGCCATCAGTAAGAGAAGAACTATAATTCTAACAGTTTCTGGAGCAGGCTTCTAGGCTTTGATAAACAAAGATCAAAATTTCACTCTACATTTTTATACACTATAATCTGCCCAAGAAAAATGTAAAACTAAAAATCCAAACACTAACAAAAGTGCAAAAATGTCATAAAAACTATCTGACATGAATGTTCAAGCATTTTGAAATTCCAAGAGTTCTGATTCCTTATTAACACAGGGGAAGAGATGCTCCTCTGTGCACAGTTCTCTCCTAGGTTCTGAAAGAGACATGTGTTAATGACTAAAATAACCTTGCTAAATTGAAATGGTGAAAAGCTAGCTAAATGGAAAATGTAACAACCCTGGGAGATAGCTACTATGATTCCCATCCCATAAACAAGGAAGTTGAAGCTCTGAAATAATTTGTCCATAGTCACAAAGCAATTAGGTACAATTAAGTACAAACTTAGTTCTTTCTGACTCCAAAGTCCAAGTCATTTCTATTTCTTTTAAATTAGAATAAAAAAATTCTATGACATAAAAAGCTAACGTAGACTTATCTAGGTTCAGTTTTGTGCTCTGTCGATTAAACCCTAACATTTAAGACAACTAGTCTAAATTTAAAAATCGGTTCAGGGACTTCCCTGGTGGTCCAGTGGTTAACAATCTGCCTTCCAATGCAGGGGATGTGGGTTCGATCCCTGGTCGGGGAACTAAGATCCCACATGACGCGGGGCAACTAAGCCTGTGCGCCACAACTACTGAGCCTGTGCGCGGCAAACTACAGAGACCACGCGCTCTGGAGCCCACATGCCACGCACCGCAACAAAGAGCCCACGTGCTGCAACGAAGGGCAACAAAGATCCCACGTGCTGCAACTAAGGCCCCACACAGCCAAAAATAATAAATAAATAAATTAAATAAACAGATATTTTTAAAAAGATCATATTAGGAAATAAATACCTGGGATTTTTATCAAAAGGACCACAAGAAGTAAAATTCACATTCTAGTGCAGTGGTCAGCCTGTGGATGAAATTCCCTCCTTCACACTGGATCAATTTTTATAAATAAATTTTATTGGAACAGTCACGCCCATTCGTTTACATATTGTCTATGGCTGCTTTCTGCTACAAGAGCAGAGGTGAGTAGCTGAGACAACAATCACATGTCTCACCAAGCCTAAAACAGTTACTATCTGGGCCCTTTACAGAAAATTTTGGCTATCCTGCTTCAGGGAGTACTTCATCAAAAATGAGAAGTCGAATATGTGTAAGTTCCCAAACCAAACAGTTTTCCCATATGAGGAATCATCAATAACAGTTTCCTCAGACTAAAGATCTATTTTTATTTGTTAATGTCATAATCTTGTCACAAAGAAGACTATGTGAAAATATAGTCTCATGTAATCAGAAAGTTAGTACTTGTAGGCCATACTATATTTCTGATGGAATTAATTTGCAAATTGCTTAAAACATGGTTAGGTTTATATATTATTATCCACTAACTCTTCCTTTTTCTGTGTACCAAAAATACCCATTTAGATAGGTGAGAGGGTTAAACTAAAAATTATCTCACAAGAAAAGGAATCCCTATTCTCCCACCCCTACACAACTCTTAGTTTTTTTTAATAATGTATAATATACAAGAAATCAAATCAATAGATATGTGATCTTATACCAACTGCTTTCATAAAGATTAGCACAAAATTGGCTATTTGATTATTTTACGTTTTTATAAAGAAAAAATACTACACCTCAATGACCTACTGGTTTTGTTAAAGACCAATATTGTTAAAGATTAACGTTACAATGCTTATATAAAGAGACAATAGTTTTTAAATGTTTCCTCTTGGCTTCTAGAAGGTGTGGCCACATGAGATCCTTTTTATTCTTACTTTAAGCTAAAGGAATTAATGAAAAGAAAGAATGAATGAAGAATCCAAGAAGTAGAATCATCATGCCTTCAATAATAAAATAGCACTATTAAATAGTTATAAAATATAAAGCTTTCAAAATACTAAATATATTGTCTCAGTTCGTAAATAATAAGGGAAATTAAGCATTTCTATCAAACACTAAAAGAGAAAGTCATTAAAAGACTGAATAAAATTTGAAACATTCAGTGATAATCAAATATGTTTAAAGCTAACCATCTGAAACAATACTCTTGGAGAGAACATGATCATCAAGATCTATAAATACATTTAATGCATTCTAATGCACTAGGTATATACTAAAATAGCTTACACTATATTTAGCACTTATTATTGCCAGACACTGTTCTAAAGTAAGGGCTTTCCATAGGGTAATCATTCAATCCTCACTATGTACTATTATTGCCTCCACTTTATAGCTGAAGAAACCCAAGGAGATAGAGATTAAGTAACATGCCCAAAGTCATCAAGTTAGCAAGTAGTAGAGGTAGCATTTTAACACCCTGATTCCAGAGGCTAACTCCTAACCATTGTATCATAGTTCCCCTGTTATACAAGACTGTAAAGGGAAAAAAAAAATGGAATGTTTGATAGTAATTGCCCAAAGAATTGGGGTTTTCAAAGGTTAAACATTTTATGGTAATTTTTTAATAATGTCACTAGAGGAAAAAAACTAATGGTTATCTTCTTTAACAAATAGCTTGATTATACATAGCACTGATATAACAATGCAAGGTAACAAATACAGGATAATCTCTCTTATGATCACACATTAATATTCATGGTTTAAAAATATAGGACATTTCCAAATCAGGGGCTGATACAATGAAGGATTCCTTTTACCTGGCCTTCCAACACCCTTTCTCGTATGAGCAGAACATAGGAATATAAGCCAATATCCTCTAAACTCACAGTTGTTAAGGAAAGGTAAATCAGGCTCTTTTGTTCTGGGAGGTAATGCTAGAGCAACTTTTTTTTGGAAATTTAAATAAAAGCCACAGCAGGTTTTATTTCAAGATAATTTGTTTACCTATTTCCATAAAGTACTACGGAGTATTTGGGATAACAGTAGCCAACAATTATGACCATAAACATAATAACCTAATGATAATTATTTGTGTTAAATAACAGGCCAGACAGTAGACACTATAAGGTGAGTGTGCTTACACATGCAGACACACATGCACATATACACTTAGATCTTTAAGATATCACCAAGTCTCGTGGCATTAATCAGAAAAAAATAAATCACATCACTCTACTGTTGAATTTCACATAGAAAAGAACATCTAGGGAAGATGCTGCTCCTAAAGGAGCTTTTCTCAGTAAGAGATAATAAAAATACTAACTTGCTTTCTCTCTTTATGGAACGTTTTGGCACGAATTTTCAAATCTCCTGACACTCCACTGCTCTATATTACAACGTTCACTCTACAATTTGAATATGTGTACCTAGTTTTATAAAGGGCCATTTCTGGTCTGGGAATCTCAAAGTCTGAGAAGGAGTTATTCTTCCAGGCAGAGAAAATATCACAACAATAAAAACAAAGCTGGGCTTCCCTGGTGGCGCAGTGGTTGAGAGTCCGCCTGCCGATGCAGGGGACACGGGTTCGTGCCCCGGGCCGGGAGGATCCCACATGCCGCGGAGCGGCTGGGCTCATGAGCCATGGCCGCTGAGCCTGTGTGTCTGGAGCCTGTGCTCCGCAACAGGAGAGGCCAGAGCAGTGAGAGGCCCGCGTACCACAAAAAAAAACAAAAAACAAAGCTAAGCCAGTGAAGGAGGTAGATTAATGGATCAAATGCACGGTAGGAAGCTACAGAAGATGAGCTGGAGAATCAAGGCAGAGAGCAGACTGTGAGGCCTTGTATGACATGTTAAGGAGCTCAGATTCTATCTTTTAACTACTAGGAGAACAGTGCTGAGTTTTAAACAGGGGCACAGCATTGTCAGAATTGCATTTTTAAAAGACTACAACAACAAGATGCATGGAAGGTGGATTTTAAAAGGGCGAGACTGGAAGAAAGGAAGTGATAATACAGATAAACAGAAAAGCCTCGATTCAAGAAATATCTGGAAGTAAAATCAGCAGGAGAAAAATAAAGCAGAGGAAACAGTCTAAAATCATTCCCAGATTGTTGGCTTAGGACATCTGGGTATTTGACAAACTGGGGGTGAGCAAGCAGACACTTAAAGATGAGTGTCAAGCACAGGGGAGACATCAAGACCAGGGATACAGTGTTGGAGTGATCAGCACAGCGATGGTAGTTAAAACCGTAAGAGTAAATGTAATTGCCCAGAAAGGCAGAAGGGTGGTGCTAGCTCCCTATCTTCATTTTTAAGTGGCAGATAAAAGAAAGACAGCCCATGAAGAACACCAAGAAGAAACTACAGGTGTACGAGAGCAAGAGAAGAGTGGTATAGGGAAAAGAAGAGGATAAAAAGGAAGAGTATTCAACAATCTCAAAGGCAGTGGATAAGTACTATAAGGATTGGAAGGTGTGTTAGATTTGGTGAAATAAGAGTCAATAATAGCCTTGCCAGACAAAGAAAAAATGTCAAATTGCAGTGAGAATGAGGAACAAATGAGAGGGAGAAGTCTAAGGCAACTCTTAAGACACCGGGCTGTGAAGAGAAAGAGAAGGGGGCCATGGGTAAAGAGACGTTTCTGTTTTTCAATGCGAGAGACTTGAGCATGTTTAGAATGAAGAAAAGAAGCTAGGAAAAAGGAATAGCTTGAAGATATAGGAAAGAACAAAACTAACAGAGCACGATTCTGGAAGAGATGAAAAGACATGAGAATGTGAAAAAGACAGGAGGCAAGACTGGCTTTGAAAAAGAGGCAGGATGAAATTGGAGGAAAGTAAGATTAGACAGAAATACGCTAGGAAAATTTGGGAGTAGTGCAGGGTGGAGAGATGTCCAGAGAATTCACTGCTACATTGCCTCAAATTCAGAGATAAAGTAGGAGAATCAGATCAGTGTCTGAAACTAAGAGGGAGATTAACTGAGGAGAATGGTAAGTCTCTGAGCTAATTACAAAATGAATAGGCAAAAGAACCTGAGAAAAAGTGATGAGTGCCATATGGATTAGACACAATGGAAAAATGTGAGGAAGAAGGTTCCCTAACACAGAGAATAATGCCTGGTACGTCATAGCTGTTCACTAAAATGTTGCTGAATTAATGAATGGTAAAATGTGCATCATACTTAAGGCAATTTTATGTAACACAAAATGATACAGAATAAAAAAGACGTGGCCCTGAATCTGGGTTTCTTACATATTAGTAGTGCTACCTCGGAATTTCTTTCCAAGAAACTTCAGTTTCCTCATCTATAAAACAGGGATACAAACTCCCTTTCAGAGTTGCTATCAGGAATAAATAAGACAACAGGTAAGTTACATAAAAGAACATGAGTGATAACTCCCGAGAGGGAGGGTTAATCTGACTATGACTTGAATACTTCAGTGACCACCAAATTACTTTTGCTAATCTAGTCACTGACAAAGGATCCTCTCTGAAGCAACACACTAGGTTGAAGAAGACAACATTCCAAGGTGGAGGTCAAAAATCCTAGATACCATCACATAAGGCTACGTGACAAAAGAGAAACTGTTTGAATGTAATAATGACCGCATTCTAGTATGCACATAAAATAAAACCAGAGATTGATACATAAAAATTGCAAAGAATTTATGTTATTGTACTTTTTGGTTCTCCCCAAACATTAGCTTTGATTATATAAAACTTAAAAACTCACACAACTAGGAAGTGGTAGAACTTGGGTTCCACCCTGCAGTCTGGTTCCAAAGCTCATAAGTGTTACACAGTAAAGCAAGTCTTCTGGAATGGCCTGGCTATAGGTGTCACTGTCATAGTATCAACTTGTAGGGGCAACTAGCAGTTCTCATTTAAAAGCCCCATCTCTAAGATCAAGCACCTTCACACTGTCATTTGAACTGATACAAGCTGCTGTGACAAGAGTTACCTGCAGAGGGCTTCTCTTATATACCATCATATACCTATTCTATAGGCACCTAGGAGGCTTGACTGCATCCAGGCTGACATATAGAACCAAGAACTGATGTTCCCTGCACTCAAATGAACTGCAATATATGTAACCCAAAGCATAGGAATTTTTATTTTAAAGGATAATCTACAAGATAAAGCACATGTCCCTATGCTTATCATAAATATTCAGAGACCACATATATAAACATAAACATTTCTTAAATTTAAATGTTTAAAAATTTTCCTTGAACTATAAGATATAAACGCTCATGACAAAGTAAACATGCCAAAGTTCTTATGAAGCTACATAAGTTTAAAAAACAAACAAACAAAAAACCCCAAACCATTAGCACTCCCCTCCCCCATCCTGGCCAATATCAAATGCTTCAGAAAGCTTCTAATTCTTGTACTAGTGTTCATAGTATATGAATACTTTAACATATATCTCTAAAAGGAATACAAACATGTAGAAATCCCTTGTAATTTTCATCCTACCTAATATTACTTGATTTCAGATGCTCCTCTGATTTCAAGTTTCCGGTCCTCATCTGGGACTTAAATGAAACGTTTTCTCCCACAATGACTATCTGCAAGAACATCCAATTTCTCATAAGGTAGAATGGTTTAAGACATTCTAGATAGAGGAGAGGAGGAAAATATGAGTTAACCCACAATAACAGAGAACCCCCTTGAAGAAAGTTAAATTTTCTCTTTATTTAAAATGATCTAATGTCAAAGGCAAAGGGAAAAATATCAAAGCTTTTTTTCCTTTTTATATTTAGTTTCTTTAGAATACACATTTAAAAATTCTGTTTTGTATATTTCTAAAATTCTAGTTTGGGATTAAAGTGTTATTCTAATCTCCCTCCCTGCCTGCAAGCTGAGGGATCTCTATAAGGCAGAAACCAGTTACCCAGCAGGGCTCTTGCAGCACCAAGGTGAGAGTGCCCTGTAGAACACAGGAGCAGATGGTTGGTCCAAACTGGACTGCTTATGGAAGGAAAAACATGTAAAGTAATTAAACCACAATTATAGATGGTATAAATAATGCTTACATTCTAAGACCAGCTGAAAACGGCAGGTTTTAGATCTTCACTCACTGAACAATGATTTGGTCATTTCTATGTACTAGATACAGTGTTAAGGACGAAGTATACAATGATGAACAAAACAGATTATAGTTCCTACCAGACTTAAATTCTAATGTGGACACAGACCAACAAGGAAAGAGGAAGCAGTAGAAAGTAGTGGTTAAAGGCATGGGCTTGGGTATCACGCTGCACTCAACGGCATGCCGGGAATAACTCAAGCCACAGGAAAGACATAACACAATTTCTTAGAGACATCAAGTTAACTCAAAGATTTGGACAAAATAAATAAATTATTATTGAATACTGATAACTGCTTACATTTAGAATTATTATGTAGCAGATTCTATGCTAAATGTTCTATACACCTGATCTCACAGAATGGGAATATAAAATGTAGTAGTTAAGTACCTTATATTCAGACTGCCTGGGTTCTAACTGCTCTGCCACTTATTAGCTGTATAACCTTAGGAAAACTGCTTCTCTATGCCCCAGTTTTGTCAGGAGTAAGAAGGAGATAATAAAAGTACCTTCTTCATGAGATGTTTTGAGGATTAAATGAGGTAACAGAAATAAAACACCTAGGATTGTTTCTTGTTAAATAAGCCCTCAAAACTGTTAGCTCTTATTGTCATTATTATCATTATAGGTATCATTACTCTTCCCAAAAATCCTAAGATGTAAATGTTATTATACTCATTCTAAAATGAGGATACTGAAGCTAAGAATGCACATTAATCAATTCTAGAATAGAAGACAAAGTTATTCATAATTTTTAACAATAAAACACCAGTCTTAAGAGAAATTTCAAACATGCAGGAGGTCTATGTGGACTTTGGCTCCATACTTCCAAAGCATGTGACTTTAGTTGTACTTCCGTGAAAAAGACTGGGAGAAAATACCTCATGACAAAACCCAAGCTCATTAGTATAGTCTCATGAATGCCATAGGGGTTTGTTTAAATATTATAAATGTTTAAAAGGTCCCTGAATGAAAGAATAAAATTTAAAGTGAATATATAAAGAAAACTAATAATCACTGGGGATCTAGGTAATCGACAAGTGGATTACATAAACCATTATCGATTTAATTTTCATAGCAACCTGAAGTAACTACTATTTTTCCAATTTTATAAATAAAGAAAGAAGCAAAGGCTCAGAGATTTTAGGAAATTTGCCCCAAATCACAAAGATAGTGGGGTTCAAATCCAGGTGTATCAGAATTCCAGAACCTAAACTTCGTTTATTCATTATTCCATGATGCAATACAGACCTCAATTTTCAACAATTCACATGTTCAAAACTAAACTGTGGAACTTCCCTCATGGTGCAGTGGTTAAGAATCCACCTGCCAACGTAGGGACACGGGTTTGATCCCTGGTCTGGGAAGATCCCACATGCCGCAGAGCAACTAAGCCCGTGCCACAACTACTGAGCCTGCACTCTAGAGCCCACGAGCCACAGCTACTGAGCCTGTGCATCACAACCACTGAAGCCCGTGCGCCTAGAGCCCATACTCTGCAACAAGAGAAGCCACCGCAATGAGAAGCCTGTGCACTGTGACAAAGGGTAGCCCCCACAAGGCAACAAAGGGTAGGGCAACTAGAGAAAGCCCATGCACAACAACGAAGACCCAATGCAGCCAAAAAAAAAAAACAAAACACTAAATTGTGACTATTTTATTGCTTATGATTTTATTCAGAGTTTGCCTATTTAAAAGCATAAGACCCACCCATATTCCCCTTTTCCTTAAATCTGAAAAACTCTTCTCCAGGAAATCTTACTGGTTTTAGCCTCTGGTATACATTCTGTCCCAGAGGTCTCTCTAGTTCTTCTTCCCACTCTCTTCCTCCTCATCACAATGCAAAACAAAAATCCTAATTTCTAGAAATTTTTGATTAATAAGACAATTGACAACACAGGTTTACTATATTTTCTTACATAAATTATATAGGAAAAATAAACATACACAGACTTCAGTGGCAACAGCAGAACATTCCTTGGAGTGACCCTAAGTCATCACTACAAATAATTTGCACTGCAGCTTAGGGCAATAGCTATTCATAGAAAGAGTTCCTGAATACACGGTAAAAAAGGGGAGATGATATCTTTGTTGACAAATCTTCATGCTATACAACTTTCTTAGATACCATCTAAAATAAAGATCAAACAAATTTTATTATACTCTCCCACACTGCTCCCCAAAGGAAAGATATAGCCTAGCCTCACTGTGATTCCAACATCACACAAAACCCACTTTTTAAGTTCTTCTTTGCTAAACAAGAAGAAAAAAAAAAACCTCTTTAGTTGCAAAATGTACAGTAAATAACATACAATTCTATAGCATATTAACAAAATCAAATTACCAGCTGACTTAGGCAACAGATCCAAAGAAATTAAGAGTTTATACCATATCTGGCTCATATCAATTACACAAAAAAATATCTGAAAAGTTAATGACGGAATATTTTCCAAATCTGATGGAAGTTATAAACCCAGATATCTAAGAAGCTCAATAAACTTTGAGCATTTGAGCACAAAAGAAAACCATACAAAGGCACTGTAATCAAATGGCTGAAAAGCAATGATAAAGAGAAAATCTTAAGAGCAGGCAGAGAAAAAAAGATAAGAATAATGGCAAAATTCTTATCAGAAAAAATGCAAGTCAGAAGATAATGGAATGATATCTTTAAACTAGTGAAAGAAAAAAAAAGAACAAACCCCAAATCCTATCAATCTATAATTTTATATCCAGCAAAAATATCCTTTAAAACTGATGGTGAAACAGGTATTTTTAGAAACACAAAAGCTGAGAAAATTTGATGCCAATAGATCAATACCATAAGAAATATTAAAAACAAGCTCTTGAGGCTGTTAGAAAATGGTACCAGATGGAAACCTGGAACTACACAAAGAGATGAGAAGTGTCAGAAATAATAAACATGTAAGTAAATGTAACTTTCTTCTTCTGTTTTTTAAAAATTTATTTATTTAATTTTTGGCTGCGTTGGGTCTTTGTTGCTGCGCACAGGCTTTCTCTAGTTGCGGCGAGCGGGGGCTACTTTTCATTGCGGTGTGCAAGCTTCTCCTTGTGGTGGCTTCTCTTGTTGCAGAGCACGGGCTCTAGGCACGTGGGCTTCAGTAGTTGTGGCACACAGGCTCAGCAGTTGGGGTTCGCGGGCTCTAGAGCGCAGGCTCAGTAGTTGTGGCGCACCGGCTTAGCTGCTCTGCAGCATGTGGGATCTTCCTGGTCCAGGGCTCGAACCTGTGTCCCCTGCATTGGCAGGCGGATTCTTAACCGTTGCGCCACCAGGGAAGTCCTACTGCTTCTTTTTTTAACCAGGTATAAGGCACCATGCTAAGAACTTTTACTCTGTTATCTAATTTATTCCTTCTCAAACCCTAGGAAACATATTATTTCCATTCTAACACTGAGGAAACTGGAATCAAAAGGTTAGATAACTTACCCAAGATCATACACCCCGTTTTCAAACTCAGGGCTGCCAGAAAGTAAAGGCCTTACTCTTAAATCACTATAGCTTTAAGTGCTGTGCTTGGCTAATGCTCATATTTGGAGTATCAGGCTAAACTTTCTGATAATATAGCTCCACTTTTGAAAGCAAAGTAACACACTGACAAGGTAAATCCCATGAGAGATAACAGCTTTCGATATAAGAATTATCCTGAACATAACAAGAAAAAGACAAATAGAAAAAGTACCAAATTCAAATAGAGTTAGAAAACAAAACAAAACAAGGAAACACATGAAGACATAAACAAGGCCAGAGCAAAGAGTCATAACAGACATTAGTAAACTGAAATACATTCATACATGCTTTGAATGAATATTCATCAAATATATGCAAAGATTCCACTATGCCATCAGGCACTGCAGAGGCCTTAGGGATACAAGTGTTAGCAAAACAGTCCCTGTCCTCAATTAAAAAAAGAGTCTTTGGAGTTAAAAACAGAAGCCTTTGGTGACCTGACCAAGTATAGTTTCAGTGGAAAGGTAGGGGTAGAAACCAGAGAACAATGGGTTGAGGGAGTCAGTATAGACCATGTTTATAAGGTGATAAATGGGGAAGATAAATATAGAACAAATGCTAGGGAAGGACAGGTTAAGGGAAGCTTGCTCAAATGTTTATGACAAAGCTCCAATTAAGGAGGGAAAAGGTTGAATATAAAAAAAGTCTGTGGGCTTCCCTGGTGGCGCAGTGGTTAAGAATCCACCTGCCAATGCAGGGGACACAGGTTCTAGCGCTGGTGCGGGCAGATCCCACGTGCCAGTGGAGCAACTAAGCCCATGCTCCACAACTACTGAGCCTGCGCTCTAGAGCCTGTGAGCCACAACTACCGAAGCCCACACACCTAGAGCCCATGCTCCACAGCAAGACCGCAATAAGAAGCCCGCACACGCAACAAAGAGTAGCCCCAGCTCGCCACAACTAAAGAAAGCCCGTGATCAGAAATGAAGACCCAACGCAGCCAAAAGTAAATTAAGGAAAAAAAAAAAAAAAGTCTATGAGATCCAGAGCAAAAACAAAGAAAACCACCTTAATAAGGAAGATGAGAACCTTTTCCTTTCTAAGAGCAACAGAGGCAAGGACTAGTAGAGGAAGGAACAGGAAGCAGATCAGTCCCACCAAAAGGTTTTTATTTTAATGTTCAAATAAAGACCATTTGCTAAGAGAGTAAAACTTCATGAAAACAGCAAAAGTTTAACTACTGTAAAGAAATGGGCAAAACTGGGGGGAAAATCAACTAATAGATATTGAAGTGGAAGACTGCATTTAAACAACTGGCCAGTCTGTAAGATTTTTTTTCCAGTGAGGCTATCCATAATACCCAAAGAAGCATATTTTCAGAATCATTCAGAGCAGATTTTCCTAGACAAGTGAGCTGGGAGGACAAGAGGACTGAGGATACTGGTAAGACAGGTTAAAGTAATATATCAAAAAATGGGCAGAAGAGCAAAAACAGGAGGAGGAAGAAAAGAAAAAAGCAGGAAGTGACTAACAGCGAAAAATTTGGAATCTACACTGGAAGTCCTGAATAGAGGAGCAGCTGGATTAATGCGGATCAGGCTGTGGTCAAAATGGAATGGTTGAATGTAAGACTTTAGAGGTAGAAGAATTCTGAAGAATAAAGTCTAAGATATAATATGGACATACATAAAGGTTAATATATTAAAGAGAAAGATTAAGAGAGAAAAGAACAGAAAAAGGAGAGCTGCATTTTAAAGAGTGTTCTAAGAAAACATCAGTTCTATGAGCTGTGACATAGCTTTGGAAACCCCAACCTCTATCTCCCTCTTGGAGGTTCATAATACACATCAGCATGTTACAAACTATGAGAAGTCTTACATAAAGAATCCAGTTTAACCCCGTATTTTGAAATTTATTTTGCCTTGGATATATTGAGAACCCTAACATATATGAATTTCCTGTGTTCAGCGGAATACACGCTGGGAAATGCTAGAGTATTGGATAGACTTGTCTGTGTGTAATACAAGTAAAGACATCAAGGAATCTGCTTCAAAAAAAAAGGTGAGATCATGAGACCTTCAGTACTGATGAGGATGTACAGTAACAGGTACTTTTCAAACACTGCTAGGGCCAGAATAAACAGTACAAACTTTCTGGCAACATCTACCAGGCATTATTTCCCCATTGCTGCTGTAACAGATTACCGCTAATTTAGTGGCTTAAAACAACACAAATTTTATTCTCTTACAGGTCTGAAAGTCAGAAGCCTGAGTGAGTCTCGGTAAAAATCAAGGTATCACCATGGCTGTGCTGCTTTCTGGAGGCTCTAGGGAAGAAACCTAGTTTTTGCGTTTTCCTTGTTATTGAGACTACCTGCATTCTTTGGCTTGTGACCCCCCTTCCATTCCAACAGGATGTTATCCTCTGTGGTTCTTTTCTTTTCTTTTCTTTTAAATTTATTTATTTACTTATTTTTTGGCTGCTTTGGGTCTTTGTTGCTGCACGTGGGCTTTCTCTAGTTGAGGCGAACAGGGGCTACTCTTCGTTGCGATGCGTGTGCTTCTCACTGCGGTGGCTTCCCTTGTTGTGGAGCACGGGCTCTAGGTGCGTGGGTTTCAGTAGCTGTGGCACGTGTGCTCAGCAGTCATGGCTCTCAGGCTCTAGAGCACAAGCTCAGTAGTTGTGGCACACAGGCTTAGTTGCTCCGCGGCATGTGGGATCTTCCCGGACCAGGGCTTGAACCCGTGCCCCCTGTATTGGCAGGCAGATTCTTAACCGCTGTGCCACCAGGGAAGTCATGTCTCTCTGGTTCTGATTCTTCTGCCTCCTTCTTCCACAGTTAAAGGATTCTTGTGATTACACTGGGCCCACCAAAAAATCCATGACAATCTCTTTATTTTAAGGTCAGCTTATTAGCAACCTTAATTTCTTTCCCCTTGCCATGTAACATAATATATTCATAAGTTCTGGGGATCAGATGTAGACGTCTTTTGGGAGGCGTGTTATTCTGCCTACCACGCTTAACAAAGTATTTTGAAATGTGCATATCTTGTCATTCAAATAAGTACGCACAAGAATATGTGTGTACCAGGATGTTCATTACAGCATTTTTTAATAATAATAAAGTATTGGTAACAACACACATTTTCACTGTTAGGAATTCAGTTTAGAAAATTACAGTACTCCTGTAATTTTCAGCATGCTGACGTTTCCAATGATGCTTTAGATATATAATTATGAACATGTCTTTGATAAAATGTCAAGTGACAAAAGAAAGATTACAAACTATATAAATGAGAACAATCCCAGTTGTTAAAACTAAATACATACATATGTTTATACAAGTATGTGAATGCTAATATACATATAAAAAAATAACTGAAAGGCTACACAACCCTGAATGGTAGGGTGACTATAAGTTCCTGTGTGCCTCGAACAGTCCAGATTTATGCCTGATGTCCCAGCAATAATTAGCACTCTCTTTCACTGTTATATGATCACTCTTAAAATTTTCTGGGTTTTGTTTTGTTTAAAACAAGTATGTATTACTTTCCTGGATGCAGAAGTGGCAAGAACCAGATCTATATTACACGTGAAATTTTAAAAAACTGAAGTAATTTTTAAGAAATATGTTTTCTAATATATGAATCTGCAAACACTAATTGTGAATCATCTAAATTATATATATATTATACCACTTGACAGCATCAATGACAAACAGATACCAAAAGGGAAAATTTTTCATTTTTAAAAGCACTGCCCAAGTGTGTACAGTGGACAAGGAGGGAGCAGATTAAGGCCAATGCCAACTCTGCCACTAATGAGGTACTCATTTTCCTTCTCTACAAAATGCCAATCCAGTTATGTAAGGTTATTGGATAGAAGAACTTAAGAAGACAATTATATAAAAGCATTCTGAAAAGTATAAAGCACTAGTAAAATGTAAGATGATACTCTTGAGGAATAAAACAGCCTACTTCACAGTTAAGACCTGTCAACTACCTTATACCCATTTAAGGCACAATTGCTGCCAACCAACTCAAAGACTACAAGTTTTAAGGTATATATTCATATTCAGAAATGCAGAAAATGAAAACAATGCATAAATTAGGCTCTTTACCCACCTAGAACTATGGTGGGTTTTATATATACATCTTCCCATGTAATTCTCCCAATACTTCTATCATTGTCATTTTATAGACAGGAAAATACACAGCAAAGAGCTAAAACTAGAGAGGTTTAAGGTCACACAGCAGAGCTGGGATCTGAACTCAGGACAACCTAAATACAAATTAGGCCAATCTTAATTCAAAGGCTTTGCTCATTCAACTCACTACACTATGTTGTTTTCATAGGAAGCCAAAAAAAACCCTGTATTGGTTTACAGACAACCTAATTAACATATTTTTTTCTTTTTTTAAAATTAATTAACATATTTTTAATTAGCAAGTGAATGACATGTTAACATTTTCAGAATCTATGACCAATATGCCTTAACCTTTGAGTTGTGCTTCTTAATATTCTGACCTTTTTTCATGGAAAAGCAAAGCAAAACTAATGATTATTTTAGACAAATAATGTTATTATTTCAGTTATCTAAACTAAGCAGAATTTTCTTTTTTTGGGGGGGGGGCCACGCTGTGTGGCTTGTGGGACCTTAGTTCCCTGAGCAGGGATTGAACCCAGGCCCTCGGCAGTGACAGCACAGAGTCCTAACCACTGGACCGCCAGGGAATTCCCTAAACTAAGCAGAATTTGAGAAATATGTATTTTAGATATTAAAACACAAAATTTTCACTTTAAAATATCTACACAAACTGTGTATGTGTGCAGAAGTACAAAATTTTGCAGATGCCCTAAGATACTTTTTATATCCAAATTCATCCTGTGGTGGTTCTCTTAGCACTATGCTTTTTATCTCTTCCCACCAGCAATAAAAAAATTTTCAAGTAAGTATACCCCTAACTCATCTTTTCTTTGAATACCATCTTCCAATTCCATTTTACTCTGATTATCTTATATCTCATCACCACACAGTATCTCAAAGAAAATTTGGTTAGTTGTTGCCTGGTGAAGAACTAAATAATAATTCATGACCTTTCTAAAAAGCAGTATTAGTAAAACACATTCTAATATACTATATTCCAACTAACATAGCACTGAAATAGTAGGGCTTTGGGAAGAGGAGGGATGGAAAAAGGACTCAACATGGTCAGTGAACCCATGGAGTTTTTGGAAATAGACTGAGGATATTAATGCATCAATACAGCAATTCTTTAAATATAATAGATTTCAGAATCATGCTTCTCACTTAAGACAGACACTACAGAAGGGAAAATGCCATCAAGAACTGTGGGAACAAAATGTTAATGATCAAAAGGGTCTACAACGGTTTTTTTTCTTTATGACAGATTTGAAAAAGTTAAATCCAAAGAGACTTCACTTAATGTTCTGATCTCATCGCCCAATGCTACAGAACTCCTTTCCGTACCTCCGCCTTCCATGTTTGATCTCAACAGGTGAGGGATTCTATAAAATAAGTCTATAAACTCAAAGTTATTTTCAGAATTTTCATGTATTCATTAAAACTCCCCCCATAATAATTTAATAATGTTCCAAATAACTAATTTTTGCCTAAGATAAGGCTACTGTCAAAAACATGGAAAGGAAATTTAAATATTTATGTATCTTAAAGGAAATACTGGAGGCATTACATAAATTTCTCATCTCTTCATATTCTAGTAGAAATACATACAACAAACATCAGCCATTTAAGTATAAATTATTCCCGTAAGGCTAATGAAAGGTTTATTGAAAGAGCACCTTAGACTCCCAAAGGAAATGCAGAACGAGATTTAGAGTTCCTCCAACACATAGTCCCCAAGCATTTACTCATTCTGCCTGCTACATTCTTCCCTTCTTTTTTTTTCCCCCCACTGGAAAATAACTTTATTGAGATTCTACCAGCTGTATAATCTGTTCTGACATTAGGCCCCTTCTTCCTTTGCAATTCGGTCCTTCTTAAGTGGTCCCATGAATGCTTTCTTCTCCTCCACAGTCTGGAAGCAGCCATGGCCAAATTTGGAGGTGGTGTCAATAAACTTAAGGTCAATCTTCTCCAGGGCCCGCCGTTTGGTCTGCACCAGCAAGTACTTGCCAAGGGTGAGCACTTGCTTCTTGGTTCCTACCACGCAGCCTTTGAGCGTGACAAAGTCATTGGTCACTTCACCGTAGTGGACAAAGCCACCCAGAGGGTTGATGCTCTTGTCAGACAGATCATAATCAGTAAAGGCATTGTTCTTGATCAGTTTGCCATCCTTGATGAGGTAGCCCTGGCCAATCTTGTAGATCTTCTTGTTGATCTCGGTGTGGTGATGGTAGCCTTTCTGCCCGGCCTGAGCCACAGAGAAGGCCACCCATGCAGGATGCCACGCCCCAATACAGGCAACCTTGCGCAGCCCTCGGTGGGTCTTACGGGGCAGCTTCTTGGTGTGCCAACGGCTGGTGACCCCTTTGTAGCCTTTGCCCTTGGTCACCCCAATGACATCAATCATCTCATCCTGCCCAAACACTTGGTTCACAGGGACCTGCTGCTCTAGCCTCTCTCGGGCCCAGTCCGGTTTTTCGGCCTCAGTGCCTCCGTTCAGCTGGATCTCCATGAGGTGGGCCTTCTTCTGGCGTAGAGGAAGCAGGCGCATCTGGGTGTGGGCAATGACATGAATGACCTGGTAGTACTTCTTCAAGCTGCTGAAGTCCCTCTCCAGCTGCTTCTTGCTATCTACATCCTGCCACTTCTTGCAGTATTTGGTGAAGGCCTTCTTCTTAGATTTATGCCAGTTCTTATAGAAGCGCCTTTTGCATTCATCACTGATGTGCTCAGCAAAGATGGTCTTAAAGGCCCGGAGGCCTCGAGGTGTTTCCATGTAGCCCACAATGCCCACAGTGACCATGGGTGGCGTCTCCACGATGGTCACAGCCTCCACAACTTCCTTCTTGTTCACCTTGGACCCTGGCCTATCGACCTCCCTCACAGTGTGGGTCATGCCAGCCTTGTAGCCGAGGAAGGCTGTGAGGTGCACGGGCTTGGAAGAGTCATCCTTGGGGAAGCTCTTCACCTTCCCGTGGTGCCGGCTGCTGCGCTTCCGAGGCAGAAAGCCCAGGGACCCATGCCTGGGAGCAGAGAACTTCCTGTGAGACATCCTGCCGTCGGATGCTGCCGGTAGAGCTTCTCTTCTTTCTTTACCTGACTAATCCTACTCACCCTATAAGACTGAGCTCTTGAGTTCAACTCCAGAAGCTATCTCTGAACTCCCGGGCAGTAAAAGTTCCACTTCCCTCAATATACTCATGGCATCCCTTGAAAACATTTACCTTGGTATTTACCACATTACAGCTGCCCCTTGCTATCAGCAGGGGATTGATCCCCAAATGCTCAAGTCCCTTATATAAAATGGTATAGTACTTGCATATAGCCTTTGTACATCCTCCCCATCCTCCTGTATACTTTAATGCATCTTTAGATTACTTATAATACCTAATCCAATGTAAATGCTATGTAAATAGCTGTAAATACAATGTAAATGCTACGTACACAGTTGCCTGCACTTGGCAAATTCAAGTTTTGCTTTTTGAACTTTCTGAAAAATTTTTTCCCCAATATTTTCCATCCGCAGTTGGTTGTATCCACGAATGTGGAACCCGCAGATACAGAGGGCCAACTGTATACTGAAATATCTGTGCAACATCCATCTCCCTCAGGAGACCACTAGCCTAAGAAACAAAAATCAGTTCATTTGCCTTTATATTCTTAGAGCCTAGCACTGGCATTCGTAAGTAATCCATAAATGTTTTGCAAAAATGAAACAAAGCATGAAAACTCTATTCAACACCCATTATGTACATTACGCATTTAAAAATTGCTGAGACATGATCTCTATCATACTCAGTCTAGCTGCAGAGATAATTCACGTACATAAAAAAAAGAGGTCTCTACAAATTTAAGAAATTATAAGTACCAAATGACTGAGAGACAGGAAATGCTACAGAAAGTCAATGACTGCAGAAATCACCCGGGTGGACATGAAATTTTCCCACAGAAGGTGAAACTTAAGAGAGTGGAGGATAGTACCTCCTGCAGGGGAAATGGCCTTGGGAGACAGATTAAAGCAGGAGTGGATAAACCATGTTGAGAAGACAATGAGTAGGTTACTCTAGCTAGGGCAGTTGACTCTTTGCTAGAGGTAAGGAGATATCATGTGACAGAGATAGACGAGGGTCATTTTATGGAAGGCCAAGAATGCCAAACTAAGGAGCTGAAGTGAGGGAAAGCCACATACAAATGCTTGTAAATAGAAGCAATGCAAAATTAATTGGCGGGGGTGTGGGGGGAGATAGGTGGTGGAGTCTGAAGGAGAACCGGGATTTAGTAAACATATGTGACCTTTTTTTTTTTTTGAAGGCTGACCACAATTTTATGAGATCAATGTTCAATTTAAAGATAAAGAAATCATGGGCTTCCCTGGTGGCGCAGTGGTTGAGAGTCCGCCTGCCGATGCAGGGGACGCAGGTTCATGCCCCGGTCCGGGAAGATCCCACATGCCGCAGAGCGGCTGGGCCTGTGAGCCATAGCCGCTGAGCCTGTGCGTCCGGAGCATGTGCTCCGCAACGGGAGAGGTCACAACAGTGAGAGGCCCGCATACCGCAAAAAAAAAAAAAAAAAAAGATAAAGAAATCAAGACCCAGAGATGTTGTTAGTTCAAAAACAGAGAAAGTAGTGGGTAGTGTTTAAAAACCCAAAGTCAATGCTTTCTTCTTGCTACTTCCAAGAACTGCAGGCAAGGTACAAGGTGAATACTATTTCAACAGTTATATATATAAATTGACAGTGCTGGAAATAGAAAAGAACAGACAACAGGAAGGCAGCATTTCCAAAGTGGTGTATGTGTGGAAGAGGGTGAGGAAAAAACTGGGAGGACTCAAAGATGACTGCAAGGTTTTAAACCTGAATGGGAGGATGGGGAGTGGCAGCACCAATGAGGAAAATGAGAAAACATGAGGGATAGGGGAGAAGAGAAGGGTAAGGATTAATTAAGAGTTTACCTTTAAGAGTGCTGACTTTGCTGTGACAGAAAGACTTCTAAAATTAGGAATGTCCAGAAGGCAGAGGTGCAAAATTATCAATTAGTCAGTGCCAGTGGCTAAATTCCAGGCCTTATATTGATACATAGCTAAAACTTACATGCTTACTATATGCCAGAACTATCCCAAGCACTTTACAAGTTAACTCACTTGACCTTTATAACTCTAAGGGATAGATGCTACTACTACCCTCACTTTTCAGATGTGGAAACTGAGGTACAGAAAACTTAAGCAGCTTGCTCAAGGTAATACAGCTAGTAAGTGTTAGAGCTGTGCTTTGGATCCAGGCAGTTCTGCCCCAGAGACCATGCTCTAAACCACTGGTCCCCAACCTTTTTAGCACCAGGGACTGGTTTTATGGAAGACAATTTTTCCATGGACTGGGGGGGGATGGTTTCAGGATGATTCAAGTGCATTACATTTATTGTGCACTTTATTTCTATTATTATTACATTGTAATATATAATGAAATAATTACACAACTCACCATAACGCTGACAGGAGGCAGAGCTCAGGTGGTAATGAAAGTGATGAGGAGTGGCTGTAAGTACAGGTGAAGCTTTGCTAGCTCGCTCACCAGCCGCTCACCTCCTGAGGTGCAGCCCGGTTCCTAACAGGCCACGGGCTGATGGTGATCCGGGGGTTGGGGACCTCTGCTCTAAACCACTATACTCACTATACTCAATTGCACTTTGTTATGTATGATCCTATGCTTATGCCTATTTCACTAAATAGTTTATAAACTCTCTGAATGGCAGGCATGATATCTTTTACCAATTTGTCTCTGCAGGACTTAGCACAATGATTTATACTAAGTAGGTGCCTGACAGATTTTAAACAATGATGATGGGGTGACAGCAAAGTACCGTGATTTCTGAGGAAAAAAAATGTTAAAAGAAATAGAGGAATATGGCCATGCTTTTCTTTTTGCCATAAGTGGGGTGAGGTGGACCAGGAAAGTAAGATAAAATAAGAATCAGAATCTCAGTGCTAAAAACAACAGAGCTCACGAAGTTCCTGTACGGCTGCTGTGCGTACATCATAGCAGCTATGAACTATGTGGTAATTATGTACTTACTTATAGGCCTGGTAAAACTACTTGAGGGTATATTCTCATTTCATCTCCAAGGACCTGGGATATATCTTGGTGCAAACTGAATGTTTACTGATGGGATGGATGGATGGATATGAGAGGGACACAGAAAGACAGAGAAAGGAGAGCAAAAGTCTGTGTGTGAAAGAGAGGAAAACAATCAATGGATGAATTTGGCCATTAGGTCTTTGGCATCTTTGGAAAGGTTAATTCCAATAAAGTGCTAAGGAAAAATAGCTGGATTACAAGGGACTAAGGAAAAGAAGATGGTAAATAAAAGGAAAAAGAGGGCTTCCCTGGTGGCGCAGTGGTTGAGAGTCTGCCTGCCCATGCAGGGGACGTGGGTTTGTGCCCCGGTCCGGGAAGATCCCACATGCCGCGGAGCGGCTGGGCCCGTGAGCCATGGCCGCTGAGCCTGCGCGTCCGGAGCCTGTGCTCCGCAACGGGAGAGGCCACAACAGTGAGAGGCCCACGTACCGCAAAAAAAAAAAAAAAAAAAAAAAGAGAAAACACAGTACAGGGCACACTTGAAATTGTTAGCCATAAAGGAAAGGTAAGGAAGGACAGAGCTTAAAAGGAAAACGGGAACAGGAAAGAATTTTTAACAGAAGGCTGATATTGGTCCACAAAAGAGAAGACTAGTAAAGGGAATAATTAAAAAGACTAAAAGAAGAGAGACAGCACATCTGAAATAAGGTTCTGGAGGAATAATATATAAGCAAGAGCAGAGGTAAAGAAAGGCATTCTGCAGGACTCTACTAGCCAAACTGTTTTTCCCTTTTTGAGACCTATACCAGCCATCAAGTCTTCAGGAACTACCACTTCACATATCTCTAGTTCTCTGTCCATAACCAATCTTATGCAAGAAAAACTTAGAAAGGCCTGGCCAGAATTCTAATGTCATATATTAAATGGGAGTGAATAAAATTTTTAAAAATGTATTTGGAATAAAGGAGCCATGAGATGCCTGAAATGTCAATTTACCCAATAATCCACTTTTTAAAAGTCCCATCCATATTTCAAAACCCAGATAAAATCTCACCTCCTCTGAGATACCTTCCTCACCCCAACTCCGTTGGAATAAAGTTCTTTTTCCCTAAACTTACACAGTACCTGTTTCTCTATCATATCACTTACCAGTTCATCCACTATTACAGTTACTTAAATGTCTTTCTCTAGTATCTTTGAGTTTCCCATAGGCAAAGCCCCTATAATTGTGCTTTGCACATAGTAAGTGTTCAATAACTGCCAGTAAAATAAAACACAACTTTTAAAAAAATATATTTAAAACTTGTACAAGTTTCTATGGGTGAAGTCTAAACATAGTAACTAGCCTATCACTACCTAAGAGAAAACTGCTAAGAGAAGCCTTGGAAGTAATCTGTGGCTTTAAGGAGAAGAAAAAACCATGAATCTAAGTGAATCTGCACCCACAGGGAACTTCTGGCAACATGTGGAAACATTTTGGTTGTCACAAATTGGGGAGAATGATACTGGCATCTAGTGGGTAGAGGCCAGGGATGCTGTTAAACATCCTGCGATGCACAGGATTGCACCCTGCAACAAGGAATTATCTAGCACAAACCCTGAACAACACTGTTACTTAGCCTACCTGAGATTCCTAAAGTTTTCTTAACGTAGTCACCTACTCTTTCCACTGACTTAAAAACTGGGTCTCAGGGAAGGTGAAAACAACCTGCCTAAGCAGCTCCACTTACATGTTAACAAGAAAGGAGTTGGTTACAAGTTCTCACTTACCATGTGACATGTTTGCCAAAATGCCATCCCTGTATTTTTCAGTAACTGTTGATTAGCCCTTCTTAGTTATATGTAACCTACTAGATCACTGTTAAGTCTATCCACAACAATTCAGCAACTAAATTAAAATATAGCTTGATTACAAAACTTAAATGGCAATATGTGATGACCATCTGCCAAAATACCCACCTACAGATGAACAATCCACCATCCAAAAGATATCTGCTTAATAGTGTATTCTCTGAAAAAGATCAATCAGTTAAACAAACCCACCTAAACTTTCAGGTACTCATGCATGCCACCAATAACAAAAATCTGAAAGGCTAGCCACGTTTAGAGATGTAGTTGGAGGCTGCGAATGGTATTTCTCCACCATAAAACAAACTATCCCTTTTCAAGGCTGAACTCCCCTCCACCCCAAAATTGCCTCATGACAAACTTGCTACACTAGTGGGTCCATATCTTATTATAACATATCTTACAAAACAAAACAAAAACTCAGCAAACGCTTCATCTACCATGAAGGTAAAACATAGCAGCTGTTAGAAAGCAAGGAAACACAGGCTAGGACAGGAAGTATACATTTTGAATCCAACCGAAACCACAAGGGAGGCAGAAATTAACTGCTAAAATAATTTAGCCTGTTAATATCCAAGCAGGTAAAATGCTATTAACATTATTATAACAAAAAATAGACTTATAAAGCCTCAAGAGAGGGTCATTTTTTTTTCAAACAATTTTCCCATGTTTGGTAAATTGGCCATGTTTGGCTGATTTTCTGGGACCAAAGCTATTTTAAATCCTGGGCATGGGAGTGGGAGGGGGCTGGATGGGTCAGGGGGCGACTTCTCAACCATGTGAATTAATATCAGTGTGTGCTATAGGACTTCTTGAAGCTTCTAGCAACAGTGAATATCCAGTCCAGCGTTACCAGATTCTTCCAGAACCTGGAGCCCACCCTATTTAGTATATTTATTTCTCCCAAATGATCCCATGACCTTGTTCGCCTCCCCAGGCTACAATAAGACTCTGCTTGTTAATTTATCCAGTCTCATCCCCTCCCTTTACCTCCCTCTGTCTCAAGATTTACAGTGACATATTTTATCTTACAATATACTGGATATTTTAATTAGTACTTAAATGACAGCCATTTTTCTGCTGTCTCAGAAAAACAACCTTGTGGATGTTATATTCTACTTCTGGTAACAAAGTTTCTGACAAAGAAATGTGCAACTGGAATGCACCTCTCCACCCATAGAGGTATCATGCAAAAAATTTCTAACAAAACAGACGATTTGTAGGCCTTTCCTGTCAGTGGTCTAACGCCAGGGATCAACTTCAAGTGGATCCCACAGGAAAACCTTCAGCATAAAAAGAAATTAAAGATAAAAAGAGGAGAACACTGGAGGAAAGAGGGAGGGGAGTATGAACAGTTGCCTCCCACAGTCACAGCAGATGTCATTCAGTGGCACCGGTGCCACCTTGTACCATCAGATTTGACCTGTTTGGTATTCCCTATGGCTATGATTATTCCACTATCTCATCTTCCAAAACAACTTCAATGATACCTTTCCTGTATGGTACTTCAATACTTCCCCCACCCATTTTTCCAACTTTGACATGTTAATTTCCATATTTCTATTCTTTCAAGTGCTATTCTCTTAAAGCATGAAATTATACCTCACCTACTATCTTCTCTATGGCCTCACCCTTCTTCCACCCTTCTCAAGCGAACTATATTCAATACACCCTATTCTTTTACTCAACAAAGATGTCCAAGTCTTTACAAATCTTTCCATTTTATCATAAATCAAAAGAGAAAACACTGAAATTTTCAATCCGAGTATTAAATTTCCAATGTTATACAGTCTAGAAGCCCCAAATTTAAGACCATTTCTTATTTTTATAAAATATAAGAAAGTATTCTCAACTTAATCATTTGGATAGGAGTCTTATTGGGTCTCCTATTTCAAAAAATGACATTCCCCTTCTAACAAAAAAAATTTCATCATCCTTTCTTGCCCAGAGCATCACCCATCCAGAGGATAGGTTTCCTCTCCTTTCATCTATGCTCTACTTCTACAAGTCAAGACCAATTCAGTCCCCTTGCTGTTGAATTCCCTCTTTCTTTGTCTTACTGATGCTTCTTACTGCACATCCTCATTTCTCACTCTTTTGAAACTGCCATCTTACCACCCCACCATTTCAACACCAGACACCCCAGCTCATTTACTCTAAGAAATTAATTCAGCTGAGACAAAACTAATTTTCATCTACATGAGGGAAGATCTGTAGCTATGCAGTCTAAAAATTGCCCAGTCATGGTTGTACACCACTGACAAAGGTAGACAACAAAACTCTTCCTAAAGTGAAAGTCACAAAGAAAAACTGCTATACCCCCAACCACGCTCACTCAGCAATACCCAGCATTCTCCCTGGGTTGTCTATAAAAACCAATGGTTCCATATGCATCAAAGAAAAGAAAGTGAACATAATGCTTCCCGGAACATAGTCTCTAGTCTCTCACAGCAGACTTTATTTTTTAATTTTTAATACAATTTTTAAAGGTTACTTTCCATTTACAGTAATTACAAAATATTGGCTATATTCCCCATGTTGTACAATACATCCTTGAGCCTGTCTTACACCCAATAGTTTGTACCTCCCACTCTTCCACCACTATACTGCACCCCACTCCATCCCCACTGGTAACCACTAGTTACTCACAGCACTTTACTGGAATGATTATCTAAAGAAGAGAAAGAGGGAAATTCTGGCTGGTGCAAGCCTTACTTTATTATCTCTTCCCATTAGCCTCAGACTACTATTAGCCCTAAGACTTGCTTTATTTACTTAGGATAGATGAACAAGATTGAGAAAAGACTGGCTCTCAGGAATTTTTAAGTGATTCCAGGTCCTATGCCTGTTCAGTTTTGCCTATTCAACTTTAGCTGGAAAATTTAGGCTAAACATTGTGTTCATTCTTATTCTTTTCTCCCTCCTCCAATGAACTAAATTCATCTCAAGGTGTCTACTACTGATTCCACAACCTAAGGGTAAGTCTTCCTTACCATGCTAACTTTAAAAACATAAGATACATTAACACAGAAGCCTCTCAAAGCCAACTGATCTTCCCATTAAAAATACCACCACTCAAAAAAAAAAAAAAATACCACCACTCTCCCAATCTGCTTTTCATTATACCTTTCCAGTCCCACTGCTACCACCTTATTTCTAACCCTTAACTGCCCACTACACAGATTCATCTTCCTAATACATAGCCATGGACATGTGATTTCCCTTCTAAACAAATCATCTCAGATTCTCCACTGTCCACCCATTTTAACCATAAACTACAGACCATAATATTCAAGATACTCTCAAATATGGGCACCTAATCAAATAGGCTTTCCCTGACCACGCTTGTTTATAAAAAACAGCACATCCCTATCTTGCTTTATTTTTCTTCCTAGTACTTTGTCACCACCTGGTAAACATATTTATCTGTTCATATGTTCATTTGTTGTATCCTTCTATTAGAAAATACTTTCCCATGTTCACTCTTTGGTTCACCACTGAATCCTCAGTGCCTAGAATACAGTAAGCTCTCAAGCCATACCTGTGGAAAGAATGGATGTCACACAGTATAGCTGATCTGGAGTTAGAAGACCTACATTTGAGTTAGAGCTTCCACATACCAACTATATGATCCTCAACAATTTTAACTTCTTTGGGCTATACTTTCTTCATCTGTAAAAAGAAGGGGGTCAAACTTAATAAGATATGAAACTCTTAAGTTTTTCCAGCTGCATCACCTTACATTCTTGTTTAACTGGACTGAATACCTCCCCCAGCACCCAACTCTCCTTTCCATATATCTCTGCTCAGTTTCCTTACATTTGGATTCCTCCTTCTCAATACACACTTCTCAGAATACTGTTTATCCTTAAGGTCCATTTTAAGTGCCATTTTCTCCTTGAAGCCTAACAAACTGTAAACTCTGCAAGAGGAGGGTGGAGTTCTCATTTTTCTACTCTCAGAAGTTATTATAATGCCTCCCATATAGGTGATCAACAAAATGACTGATGAATCATGTGTATGAATGAGAAAATAAACAAAGGAAACTTTTCCTGATTCATCTCAATTGCTCAGGTAATCTCTTGCCTTTGGACTCTTATAAAACTGGCATCTTTCATGATCCTTACCATATTTTACTTTCCTAATATATACTAATCTGCAAATTCCTTAAAATTAAGGACTGTCCTGATAGTTTCCATATCTCCTCTCTATAGCATCTATCATACATCTTTGCCACAGTTGTATTTATTAAGCTTATCTGATATGTTAAACAACAAAGGGATAATAAAGGAGAAAAAGGACTTCGATATACAGGTATCATTCCAACTGCCCACTGTACAGTTATTGAGCATACATGATGTGTGTTATTAAACTCAGGCATTCCACCATACTTGAAAGATCTCATCATTCCCTCCTCTACACACACTGCTTAATAAAACGATTACTACTTTCAAAAGCAGAATAGCTACCCTCATGTATCACCTAACTACAAACCTTCTCTTGAAACATACATGCAGGGATCCACTCACATATCAATACTTTCACGTCACTAAACAGCTAAAGTGACTTTTCTGCTCATTTCAGACTTCTACCCCGTCCAATTCCCTCCTCCACAAGGTATGAAACCACTTTTAAAATCATTTTCCCATACACCTGCCCTTCTTAGTTCTGCTACTGAAAGACAAAAAGGACCCGTTTCTGGATCTTCCTTCCCCTTTTCTAAGCAGTGGCAACTCCCCAATTAATCCCAGGCTCTGACAATCTTATTTTTCTCTGTCATCAAGATTTTGACCCTCGTTTACCTCTACCTCCAAGCTCTTATTCTGCATCCATGGAAACTTCCTAGCTGCACAATAGCTGGTGCAATATGCTCTCGCCACCATGTACTTGGTTCCAATGTGTCTGCACCTTCTTCCTCCTACAATGTGTGTCAATCGCCCCCTTAACCCTCCCCAGATACACATCACATACTTTCTCACTCTGCACCCATACGTCACTCTACCTCGACATACAAGTTCCTTACACCACTCTAATGAATCCACACGACTCTTAGAATGGTATCTCCCGACTGCACTGATTCTAACCCAGTTTCTTCGGGGGAACCCAACCGCATCCGTAGTGCCTCCTTCTTTCCTCACTTCCTCACCCATTCCCTTCTTTATGCCCTCCACCCGCACTCCGCCAACTAACTACAGATGACATTATTCCTCAGTACTTCCAACCCCAGAATGAAGAACAAACTCCAGCTTCCTGCAGTCTCCCCCTCCTCTAGTCCTCCCTCCCCGGCCCCACACACACCCCAGGTGTGCAGACTTCCACCTTGTCTTCTCCCCATTCATCGCTCCAGTCAATCCCACACACCACGTTTCCCCGCCACCGGGATCAGACACCTCCACACCCACCTCCACTCCGGGTCGCCGCCGCCTCCCCCCAACCCTCACTAGAGAGCCCGCGACCCGGGGCGCGCGCACACACACATTCTCACGCTTCCCTAACCTCCTTCTCCGCACCGAGACTAGCCGGCTCCGCTGGAACTCAGTCCTGCTCACGGGGGCTAGGCACCCAAGTGTGTGCCTGCTCCGCCCCCTCCCGCTGATCCTCGCAGCCCCCGCCTCCCTGCCCGGGAAGGAGAGAACACAGCAACTCCCCCGCCACCCCGGACATACCCACCTCTGTGTCTGTTGCTCCATGCCCCAACCTTCGGCCCGCTCCCCGCTACGTACCGGGCCGGCCTCGGCACTCACCGGAGATACTGCGCGCTCTGCAGGCTCATCCTCCGCCGCCGCGTCTTCCCGCGAAGCCTCTGTGGGTCTCTCAGGCTCCTCGGAGCGGCCCCACGGCACCGCGGGTGCTGGCGGCCGCCGCCATCTTCCTCTCCTCCGGCTCCTCCTCGCTCAGCGGGGGTTGGGGGTGAGTGAGGCGAGGGGGAGGGAGCGGGGATAGCTGCTCTCGCTGCTTCTCCGGCCCGTGGGGCTCAGGGACACTCCGACCCGGGAGGGGGGAGGGGGAGGGAGAAGGGATAGGGGCGGGGTAAAGAGGAGGGAGAAGCAGAGGAAGGAAGTGGGGTCTCTCTCGCGAGATTTCAGCGGCGCCGGTCCCTCCGGGTGATTTCCGCCTCTCTGTAGCGCTCCCTCTTGGGATCAGTTAGCGGTGGGGCGCCTGTGCGGTTGCTGAGCGGCCCACTGGAGGCGATTGGCGGCTTCCGGCCAATCCACCCAGCTTCTCCCGCGCAAGGGGGCAACCCCAGCCTCACCGGGAACATCGAGCTCCAATCAACCGGGAGTTACACTCAAAGTCTTCCCCCGTCTTTGCACTCCACCCGATTTCTCTCTTCCTTTTTCCACTCCTCCACTCTTCCCTACCGGAAACGACGCCCCTTCCTCCTACAGTTCCGGCTGCCAGTCCCTTGTCTCTGGCCTGCCCTCGCGCCCTAGACTGAAGCTAAGGACCCCCTCCTCTTTTCTGTGGCCCCACCCCCTGCACGCAGGGAGGCTGTTGGAGGGGATAGGGTGGAGCCCAGGGATGAAGAGAAAAGAAACCAATCGGATTGGATAAGCAGCTGCAAAGGCAACTGGAGGCTGTAGTTGTATTGTCATAGTAACCAATGTGTGCAGACAGAATGACCCTCCCTTGGCGAGTGGATTCCCCGGAAAGTGCCCAGGGTTCCCCCTGGCTTCCCTTCCATCTAAGGGCCTCCCCCAGGTTGGGAATCCGGGTAGTTCTCCTGCGCGGAGAAGTTCATTTTCTCCTCCCTTTCCCTTTCCCGCAGCAATTGGGGAGACCCCGAGGCATTCACCATGGGCTTTTCCACCCGCCTGCGGGCGGGAACCACCTCCATAGTTTTCCACTCCGTGCCGGGCTTGGGGGAGGGCTGGGCCTACGCAGAAGATGCTGGGCCTGAAGGCTGGTGGGCGGCGGGCTGGAGCAGGCTAGGCGAGGCGGCGGCGCTAGGCTGCGAGGCGGGCGAGGGGTTTCCCCACAACCGCCCCCGGCACTGGGAGGCGGGGTCCCGCCAGGACGGGGTCCCTGAGGGAGGAGAACGGCACACGACTGCCGAGATCCCTTTTCTGCTGACGGGGACATACGACTCTCCCCGGCGGGTCGACCCCTTACTGAAATCCCCCAAACCCCACCCCACACACACTCTCGGCGACCTAGCCTCCTGCGAGCCCCCCACGCGGCCTTCACTAGCCACCTCCTGCCGCGAGGAGGCCAGCGTGAGAGTGGGAACTCATCTTGGAAGGCTAACAAGTGATTTTTCAGCGCTTAGGGGACGTGGCGAGATGCTCACGACCGCCATCCCTCTGAGAGGCACCCCCCAGTGTGAGTCCCCCTTTCTCATCAAAAACAGACCTCCGAGTTCCTTTCTCCTTTGCAAACTTCCTCCTTCTCTCAGGCGTTCGTAGTATTTTAGAACTTGTCACTATGTATCTTTTGGGTTGGAAAGGAAAACATTGGGTAAAATAGTATCAAGAAAAACCTAGATACTTGAGCGAAGTTCCTATGAAAGGCTTCTAGGAAAAGGATTTTCATTCTTAGAACAAATCTTTTTGAATGTTTATTATGTGTATTTTGTCTCATGTTTGAGGCTAAAAAAGCAGAATAACGTAAATGGGCTCAATAATAATGAGTGTGTGAAAAGTAGCTGGAGAAGTCGTCGTGTTAGTGGTTTGAAAGAATTATTTGACATTTTACAAATTATATTTTCCATTCGTATTGTGGAGGCGTTTAAACAGCTGTCCCAAAGTACTTTAGGATGTATAACGGTATAAACCCCTCCAGGAATGCAGCCCTCACTGGACAGTTAAAATCATAATTTTAATGGGCTATTTTGGTTTGGCTCGGTCGGGGTACCTGATTCCTTTTGTCTTTCATGCTAGGTGAAAAGGCGCTATCAAAATCCTTCTCTGAGACCGCACCTATTAAAAGACTGGGCCAACGTCTATGGGTAGGTTTGGAGGAAATGAAAGTACAAGCTACTTTGAAACAAATCCCAAGGACAGATTATCATTAACGACATAGAAACTGAACTATGCCCCTCGTGCTGCATGCGCCTACTGTGATGCAGTGTGACACGCGGTGATTGCAGCTGTACATTGCCCCGTGTCGTCCCTCCACCCACCGAGGGGCCGCCCACTCATGGGAAAGAGAGCCACCTAGTGAAAGATTGTTCTCATCTCTGGTTTAGGATCTGGCTTTTCTTCAACCCTGAGAGCCCAAGGATGGAGATTATGACTACATATTACCTAAAATACCTTAGATTTTCTTCCTGAAATTTATTGGTTAGATTTTTTTAAAAGATCTTAAACAGAATAAAAGTTTATGTTGTGTGAAATAACCACCCCCTTAGTAATCATCCTAATAACACTTTTTATGTCTGTGCCTTATATCTCCAATCAACAGTATATGAGCATATATCATGTCCTGCCTGACGATCTAGAAAACTATTAGTACCTTCTCATTTTGGAGATAAGGAAACTGGGGTTGGAAAAAATGAATCCTTTTGTTGTGTTGTTTGTTTGATAAACATTACTGAGCATTTATTATATTTCAGACACTGTCCAGGTTACTATGGATACTACCATGGAAGAGACATGGTCCCTGTCTTGGAGGAACCCACCTTCTGGTAGAGATACCAGAGAATAGAGACATGATTTGGATGCAATACTATGGGTGCAAAAATTAAGGTAAGAACAAAGTGCTTTAAGTGCACAGATGAAGGTCAGACATATAAGCCATCTTTATATTTTATAGCAGGTTTCCTAATAATGTTTCAAGGTTCTTCAATAACTTTAGTGTCCCTACAAACTAGATAGAATAGTAACATTTAATTTTACAGATTGTAAAACATTGATGCCCATCTTGAAAATACCTTTAAAAAATCAATAGGATTCAGGAGAATTATGACCCCCAATTTACATATTGCTTAATGTACATTTTCTAATCTCATCTCTTTCTACTAGAACCCATCAACAGATTTGTAAAATACAAGCACCTTTCTGCAATATTATTCACCTTTTCCCCCCTACAGATAAAGATTACATCTAAACCAAAAGAAATTATAGATGAGAAGCTGTTTCATTTTGTTTAATCCTACATAATCTTAAATTTTTCAGTTTATGCCAAAGTGATTTTATTGAAAGACCATAAGCTAGGAGACCTGAGTGTGCATCCCAATTCTGCCATCTCAGTCTCTGAAGTTCAGTTTCTTCCTTGACCAAAATGGAAACATTACCTATTACAGGCTTCCTGTGAACTTTAATGATAATATAGGTGACTGACTATATGAGTGCCTGACATACAACGCTGGTACTTGATGAACGTCAATTTATTTTTTGCCCTCTGCTCTTATATCAAGCTAAAGCTAATAATTTAGAACTACTGCAGCATAAAATTATTTTTTTAAATAATAGTTTATCTAATCTTTGTAATACTCATAAATCTGACCGCATACACAAATTTATTCTTATTCAGTGCTGAAAGATAGATTCTTTATCCATGACACTGAATACAGAAAAGAACACAATATCAGGACATTGTGAGTCAGATTCCAGAAGGTTGAAACTTTTAAAAAACCTTTTATCACTAAAAGCAGCCTAATATAACCACATTTCTGCCCAAGTAAACAGAGTGGCCAGTTTTCAACCTGGCACCAAGTACTTGCCGAGAAGCTACTCTTAACATTGCTATCAAATTTACCCAGAGCTTTGGTAGCCTAATAATTAATACATAGTAAACCTGCTCCCTTTTTATAATAATACACATCTCACCTGTTCCATGAAACCTTAACAAGCACTAATTTATTTTAATATTTAACCTACATATTCTGATTGTTTCCCAGTCATGTGTACAGTAGGTACTTAATGTGTTTCTATTTTGATGAGAATGCTTTGTCAATTGCAGTACTGAAGGACACAATGTATATGAAGCTGGCCCATGTTCTCCTCATTACTACACTTCAGGTGTGGAGCTAAGTGATTGAATCAAGTAAGTAATTCGTTCTCTTCAAATAGTGAGACAGATACAAATTGACATTAAACTCAGGTCTCCTGTTGCTCAAGATTTCTCAGACCTTAGTCTGAGAAAATCTAAAGTCTTAGTCAGCAGCCTTTCTCAAACAGTTCACCAAGTGTGAATTTATTCATTCATTTCTAAGAAGGAGTCACTGAGCCTCCTCCAGAACGGTCAGGAAGCATTGCAGTCCAAGATTTAAGAGAAGAAACTTCTGGTTTGGGAGACAGTGAGGTGACAGAGAATGGTAGTCAGAGCTAGCTAGCTCTCCTCCACTCTCCTAATATTTACTAATGGAAATCTTATTAATCTTCAAGAATTTCTCTCAACTCCCAGTAAGAAAATACCTCTGGGAAAGAACCACACCTTAAAATCCTATCTACTAATTTAATGAATGCAGGCCATCTGAAGAAGACAAAAAGAAATGCCCATAGGGAAGACCAAAGAGTATTAAAAAAGAAAATTAAAACCTTAGCCTCTTACACTTTATATTGTCCAAAGGCCTTGGTGTTCATGGATCTCTTTACTACTCCAAGCACAGTACTACTGAAACCATCTTGGGGTCCATAGTCTAAAATCAATGTATTTCATGTCAAAATCTGTTGTATTACCCAGAAGCTGCCATTTTTTTTTTCTTAGAACACACCACTAAAAGAAAAAAAAAAAAATCTTTCCCTATTATATAGTCTCTCCTTTCCTAATTTCTGCAGGGGAGACAACTATTTTTGAGCACAGAGAATGTGATACTGATATTGTCATAAATCTGCTCTTCTTCAAAACCATAAGAAACCACACGTGGGCACACACGCTCATACACACATGCATGCCTTCCTCCTTTCCCTGCCTTTATTATTTTACCACTTCTATTTTCAGTTCAAGTTAAAATGTGATATAGATGAAAAGCAAAGAAACTCAGGACATACGTTTCAAAGCTTACTTGGGTACTTACATGTACCCAAGTCCTGTTCTGCTTTGCTTAACTATCCTAGGGTCTTTTCTATTCACAGAAAAATTCTACATATTATAAACCTAGATAGTTTGTCCTGCATTTATAAAAATTCTTACTATTATTGGACTACTAGATATGAGAGCATATTCCAGAGCAAATTAGTGAATTAATATATTCTTATAGTCTACATTTTAGCTATTTTAAGCTTAAAAATTTTTTTAATTCCTGGCTTGAATTTTCCATTGGCTTTCCACTGCCCTCAGAATAAAGTCCCCAATCCTTAGGGTGACCTATGTGATCTGGTCCTTGCCTGCCTCTTCTCTAACGTTTCCTGAAGTCAGCACTCTAGCCACAGTGACCTTCTCTCAGGTCCTTGAATGGGTGGTGTTCTTTTCTACTCAGAGCCTTTACACAAGCTGTTCCCTTATCTAGATAACTCTTCTTCCTTCTTATGCTTCAAGCCTAAACTTGAACTTCTCTGGAAAAATCTTCTCTGCCCCACCTCCCATCAAGCTAGGTTAGCTACACCTATTTCATATTCCCATAGCACCCTGCCCATCTTCTTCATGGCATTTGTCATATTTGTAATTATTCAGTGTCTGTTCCCTCCAGTTGGCTGTAAGCTCTGTAGTGCAAACACTGTACCTGTTTTGCTCACTACTGTATTATCACTCCACTACCAGGGTTGCTGATACAAGGGTGCTCAATAGATGTTTGTTGAATCAATTAATCTTGGGAAAAAAAGTAGAAGTTTGGACCACGACTTTCATATAAATGCTTAAAATTTCTGAAGACCTTCCTATGGAATATAGAGGTCATTACTAAGCAATAAGAAAAGAACTTCAACCCATCCGAGGAATCTATTATATTTAACATGATGAAAGTTTTAATTAGATGAAATTTACTTAGGCAATGAGTAAAGAGCACACATAAGATTATGGGTAACTCATCAATTATCTCACCACAAAGTCTCATACTTCAATGTAGGAAAAAAGTCTTCAGTGTCCAAGTCACTTTTATTTAACCTTTATGTTTTCTAATTTGGAATAGGGGAAGCAGTTAACTCTCTTATTATGTGGCAAAAGAAAAAACACTGCTGGGGAAGATGGCAAGAGAGAAGACAGTTTATCAGCTAGGTTGGAAAATAGGATAGAAAAATTAGATTTAAAAATTCAGAGGGTTCTTCCCTGGTGGTGCAGTGGTTGAGAGTCCGCCTGCCGATGCAGGGGACCACGGGTTCGTGCCTCGGTCTGGGAAGATCCCACATGCCACGGAGCGGCTGGGCCCGTGAGCCATGGCCGCTAAGCCTGCGTGTCCGGAGCCTGTGCTCCGCAACGGGAGAGGCCACAAGAGTGAGAGGCCCGCGTACTGCCAAAAAAAAAAAAAAAAGAAAGAAAGAAAGAAAATTGGATTAGAGTGTAGAATGGAAAGCTCAGTGATCTTTGTGTTTCTCACCAGAAAAGTGTTTATAAATTCTGGCCTTATTATTGTTATTTTTTTCTCCTGTAATGGGATAGTGCTAAATAAATTTAATGTAAGTTTCTTAAAGAAAGGGCCATTTGCAATTTCAAAGTAAATGAGATATTTAAGTTATATTTCTGGAGGCAGGCATGTTCTCCAAGTTCAATTAGATAATGTGTATAACATACCTAGGCTGTGCCAGGCACTTAGTAGGCAGTCAACAGGTGATGCTGCTCTTGTTATGCATGTAAGGTAAATTAGAGCTTCCCACACTCAGCTTCACACTGTAATTAATGTAGATTAAACTGTTTTTTTTAAATAAAACACAGAATGTTGTAAAATTGCATTTGGAGAGAGAGGTACACAGCATGCCGCCTTAAAACTGTATGACTAGTTGTATCACGTGACCAAGTATAAACTGCCAAGAGAGAAAACAGCTTTCATCTACTTACAGAGAATGTCTCAGTTCACTAGGAGTTTTATACTTGGATGAGATGAGATCCAAGGTCTGGCAAAACTGAAGAAGATAAGGAGGCTCATGAGGAGTGAAACCACCTGCTTGTGCGTTCCCTGCCCTCTTTCAAACTGACATTTCTGGCAGGCTCTCTGGCTCACTCTCTCTCATTGTCTTGCTGTCTCAACCACTGTCTACAAGCTTTCCTTTATGGTCCCCAAGGTGATCCAATCCTTTGTCCAAGAGGATGTGCATGGTTTTAGTTCTTTAATAATAGCCCTATGGTAAACCTATAAGGCATGCCAACTGTTGGGATGCCAACACTTCCAAAATGTAGGTGGCAGTGGCCTGGATGTTACAGAAGGTAATTAGTTTGTAGAAAGCAAAGTTGAAAATTACTTTTCTGTAAGTATTTGTGGGACAGCTAAATTGTAGCATTAAAGCACAATAGGAATTTTAGGTAAAGAGTTTAGGGTCTATAAGGAATGTTCAAGTGATGATCAATTCCTATCTTTCTCTGCTCTTTCAAGACAAATCTAAATCTAAATCAATCCTTTACTTCTGGGAACCTTAATCTGATTGTATCCTGATACCAAGGAGAAAGCTTGATGAGTTATGGATCTTCTAGAATTTTAGTATTCATTTACTCACTTTTTCATTCACTCAATCATCAAGAATATATTGCAAATTTTCTATGTATTGGGTCACATGCTAGTCACTGGGGTGCAAATGGTGAACAATACAGTCTTGCTCTCAGGGCTTAAAGCTTAGAGGAGAATTAAGGGGCAGTTATACTATAGAGTGATAAAGCTGTTAGAGGTCTTTGGAACCATTCCACCTGGAGATCAAGTGAAGACATGCAATCGGATAATCCACTTAAGTGTCCTGGTCAACTGCAAAGTCCTTTAGAATGAGATTTTGCAGAGTTAACTTTTTCAAATTCTATTTCCCAGCAGCAAAAGAAATATATATAGTTCAACCGCCAGAAAAGTGATGGAAAACCATAGTTGAAAGTATTCTAGACTAAAATATGCCTGAAAGATACAAACTATGTAACTCTATGTCATAGTTATATTTAAGTTAATATAACTTGTATAAGTTCTATACTGCAGTATATATAAAGTATAACTCTGACATAGAATTGCATAGAAAATGGGCAGAAATACAATATAATACTAAGAGCAGTTGTTTTTGTGAGGCAAATTATTTGTGGGTGGCTTTTATTTCTTATATTTTTCAACATCTCCCACCAACCAAAAAGCTAAGTAGATTTCACTGTTTTGGTGGTTGCTGTGGTTGTTGGGAATTTTATTGTTTGTCATTGTTTTTAAAGAATACCTGAACTATCTGCCAAGTTACAGAAGCCTGAGAGCAACATTGGAAACTGAATAGGAGAAAGATTAAAAATAGATCTAATAGCTTTTCACATACTGGTGATTGAAAAAAAAAGACTTCATCAGAGACAATTCCTAAGGCATTTCCTATGGCTCACTCTAACACAATATCGGGTACTGATTCTTTTGTACAAAAGCTGATGAGAGTGATCATCTTTGAATACATCATTACTGACCTTCTTTGGCAATTTTGGATCTACTGGGAACCATCATAGCCTGAGAAGGATGAAATGCTCTAGATGGGATTCACAAAAGAATCACTTTACGTAATAAAAGTCTAAAATCAAACCTTTACTTAACCTTTTTGCCTTCTCTTACCTTTATAATTCTCTTCTCCTCGTCCCTCAACTTTAGGTCACACCTGACCCCTCCCAGTTGTATAACAGCCTGTATTTCCTCCTTTCTCTGGAATGTGACCAGTCAGGAAACTCAACATTTGCTTTTTTTTTTTTCCTATTTATGGGTGAGAAAGAAAAAGAGAGGCAGGAAAACTGAATTGAGAAAGAAGAAAGAGCAGGGAAAGAGAAAAAGAAAACTATAAAGTCTGGAGGAAGAGAAAGAAGTAGATGCATGAGCGAAGAAGCACACTGCCTGGTGGTAGTAATAGTTGTGTTATATATATATATATATATATATATTTTTTTTTTTTTTTCCGTACGCGGGCCTCTCACTGTTGTGGCCTCTCCCGTTGCGGAGCACAGGCTCCGGACGCGCAGGCTCAGCGGCCATGGCTCACGGGCCCAGCCGCTCTGCGGCATGTGGGATCTTCCCGGACGAGGGCACGAACCCGTGTCCCCTGCATCGGCAGGCAGACTCTCAACCACTGCGCCACCAGGGAAACCTAGTAATAGTTGTTAGACACTTATCTATTAGAACCTACTTTCCGTGAGAGACGCTAAGAAATGACTAGATCCCCAGTCTGAATTAAAAACAAGAAAGGGACTTGGCGACCTCTGAAATATACTTTCAGACTCAGTAATCTCTATCTGCTGAATAGGACATCCCTGGTTCTTGCTGCCTGGCAAGTTCGAGATGATTCCATTTAATGATCCAGTTCAAAAAGGCTGATATAGACCATGAGAAACTTTGTATTGCCATTTTAAAAGCTGATATTCTCCAAAACAAAATATATCATATGAATTTGACCCTTGGGTACCATGCGAGTGTTACCCTTCTCTTACCTCTTACCCATATGATAAGAGTGAAAACACCAATTTAAAACAAATCATTACAAAGCAGTGCAGTCCAGACAGCTGTTAAACTGCTAGACACTCTGCAGAAAATCCTCTTTTACCCCTTAGGTGATTTTGAGATCACTAGGAATCTTCTAATTAAATCTAACAATCTAACAATTGTAAGTTTTTATTCTTTTAAACTTTCTGTTCTATTGGGTAATACTAATATGTTTCCTTTACCAAAAATGTTTTTACCTTGAATCCAATGACATTTTAATTTTTTTTATTCTACTACCTTAACCTCATCTTTAATTCATTATGCTGCTATCGCTCTAGTGGTATGTAATAAATACTTGGCTATAAATATGCCATAAATGGAAATATAATGGCAGAACTTGGTCATTTATTGGCTGTGAGAGAGGGAGGGGAAGAAATCAAGGAGACTCCCAGGTTTCTGCTTGGGAAACTGAATGAAAATAGAAAACATAAGAGAAGAAATAGTTTGGAGAGATGAATGGATGTGGAGATAATGATTTTGTTGTGGACATGTTGAACTGTAGTTGTCTGGAATTGAGAGATCTTGAGGATCTGGAGAACTTGAGAGAAATTTCAGCTAGAGTTGTGAATTTGGGAGTCATCAGCATGTAGATGGTAACTAAAGATGCTTGAGTGGTTTCAGAAAGCTTGCCTATAAAATGAGAGAGCTAGGAGAGGTTTTGTCTTACGAAGAGGTGAGAGCCTTCAGCAGAAAAGATCCAGGATAGAAGAATAAGAGATGAGAGAGGCTGAGTAGTTAGGAATGTGGCTTCTGAGGAAATGGGAAGAGATAGACTTTCAGGACACACCGGCAGAGATGGAAATCTCTTTTCCGGTGGAATAATAATGAGATGGTAAATTGTGGAGTTTCTCCCCCCACCCCCAATGTTTTCTTTTATCCCTTGCCCTTTAGGATTTTAAAACTTCAGATTACAAAGCCACATAGGCTCTGAAGAATTCAGGACAAAGAGTGATGATTTAAGGGTAAGGCTTTCAGCAGCAGAATATATTAAAAGTTCCTCAAATTCATGAACACAAAAAATCAGAGAGGAGAGAAAGAAACAAAGGGACTTTGTGCTCTGCCTCCCATCCTTCGCCAGAAGCCTGAGGAGATTTATAGAGATTCTTAATAGGTTTCTGGCATTTGAGAACAGAAGAAACCTCAATCCCTATTACTGAGTAAAGCCAAAGAAGGTAGCAAGACCACAGAGTTCCTCGCATCCAGAAAGGCAGAGGAAAATAGTCAAAATGGTATTGTGAGCTATGCTTTGAATTTCCACATCTTCTCCAAGAACTCCAATCACAAAAACTTTTTTTTTTTTAATTAAGAGATGTCTCTGGGTTCATTCACAAGATAATCATCTCTAGGTAACAGAAATGAAAAAGCAGCACCACTAGGTTAGTAAAGCTAGAGCTGTGACCCTGATGGTCTTCTGGGTCTGGAAGCAAGTAGAAGTTGGCTAGGAGTTTGAATTCCTCAGAGCAGTGGGGATCAACAGCACCCCATACAGGGTGTGGCACATTAGGCAGGCTCACTGTGAAACTGGGATTTGGGAAAAGCTTCCAAATGATTTCCACCCTGACCTAGAGTTTAAAAAACAAAATAAATAAACAAAGCCCCTACCTATCTGTGGGGGTGGAAGGAAGAATAGAAATCAGTGCACACAGGACTTATGCCAGTCTGCTTTCCTGCCTAGAGGACAGATCTGTTATCTTCCCCAATATCCCTGAGGGTCAGGAGTCCTGTGACACCTAGTTCTGGACTAGGGGGTCTCCGCATCTACATGGAGGCTACACTAAAACAGCAAATGGAGTGGAATAGGTAGAAAGATAAAGCTACCATTTAAGATGAGCTGCAAATTACAATTCACACACAAGGCAAGTTAATGCTAAAAACATTAACCAACCTCTCAACTTAGTTTTGTTTAATTGATCTGTGAGTTTCTAATAAAATTATATTAAAACTTCCCAATATTATTGTTGATCTACTTTTTTTTCTTATAATTCGTTACTTTTTGTTTAATTTCATGGTTATACGGTTAGCTGGATAGAACTTCTTGGTGATTTTTAAATTTTTATCATTTTTAATATAATTTTAATCATTATGTAATGTCTTTTTATCCTTATCAATACTTGCTTTAAGCAGTTATTTTATCTGATACTCGTATTCTACTATAACTTTTTTTTTGGTTAGCATTTGCTTGCTATAACTTTTTACTTTATTTTCAACCTTTCTATGCTATTTTATTATTGGCACATCTTTTGTAAACAGCAGGTAGCTGGGTTTTCTTTTTTTATTCCTGACAGTCTCTGTTGTTTAACTGGAAAGTTCAATTCATATGAGTATGATCTATTTAAAATTACCTCTACCATCTCTACCATTTACTTTTGATTTTCTGTTTACAGTGCTTTCTCCTTGTTTTATTCGTTTGCTTACCTTAACTGCTTTTGTTGAATGGATAACTTTTCAAATTCTCTTACTTTTACCTCTGCTAATTTGGAAACTATAGATTATATTTTGCCTATGCCATAAGCAGCTACTCTTAAATTGGAGTGAAAACACCAATTTAAAACAAATCATTACAAAGCAGTGCAGTCCAGACAGCTGTTAAACTGCTAGACACTCTGCAGAAAATCCTCTTTTACCCCTTAGGTGATTTTGAGATCAAACAAATCATTACAAAGCAGTGCAGTCCAGACAGCTGTTAAACTGCTAGACACTCTGCAGAAAATCCTCTTTTACCCCTTAGGTGATTTTGAGATCACTTCTATACTTAATAACTTAACTTATACTTATACTTAACTTATTCTTAACTTATTCTATACTTAACTAAACTTAACTTCTATACTTAAATGTATACTTAACTATTTATTTTCCTAACAATTTATAGTTTTTAAAATACGACTATCCTTCTGCCCCAACAAGGCTGTGTTTTAGCTACCAAATGTATTGAGCAGTTATTGCTATCTAGAATTTTAGTTCCATATTTATTAGAACATAACATAAAAGTTACTATACAATCAATGTATAATTAGATTTATCAATCTAATTTATCAATTTTTGTGTTTACCACTTGTTTCTTTAATACCACATTTTCATTGTGAACTCACTTTTCTTTTTGCTGCAATACATCATTTAGTAATTCATTCAATAAAAATTTATGGCTAGTAAACTCAGGTGTTTTTGTTTTTGTAAACTCAGGTTTGAAAGAAAAGTCTTCTATTTCACCATTATTCTTGAATTATAGCTTAGCCAGGTATAGAAATCTATGTTGCCAGTTATTTTCCCCTCAGTGCTTTGGAATTATTACCATGTTGACCTCTGGTATCCTTTGTTGGTGATGAGAATTCTGTTGTCTTAATTATCATTCTTTTATGGATAATCTGTGTTTTCTCTTTGGTGGCTTTTGAAATTTTCTCTTTATTCTCAGTGTTAGGCATCTTCACTGCAGTGCATCTGGATATGAATTTCTTTTCTTTTTAAAATTTTTTTTGTACTTAATAACTGCTTTTCTTTCAAAAACTTTAGAAAATTCTTAGTATCATCTCTCCAAATATGACTTCCGCCATACCGTTTATTCTCTTCCTAAAACTACTAATTAGGTGCATCCTTCATGTATTCTATGTATTGCTGTGTAACAAACCACTCCAAAACATAGTGGCATGAAACAATAACCATTTTATTAACCTCCAATATTCTGTATGATAGGAATTTGGATAGGTACTTCAGGGAGAGCTTGACTCTGCTTCATGATGTCCAGGGTGTCAAATGAGAAGACTTGAACAGCTGGTGGTCACTTGAATGGCTGTTTTTTTTTTCATTCACATGTCTAGGCTACAGTGACAAAGGCAAGACTCTACTGGACCTATAGACTGGAGTACCTACACATGACTTCTCCATGTGCTTTGGGTTTCCTCACACTGTAGTGGCCTCATGGTAATCATACTACTTCCATGGCAGCTCAGGGCTCCAAGAGTGACTATTCCAGAAAACAAGGCAAAAGCTACATAGACTTTTATTATCTAGGCTCAAAAATCACATAGTATCACTTCCATCTTACTTAGTCAAACCTGCCCAGATTGGGGAGTACAGGGGCTAGACCCATCTCTTAATAGAAGGAGTATCAAAGAATCTGTGGCTGTAATTTTAAACTGCCACAATACAGCTTAAAATACATGCTATAACAGGGAACTATATTCAATATCCTGTGATAAACCATAATGGAAAAGAATATAAAAAAAGAATGTCTGTCTGTGTATAACTGAGTCACTTTGCTCTACAGCAGAGATTGTCACAGCATCATAAATCAAGTATACTGCAATTTTAAAAAATAAATAAATAATAAAATATATGCTATATTCTACATGAATTCCATAGATTAATCTTCTAATTCAATAATTCTTAATAAACTGGGAGAGGGTAATCCCTTCACAATGTGTGTGTGTATCAAATCATCACAATGTACACTTTAAATGTCTTATGAATTTGTCAATTAAACCTCTAACAAAGCTGAAGTAATTCATTCTCTGACTGTAACGAGTTTAGAGTTTATCTCATTGAATATTTTTATCACAATGTCTGTTTTTCTATTTAGTTATTTTTCATTTTCATCTTTCCTTAATTCATATCTTCTTGTTTCTTAAGCTTTTATATATTTTTTTAGGTATTTTATTTTTTAACTCTTTGAATGCATTTATTGTAAAGTCATTTTAAGATTACTTGCCAATATGGACTTCTATTCCAGTGGGAATGGATCATCTTCAGGGAACAGAGATTTCTATAATATTTTTTAAATTGAAATGTAGTTGATTTACAATGTTATATTAGTTTCAGGTGTACAGCAAAGTGATTCAGTTTTATATATATAAATATGTATTCTTTCTCAGATTCTTTTCCATTATAGGTGGTTACAAGATATTGAATATAGTTTCCTGTGCTATACAGTAGGACCTTTTTGTTTATCTATTTTATATATAGCAATGTATATCTGTTAATCCCAAGCTCCTAATTTATTCCTCCTCCCCTTTCCCCTTTGGTAACCATAAGTTTGTTTTCTATGTCTGTGAGTCTACTTCTGTTTTGTAAATAAGTTAATTTGTATCATTTTTTTAGATTTCACATATAAGTGATATCATATGATATTTGTCTTTCTCTGTCTGACTTACTTTACTTAGTATGATAATCTCTAGGTCTATCCATGTTGCAAATGGCAACACTTTATTCTTTTTTATGGCTGAGTAATATTCCATTGTATATATGTACCACATCTTCTTTATCTATTCATCTGTCCATGGACATTTAGGTTGCTTCCATGTCTTGTCTATTGTAAATAATGCTGCTATGAACATTGGGGTACATGTATCTTTTCTAATTAGAGGTTTTGTCTTTTCTGGATATATGCCCAGAAGAGGATCATTTAGTAACTATGTTTTTAGTTTTTTAAGGAACCTCCATACTGTTCTCCATAGTGGCTGCACCAGTTTACATTCCCACCAACAGTGCAGGAGGGTTCCCTTTTCTCCATACCCTCTCCAGCATTTATTATTTGTAGACTTTTTGATGATGGCCATTCTGACCAGTGTTAGGTGATACCTCATTGTAGTTTTGATTTGTATTTCTCTAATCATTAGTGATATTGAACATCTTTTTATGTGCCCATTGGCCATCTGTATATCTTCTTTGGAGAATATAATATATTATATACCCACATATATAAAAACCCTCCACCTAACAAATAGAGAATTCACATTCTTCTCAAACACACATCAAACATTTATAAAATTTGACCAGATATTTTAATGAATCACTATAGTACAGACCACATTCTGTGATCAGAATTTAGTTGAATTAGAAATTCTCATATGTTTGAATACTTAAAAGCACATTCCTAAATAACTCATGATTTAAATAAAAAATTGCACACCATTTAGAAAAGAAAAACAAAGAAAATACATGATAAAACTTGGGTAATACAGATAAAGCAGTCATTTGAAAGAAAGTTATGACATTAAATGCATTTATTAAAAATTATTTCAGGGGCTTCCCTGGTGGCGCAGTGGTTAAGAATCCGCCTGCCAGTGCAGGAGTCACGGGTTCAAGCCCTGATCTGGGAAGATCCCACATGCCACAGAGCAACTAAGCCCGTGCGCCACAACTACTGAGCCTGCACTCTAGAGCCCGCGACCACAACTACTGAAGCCTGCATGCCTAAAGCCCGTGCTTCACAACAAGCCACTGCAGTGAGAAGCCTGCACACCACAACAAAGAGTAGCCCCCACTCTCCTCAACCAGAGAAAAGCCTACATGCAGCAACAAAGACCCAACACAGCTAAAAATAAAATAAAATAAAATAAATTTTAAAAAAATTATTTCAAGTGAATGAACTAAGCGTTCACTTCAAGGACCGGGGAAATGAATAGAGTCAACCTCCCCAAAATACCGTTGATCAATGAATCCGAAAGCTGATCCTTTGAGAACACCAATAAAACAAATTCTAGCAAGCCACATTGAGAAGAAGATAGCACAAATAATATTAGAAATTCACCCCTGCACCTGGCGATTTGGGACCCATGGAATGGTGTGACCAGGCAGTATAACTCCAATGGGGCTGCATTTGCCTGCACATCTTCACCAAGCCACTCAGCCCCACGAGTGTCCAGGCTTAGGACCCATACAGCTATGGGGCTAGATGATGTGATTCCAGGTTATGTCACCACCTCTGAACAAATTTTGTAAGAATTTCTGTCTCGAGTTCACCCAACTCCTTTTCTGCCTCCGCTGCCACCATGGTGCCCATGAAAAAGCTTGTGGTGAAGGGGGGCAAAAAAAAGAAGCAGGTCCTGAAGTTTACTCTTGACTGCACCCATCCTGTAGAAGATGGAATCATGGATGCTGCCAATTTTGAGCAGCTTCTTCAGGAAAGAAAGTGAATGGAAAAGCTGGGAATCTTGGAGGAGGTGTCGTAACAATCGAAAGAAGCAAAAGCAAGATCACTGTAACTTCCGAGATGCCTTTTTCCAAAAGGTATTTGAAATATCTCACCAAAAAATATTTGAAGAATAGTCTCCGTGATTGGTTATGCATAGTTGCTAACAGCAAAGAAAGTTATGCATTACATTACTTCCAGATTAATCAAGATGAAGAAGAGGAGAAAGATGAGGATTGAAACTCAGTTATCTGGAGTATTTTGTATGAATTTTTAAATAAAATTTAGTAAACAAAAAAAAATTTCTCACTTTTTTTTGTAATTTATCTTTATTTTTATAATGGAGTATAGCTGATTTTCAATGCTGTGTTTCTTTCTGCCGTGCATCCACTTGATTCACTTACAGAGAGACATCAATAAATTCTTTTTCAGATTCTTAAAAAAACAAGAAATTCAAAGGGGGACATAATTAGAGATACAGTAGAGATTAAGAATATCATTGCTTATACTATACAATTTATAATATTGAGTGGCTTTATGTCAATAAATTGAAAACTGAGGTAAAACTTACAATTTACCAGAAAAATACAAATTAAAAAGTTGACTTAAGGAGAAATAGAAAATCTAAATAAATCAGTCATCAACAAAATAGATCAATAGTCCACAGTCTCTCAAACCCTTCCCCCATCCCTTGCCAAAGAAACCATGCCAGGTGGTTTTACAGGTAAGTTTTACCAAATTTAATGGAACAGACAATCCCATATTATATAATTATTCCCGACAATAGAAGTAAAGATAACCCAGCTTATTTTATGAAGTTACTATTATACTGATACCAAAATAGAAGAATTCTACAGGCAAAGAAAATTATAGATGAATCTCATTTTTTTGAACACTGATATGAAAATTATGTACAGTAATTAGGAAATCAAATCCAGCAGCGTATACAGAAAAAAAAAAAAACAACATCAAGCACAAATAAAGTTTACCTCAAATATAAAGGTGCTACTAAAATTTAAAAAGCATCTGTAATCTACTTTATTACCAGATTAAGGAAAAGGCCCATATGCTCATCTCAGTAGATGCAAAACAAACATTAGGGCTTCCCTGGTGGCGCAGTGGTTGAGAGTCCACCTGCCAATTCAGGGGACACGGGTTCGTGCCCCGCTCCGGGAAGATCCCACATGCCGCGGAGCGGCTGGGTCCGTGAGCCATGGACGCTGAGCCTGCGCGTCCGGAGCCTGTGCTCCGCAACGGGAGAGGCCGCAAGGGTGAGAGGCCCGCGTACCGCAAAAAAAAAAAAAAAAAAAGAGTCTATGTACCAGTTCAAGGAGGGTCCAGTACCTTGAAACAAGGTTTAGCAGGGTAAAGGGATGGGGGCTGGAAGTGCTGTTTAGGTGGGATGAATCGGGAAGGCCTTCCTGAGAAGGTGAATTTTAGGAGAGACAGAGAAATGAGGGAGCAAGGTCTATGTTTAAGCTCTGAGGAAAGTACATTTCAGTCAAGAAAGCATGGCAAATACAAATGCTCTGAAGCAGAAAGGAGCTTGGAACATTGGAAGAAAGAAAGAAAGCCCGTAAGGTAAAGTGGAATTAGCACATGGGGTAGGATAGAAAACTATTGCAGTAGTAGGAGAGAGACATTGGTGGCTTGGACTTGTTTAAAAGTGTTGAGAAGTGATTGGATTCAGGATACAGAACAGACAACTTGGTGATGGGGATTTGAGGTGTGAGGGAAAAGTTTCAAGGCTGACTGAGGTTTTTGGCCGACGTGCCTGGTGAAGCCATTTACTCAGATAGAGATAATTAAGGAGTAGCAGAAGGTGAAAAGGGGCAGGAAAGGATAGCCACTACAATTTCGTTGGTATTAATAAAACACTGGAAATACCCCCAAGAATGAATGTATAGGGTACCAACAAAGTATGGTATATTGATTTGATGAAATACTATACAGAAGTTAAAATAACTAGTATCAATACATGGATGAATCTTGAAAATACTCTGCAACATCAAATTGCAGCATATTATATTCAGTATGATACTATTGGTAAACTTTTTTTTTTAACATCTTTATTGGAGTATAATTGCTTTACAATGGTATGTTAGTTTCTGCTTTATAACAAAGTGAATCAGTTATACATATACATATGTTCCCATATCTCTTCCCTCTTGCGTCTCCCTCCCTCCCACCCTCCCTATCCCACCCCTCTAGGTGGTCACAAAGCACCAAGCTGATCTCCCTGTGCTATGCGGCTGCTTCCCACTAGCTATCTATTTTACGTTTGGTAGTGTATATATGTCCATGCCACTCTCTCACTTTGTCACAGCTTACCCTTCCCCCTCCCCATATCCTCAAGTCCATTCTCTAGTAGGTCTGTGTCTTTATTCCCATCTTGCCCCTAGGTTCTTCATGACCTTTTTTTTTTTTCCTTAGATTCCATATATATGTGTTAGCATATGGTATTTGTTTTTCTCTTTCTGACTTACTTCACTCTGTATGACGGACTCTAGGTCCATCCACCTCACTACAAATAACTCAATTTCCTTTCTTTTTATGGCGGAGTAATATTCCATTGTATACATGTGCCACATCTTCTTTATCCATTCATCTGTCGATGGACACTTAGGTTGCTTCCATGTCCTGGCTATTGTAAATAGAGCTGCAGTGAACATTGTGGTACATGATTTTTGAATTATGGTTTTCTCAGCGTATATGCCCAGTAGTGGGATTGCTGGGTCGTATGGTAGTTCAATTTTTAGTTTTTTAAGGAACCTCCTTACTGTTCTCCATAGTGGCTGTATCAATTTACATTCCCACCCGATCTGTAAACTTTTAAAAAACAGATACCAGATATTGGTTTTGGCTACAAATATATAAAACAAAAGCATAACAACATGGACTAGATTTGTACCAAATTCATGTTATTGGTTGTCTCTAGGGAATGAGAGAGAGAAGGGAGTGAAGCTGTGAAGGGCACATAGGGGACTTCCCCTTTACTGTACTGAAGGAAAATATGAAAGAGTAACATTTGTTCATTTTGGGTAATAAGTACATGGATGGTTTATATTATCAAATGTACTTTGAAAATGTGTTTTCATGAAAAAAAGGCAAAGAAAGACTGAACAGTGTCTAGGAAGATGGGCCCAAGCCAGTCCCATGCTTCAGTGGAATGACTTCAGGAGCACCTAAAGGCCTGAATGAGTTGACAGCCCAGCAGCACCCAGCATGGGCTGACAGATGGCTTATGATGGTGATGTACTGGCTGCCAGTGCTAATAGACAGTGGCTGCAGTCTACATGGTGTTGGTCCCCAAACCATGTCCATACCCAACCCCTGCCCACAGCCTAAATGCAGTACCCAAACTAAAATTTAAATACAACCCAAAAAAAGGGAGGAAATTGGTTAAGGTTATATTTCTGGCAATGTCAGGATGGACATTGACTTTATGCTGCATTTTTATGTTAGAAAAGAAGAAAGCAGCACGGGGAACTCTACTCAATTCTCTATAATGGCCTATATGGGAAAAAATCTAAAGAAGAGTGGATATATGTATATGTATAACTGATTCACTTTGCTGTAACCTGAAACTAACACAACACTGTAAATCAACTATACTCCAATAAAAATTAAAAAAAAAAAAAGAAGAAAGCAAGGATGAATAGTGATGTAGATAAATTTCTCATTGGGAAGAAGACTGGGTTGTCTTGGGTTGGGAAGGATAGAGGCAGGGGGAGGTGACCTGATAAACTGAGAGAATATGTGTGGCAAGAATAATGAAATGAACTAGCAGGAAGCCCAGGAGCTGTGGTTCTGGTGAGAGGTGTGAATTTACAATTAGCGATGCTGAATGGCTCCAACTGGCTGTGACCACGGGACTAGGAGGGTGAAGGTGGAGACAGCTGGGGTCTCCCTCCTTTTCTCCTGATTTATATTTGGTGATCTATAAAAGAAATGTTTTCTCTTTATTTTACAAACTGTAATTGTGAATGCTGGTAATTAAAGTATTCTGTTCATCGTTTAATACTTCATATATCTGCAGAATTACAGAAATCATGAAGCTAGAAAACCCTAGAGAGGTTATAGTCTTCCCCCTACTTCCAAAGTGTCAAGGCCAGAATTAATGTATATATAAGGACCTCTTGGTATAAAGAGTCTTTAACCTTTTGAGGTAACCTACTTAAATCTCAATCACTTTTGATTTAAGATCAACTTATTATCTTAATCCAATACCTCTCTACTTAGGGACAAGTTCTTGAATTCAGTAAGATGAGGAGGGAGTTCCCTGGCAGTCCAGTGGTTAGGACTCCGTGCTTCCACTGCAGGGGACATGGGTTTGATACCTGGTTGGGGAACTAAGATCACACAAGCTGCACGGGTGTGGTAAAAAAAAAAAAAAAAAAAAGTAAGATAAGGAATTCTGTCTCATATTACAAATGGAAAAGATAGGTAAATGCCCTTTACACTTATCCTAAGTTGTCACTTCCCTAACTATCTTTGGTTCTCAGGTTATAAAAATATACACAATTTTTCCCAATCAAATTGTCAAAGATCAAAGCATTTGATAAAATACTGATTTAATAGAGATTTAAGGAAGTAGCCACTCGTACATAGTTGGTGAGTGTATAAGGGACAGAGAACAATTGGGAAATAGCTTTCAAAAGTAAAAATGTACATACCCATAGACACAAATTGCATTTCTAGGTGTTTATTCAGTGAGTCTACTAATGCAGTATAGTTAATAATATGAAAGATTGGCAACAATATATCCCTCAGTAGAATGATGAAATAAAATAACACAGGCATTCAGTGAACACCACACAGCTGTTAAAATAACCAAGGCAGCAGCTCTCCATATATTAATATGGAAGGATATTTAAGATATATTGATAAGAGAAAAATCAAGGTAGAAAGCAGTATGTATATTATGCTAGCGTCTGTGTGAAAAAGAAAGTATGTGTATGTTTGTAAACACATAGAATATCCATGGGAGGATATTTAAGAAACTGGCAGTAATTGTTGCCTCTGGAGAGGAAAACAGGATCACTGAGGGACAGAGGAAGGAGAGAAACATCCTTTTAATGGTATGCTGTTTTCTGTCCTTTGCATTTTGTATCATGTGAGTATGTTATCTATTTACAAATAGACAAAAAATTAAAAACATAAAAATCCACAGCCATGCAGATAGTCATTTATTTATTTATTAAATGTAAATAGATACTCCCTTACGCTGAATGTTATTCATAAAACACTGCACCAGCAGTTCTTGGACTATTGAAAAGAAATACACCACACAGTCAAGCATGGCTTCTTCAAATAGAGCATCATTCTGCAAATTAATTTCCCTTCATGTAAAGACAAGAGGTGACTTCTTAAGTGGTACAATCTGTGGATCATTAAAGAGCCATCTAACCCCAAACATTTTCTATCGTTAACTTCCTCCAGTTCTGGAAACCCCTACCGTGAACTTTCTTTTTTGGGATAAAGGCACTGCATTTTCAGCAAGCCCTTTTTATGTTGCAAATGCGTGACATGGTAACGTTAGGGTGGATTTATTCATAGTAGTCCCCTAGCAGAAAGCAGTTCCTGAGGAATGAGTTTGGTTTTGGCGGGAGGGAGTTAAAAAACAAAACAAAACAAAACAAAACAAAACTCTGATGCATGCAACTCTGCAAAGGAAAGTTTATATCCTAGAGATTTGCCAAATGATAGTTCCTGGGTAGTAACAGGCATTATAAAGGCACTGAGCGTTTAGGAGAAATGGAGAAAGCATGCATCTCTGTAGAAAGTGCAAATATAAACCCCACCCAGTTTTCATGAAGCAAGTATAGTAGTGTGAAGCCCTACACTGAAATTACAGGAAGATCAAAAGTCACAGTAATTGGGTATAGCTTGACAAATGTCGGTGTCCCTCAGTATGTTTTTTTTTTTTTTAGGTATAAGAGTAATATAACCTGTTATAAAATGGTTTCATACACATAATATACCCCAATATTAAACAATATGTGTTCTGAATAATAGTAGCCTCTTTGGATGTTAATAGATATTGCTAAATAATGTATTCTATCACCAAATAAGTTTGGGCAACAATGGTTTAATAGAAGTTTTTTTCTTGGTGAGACATCACAGACCCTATAACATGCGAGTATGTATTTCCCAAAGGGAAAAAAAAATATGCAATGTGTCCAAAATTAGCTTCCCACAGATCCTTAAAAAATAAAACAAAACACAGCACATCTTATGAACTAATGTTATACAGGACAGTGGGGAATAGTTGATCCTTCCTATTCCTGCCCTGGCCTCCCATTTCTATCCTGATGATCTCTTCCATCTTGTTTTACCTTACCCTCCCCTGAATCATTACATATGCTCCATTAAGATGTCTATACTTAGAAAATGTTGATGACATCAAAAGTGATGATGACCTTCATGCGAAGTCTTCCTTACCACTTACTGCCATATTCCTATACATGGGTACAGTAGGAGTCTCTGCATTTTCTGACCAGTCACAATGTGTGTAACAAGACTCAGAGAGATCAGTGTCAGATTGGAGCAAGCCTGAATGTGACATCTCATTGTTGGTGAGGCCTGTTCTTTAGGTGTCATGGTGCTCTCTGTAGTCTGGTCTTGCCTTCTCTTAGTCCTCAAAGACTGGGTTTAGGGCTTGGCCTTAGGCCTCTCTAAAGCAGTCATTAGTGCCTTTTTCCACTCTTCCATGTTTGATCATCTAAACTCCTAAATTCTTAAAGGCTAAAATTAAATTTCATTAGAGTTAAAAACTCCAGACCATAGAATGCCACCCATCTCTGGCCACTACAAATGTGACATGACTTGGGAGTGGGATAGCTCTGGCCAACATATTTTCCTAGGGTAAAAGATAGCAGTAGTGGTGGCACTGCTGGTGTTTTTCCTCAAGAGAAGCTGATTTTATATATATGTAAAATCAGAATAGGGCTTACTCCAGCCCTTAGTGTCCATCTGAACATTTTATCTCATTCAGAAGAATTACGAATCCATCTCTAAAGAGCTTTGAAAAATAATTTCTCTTTACTGAAGTCTTGAAGAGGTAGCAAAGTGGTGAATCATATAACATAACAAACAACAGAACTTTAAAATCCTGCTTTTCTGTTGGTTTCCCCCAAAACACCCACATCACGGAGGAACTGCTGTCAAAATGCCCCTTTTCAGCTTTTTAGTCACTCGCCTTATCTCTCACTTGTCTACTTTCTCTTTCCACTTCCTCTTCCTTCCACATGTTTTCCACAGCAAGTAATTTCTTACCTTTTAAAACATTAACATAAATCACTTTAGCTTCTCCTCCAGCTATTTTTTCTAGCTCTTATCACCCTTTCTTCCTCTACCTCCCCCCACTTAGCCCATTAACTCAACATGGAAGCTGGGGGAGAACAGAGGGAGAGAGAAGATAGTTCTTACGTGTTACACTTTTCTTCTGTTATATACATATACACATAACATGTGATATGTTATGATACATATTTAATATGTTATATGTATTATATAATATATAACATATATGACATAATATGGAATGTCCAGCAGAGCCTCATTATAACACACTTTGCCACCTGTCCTGTAAGGCTGCTAACTTAATGTACCAATCAGTATTTTCTGATACTCCAGTAACTAGTTCTCTTTTCAAAGTTCATGCCCTATACTCAATTTCACAGTATAGTAAATGGCGTTCTAAGAAGTCTCTCCAAAGATTGTGTAATTAGGCTGAGTGTGATTAAAACAAATGGGCAGAATATCCAGCTATTGGTCATTTATATAAATAAAGCCAGCCATCTGTCTATCTTGCTCTGGTCTCACGTGGGAAGACCCTCTGATGTTTTACCTGTGCTCAGCAAGATAAGGAAAGCACTAAGTAGGAACTAGGTCAGCTGCCTTCCACTGCCTATCACAGTCATCAAAGCAAATTTCTTAGGCTTAGAAGTTTCGTGTCTTTTAAATGGATTCTGTGTTCTCTTTTCTTCTATACAAACCAGAAAGGTATTTGTAAAACATCCCACTGTCAAGCAAGTTTATACATCACAGTGTATGTGTGTGTGTGTGTGTGTGTGTGTGTGTGTGTAGGCTTGTGTGATTATTCTCAACTTATTTTTTGGCTTGCATATCTAATTATTTACTGAAAGAATGTTTCATATGTAAACTATGCAAAAACACATATCTAGGCTGAGTATAAGATTTTAGAATCAAAATTAAGAACTTCTTCAGAGAGAAACAAAACTTGAAAAAGAATAGAAAATGTTAGAATATACTTCCCGATCTTCCTGCCACTTGATCTTGGTCAGAGTGAAATCAGGATTCAGTGTTGAGGACCACATCCTGTTGCCATGGGAATGATTGTACTGTCACAAATTTAGTACTATGACTTCATGGTGAAAAGGAACAGATGGTCTGGAAGAGAATGAAGGCCTAGGGTTAGCAAAATTGTTTGGGGAATAAGCCATCTTAGATCCTTTTTGGAAGTAGGTGGGAGGATAAATAATAAGCAAAAACTACTTCACTGTAGTTTTACAAAAGCCACTGAGCAAGAAAGAGCTTAGCCAGGTAAAACTACAAAGCTCATTTCCAATGGGAGAAAAAAATATTTTAATGTAGGATGAAGCACAGGTAAAACTTACAGCTTACAGTATTCCAAAGCCTCTTCACCCTTCGCCAGCCTCTTACTTACCACTGTTGAACTTAGTAATATCTAGAACCCTTAGGGCCAGCAGTAAGGCCCATATTGGCCACATTTCTTTTACACTGTCCCATTTTTAGGTATTTCTGGCTTCAGTGTTGGTCTGAGTCTGGCATCCCGAGCCATACATTTCCAAACAGCCTCAAGAACACAGGCTTAGATAGCTGCGCTAGCAGGGTTGAGGCCAGCTGTAGGGGTGTATGTAGCCAGCTCATCTTACCCCTGAGTGGTCACGGGTCCAGACCTAATCTCCAGCCATGTTGGCACTCTGGAAAATAGTCTCCACTAAAATCATTCATCCTTAGAAATACAGTTTTTAACTATTTTTTTAAAATATAAATTTATTTATTTTTGGCTGCGTTTGGTCTTTGTTGCTGCACGCAGGCTCTCTCTTTTTGCGGCGAACGGGGGCTACTCTTCGTTGCGGTGCATGGGCTTCTCGTTGCGATGGCTTCTCTTGTTGCGGAGCATGGGCTCTAGGCGCACGGGCTTCAGTAGTTGCAGCATGTGGGCTCAGTAGTTGCAGCATGCAGGCTTTAGGGAGGGCAAGCTTCAGTAATTGTGGCATGTGGGCTCAGTAGTTGTGGCTCGCAGGCTCTAGAGCACAGGCTCAGTAGTTGTGGCACACGGGCTTAGTTGCTCCGCAGCATGTGGAATCTTCCTGGACCAGAGCTCGAACCCGTGTCGCCTGCATTGGCAGGTGGATTCTTAACCACTGTGCCACCAGGGAAGTCCAGAAATACAGTTTTTATTTGGAGTAAAGGCAACAAGGGAGATTTCCCATCACTATCAACCTCTGGGAATGATTACCAAATAAATTAACCAAGAGAAGCTAACATTAGTTAGCAACTACTATGCGCCAGCCTAAGTGCTTAAAAATTCTTTTGTTGCTGTTTTGAAATAACTTTAGATTTACAGAAGAGTTGCAAATATAGTTGAAGAGTTCATGAATATCCTTCATCTAGCTTCCCCTAACATTAACATTGTTTTATAACCATAGTACAATGGCTGACACTGTGAAATTAACATTAGTACAATACTATTAACTAAACTACTAACTAAATTCTGATTTCACCAGTTTTTCCATTAATGTCCTTTTTCGGCTTTGAGACCCAGTCCATGTTAGACTTGGTCATTGCATCTAAGTTCCCTTAAATCTGTGATAATTTCTCAGTCTTTCCTTGTTTTTCGTGACCTTGACAATTTGAAAGACTACTGATCAGGTATGTTGTAGAATATCCCTAAACTGGGATTTTTCTGATGTTTTCTCATGACTAGACTAAACTTGGAAATGATATCACAGAATGAAGTGCCCTTCTGATTACATCATATCAGGGGTACCTGGTATCAACATGACATAACTGATGATGTTAATCACATGGTTAAGCTGGAGTCTGCCAGTTTTCTGTACTGTAAAGTTACTATTTTTCCCTTTCCATGCTCTATTTGCTAGAAGAAGCCCAGTCCAGTCCATACTCAAGGAGAAGGGAATTAGGCTTCACATTCCAGAAGGATGATTGTTAAAGAATTTGTGAACAAATGCTTAAACCACCGCAATAATTAATGTTCTTTTTTGGGAGGTGAGGTACTTTGAAGCTATGCAAATATTCTGTTTCTTCTTAGCTTCACCTGCTAATTTTAGGGGATCTTTCTTGAAGCAGTTATCACTGTGGTGCTCTAATGGTGATTTTCAATTTCTTTAATTCCTTCTATATTATTATATGGAATTCTCCTGTAACAAAGATTTGTCCGCCACCCAATTTATTTATTTATTTCACTTATTTATAGCAGTATAGACTCATGGATATCTATTTTATTCTTTGAATTATAATCCAATACTGTAATTATTTATTTTGTTGTTCAGATTGTTCCAATTTTGGCCCTGGGTCCTGTGTCCTTTTGATATACCCTGTGCAGGAAAGAGTTAACACAGCAGGCCAGAGGCTGCTATCTTTAGAAGGGCCTGCTTGCAAGGTCGCCCTTGGCTGGCATCTGTGAACTTGGCTTGTGAAAACTTCCCCACCCTGATATGGAAAATTCTCTATACTGGTAAGGTTGTTTTGCCCACTTAAGACACTGAATACCTGTTTCCTTCTGAGAGCCTGGGATTTTGGTAGATGCCAGCCAAAGCATGCCTACATGACTAGTTCCCCCAAAATCCCTAAATGCTGAGTCTTAAATGGGCTTCCCTAGGAGAAACATTACACATGTGCCACTGCATTTTCACTGCTAGCAAAGGGAACACACCTAGTGTGTCCTCTCCTGGACCTCTGGTATAGAAAGCCTGTGGGTGGATTTCTCCAGACTCTGGCCAATGTGTCTTTTTCCCTCAATTATCCCTCATTGTGATAAATTTTAGTCATTAGTACAATAATATGTTGAGCCCTGTGAAGTCCTTCTAGCATAATACAGAATGTGTGAGCAGTCTTGGATGCCCCAAAGACCTTATCCCTTAAGGGACATGCCTTATCCTTTATTTTTTTTTTAGCACTTCCTTACTTTGTGACACTACAAGAAGCTCCAGACTTGTATTTTCCTTATCCCAGTCATAGAATCAGCCATTTCTTCAAAGAGTCTTGGTTTCTTTATTGGAGAATGATAATTAGAAAGCAAGATCGGGGTGCTCATCACTAATGGGGTGCCATTGCTTCTAGGCCCTTTGAGCAGATAGAAAGGGAAATGTATGTATGTTTGCTAACTCATATGTACACACAAATTTATATTTATTTCTGTATCTTTCTACCTGTGTATACACACATGGTGAATTCATACATATAGAATCAGTTTTAATCTAGAACTACAGGGTTCATTCTAGCCTTCTCTGCTTGTTTGTAACTTCTTTCTTTGACAGTGAGAAACCTGGCTTTCATTAGCTACAACTTATTTACTTATTTGTTCAACCCTAGTATACATGCATAGTAGTTTCAGAATTGCTAACTTATACCCCTGTGAGAAACAAATTTACCAAGAAAAGTAAGGCATTTATGTACAGTTGCATTTACTTTAGCCTTATGATAGCCAGTCAAAACACATTTCCAAAATTACTTTGGTCAGCTCATTTTCTCCCATCCATTTCAGTTAGGTTGTATCATATATTTGTAATACAGTTACATTTGTTAGTCTGCATTCCATCCTGGGATCCTCCCACCCTTACCCCCATCATCCTGGTTGATTCTGAAAATTTGCATACAGTAAATTTCACTCTCAGTTTTACAGTAAATTACACCTTTTTAGACTAGGTGTAACATTCTATGGGTGTTGACAAATGCATAGAGTCACATATCCACCACCACAGTGATTTCCAACACCTAAAATGTGCCTTGTGCCAGCCCCTTTGCAGTCAACCTCTTCCCAACTCCTGGCAACCACTGATCTGTATTTTCTGTCTCTACGGTTTTGCCTTTTGCAGAATGCCAGTTAAATAGCACCATACAGCATGTAGTCTTTTAGATCCGGCTTCTTTCACTTACCAAATGCATTTAAGATTCATCTTTGTTGTTGTGTGAATCAAGAGTTCATTTTGTAAAAATTGCTGAGTAGTATTCCATTGTACAGAGGTATTACAATTTGTGAATCTGTTCACCTCTGAGGACATCTCAGTTGCTTCTAGTTTTTAGTGATTATGAATAGAGCTACTGTAAATGGTCATTAACAGACTTCTATATTTACAAGTTTTTCAATTCACTTTCATAATTACCTAGGATTGGGATTGCTGGGCCATATTATAAGTGTATGTTTTACTTTGTTAAGAAACTACAAACTAGCTGTACCATTTTGTATTTCCACAAGCAATGACTGAGAGTGCTTGTTGCACAGCATTTTAACTAGCATTTGGAATTGTTAATTTTAAAAAAAATTTTAGTCATTCTAGTAGGTGAATAGAGGTATCTTATTGTAATTTTCATTTTCATTTTCCTAATGATTAATGACTTTGAGCATCTTTTCATATGCTTATGCGCCATTTGTATAATTTCTTTGGAAAAGTAGCTCATCTTTTTTTTGGAGGGGGGTTGTTTTCTTGTTGAGTTATAGCAGTTTTTTATACTCTGGCTCTAAGTCCTTTATTGGACATGTGAATTGCAAATATTTTCTCCAGCTCTATAGCTTGTCTTGTCATTCTTCTTAACCATGGTGGTTCGTTTGTTTGCAAAGCCAAACTTTGTAATTTTGATAAGACCAGTTTATCAATTTTTTTTCTTAATAAATGTATTTATTTATTTTTGGCTGCGTTGGGTCTTTGTTGCTGCATGCAGGCTTTTCTCTAATTGCATTGAGCAGGGTCTACTCTTCATTGAGGTGCACGGGCTTCTCATGGCGGTGGCTTCTTTTGTTGCGGAACACGGGCTCTAGGCGCGCAGGCTTCAGTAGTTGTGGCTCACGGGCTTAGTTGCTCCGCAGCACGTGGGATCTTCCCGGCCCAGGGCTCGAACCCGTGTCCCCTGCATCAGCAGGCGGATTCTTAACCACTGCACCAGCAGGGAAGCCCAATTTTTTCTTTTTTTGGATTGTGCTTTTGGTGTTATATCTGAAAACTTATCACCAAATCCAAGATGATGCAAATTTCTATATTTTCTTCTAGAAACTTGATATTTCTACATTTTGCATTGAGATGTATGGTCCACTTTGAGTTAATTTTTGCATAAGGTGTGAAGTCTGTGACATGGTTCTTTTTTTTTTCCCTTTCTTTTGCATATGTATGCTGAATTGTTTCAGTATCATTTATTGGAAAGACTATACTTTCTCCATTGAACTGTCTCTGCACATTGTTAAAAATCAGTTGATTATTTCTGGCCCCTTCTGTTCCATTTATCTATGTGTCTATCCTTTTGCCAATTCCACACAGTCTTGATTACTGTAGCTTTATGGTAAATCTTAAAATTGATATATATAAGTGTATATTTATATATACTATATAAATACAATGTATTATATATTACTATATACTATATATATACTATATATATACTATATATATAGTATACTATATATACTATATACTATATATACTAAATATATACTATATAAATACAATGTATATATTGTATCCTGTTTAGTTATAACATCTGAGTCTACTTATGATGATTGTTTTGTCTATTCAGGCTGTCAGCCTATTGTATTAAATGCATTATCTCAAAGTTTTCAAATGCGTCTAAGAGTTCAAAGAGGATTTTTTAAATGTGTTTATATTTTATGATCGTCTAAGATTATTCTCAATCTTGTCATATAATGTTAGTCCCCATGTTTGTTTCTAGGTGAGTTTGTACTAATGAGTAGCCTAAAGTAACAGCATATAATATTAAATGAGTGGAAAAGCATGTCAGACTCCTATTAATTTGCATCTCTTAAAGTGTTAATAAGTGTCCTGCATATATGGCTGTACTCATATTGATTAGTTTTACCAGTTATGTGGGCAAAACTAGCTTTTATAGTGATAAAATTAATTGGAAAGATGTTTTCACAGAAAAGTACTTTGGTTTAAGTTGTTTAATAACTTGAAACTTTGATTAAAATTGATGAAAATGACATAGTGTCAACTAATGCGTAGCGGCTGACCTAATACGTAAATTTACTTGCATCATGTGAAGGATAAATGATGTCATGCTAATTATACAAAAGCAGTGCTTCTAGCAGTTTTAATAGAGGAGTAGGAGAATTAAGTAATCTGCACCATAACAGTTTCATATTGCAAGTGGTTATATTGCTTCGATATGGTTTTCATCAGCCCAGTTTTAACAGGTTATTGGCAGAAGTGTGGTAGCACAAACTTAAAAACAGAATTTTGTACTAACTAGTATTTTTCCCAGAATTGTATTTTGGGGTACATTATTGAATAATGAAAAATCCAATATTGGATTTGGAGTTAAAAACAAATTCATTGTTTAAAATGAAGAGCAGTAACAATAACAACAGCCCAAATTTTAGTCAGTCAATCTCAAAATTGTATTGCCTCATTGCTTTCTCCCTCTTATTTGCAATTGGCATCTGAGTCCTTTGAACAGAGGTAGCCCTCTGATGTACTTAAGGAGGCAAGTTGGTGATCTATAATGGCATCAGGGCACTTGGCAAAGGAAACAAGTAGGACTTGAAATCCATCTAGAGGAAGAAGCGTCTTATCTAATTTACACAGAGGTGTCGAATGGGGTAATGGCAGCCCTACTTGAAGAATCCTTTTGTTTGCTAGGTCTGTTGTATCAGTCAGGATACATATAGTTGCAAATCACAGGACATGTGACAAATAATGGCTTAAGCAATTAACACATTTATCTGGAGACAGATGGTTCCAGGGTTGGGAAGCAGCTCAATGATGTCATTGAAGATGTATCTATCTATCTATCTATATATATGTATATATTTTTTTTTAGTTTGACATCCTTGAGTGTTGAATGTTCCTTCTCAGATAGTCATCTCATGGTAACAGAATTGTTGCTGCAGCTGCAAGATCACATTTTCATACAATTGTATTGAACTCCCATCTCTTGTCTCTATCAGGAGTAAAAATCATTCCCAGGAGTAAATTACTCCTCCCACCCCAGCCTAATTTCCCTCATGTGTCTTTGGCCAGAACTGGGTCACATAGCCTCACTGGCCTCAAAGAGAGCTGGGAATGGCAGCCTAAAAAAAGGAAGAAGAGAACTGGCAAACAACAGTGTCTACCACACGCATAAAAGAAAAGTATCTTTCTTACCATCTGTCTCAAAGGCCACCTCCAAGTATGGTGAGCAAAACAGCAGCTCAACCACCCTCTTCTTTGACTCTGGAATTTCTTTCTTAAATAACTTTGCAATCTCTATATTATCACACTCATTCAGGCTAATTGGAAAGAAGATAAATTGAATTAGTTTGATATAAAAATATAGAATAATTTTAGTAACTTGTGTGTCTATCACTTTAAAGAGCACCTTTTAGGTGAGGACTGGGCTAACCAGAGAAGGCCAAGAACTGATCCTCCCCAGGAAGCGTTAAGCAATGAACACTAATCACCTGGGATAAATGTATTCTTTGTACCCAAATGGCTCTACCAAGCTTCTTAAACATTTTTTTCTGTACTCCCCCTGCAGCCTGTTTAAGATGTGCATCTTTTATGTGTATGTAGAGGAGTGGCTAATCAAGGGAGCAACTAAAGGAAACTTCGCTCATCCCCACAATTCCAAAATCAGGGCCAGATGCATCTGTGTTTATCATCATGCCAGTTACCCAGAGGACTGAGGGCTGTCGTCCTTTCACCAGATACTGAAGTGTCCTCCAGGCAGAGGAAATAAATAGTAGAACAACTCCTTTTGATTCCCCTAATTGACTGCTTATTCGTCCTTCCCTCTCCCACGCCACTTCTCAGTAGCTATTTGTACATGACTCTGCCCCAGTGGAGACATCTCTCTCTGTTCCCCAAGCAAGACCGCTTGCCTATCTTCACTTTAGAGTAGGACTGACAGAGATGATAGGAAGTATGAGAGCTGAGTGGGACTGTGTGGAAGGTGGACACAGACATCAGGGGCCCCCTGTAAAGAAGGCATCCCATTCACCACGAGGCACACCAGAGCACTCAAAGGGTCCTGTCTTTAATGTGACCTTAGAACCAAAACTTACTCTTACTTTGCCCCAGTGCCTTTCTCTATGATGAGTAATGAGAACTCAGCCAGCCTTTTAAGCACAAGAATGACTTTACTATAGAGTATGGGAACATCAAGCCAAGACTATTTACAAAATGCCAATTTTACCTATGCAGCGTAGAGACTGAATCCACTTTGCTCCTTAACTCCACTGCCAGGCCACTCAGGTCCTACCTCTCAGGGCTTAGTGACTGGGAAAGAACAAAGAAAGGCACTTCCTAATTCTGAGTAAGGCAAAGGTATTGATGACTGGGCTCTGCAGCCTTTATGTTCAGATTTAAAATAGCATGGTTATCATCCTTGACAGTCTGAATTCCTCAATTCTCCCTCATTCTTAAGCCAAAGTGATTTCTGTAGCCAGCAGCCTGGAGTAGGACACTGGAATTTGGAATCAAGGGTCTGATCTACTCACTTACTAGCTGTAACCTTGAGGAAGTCACATAAACTCCCTGAGCCTTGCTTTCTTTCCCCATATGAAAAATCCATAACAGAGCCTGCAAAAGCTTAGTTCACAACATCATTTATTACAAGAATCGAATAGCATAACATGTGTGAAAGCACTGTCAGCTCTAAATGGCTCCACACATATAAACAATTATTGGATCAAGTTCTTCAAAAAAACTGATTATTAATTCTGCTCTGCTATTCCCTTGTAGAACCCTAGGGTTCTGTACTCATTTTTCTCTCTCTTTTCCCAGTCATCATCTATCATTCTGCTTGATTCATCCTCCCCACCATCTCCCTTCCCCTACTCGGGAAACACACACACACACAAAACCTGTAATTCTTTCACCCATTATTCTAATTCCTGTCAATCAATTTCTTATTCATTGCATATTTACATTTCCAAAATAACCGCATTTACACATAATTTGCTCTTGCCTACACAAAAAGTGGGTACAGCTAGATACAGCATTTAAGGTGATGTGTCATGTAGGTTTCAATTCAGGAAACAGAAACAACTCTAGGTATTTCAAGCAGAAAGGGATTAAAAAAAAGGGACTCTGTGCTTAGGAAATTCTTTGAGAGTACTAAAGAAAATGAAGTTAGGTGCCACCGCGTGACTCTAGATTTCAAGGGCACACCGTGACAGCTGTAGTCCACAGGAAGCTGCCAAACTGCCTCTCAACACCCAGGACTTCGGTGACTAGAATTTAGGGGCTACTGGATGTGGGTTCTGGCTTCAAACACACACCAACAGTGTTGCTTCGCAGCAAGAGCAGTAGTAAGATGGCTTTCTCATCACTTTTGCCTTCCAAATCTCACACAGGTCATCCCCTGCTAGAATGTAATTAGTATCCAGAAGTCTGACTGCCAGAGAGTCTGAGAAATGTTGTTTCTAACTTTTCAGGCCCTAAAGTTCAAGAACATACATAGAGGGCTTTGAAGATGGATGTCTACTTCCAGCTGACAATAACCTGTTCCAGGGTGTGACTTTATTCCTTCCAGAATGGACAACACAACCGTGGTCTAAAAGAGAGCTTGAGAGGAGAGGGGAAGAACAGGCCCACCGATCTTATAGTTACAGATCTTATAGTTACAGGCCTTACTAATTAATACCTGGTAGGATTTATTGGGTGCAGTCCTTTTCTTAGTTTTTAAGACATCCAACTCAGAATAGGAGTAAAAATATTATGCACAGAGTGGAGCCAGTCATAAGGAAAAGTCATTCCACATTTAGGAAACCAGTAGTTTTTGAGCCGTTGCTATGTGCCAGACTGTGACAGTCACTGGGGTATAACAGTGAACAAGATAGAAGCTGTTCCTGCTCTCATTGAAGTTTGTGGTGAGTTGGGTACTAGCCAGGTTGACTACCCAGGTTCAAAGCCTGCCTCCCCCACTTATTAGCTGTGTGAACTTAAGTTACTCGTGTAAGTCTCAGTTTCCTCAGCTGTAATGTATAATCAAAGAACCTATTTTACTTAACTGAGATTCAGTGAAAATTAAATGGGATAATGAATGCAGAGTGCTAAGCACACTGCCTGGTTCATGCTAGGGTCTGAATAAATGTTGGTGAAGAGTGTGAGCAAATCAAAAGGCAATCACCATGCAGGACACTGTGATAATGCTGTGATACAGAAAAAACCAGCACCTATGAGGAGAGGCAGTAACTCAGACCTACGGGGCTCACAGAAGGCTCAGGAAATAAGTTAAGTCGATTTAGGTTTGCGTTTGCTGGCTAAGAGAGCATGCCACATTTGATGCCTAAAAGTAGTTCATTGTGGCTGTACTAAAGGGAATAGGGTGAAGAGAGCGGGCAGTTAGGAGCCAGATCATGAGGGGACTTGTTAGACTTTTAAGAGTTTGGATAGTATTCTGAGGACCGCAGGAAGCCATTGAAGGATTCAAAGCCAGAGAGTGATACGATTTGATTTATATTTTAGGGAAATATCCCTTTGGCTGGAATATGAAAAATGGCTTAGGGAAGGGAAAGATTACTGGCAGGAAATCCAGCCAGAATTCTTCAGTAATTAAAGAGAGAGAGAGAAAGGTGTCCTGAAGCTGAAAAGTAGCAGAAAGATACAGAAAAATGGAACAATTCTGGAGATACTTAGGAAGTAATTGGCTGGAAAGTAAGGTATGCGTTTTTTTCCCCCACTATCCCACCTCTTCCCTTTGTCTCACTTTAGTCACTTCCTTTTTTATATAAATTTATTTATTTACTTATTTATTTATTTTTTGGCTGCTTTGGGTCTTCGTTGCTGCACGGGCTTTCTCTAGTTGTGGTGAGCAGGGACTACTGTCCGTTGCAGTGCACGGGCTTCTCATGGCGGTGGCTTCTCTTGTTGTGGAGCACGGGCTCTAGGCCCACAGGCTTCAGTAGTTGTGGAACGTGGGTTCAGTAGTTGTGGCTCGCGGGCTCTAGAGCGCACTCAGTAGTGGCGCATGGGCTTAGTCGCTCCGCGGCATGTGGGATCTTCCCGGACCAGGGCTCGAACCCGTGTCCCCTACATTAGCAGGCGGATTCTTTTTTTTTTTTTTTTTTTTTTCGGTACGCGGTCCTCTCACTGTTGTGGCCTCTCCACTTGCAGAGCACAGGCACTGGACGTGCAGGCTCAGCGGCCATGGCTCACGGGCCCAGCCGCTCCTCAGCATGTGGGATCTTCCCGGACCGGGGCACGAACCCATGTCCCCTGCATCGGCAGGCGGACTCTCAACCACTGCGCCACCAGGGAAACCCGGCAGGCGGATTCTTAACCATTGTGGCACCACGGAAGTCCCCTATTCACTTCTTTATTCATTTAAATTGGGAAACAAAAATTCTTTAACAAACTTATTTCTTAGGGAACAGATCAGTGCTATAATAGTGGTCTCCAGATGCAGATACCCCATGCTAGTTATTTAACATAGTGGAGACATTAGTATTGCAAATTTAGGGCCACATGGAAAAAAAAGATGGAGTGGGGACTGTATTTGCATTCGGCTTTTGCTTTGGTGACCCTCACATTCTGCAGCGTCGTTTAGTGATCACCATCCATTCTCTTGTTAGGATAGTCTTTTTTTTTTTTAAATGAGGTGTCATTGGGAATTCCTTGGCAGTCCAGTGGTTAGGGCTCCATGCTTTCACTGCCGAGGGCCCAGGTTCAATCCCTGATCAGGGAACTAAGATCCCACAGGCCACATAGCATGACTCAAATAATAATAATAATGTGTAATTGACATATGACATTATATTAGGGAATTCCATGGCGGTCCAGTGGTTAGGAAACCTCACTTCCACTGCAGGGGGCATGGGTTCGATCCCTGGTTGGGAAACTAAGATCGCACAAAAAAAACAAAACAAACAAACAAAACCCCCCAAAAAACATTATATTAGTTTCAGCTGTAAAACATAATGATTTGATTATATGTATGTATTGCAAAATGATCACAATAAGGCTAGTTAACATCTGTCCCCATACATAGTTACAAAAAATTTTTTTCTTATGATGAGAACTATTAGGATGTACTCTCTCAGCAACTTTCAAATATGCAGTACAGTACTGTTAACTATAGTTACCGTGGTATTCATCATATCCCAGGATAATCTTTTGATCTGAGCTACTTCTCTAGAGCCATTGTAGAGGTAATAAAAGGTATCATGTCACACCATCTTTATCATTCCTCCTCTAGTTCCCGGGCCTGTTTTTCATGGGGGAGTTTAATTTTGGGGTGTTCAGGGTATTAGAAGTGGAACCCCAACTGCTTTCTACATCTTCTATGTTTGAGAAATGATGGGATTGAAATTCTAGGTTATATCTGACTTAACCAAATTGTGAGGTATTGATGTAATGGAAAAAATATTTTGTATTTTACATCCCCTATCCTTTATTTAATGCTCCCTTGAACCGAATGTGTTTTCCATTTGGGTGACTTAAAGGAGGGAGGCAGAGATATTCTCAGATGCCATTTCAAGGAATTATTTTACTTCTTAATTAATTATACTTCTTGCTAGGTCTGTTAGAACTGATTTTTCTGTCTCTTGGGAAAAGAGATCTTTGGTCTCAAGATGAAAGTAATGATTTGTACATGCCCCTCACCCTATTATCTGAAAGAAGTCATGATAAATAAATCAGCAAATATCTGAGTTAGTTGAAGAAATTTGTTATTTTTAATGGTATACAATGCTTATTGGTTATAAAGACCCATGTACTTTTTTTCTTCACTGTGGTGCCAGCAAAATTGACATGTTTATAATTGATGATCAGGTTTTAAAATTTGGAAACATCTTTCAATTTTGAAATATGATTAGAATAATTAGAGCAATCATAAGTTTGAGTGAGACTTGGGAGATTTAGAGCTAGAGGAAGGAGGATCTTAATCTTGGGTACATTTTTTTTTCCTAATCTTGGGGACATTTTTCATCCCACAGATGTAAAAATATCTCCTTGGGGGGAAAACGGGAGAATAATGCCCATCACTTTAGCTGTATCCCTGAAGATGTTTATCTTGAAGAGAAGCGGAGAAAACAAAGGAGAAAGAACTATACAAATGTAGAGAACTGAAGAGAATCCCAAGGAGTCATGGTTTTCTCAGAATAATATTTTTTTCTCAGAATCATTTTTACCAGGAAACATGAAATAAATATTCAATACCTGAATTGATCCCAGGAACTAGGGAGCCACATTTGTCTGTGTGACTTTGTGCATTTCCTGTGAAGGATGATCTCTAATATTATTTTGGAACCCAGCTTCATAAACATGGAATAGTTTTACCCTGACTTGTGATGTAAATGGATGATTAATCCGGACTAGGTAAATAGGGAGATAAGTGAGCATACATACCCACACTGCTAGACTTTACATAGGCACCTTTCAAATCAGACCCAATAGACACTTAAGCCTGCCCATCAGAATAGATATTTATTGCAGGGAAGGTTCTGGGTTGGACTGTCTGCCTTGAGCCATTTGGAAACTGAACTGGCTGGAGCAGATTGCAAAGTTTAGGTTGTGGGAGAATGACTCAGGCTCCTTTCCAGCCTAAAGCAATTAACCGGTTGTTGGAAACTTGAAATATTGGACCAAATTATATTACCTAAGTTAAAATAAGCACCCCTGAGAATAGATCACGATATATATTAAGGTACATGTATTATGCAAGGGTTGACGTTCCTATTTCTATAGCTTATGGACCAGCCTTGGAATCTTCACTGAGAATAAATTTGTTGTTAGTACGTTTTTTGGTATTTGTTTTCATTGGTGGATATATATGTACACTATTAGCACATTCCCAAAGCCATTACCTTCTAAGATTGGAACTGCCAGAAACATCCTTGACAAACTCATCAGTAGAAACACTGAACACTTAAAAACAGTAGGTATTTTGTATGGAACAACTGTGGAGTTTGACCTAAAGCTGAGGATATGCTTTAAAAAAAAAAACAAAAAAAAACCTCATTTATTCACACATGGTCTTACTTGATCCATATAGGACCCCTATAAAGCACACACGGTATGTATTATGGTATAGTAGTCCCTGCTTATCAATGGGGGATACGTTCCAAGTCCCCCAGTGGATGCCTGAAACTGGGGATAGTACCAAATCCTATACATGCTATGTTTTTCCCTATACGTAAAAACCTATGATAAAGTTTAGTTTATAAATTAGGCACAGTAAGAGATTAACAACAATAATAATAACATAGAACAACTACAACAATATACTGTAATAAAAGTTATGTGAATGTGGTCTGTCTCTCAAAAATTTCTTCTTGTACTCTATCACCCTTCTTGTGATGATGTGAGATAATAAAACACCTATATGATGAGATGAAGTGAGATGAATGACATAGCATTAGGCTACTATTGACATTCTGAGGATTTGTCAGAAGAAGGATCATCTGCTTTGGGTGATCCTGGATCATCCAGCCATGACAATGTCTATGGTTAGATGTCAGGAACAGATTATGTTGGTGGTTGGGGGTCCCAGGCAGGATGGAGGCAGAGGGCGTGAGATTTCATCATGCTAATCACAACAGCATGTAATTTAAAACGTATGAATTGTTTATCTCCAGAATTTTCCATTTAATATTTTCAGACCGAGGTTGACCAGGCATAACTGAAACCTCAGAAAATGAAACCGAGGATAAGGATGGACTACTGTACTTCCAGTCTTAGCAATAAATGACTTGCCCAAAGACAAACAATTAGCAAGTGACAGAACCAAGATTTGCTTTCAATGTTTTTCTATTCCAGTTCCTGAACCCTCTTTGGGGATACACAAATTAGAGATAAGCACAAATAAAATTACAAGAGACAATTAGAATCACAACCAATTAATCTAATCTATAGAATTTAAACTGTTACTTAAGAAGACATAACCTACAAGACTGAAACATTTATTGCATTGTGTTACAAATTCACATTTCATTGTTACTCTCTCAGCCCTGGGCTGGTAAAAAAAGATTTTTGTACTTGATTCATTGGTAAATATTTATTGACCACTGTTCTGTGTGGGAATGTTGAATTGGACTTTTTTCTTTCTTTCTTTTTATTAAAATTAACTTGTAGAGTTGAGTGAGTGTCCAGTCATTCCAGCAAGTTACATTGAATTTTGTTGCCTACTTTTCCATTTTTCCTGGGTAAAGGAGGGAAAACCTGAACACTTGGTATGGCAATTCTCAGTCTGTTCTTCAAACCTCTGCTACAAAGTTCCATTTTCTCATTTATAAAATAGGTATCACTTATTGACCATCTATTATATGCTAGGTGTTCTACATTACCGGTAATCTTCACATCTCTGTGGTTTGGTGGGTATAGTTATCCTCATTTTTATGAATGCAGTTAGTCCAGGTATACCTTGGAGATATTGCAGATTTGGTTCCAGACTACCACAGTAAAGTGAATATTGTAATAAAGTGAGTCACATGAATTTTTTGGTTTCCTAGAGCCTATAAAATTTCTGCTTACACTATACTGTGGTCAATTAAGTTTGAAATAGCATTATGTCTAAAAGAAACAATGTACAGGGCTTCCCTGGTGGAGCAGTGGTTGAGAGTCCGCCTCCCGATGCAGGGGACACGGGTTCGTGCCCCGGTCCGGGAAGATCCCACATGCCGCGGAGCGGCTGGGCCCGTGAGCCATGGCCGCTGAGCCTGTGCGTCCGGAGCCTGTGCTCCACAACGGGAGAGGCCGCAACAGTGAGAGGCCCGCGTACCGCAAAAAAAAAAAAAAAAAAAAAAAAGTACATACCTTAATTAAAAAATACTTTTTTGCTAAAAAATGATAACCATCATCTGTGCCTTCAGTGAGTTATAATCATTTGACTGGTGGAGGGTCTTGCCTGGATGTTGATGGCTGCTGACTGATCAGGGTGGTGGATGCTGAAGGCTGGGGTAGCTGTGACAATTTCTTAAAATAAGACAGCGATGAAGCTTGCCGCATCAGTTGACCCTTCCTTTCACTTGAACACTTAGAGGCCATTCTAGGGTTATTAACTGGCCTAATTTCAATATCACTGTGTCTCAGGAAATAAGGAGGCCGAAGGAGAGGGAGAGAGATGGGGTAACTGCTGGTCAGTAGAGCAGTCAGAACACATTTATCAATTAAGTTTGCCGTCTCATATGGTGTGGTTCATGGTGCTCCAAAACAATTACCGTAGTAACATCAAAGACAACTGATTGCAGATCACCATAACAAATATAATAACAAGGAAAACAGTTTGAAATACTGTGACACAGAGACCCAAAATGAGCAAATGATATTGGAAAAAAATGGTGTAGATATACTTGCTTGACTCAAGGTTATCACAAACCTTCAATTTGAAAAAATGCAATGTCTGTGAAGCTCAATAAAACGAGGTATGCCTGTATAGCATAGCAGTGAAACAAGATGAAGCAGGAGGCTTGGATCAACAACAGGGCCTTCAACCAAAATTACCAGGGTTTGAATTTGAATCCATACTTACTAGGACCAGTTATTTCGTTTCTCTGTTCTCCCTTATGCTCATCTCTAAAATGGGATAAAATTATTTGAACTCATAGAATTATGGTGAGTGTTAAATGAATTAACATCTGTAAATGGCTTATAACGCCTGGGCTTCTACTGATATTCAGTGAATGTTAGCTACTGTTGCTAATTTGGTGTGCCCCGGGGCTGAATCTGAGGGCCTCTTTTCTTCTATGTATATATATATATGTATGTTACTCCTTAGGTGACCTCATTTAATCCTTTGGTTTTAAATATAAAACTATACTGATGACTCCAAAATTTATACTTCCTGCCAAAATGGTACTTTTCAAATGTAAGTCAGCTCGTGTAACTTCTCTATTCAGAACCTCCAGTGACTTCCTATCTCTCCCAGTGAAAAAGCCAAAGCCCTCACCAGGGCCTATGAGGCCCTATTGATCTGTCCTACTTTTCCACTTGCTTTCTTTTGTGCAGCCACATGGGTGTGCTTGTCGAAGACTCTCAAACACTCTTGCTCCTCAGGCTCTTTGCATTTGCTGTTCTGCCAGGTATGTTCCTCCCCAGATATTCAAATGACACATTCCTTCACTTCTTTCAAGTCCCTGCTCAGATCCCATCCTATCAGAGAGGCCATCCCTGACCACCTTGAATAAAGGAGAATTTCCCTTTCCTTTTCTTCTCATCCAGCTTTATTTTTCATTATGGTATCTGTTACCATTATGTCTATTTTATTTTATTTTCCAATGGTCTGTTTTGCCCTCTAGTATGAGAGCTGTATTAAAGCAGGGACTTTGTTTTGTTCACAGCCTCTAAATCAAGTATCTGGCATGTGGCAGACACTCAATAAATATTTATTGCCCAGCTAATAAGTGTCAGAGTTTCCTACCCAAGTCGGGCTCCCCTCAACGTCTCCTGCTCTTCTGTCCCACTAATCTGCATCCCCTGTGAGGGAAGATACATCAAATTACAAATATACATCAGTTCTTAGGACTTATCTTTAAACTGGAAATTTTATGCATATTAGGATCAATTTGCTGTTCAGCATAATTTAACAAATATTTACTGTACCCCAACTACATGCTCTTAAATAAGAAACAATGACCAACCCACTAAAATAGGTAGAAATTTATCCAAGAATCTTGAAGCCCCAAAAAAGTAAATATTTGTACTTATGGATCTCTAAGTTCAGAATTATTATGTGTACCTAAAACTAATACAATGCATATGTCAGTTTATCTCAGTTTTTTGAAAGGCTATTTAAAAAAAATCTCAAATTATTAGGTTTATTTATTGTATCAGAATAGAACATTGGTCATCCCTGAAACTTCCTTTCTCCATCTTTCTCACTCTCAGTCCGCTCATTTACTTAAACCAAATTTCTAGACATTTTCCTAGATTTCTCTTTCCCTCATCCTTCACATCCAATCCATTTGCAAAGACTGTAAACTTTATCTACAAAACTTATCCTGAGACCCTTTGCTTCTCATCAGTTTCACCTCTCTAAAACCTAGTCCAAGGACAACTGCACCTGCTTAGACTACCAGGAGGATTTCCTATATGCTTTCCTTCCCTTCCCGTTTTCCACCTAGCAGCCAGAGTGATCTTATAAAAATGTAAATTACTTACCACTTCTCTGCCTAAAAGCTTCAGTGGTTTCCTTCTGTTATTCCTCTCTAAGTTATTCCTCTTAGAAAAACATCCAAACCCTACCCTAGCCTACAAGCCCTACTTGATTTGGTCCTAATCACCAGTCCAATCTTCTCTCTTAGCATTTTTCCCATTATTCATGCAGTCTGGTCACACTGGCCTTCCTTCATTTCTAGGAGCACAATGAGCCCCTCCCTGTCCCAGAATACTTGTACTAGCAACTCCTTGTCATTTGGGTCTCAGTTTAAATTTCACCACCCCAGAGAGGCCTTCCCTAACTTCTTCATTTCAAGTGGTCCCCTCTTCTCCATTCACTCTTTGTTGTGCCAGAGAGTGAACTGCATTCACTTATTGTGCATTGCACAATTGCCATCTAATATTTCCTTCTATGTTTGTTTTGTTTTTGTTTTTTGCGGTACGTGGGCCTCTCACTGTTGTGGCCTCTCCAGTTGCGGAGCACAGGCTCCAGACGTGCAGGCTCAGCGGCCGTGGCTCACGGGCCCAGCCGCTCCGCGGCATGTGGGATCCTCCCGGACCGGGGCGCGAACCCGTGTCCCCTGCATCGGCAGGCGGACTCTCAACCACTGCACCACCAGGGAAGCCCTTCTATGTTTGTTTATTGTCTATCTCCTTCCAGTAGAATGTAAACTTGATGAAGACAGGGACTTTGCTTTATCAGCAGTGTTTATAACAGAGCCTAACACATAGTGGGTACTCAAGGAACACTTGTTGAATGGGTAAATCTTTGTCTCAATTTTGATAGCTTATGTAAGATCACAATAATTTTCTAACACAGCTTTAATAATTCTGTCACATCCATGTTCTCATTGCTTCAACCCAAAAAAGGAGCAGTATGCCAGGGGAAGGATTTAGCTTCCCCCTATTTCTTGGCAACCACTAGGTCAACGTCTGGACTCAGTTTAGTAGTTCAAAACCATGAGACAAGGGGGGAAAGACGGGCAGAAATGAATATTCCTGAAGTGACCAATTGTCATTTCCCCACTTAAAATTTTGAGGAGAGAAAGAAAACAGTTCTTAAAATCGAACACGTTTAGAGTTGGAAATGTTCGAGAAAGTAGGTGTGGACAGAAAAATGTTAGATTGAGGGAGGAAAACTAATTCAGAAGGAGGTAAGAGAAAGAGCTCACACCATGCTGATGGTTGCCTGTCAGTGTTCAGGGTTCTGGGCTTGGGTACCACATCTTATATGTAAACACTAAGGAAGAGAGCGTGATGGGGTGGGGTGAGGGTGAGAGAAAGGGAGGAGAGGGCGACCAGGGCGAGAGGCGTGAAAGAAGCTAGAAGGAAAAGAGGACGGAGCTTAGCGATACAAAAGCAGCCTCGGATCTTGCCGGCGCTGCAAGCGTTAAGGGGAGGCGGGGAGTGACGCGGTTTGCGTCTGGAGCGGCTCCTTGGAGTCCCCAGCATCCACCGCCGGAGCCTCGCCTTCCTTTCTCCCTCTGCAGACGTATCGAGACACAAAAAGAGAGGCGACCCCTGGACCAGCGCGAGGGACCCACCCGCACCATGACCGAGACCACCAAGACCCACGTTATCTTGCTCGCCTGCGGCAGCTTCAATCCCATCACCAAAGGGCACATTCAGATGTTCGGTGAGTCCTCCCGCCCACCCCCGGAGACTGCTTCCGCCTCTCTCCTTTCCCCGGCACCTGTGTTTCCCAGGGCGTCTGACGGTAAGGCGAGTACCCATCTGGAGAGGTGTGCTGGCTGATCCAGCTGGTGGAGGTCAGCCCCTCTATTCTGGGCTCCCGGGAGGGGACGCAGACTGTGCTTCCGAGGCGTCACTCGCTCGGGCCAGACCCTCCTCGCTGGGGGCCAAGGGGTGGGGGAGGGGAGGGGCCGGAGGGGAGTGTTGGTTCGGATTGGTGGGAGGTCGAGGTTTGAGAACTGGGGTGCGGTGGTGCGGTGGTTTGGCTACTTGGCCGGTGAGGATCGGGATGGGGGCAGAGGTTGGGGCGCGGAGAAGGGAGAAGGGGGTTAGAGATAACGTGCTGTTTGTTTAGGTTGGGCCGAAAGCTCGAAGGAGTTAATGGTGTATATGCTTCAGAGACACAAACACACACAACACACCAGGAACAGGGCTGGGCTTCAAGGAGATTCGTTTATGGTTTGGCTGCTGGTTCGGGGCGGCCCGGGGCAAATGTTTGAGGGTTGTGGACAGTGGATTGCGCGCGCGAGGTGGATGGCTTAGTGAATGTGGAGGTGGGGAGCAGGGGGCGGGGGCCTGGGCTTGGCTGCCGGGACCCACCGCCTAGGAAGGGGAGAGGGCGGGGCGGATGCTGCGGGCTGCCCTTTGCGAGCCGGTGTTGAAGGATGGGGCCCAAGTTGGCTGAGGCTCTGCCCAGGTTGGCGATGGCTCCCACAAGGTTTGAGGCGTGCGAGTGTATGTATGACTCTGTGTGTGTGTGTGTGTGTGTGTGTGTGTGTGTGTGTGTGTGTGTGTGTGTGTGTTTGGGGGCTGGGCGAGGCGAGGGCGCATCATCGCGCGTTTTTTTCAAGGAGGCTTTGTGGCAAAGACAGAGGCCGAGTGAGCGGGGGCTCCTGGCTGCTGGTTGGGATTGAGAAGTGGTAAGGGAAAGGTGATCGTTGCCTGACAGAGATCTCGGGCCACCGGTGGGTAAACGGCGGGGCTTCGCTGCTGCTCCAGGAGGACCCAAAGGCGCGGGGGCTTGCGCGTTTAGACCCTGAGGGAGGCACGCGGAGGTCACTTTTGAAGCAGGAATTGAGGAGAAGTTAGAAGTCGGGATGCTTTTCTTCTGGCAATGAGAGAAACGAGAAGAGGAAAGCGAATGGACTAGGTAGGGATGGATGAGTGAAGGGTGGGAGGCCTTGCGCCGGCCGGCCAGTGAGGCGCTATCCAGAGACAGCGGTGCTGAAACGCAGGGCGAGCTGGAGCCGGCTGCAGGCACAAGTGTTTACCCGGAGCCTGAGGATTGCGTGGGCCCTCCTAGGACTGTTTAGTGAAAGCCACATCATATCGGTAAAGACTGGGAGAGGTGGCTTAGAATAAAAATATTCCTCTCTTAAACCTAAAAGGTGAGTTGAACTGGGCACCCTTATTAAAAACCTCATGGAAAGAATATACTTTGAGCAGAGTGCAGATCACATAGGCACATTTATAGGATCCAAGGAGGGTGACTGAGGTAGCCATCCCTTCCTCACCATACTTTCGCTTTTAAAAGTGTTGTATCAGGAGCTGGTGCCAACTTACCTATTAAATAAAGACTTTTGTTCTAGCATCAAAGTAGACTAGAGCATCTCATCAGCCTTCTAAGGGAATATCAGTGCCCTGAAAACACTCTCCTTTCACTTTCTTTTGATTCTGGTGTCTTCACCCCTGTCCTTTTTTTCTTCTCTGTCTGTATTTCCTCTAGCCATTTTATATGGCTGTACTTTATTCCTCTCAGTTGCCCAGACAGGGAGGGACTTTCCTCTGGAACTCCTTGGCTCTAGTAATCTTTAGTGGGCCAGCAGGTACTCCTCCTTTCTTCGTGGGACTAAGGATGTACCTAATTCCACTTGTTTTGGATTGCAGGAAGCATAGATTCAGATTGAGAACCAGGGATTTTGTTTTGCAGCTAAAGAGAGTTTAGTAATGGTGATAAAGGCTTTTGTTAAGTTGATGCTGACCTGCCAGTTCTCCATGAGTTTAGAGGAGAGAGTATATGGAAATAGGTATGGATTACAGCAGGGAGGTTTAGACATAGAATAGGTGAAAGGAGACTTTGACAGTAGTGACTTTTGCTTGTTATTGGAGCTGAAGAAGAGGAGAGAGTATCAACAAAGACTTTTGAGTGTCCATGAGTTATGTGTAATCCAGAGAGCAACATGGAAAGAGGATATGGTATGCTCACTGTGGCTTTAAGGAGCTTATAACCTAATGAAGGATTTAGCACATATACATTGAAAAGGAAACAGGAACAAGAACACAAAATACATATTAAACAATTTTTTTTTCTGTAGAATCTCTTATGGGAATCTTTGAGCTAGTGATAAGTTTTGTAATTTATTTTTGTAGAGCAGCTTCTGATTTACAAGGCATTTTCATCGTGTATGTCACTTATTCTTAATAAGAAGCTTACGAGAAAGGCACCATTATCTCCATTTTACAAATGAGAAACTGATGTTCAGAGGCTAAGTGGCTTTCTTAAGTGGCTTAAGTGACATGGAGCGTGGGTGGCAGAATTGAGACTGGAACCCCACATTTCTGATTCCTCTTGAATAGGCCTTTGCACTGTAACAAAAGCAGAAAGAACTGCTCACTAATCTTCTGACTGAATAATTCCATGAACTCTATTTCCTTCAAACATATACTAACAGAGATTAGAATTCAGTTGCCATCAACTAAATGAGATTCCTAAATACGCATTTCCTTAAGAGCTCTTTCCCATCTCTAAAGAAACCAGGCATCCATGAAATATTTTCTCCTTCGAAATGGCTTTAAAATTTTTTCCCCCAACAATACAGAAATAATTAATGCAATAAAATTATCAAACTTTTAAAAGATGCCTGCAATTTGTAATAGAAAAAAAGTATAAAGATGCAAACAGGACTTTGAAATTAGACACCTTTAATAGAGCTTCTATATTTTGAAATACAGTTGCTTACCAAAGAAAAAAGAGACTATAAACAAAACAAAACAAAAAAGAGTCATTCAGAACGAAAAACTCAGGCTTCGTCTCTGTAAAGTAGTACTTGTCCAGTTCTCATTATTTGTAAAATAATTTAGAATGAGCTTGTCTTTTTATTCTGAAAGGGGAGTTGATATTATTCCTATTTGTGGCTATGGGACCATATAAGAAAAAATTAATATTAAAAATTTTTTTATTTATTTATTTTTGGCTGTGTTGGGTCTTAGTTGCTACCCGTGGGCTCTTTGTTTTGGTGTGTGGGCTTCTCTCTAGTTGTGACGTGCGGGCTCCAGAGCCCTGTATTCTACACTGCAACTAGAGAAAGCCCACGTGCAGCAACAAAGACCCAGTGCAGCCAAATATATATATATAAATGAATAAATTTTAAAAAAATGGGTAGTGAGAACTTTATAAATTGTTTTCCTTTGTGACACAGGCCATCAACAAAATATATTCAACAAAGATACCTGTTCCCAATATCTTATGCTTATAACAAGGGAAAGCTATTTCTTTTCTTAGTACTCATATATTTTCCATTTAACTGTGCCACTAGAACATTTCTTCCACCACTCCCCCCGCCGCCTCATCCTCCTCCTCCTCCTCCACCTCCTCCACTCTTCTGTTACCACAACTAGCTCCTACTCATCTTTCAGATTTTAGCTTCAACAGTACTTCCTCAGGGAACCTCCAATGACTCCTCAATTAAGTATGGTTACCCTTACTGACATTTGACATTTGATCCCACATCACCTTATACTTTCCATACCATAACTCTAATCTCATTCTGTGTTTCATGACTATTTGCCATGCTAGACAGTAAGATTTATTAAGATAGAAACCATGCCTGGTTTAATCATTGATTTACTTCCTAGTACCTAGCATGGAGTAAGCTCTCCATAATAGTATACTATAATAATAATTGCAAATAAAGAGTATTTATTTATTTATTTAAACATTGTAGCAACTGTAATTTTCTTTTTAAAGTAGTTATGTATTCAGTATTTTAATTTATTTTTGGCTGTGTTGGGTCTTCGTTTCTGTGCGAGGGCTTTCTCTAGTTGCGGCGAGCGGGGGCCACTCTTCATCGCGGTGCGCGGGCCTCTCACTGTCGCGGCCTCTCTTGTTGCGGAGCGCAGGCTCCGTAGTTGTGGCTCACGGGCCTAGTTGCTCCGCGGCATGTGGGATCCTCCCAGACCAGGGCTCGAACCCGTGTCCCCTGCATTAGCAGGCAGATTCTCAACCACTGCGCCACCAGGGAAGCCCTAAAGAGTCTTTGCTTCATAATAGTTGCTGAATAAATAAAAAATAAATGAATGTCTTTCCAGGTGGAGGAATCAACCATGCATAAAGGGCTGGGGTGATGAGACAGAGAGCCATGGCATTAGAACAAAAAAAAGTTCAGGATGACTCAAGGAGGAGGGGATTGAGAAATAAGACTGGGAAGTTAGATGGAAATCTGATCAATTATGAAGGCTTGTAAGTCATATTAAAGAATTTAGATTTTATCCCAATGGCGTGACAAAATATTGCCTTTTTTAAGTAAAGGGATGTCATAATCATATTGTTAAGATTATGATTTAATTGAATTTTGAATGTAAACTGGTGAAGGGCAAGGATGGAGATGTAGTGAACAGATGGGCACCTATTTCAGCAATACAGAGTTCAAGTCAGAGAAGACTGTCACCTTGCTCAGGTTGGTGGCATTTGGGATGGAGAGTGAGTGTATTTGAAAATATTTAGGAGGTAAACGAGATCCTTATTTGGTGATTTGATGGGTGGGTGATGGCAAAGTAGTCCAGGGTAACTGGCAGGTTTCCATCCAAAGTGGATGAATAGAGAACATTGGAAGAGAAGCAGGTTTGGGCTTGGTGGGGAAAGTGAAGCTTCATACTTCTTACTCTAAGATTTTGGAAATAATGTATTCTAACCAAGTACTAATGCAAAAGAAGGAAATACCTAAATTCAAAGTCTCTTTGTAACCTGGGACATCTGAAACTTCTAATGAAAGCTCCTAGTAGGTTTTATTTGGATTATTCAAAATTCTTCATGCAAGAAATATATTGAAATTCATTAACATTATGGAAATAAAAAGATAAAGAATTTGCCAGCTTTTTTATAAACTACGAGATGGGAGAAAATCAAGGTCCTAAAGTTGACTCTTTTATAATGTTGAGGATGTGAGATTGGAAACAGTTGATGCAGTTCAAAAGACCATTCCAGAGCTTGCCCATCACTATGGTGATGGCTGTAATAATATATTTAAGTGGACGCTTGGGAATTCTAATTCACTGATAAGTTGAATGTCCTCTAATGGAAACTCATGGATCACTCATGGTAGTTTCACTGGCGAGAGCTGTGTCTACTCATGACGTGAGAATAATGGCTGAAAAAGAAAATTTAGATATTTTTGTCCACATGAACAGGTAGTTTGATTTACTTTCTCCTGCTGAATTGATTGACTGAGCCCCACGTGGACACAATTATGCTAATTACGATAGGCAACTCTCCCATCTAGAATGCATCCCAGATCAAGGAACAGGATATAACCGAGAAGGTTGATGTACTATGAATTTTGAAATGAAGAAATATTAATTTTCAGATTCTCTTCTCTTTTTGTTTTCCTTGATCTTATTCTACATATCCAACCCTTTATGCTTAAAACTATCAGAATTAAGAGATTCATATGACTTTTAAGAAATAGTTCAGATGACTGCTCAGTAGGAACCTCCTTTAAAATGTTATGAGTCTCAAGAGAAACACTTCTACACAAATTTCCAGTTTTAGACCAAGTCAAATGAACAGCCTAAAATGCAGAGGCAAACTAAACTAAAAACCGGCAAACCCTCAGGTCTGGATCTCTCTCTGTTTCAGAGAGATCCTCAGACAAGAGAGGAAAAGGCAAAACTAGACGGATAATCTATATTTTCTGTTATTTTTCTATTAATAAGTAATAGTTGTGAAAGTAGTCTATGCATGACTGGGAAAGGGAATGAAAACCCTGTTTTGAAAGTGTTTCTTTAAAAAGATTCAAATCTAAATTTTACAATATCATTGTCCTCTCAGCCACCAATACAGTGTTGTATATGTAGTGGGTGCTTAATCAATATTTAATGATACTATGAAATACACTCTTTCCAGTAGAGTTCTTGTTCATTTCTAAAGAGTTTTCAGATCATCCTGAATTGCTCAAGAAAGATCCTAAGGGCACAAAGGAACGCATTAAATATTTTTTAAACACCAGTTTAAAAAAAAAACAAAACACTCAACACACAAAATTTTGGTTAAACAAAGGCATTTAAAATAATTCTTAAGGATCTGATCTAACAAACTAAGAACTGGGATATAGGAATGCATTTTATAGAGAATTACACAACTTTATTTATGGATGTGTTCCATATCTCAATATATGTAAATGCAGCATCAGTTTAAAAGGAACAAAGTTTTCCATCGCCAGAGGTTTTCCAATCATAAGCATTCAAATGCATGGAACACATTTGTTTTTTTAAAAAAATACAGTTTGGCAGATAGCCTCAGAAGTATTTTAGCCTAAAAAAGATGTTTGGTGGCTTACAAGGTGTGACTAAGGCCATCCTCCCGGCTTTGGCTCCCTCCTCCTTTTGTACAATATCTCTATGGTTTATGAACTCTGCAGCAAAGGCAAATATTATAAACACTACCAGCATCATCACCTTCCCCATGATCATTTTAATAATGGAGTTAACCTTATTTGAGCTTCTTTAAAATCTACTACCATTAAACTGTTTTCCACTAAATCTATGGCATAATTCTCTTTAGTTCTGAACAAGTGAGCCAACAAGGAAAATTCTTGTAATTTGGGGGATAAGGGAGTAAAAGGAGGAGGCAGAAAATGAGCAAGACTCAGAGGCTAACCCCAGGAAGCAGTAGCAGCTAAACAGCACTCTTTCTCTGCTCTCTCTCCTGCATCATGTTGCCTCCACGTGGGTCACTATGCTGCTACATATTGACCTCACTTAATACTTACCAGACAGTAGGAGGGTGAGTGAAGTATAGCCCCTAGATAAGGCTAAATGCTTATAGTTTTTCTCTTATTCCAGTTGCTTAGGTCGAAAACCTTGGACTAATGCTTGATCCTTCTCTCTTTGCACATCCCATCTATGGCAGCAAATGTTTTTGGATCTATCTTCAAAATAAAACTAGGACCAGTCACTTTTTCCCATCTACAGCCCTGATGTAAGCCACTGTTCCAGTTCGTTTACATCATTGCAATAGCCTCTTAACTGATCTCTCTGCTTCTACCCTTGGCCCAACACTAAATTCTCAACAAAATAGCTGAGTGATCCTTTTAAAATGTAAGTCAGATGTACGTCAGAGCATGTTGCTCCTTTGCTCAAAATCCTCCAATGGTTCCCTATTTCATTCAGGGTCAAAGTCATTTTAATGACCTACAAAGGCCTCCATGATCTGCCACCTTTCCCCTTTCTCCCCCTACCTCATCACACCTCTTTCCAACCTCATTCTTAGCCAACTTCACTGACCTCCTTGTCTTGGCTTTAGAGTGTGCACTGAATGTTCTCGCTGCCTGGAATGCCCTTCCCCCATATATCCCCATGTCTAATTGACTCTCTAAGTCTTTGTCCAAATGCAACCTTCTCACTGTCTACTTGGCAGGTCCTACTCCCCTGATCACATAGTTTAAAATCACAGCTCACACACTCCCAGTCCCCCTTGTCATGCTCTACTTATATCTTTTCCCCTTACTTCTTATCCCCTTTTAACAAAGCATGTTATTTATCTGTTATATTTATTGTTTAATGTCTGTCTCCCCAACTAGAATGTGAGCTCTTCAATGGCAGGGATCTTTGTTTACTCGGCTCACAGACGTTTCTCATGCTCCTAGAAGAGTTCCTAGCACATAGTAAGTACTCATTAAATGTCTGTTGAATGAGTGAATGAATGAAATGTTAGAATTACCTACCACCCTGACCTTAAGTCTAGATCCTTTCTGTGGTAGGAAGGGTAGAGTCTTAAAAGGACTCAGTATGCGTTCATTCATTCATTCAGCAAATGTTTATTGAGTTACGAATGTGCCTCTGGCACCATGCTAAGCCTCAGGGATATGAAAATTAAAGGCATTCCTTCTTATGCCTCAGGGAGATCATCTTCTGTAGAGGAGATAAACTACACATAGCAGTTCAGGTCATAGTGCTATAAAAAGAGGGGAGGATGACGTACAGTGAGAACATAGAAGAAAAAGTGATCACTCTAGACATGGTGGGAGGATCATCAGGGCATGTATTAGTGAGAATGAGTTTGAAGGTAGGAGCTGCCCAGTGGACAGGATGGAGAATGGCATTCTGGGCTGAGAGCTGGGTACGTGTAAAGGCCCCAAACATCATGGCACATCAAGGGATCTCCAGGAAGCTTGTTAGATGACTGGAGTGCGGGCGGGGACAGGAAAGGGCAGGAGACCAGAGAGCCAGAAAACAGTTTTGGCAGGGGTGGAGGGTAGGCACCAAAGAGTTTAGACTTTACTCAGCCCTTTTAGTGATGGGCAGAGGAGTGCATTCCAGATGTGGGACCTACATCCCAAATGTCAGTGTTCCCTTTATTAGGGCTCTGACACCATGATTTTTTTTTTTTTTTTTTTTTTTGGCGATACGCGGGCCTCTCACTGTTGTGGCCTCTCCCGTCGTTGCGGAGCACAGGCTCTGGATGCGCAGGCTCAGCGGCCATGGCTCACGGGCCCAGCCGCTCCGCGGCATGTGGGATCTTCCCGGACCGGGGCACGAACCCGCATCCCCTGCATCAGCAGGCAGACTCTCAACCACTGCGCCACCAGGGAAGCCCCTGACACCATGATTTTATCTAAATATTTTAAAGTTATTATTTTTGTATCACTTTTCTAAATATGGAGGGCTTTTTTCCCCCATGATTTTAAAATTTTGTTTATTTATCTATTACTTTCTGAAATGGAACCATTTGTCCATTCTACTGAAGGAATAAATAAGTGGGGAATTATACTGCTGTACAACCCACCAAAGCAAATAAACAACCAACCAACCACCTCTCTCATAGGAAGTTGTTCTCACCTAGGTTCTAAATGTAGCCCTTCTGCACTTCAGTGGGATTGTTACAGGAAGGGGGACCCCTTCGAGGGCCCGAGGGTGAGCTCTTGTCTAACACTCAGAAAGACACGTGTGTGTGTCTGTGTGTCTGCTGACAAAGCAAGAGACTCTATTGGGAAGGGGTGCCTGGGCGGAGAGCAGCAGGGTAAGGGAACCCTGGAGAACTGCTCTGCCACGTGGCTCGCAGTCTCAGGTTTTATGATAATGGGGTTAGTTTCTGGGTTGTCTCTGGCCAATCGTTCTGACTTAGGGTCCTTCCTGGTGGCATGTGCATTGCTCAGCCAAGAAGGATTCCAGCAAGAAGGATCCTGGGACGTTGGTAGGACTGGCGTCTCCTCTCTTCTTTTAACCTTTACCCAGTTCTTCCGGTTGGTGGTAGCTTGTTAGTTCCGCCTCATTCTTTAACAGGACCTCCTGTTGCAAGATAACTCATGCATATGGTTACTATGATGCCAGGCCAGGGCAGGCGGTTTTGGTCAGTTGTTCCCCTAACAGTATGGCGCCTCATTGTTGTTAGAGTATTTTCAGATTTGGTGAACTCAGTTCACCCTAGTGTGATCTTCCTTGATTTTTAAGCATTTGTATCATGCGCCTGTTCTCTTTCCCCTAGGCTTAATTGTCTGAAGAGTGAGGACCATTGGAGATCCTTTTCTCTGACACTTGTTTTCTGCTCTAATCCTTTCAGGAGGTCTTGAACAAGTATACTGTATATCTGCTCTTGCTATAAAGCTATGGGTGTCCGTGACTTTGAAATTTACTATATCATTTTAAAGCCTCAAATAAGTGACATTCTATTGGGGGGTTGGGTTTCCCAGTGCTTTATTCTTCAACATTTCTTCAACCCTTCATCCTGGTACCCACAGAGAGGTGGAATCCTCATTCCATGGAGCACTGAGATTAAACTACATCAATAACTGTTCATATCTCTTTTGAGATATTTATGTGCTGATAAATATTTAGCAGTGTGTGTGGTTCATCACAATAAGGCAAAATTTTTTTTTAACTTAGAGACTGTCACCCATTATAAATTAAAATTAAGAAAGACAATATAGTATTGTACATATAAATTTAAGCCATAATTGCCTCATTTACCATGAACCAATCTTGCTAAGCACAGTTTAAAAATTATTTACTTGTTATGCCCCAGGGAGTCAAAGTTTATAGATAATACATGATTTTCCCACCCTGTGAAACATGTTGATAAAGAGTGGGTAAATGTCTCAGTTTTTCTTATTGCTTCATTATTTCTCTCATTAGTTCCATTATATATGGAATTTAAGAAACTGAATTGCTATTGATTTGAGAATATACCTAGTCTCCTTTAACCTTTGTTTTGTCATCTGTAAATAGGGTGATTGGTATAACCCAGGGGTCAGCAAACTACAGCCTGCCAGCCAAATGTGGCATGCAAGCTAAGAATGGCTTTTACATTTTTAAATGGTGGAAAATACTTTGTAACACATGAAAATTTTCCGAAATTAAAATATGAGTATTCATAAATAAAGTTTTATTGGCACACAGCTACACTCCTTCACGTGAAAACTGTCCGTGGCTATTTTCAAATTACAACAGTAGAGCAGAGTAGTTGTGACAGAAACTGTTTGGATTGCAAAGCCTAAAATATTTACTACTTTCTGGCGGTTTGCAGAAAAAGTTTGCCTATCCCTGATATTACCTACCTCTAGGGGTTGGAATGGGGAGTGAATTTAAAGGGTTCTCAAAATATAAAGTGCAGTTGAAGTCCATTACCCAGAGGAACTCTTTAATGAACAATTTTCAGTCTAAACTAAATCTCTAAAAAGACTCATTTAAGCAGCAAATGTAGTTTCAATTTCATAATTGTAATTTTTCTGGCTGACTGAGTAAATGACTGTGTTCACAACGGGGATGATTTTCTGGTGTTTGGTTTACATTGGACATTGATTAGCCCCTCTGGCTAATGTTGCACGTTTATCTGCTGCTGAACATTTGATGTACTTTCCCAGAACATCCTTTACCTCAGGGGTCCCCAACCCCCGGGCTGCGGACCGGTGTGTATCCGCAGCCTGCAGCCTGTTATGAACCAGGCCGCACAGCAGGAGGTGAGCAGCTGGCGAGTGAAGCTTCAGCTGCCGCTCCCCACCGCTCCCCATCACTCGCCTTACCGCCTGAACCATGCCCCGCCTCCCACCGTCCGCGGGAAAATTGCCTTCCACGAAACCGGTCCCTGGTGCCAAAAAGTTTGGGGACCTCTGCTTTACCTGATTCACGGCTGCCTCCTTCTTTCAATCTAATATTTTGTATGCTTTATATTTGAGGATTTTAAAAAATCAGCACATCAATTGCATCAGGCTTTTACAGGCTGCTCTTGCAGTCACATCTCGGTTTTCTGCGGGATCTCGCCTGCCTCTGAACTCTGACAGCACTCGGCTTGTACCTCTGGTATAGCCCTTAGCACATTGTGCTGTGGGTTGTAGCTATTTCAGTCCATGTTTCAAATTTTCTATCAGATTTAGGCCCTTGCCCACGTCATAGGGCTCTTTGTATCTCCTACAATGCCTAGCACCGTGCTCTAGGCACGCGGCAGTTACTATAAATATTTAGCAAATGAATGAATGATTGAACTGTTAGGAATATTCAGAATCTCAAACTTTAGGCAAAATAGGTGATTAGAAATCAGACAAGAATTTGGAAACCAGGAAACACAGGGAAACAGAAATTCAAGTATGACAGAGTCAGAAAACAGGACAAATAGCAAACATTTAGGGACTTCAAAACTGAGATGGATTGTTACCTCAAGATAGGAAGGCTCATGTGTTATAAGAAGGGAACCCTATCCCAGAGTACAGCCTTTCCAGGCATCCACAGGGGAAGCGGCAAGTCGTGTTTGGGGGCTATTAAGTTTGTAGCTTGGCAGGAGTAGAAAATGTGGGTCAAGGATGAAGGTGAATCCTGAAACTATCCACTGGGTGCTTCAGTCAGATGTCTGGTACATCCAGCAGTGGTTTCTCAGTGAGGCAAAAGTAGGTTTGGGGATGACAAAGGAGTTAAGTTTTACTTTTATTTATTCATGGTTTGAAAAATGTTTTATGTACATGGCACCTGGCACAGGGAAGCTTTGTATATTATTTACTCTACTTCATACAAACAAAATGGACAAAAAACCTTGGTTTGTCAATTGTAAGTTTTCATTTCAGAAATCACAGAATCTCCATTTGGAGGAGATTTAAAAAATCACGCAGATCCTCATCCAGTCCTGAAATCTCCTTTAAAACATCTTCGCAAGTGTTTGTCCAAACTCTGGCTTGAGATCTTCTAGAGCCAGGGAATGCACTATTTTCCAAAGCAGCCGAATAGCACTTGGCACAGTTTTACTTTTTTCAAGATTATTTCTTTTATTGGGCTGACATTGACCTTCCTGAGACTTCCACGTGTTGGCCCTAGTTCTTTTCCTTGAGATCCATGGAACAGGTCTAATTTGTCTTCCTCTGTTTGTGAGACATTCGTATAGCTGAAGACAGCTACTTAGCCCTCCTCACCAGTCTTCTCCGTAGGCTAACAAGTTCCTTCAGCTGGACATCTATTACTGTTTCTAAGTCTTCATAACATCCTGGTTCATCTTCTTCAAACATATCTTCATTGTCTACATCCCTCTTTAAACGTTATGTCCAGTTTGTGATGCAGCATTCTGATGTGGCATGATGTGTGCTTTCTTACCTATTATTGAACGTAGTTTATTGGATGTTCCCCTTATTTGTGGCACTGTGTCTCTCTAATTGAATCAGGTAAGGCAACCTATGGCTAGCTGCATGCTGAAATGTCCTGACGTTCTGAATAATCAATTTGATGGACTACACTACTAAACTTAGTCCAATTTATTTAAAAATCTGCCTGGTAAAACAAAATTGATTAGTATACTGCCAAGATGGGTATCTTCTGGAACTTTGCAGGTCAATGCACATGCTTGGTTGTATGACATGTAACATGTTGCCTTCAGAATAAGAAAGAAATTTTTCAGGTTCCAGAACAGGGCTGACACTAGAAGTCTCTAAATTGTTGAATTATCAAGTTTCTTAATATTTCATTTCAGGGGCTTTTTTTTTTTTTTAAATGGGTTCTGTTGAGAGCTCCAAATCAACTCTTGTCCATGTTTAAAAGTCCTGGTTTTGGGACTGAACTCTGAACCTTCCTCCGATCTTGTCTAGCTTCTCCCTTCACAATTATGCTATTAGCACTGCCATATTCCCAGGGCTCCCTTGAAAAATGCTCTTATTCCCTGCAATGATGACTTTATCCCAACAGAGGTGGTCAGTGTCACATTTAAATTGGGCAGATGGAATCCTTAAGAAAACAAATAACAAAAAAGTAATTTTCCTTATGGAACTTTCCAAATATGCAAAAGTAAACAGAATTGTATAACGAACCCCAATGTACTTGTCACCTAACTTCAGTAATTATCAATTCATTGCCAGTCTTTATTCATTGGTACTCCTACCCCTACCCTGCCCTATATTCTTCTGAAGCAAATCCCAGACATCCTATTGTTTCAAGGTGAGATCCTTTCAGCTAGTGTATATTTGCTTCTCTGTCTATATGACCTCCATTTACAGACTGGATCTTTCTCCTTTCCATTTCATGTTTGTTTCCTCGACAGTTTGAGTTGCAGACAGGGCTGGTATGGGGACAATGTCTAATTTCCATCTTTGAGTAGATATAATCATACCTTCACCCCAGTCAACAGTGGGTGACACAAGCATCAGCGTTGCCTTTACCGCAAGGGTTTTATGGTCTTTCCCATCTTTCTTGCGCCGTATGGGGCTTCCAAGGCGCCCCTCCAGAGTGGAACTCCCACTGGACACAATGGCCCATTCTTCCATGACATGCAACATTCAGCTCTTTATTCCTTGTCATTCAAAGCCATGAATGTCTGTGTTAGATGTTCCTTCCTACATCAGTGGTTCCCAACCTGGGGACTCTGAACAACCAGGGTTTCTCATAAATCAGAATAAGGATCTGAGAACAGTTTCCAGTATCTCTAAGCATATGCAGTCACCCTCAATATGGCACAGGCTATGTGTCAAGTTTCTGGGCTTTTGCTTGCATTATTGTTAGTTTGGTGAGATAATCTCATATTGATCAGGAGTCCTGCTTGGTAGCTATAGATGTCTTTGATGAGCCAAAAAAAAAAAAAAAAGGAATTTTTTTTTTTTCTTCCATTTCTTCATAAGAAGAGCAAAATAATTAAACAAATTCTGTCTGGGGACAAGGTTGGCTTCTGCCAACCTTTTTGAATTCTGGGCTTCTATTTGGCCTGCCTTTAACCTCTGTAGAAAATTAGAATAAAATCCTTCTTATTGGTCCCTTAATCCTTCCCTTGCGTTGTTTAAAATCAGCTTTTCAAAGTGTATTGTCATGCAGTCATGTTATCATTTGCATTTAAATGTAGTGAATAAAGATCTCCCTGTTGAAGTCCTTGGGGGATGTCTAAGCCCAATATTCCCAGTTTGCCCAGTAAATCTTATGGCTCTGAATATTGTACAAGAGGCTTGAATAACTTCTCCATATGGAATTTGCTCTTCCCAGCTGCACTTGTTTTGTAAAGATTGGTTTTTCGTGGTTTCATTTGTGGTTGTATTGAGCTCTAACAGTGGATGGAGAAGGAATGAAGGGGACCTGGTAAAGACAGTCTCCTGAGTGGGGCCACCCATCACGGCCATTTAATGTAGTTTTTCTGGCCTGGCTCCTCTTCGCTTGCTCCCATTCCCCAGGCAATACAACCCTCAGTAATTTACACATACACATTTCTTTTAGATGCAAATTTGGTTAATTTCAGTCTATTGTGATCATAATTTTTGTTTGTTTGTTTAAAGAAATTCAGAAATACATTGCGTTTGAAAAGGCTGGGAAAGGGAAGAGGAATAAGAAATGACACTGTTTATGAGGAATCTCATTTTATTGTATGACTATAGTTGTGGGGAAAAGTTTGAACTTTAGAAATTAAAGACATGGGGAAGAGAAAAAAATCCAGCTTGAAAATTAGGTGATCTCTCAGCTTTCTTTTCCTTTTCCTTTCCATAGACTTGAACTATCTCCAGAGGGCATTTGCCCAAAGGCCTCTGTGGGAAATGGAACCACTGATAGACACTCTGGCCTGTGTTGTGACCAACTCCGTTCATCTCCATCCAATACATAATCATTAAAAACTAACACATGAGCTAACATTTATCGAGCACTTACTTTGTGCCAGGCACTGTTTTAAGAGCGCTCCTTGCCTTACCTCATTTAATCCCTACAACAATCACATTATCATTCCCATTCAGCTAATGATCAGAGAGGTTGGGTAACTTGTGTCAAGCCACACAGCAAGTGCATGGTGGGCAGAAATGTAGACCCACATGCTCTGACTCTGGAGATCACTGGTTT